>NC_091047.1:8750000-9375000 GCF_963966145.1 Tenebrio molitor
CTTAATAAGAGATTACATGACTCACGTGCAAAGGTTGTTTATTAAATGTTAGATAAAATTTATTTCAAGTAAACTTTAATTTTTAGATTACTGATGGATTATTTTCTAAGCCACCAAGCTATTCAAAATGTTTGTTCACAGAAGGTGGGGTAAAATGTGGAGAAAGAACACTTCCTTTAGCTAGGCATTGTAGAAAGCATATTCTAGAGGTATTATTTTTTTCCCTCTGTAATAACTCCACATTGTTATGATATATTTTAGGACCAGAGTCAAGTTTTGTTTAGGCCATGTGGAAAGAAGAAAGCAGATGTGGAATGCCAGACTCCTGTAGAAGCCATTTTTGATGATACATGTTGCAACTTGCACATGGATATTCCTTCAATTAAATCTTATGCCCAACTGAGGGTATTATTATAAAATAGTAATATTTTTAATATGCTCACTTTTTTTTTCAGAAAAATTCAGAATCAGACTTTGATGACTCTTTTGAATCTCCTGAAAGTATGTTAATGGAGGCAGTATCAGATAGCGTGAAAACTGAAATGATGGACTATAAACCTAATCTGGAAGAAATGAAAACGCTACCCTCAGTTTTGTTTGAAGAATCAAGTATGGATGCTAGTGTTAAAAATGAAGATCTTGATGATGAGAAGACAGGGGATGAAGATGTACAAGTTGATGTGGATGATGATGAACCTAGTCCAGAGGGCAAATTGGAAATAGATTTGCACGACGAGGACATTACTGAAAACAAAAACGATGGCGAAATTAAAATGGAAGATGACAGTTCAGAGGATAAGAATGATAATTCTGTTGATAAACCAGTTACCAATGATATTTAAATTTGTGTTTATAGTTTCGTAAAAAGTATTGTTTTTGTATTAAAATGATTGAATTCTTTGTACTAGTTTTTTTTTCCGAGAAAGAACCCACATTCACAAGTTTAGCGCTAGTTTTTTAAATATTGCCTTCAAGGATTCTACATTGCCGATTTGTTTGTTTACATTTTTGACAGTGTCCAAATGTCAATTTTCATCTTTTTAGGATGGATATTTCCACTTAAAATTACTAATGAATCTCTGTATGGGATATAAATGCCAACTAGCAGTAGTGCTGCTACAATTGTATATAGATTATATTTTAAGCCGCCCCCGTTTGAGCCGATTTCTTTGTAGGAAAAGAAGAGGGCTTTCCGATTGCAAACCCAAGTGCAAAGCGTCGAGAGAAGCGATGCGGACCGCTCCGACGCTTTTCTCACGATAGAATCGGCACTGCCCTCGAATGAACACAGGAGATTGACTAAGAGATCTCACAGTACATTAAACGCTTCGAGCATTTCTAAAGCTCACAGTACAAAGTTAATACCATGTGACCCAATCACATTACAAACTCACGCTGACGGCTCAATTCACATCATACGCACCCATAATGAAAAAGAGTGCAGTCCAGACCGAATAAGTCTTGACAGGCGAGGTCTCACTTCATTTCCCATCATAGATGGTGAAATGAAATTAAGGCTGCTGTCATTACAGCATAATTTAATCAGCAATTTAGATGGGTTGAAAGCTCAGAATTTTCCATATTTAGTTTTTTTAGATATTTATGACAACCAATTAGAACAAATGGAGTGTTTAAACACATTAGATAATCTCAGGGTTTTGTTGGTAGGAAAAAATAGGTATTTGTTTCTGTTGACAATGATATTCTCATCTAACAATGTTATTTCAAGATTGCGCAAAATTGAAGGACTAAATGCACTGAAAAAGATTGAAGTGTTGGATTTACATGGGAATCAAATTACTCATGTTGGTGGGTTAGGTTCTTTGACAGAATTGAAAGTGTTAAATTTAGCTGGAAATCAAATTCGTTATATTGGTCTTGGTGATTTTCAAGGGTTGACATCACTTCAAGAGTTAAATTTGCGAAGAAATAGACTTAAAAAGCTACTGGGGTTTGGAGAGACTCCAAATTTGTCCAAACTGTTCATCAGCAACAATGATTTACAAAGGTATTGCATTTAATCATATTATCCAGACTTTAAAGATTCAAATTAATATTTTTTTTATCATGTTTGGTGCTGTCTGACTTGACAATTTAATTGCGTTATGCGTATTAATATTTAATTGTTTAGTTGGAATTTGGGTAAAAATACGATTATATCAAGACAAACTAATAATACCTAAACAAATAAAGACAGAAATACATATTGCATCTTAGAAAAAAAAAAAACAACTAAGAGAGATGATTTAATGAAATAATTTAATTAAATAAAAAAGTTCTCTAAAGAAATTCGTTGCATTGTTTCCGCTTCATAGTTTTAATTTGTGAAAAATGCAGTTTTTAATATAAATAAGTATTTTGGGCTGCTTTTTTATATTTTGAACAGATGTTTACTGTCTCAAGTTTCAAAACAGGTAAAGACCTCGAGGTAGTGGGTTCACGATCCCAAGAAAGCTTAAGCCCTTGAGCTACTTGTGGTAATCTTTAAATGATTACTTACCTTTATCTTAAAATAGACCTATTATAAAACTGTCATACACAATGTTGAGTTCTTGTTTAAGCGATTTTTAAATTTACTGAGCATCGGATTACGGGACTAGAGGTGCCAACGTAAAAAGAGGAGCTGCCACAAAGGCGGCCAACTGCTAACCCATGAAATTAAAAATATGGAAAATTAATTTACAAAATACCGGGTGATCAAAAAGGACTGTTTAAGTTGGAAATACAATTAAGAGCATTTTATTAAAATTACTAAAAATTTGGGCATTCTTGAAATGTTCTTGTTTGGTATTCAGTTAGAGAAATAACATTTTTGTCTAACTGTGGGTATATCAATTTAATTTAAATTAAATTTCCATTTTCATTATTATTCAAGTCGACAAAGTCACAAGAAATCTAACGTATTCAGAATTCAGTTCAAGTTTGTTAAACTGTTTTTGTTTTTTTTAGTAGAATAATAAGTGGAAAATCCGACAAAACTGCTGGTTTCTGTAAACAGTGAGTTTACAGAATTTGGTTTTACTAAGAATAGGAATTAGGAACGTTATTTTTCTTTGTATTTAGAGTGGCACACTGATGAATTTATGACACCCCTTGTTGTGGTGGATCACTTAACTTATATAAAAATAAATAACTAGATATAACAATGTTGTTATTGCAGTCAAACTATTTTTCTAACAAAACAGGTAACACTTTGAACCTTACCGCCGCTTATTTCCAAAACTAATAGACGTACTGTTTGTTTTTACTTTTATTTTTATTACTTCCGTGGATTTTCCCTGGTCAAGTATTGTTCGGTTTTTAGTGTGGAAGATATCAGCAGTCTGGCAAAATCATGCAACTTGAAAGAAATTTCCATAGACAACAATCCTGTATTTCTTGCGGGCGATTGCGTTTCATTCTTAGTTTCATATCTGCCTCAATTAAACAAGTTGAATACGATGCAAATAACAGAGCAAGTGAGAAAAGCCGCTATGGCTTGGCGCAGAAACAAAGAGTCGACCAACTCCGCATTTATGGACTTGACGAGCGACGTCTGCCTGAACGTGCGAAGAGAGGAAATAATTTCCAACGCGAGAACCAACTGGGAATTACTGAGGTCCCAAACAAAATGTCTTACGGCGAAATCATCAAGCAACGTAGCGAAAAACGTGAACAATTTATCTTTAGATTCCGACTTGATTTTGACTTCTTTCGGAAAAACCAAAACGAAGACTTATGCCAGTATTACTACCAAAGTGCCTCTTTTTACAAATAAGAAATTGATAAGGACTAGTTCGCAAGACACGGATAATTCGCAAAATACTTCATCGTCGAATACTTCAAGCAACGAATTCATCAGACTTCCTCCGATTCTGCTCCCGATCATCAAGAAAATGGAGCAGAAGAGCGAGACGGGTTCCAAAGAAAACAGCATCAAATTGTCGGGGAGTTTGTCGAGTATTGGCCCCAATGTTGACAGTTCTGTTAGCTCTTTGGGCAGCGAAAACGAGTCTTCAGGTAGTGAGAGTTCCAGCGAAACGGAAGTGGAGTCAGAAAATGAGGAAGTCGAGCAGAAACCGAAAGAGGAAGTGCAAGAGACACCATTACCAAGGTATTGGGACCTTGTTTTTTGATATTTTTAAATATATTTTGTGTACAGAGTGACTCCAGTTGTGGAGGAACATGTAGAAGAGAAAAATACGTGTGTCGAGACCGCTAGTACTGGTTCTAGTAGTGCTACCAACATGACAGCACCGAGCACTTCGACTAGCGATCCGTCATCAAAAACAGATAAAATCCCAAGAAATGTGAAGAGCGCAGCGAATAATCGAATCTTCAGCTCTAAATTACACGGAAGAGCGTCTACCGCGAAGCCTAGAAAGCAATGCTCTCCTCCGGTGTTGTCCGGTGGGAAGGACAGGGAGCAAGGTTTGTACACTTGTTTGCACAACACGACGGACAACAAGAGCGAGTCGATGTGTCCGTCGTGTTGTGCGTTTTCCTAAATGGCTTGACGTAAATATGACGTTTAGGCGGAGACTACTTGATCGAAATCTGCGGCCGATATTTGAACGTGTACGGACAATGTGCCTTACGTTTCATCGACAGACCATGGAACTCTTCAAAAGCCAACGACGTAAACACCGTCAAGTTTAACTACGTTAATTTCAATGGAATCACAGGGATTTTAAACAAGCTAAAAATGAGATTTCCGAACGTCGATCATTTTTCCTTCAAAGAAACCAACATCCACTGTTTGGGTCAGATAAACGCGTTAGCTGAAGTGCAAGGAATAATTTCGCTCTACATCGATCCGGAGGGGAATCCGATCATGCACAAGAAGTGGAGAAGCTACGCGATCTACAGGCTGTCCCACTGGGGCCTCTCCGTGATCAACGAAGCCGAGGTTACCGAGGAAGAAGTGAAAAGGGCCAACGAAGAATATCAGAGTCTGAGCGACTTGGTATTGTGGTCACTGCCGGACGTTTTGCTGCAGCCTTTGTTGGTAAGATTGAGATTGGACGTGAGTTACGGGGTTTCAGAGCAAAATGCGAAGAAGTGGTTGTTGTCGGCGGACCCGGACTTGAAGAGCGTCGTTAGCAAAGAAGCGTTGCAGTGGAAGAAAGGATGCGCGGTGCAGGTCAGGGAATTTAATTTCTTGATGGATTAGTTGTTATTGTATTTTTACAGGAGGACGTGGTCGTGAGGCAGAAGGCCAAGCACTATATTTCTCAGTTGTTGGAAGAAATGGGTAACTCGGTGAACAAGTTGAGGTTACTCGACAAAAAGTGGCCGTCGATTTTACATGAGTTCGTAAGGAACGCCCTTCTGGATTATTCACAGTTAGATATGTACATGAAACAGAAAATTTTAGAACTGAAATGAGTCATTTATTATTTCACTGCCGTATATTTAAACACTGTTATGCACTATTGTGAATGTTGACTTTTTATTAAGTGGTTTTTATTGTATTTGTTGAATACATTTGTTATTCTTTACTATTTTGGTCTTTTCATTTTGGAACCAGAACTTGCTTGTTTTTTTTTGCCCAAGAGTGAAAACTTCTTTACGCATCGACTGACCAGATTCACTCTTATTGACAATTTAAATGTTAAATGCCGATATAATTTAAAATTTTATGGGTTAAGAAAAAACCACAAAACCATTAAAATTTCACTTTAAATTCCAGTTCCACGATTTAACTGCAGTGGACCTTTCTCCCTTGTCGGAACATCGAATTTTTTTTTTAATTTAAAATACTTTAAACAACCAGTTTTGCCTGCGGCTTTACTCGTGTTACCTATTAAGGACTGTGATGTCAGGATTAAGATAATTTTTTGGTTAAGAGTTTCTCCAAAAGTTTTTATTTAAAAATTTCTTCAAAAGTTTTTGGTTAATATTTCTCAAAATTTCGCCTAACTCTGCTTAAGCTGTTCTCTATCGAAGTATCAAAGCACTGTAAAAGAAAAATAAGTGACTACAGTAAATTTCAACAAATTTACATAAATAGGTACTATCGGCGCCATCGAAATGTGAACGCCAAATTTTCCTAGTGTGTGTTGTAGCATCAATCATAGGCGTGCGTTAATGTGTCAGATTTGTGACAATTTTCACAAACATAATTTGTCAACAGATTTAATTTATTTTTAAACAATATACATGCCACGACACTTGACCGATATGGGAAAAGCGAGGGCTGTTGCCAAACTCGAGGAAAATTGTAAAATTGTAATAGAAAGTTATAGGTAATATGTAGAAATCTTTTCTTAACTTTCATACATATAGTACGCCACTGAACAAAGTTTTATTTAATGTAGAACAAAACAGAAGACGTTTCTATGGCACCAGAAATTCGTTCACATTTCGTTGGCGCCGATAGTACCTACATGAAATGAAATTAATAATTAAGAAAAAATCACTCCAATAAAACTTTAGCTGTGGAAGACCTTATCGCAACCCTTTTCACAACTGGGTCCTTTTCGTCACGTTATATTCGTGTGGGCCCATTAAGTGTTTAGTACGATGAGTTTAGTTTTTTTAAAAAGAAATCGGCAACTGTTCAAGGCCACTTTAACTTTTTATGGGATATGGACTACCAGGGCTGTGGCCCAAGGGCACTTAAGTAAGTGAGAGAGGTCACCTAGACTCAACTCAAAATTTTCTTTATTTTAAAAAATCGATCAATAGTTTTTGAGTTGTGGATTCAAATTGAGAACCACGTAGACAGACAAACATTCTACAAACTCCTAAAATATTCTTTATATCCCGTAAGCAAACTTGAAGTTTGTAAATCATCCTAGATTACCCAAGTGATTCTGTTACTCAACTGGCGTTGTACCTTCTGTCGCTGATTAGAAATCGTAAGTGAATGAGTAAGGAAAGATGTAATCCTTCATTACTTTTTGTTGTCAATTCCTCTTGTTCACGACAGAATTTCTCTTTTGGTCTAATTGTTGACCGTTCCTACACCTTTCAGGTTTTAATTTCATATTACTCGGAAATTGCAAATTTAACTCTCTCATCGATTCAAAGTCAATCCAAGTCTTAAACACGAATGAAACGGAGAGCAATTACCGCTGTTACACTTCATAATTAAAAGACTGAATTTACTTGTAATAGGTATTATCTATTTAATACTTAAAATAATACTTAAATAAATTATCAGGAATGTACATCTTACACAACATAAATCAGAACAAGTAATACGCACTGAGCACATGGCTGTGTGGCGCGGTTCGCTCAGACATGTGGAGAAATACTTTCACTGCTTTCCCATCTCTCCCCTATATTTCCATTGAGTTTATATATTTATCTGCAGGGCTCCTAAATTCAAGTCTTTATCTGTTCATTCCTTGTGTATATTGTGTTTGTCTTTTCACATTCTAAGGTAAAGTAAACGACTTGTAGTAATAAAAAATATTTATTGCATTGATCTCATGTCCTATTGTTATTTTTAAATCAACAAAAATTGAAAATTTTATTCACCACTATTTTAATACAATTAATTTTTTGCTGTGTGTGGTCTGGATATTTTTCTACCCACTTTTGTTAAACAATATATACCTACATCAAGATTTTTTTTTGTAGAAAATGTTTTCAACTCTCAGAAAATCAATTATAAATAAAAAGTGATTGAACGAGCAATTTAAAAATATTATGTCGTGTGTTGTGACAATTAGTGTCCAGTTTGAGTTGGTTTTTTAAAGTATAATTTTTTATATAAAATTTGGTTAACCTGAAGGTTGAAAATAGTACTAAACGAAATCCTAGGTTTAAAATTTTGGGATTCCCCATTAAAATGTTTTAGACTTTTTTGGAGAAACATCTTATTACATATTTGAAATTACCATTTAAATGTAAGTAAATAAAATTTTATCAAATTTGATAAAACCGAAATTTTCCGTTTACTGGAGGAGTGTCATAAAAAATGGAATAGAATAATGTCCGTGTGTGTACTTTCGCGGATGCAAGAAAGCGGCCTTAGGCCTCGCAAAACTGGTTTATCGTAAATTCATGTAAATCATGTCGTTTGGTGACCAACAAGGAACAAGACCACGCACGTGCACTACGAACTCTGAAAAATTCAAATCGCCATAATAACTACTTAGCCTTTCCTTAATAAATAGCGATTTATTTTTTACACGCGTGTACGATTATTTCTTGCGTGCATTCATAATTACACTTTCTTCACGATCATAATTTTTTTTAATTAATCGGATCGGAATTGATTTTCACTTTCTGCGATTTAATTTACAGATGAATTATATTCCCCATATTTTCATTCTGCTCGGCATTGTCGGTGTGTCCAAAGCGCACCATTTTATCAAAGTCGTTATTCTGGCCGGCTTGGGATTGGCGGGTCTATGGATGGTGCACATGCTAGCTCAAGACTACGGCCACATTAACAATTCCGGTGGCGGCGGCGGCGGCGGTGGGAAAGCATTCGGAAAGCGGTCTATTGATGTAAGTGTCGAATCTTCGCAAATTGAATGTTGTTAAACTCGTTTTAAATTCGGATCCCGTTTCACTTCTCAGAATCGCGATGAGACCGAATGACATAACTAAAAAAACCGGATCTATAATTTGTTTTAATTTCATGTTTCTTTTTATCTTAAATAACGGAGCTTTACGGTTCCACTAAAAATGGGAAACGTAAAGGGAAAGTCGTTTTATAAATCAAGATTATATTGTCAGTGTCATCTTGCGTACTTTTCCTTTTTAAGAAGGCCCGGTTTTGTAACCACATGCAAGAAAAACTTGATTCATTGTTGTTGCATGAACTTACTCTCGTTTTGATTTTGCACATTTATTTTTGGTGTAGAGTCCAAAGCAGAATGAAATAAACTGGGAATTTATTTTGTCAAGAGATCCAGCACGTTGCGCTAGAAGTTTTATTTGTCAGTTGGCAGCCCAAGATGAAGAACAATTAGACGAAGTGGGAAACAATATTCTTAAACTCACACGGTAACATTTTCCATTTTTAATTGTGTTTTCTATTCATTCAAATCATTTCAGATTATCCGCACAAAAGGATTCGTGGGCGAGTAAACAGTTACTAGAAGCATTAAAATACGGAGAAAGTGCCGTAAATCCCAACCAGTGTATGAAACTGTACAAATTTTGTCCATATAGTAGCCAAACGATGACTTCTTTATTAAAATTTTTTGGCGGTTAAGACTGAGTTAGATTTTTTACTATAAGAACTGTGTTAAAATAGGAATATCTAATAATTTGAATTGTACTCTCGCAATAAAAATTAATATTTAAATCACAAACGAAAAGAATTGTTCAATAACTCGAGGAATGGTAAGGGAGTTAACTTGAAGTGTATAAATTAAACGTAAGCAGCGATTAGAGAAATTGTGTATATCCAGTCATACATAAATACGAAATAAATACATTTTTCATCCAAGTCCACAACCATAAAATATTTACTTTTAAATTACTACCGATCGAGAATAAATATTTCACAGGTGCATACCAAACACCTACATAAATAATTTAGAAATACAAATCTTACAAAAGAGGAAAGTACCTTCGTCACTAGAACTGGAATAACACTCGAGGACTCAGTTACTTTTTCTTCTTTCCTTTCTTGCCATCCACAATCGGAGTTCCCAATAAATTTGCCAATTTTGTCTTTAATTCAAGCAGTCTTGAAACTTCAGGTTGCCACTCTGTCTTGTCAACACCACTTGCTTTCAGCTCTCGCACTACTGTACCCTAAAAATGAATGTATACATTACACCTTTAAAACGCTTCTAATCACTCACTTGTTTTGAAATTGCTTCTTCCAATTTTGCAATTTCTCCTGGATTTTTATTACACACATTGTTTTCAACTGTGTTATTCGAATTAACCGTGTTCTTCTGGTTGTTTACCTAAAATTAAGTAAAATATTAAACATTTTCTTCTTACTAATGACAGGTAGAGGGCGTCTCAAATTGAAGACGTCAATTTAAATCTTCCATTCCAATATAAATATCTTTCTTTTATTACCTTCGTTGCTGTCGCTTTTTTGGGCTGAACCGGTTTGTCGCAAGCGTTCGTTGTGTCACCGTTTCTACCGGCAAACATTTTTTTCAGTTCTTCAACTCTTGACAGTTCCAGTTTTGCAAACAACGCTGCGGGTTCACCTAGCTTGTGGCCGGCTGGCAGAAGTTGTATTATCCTTATGTTTCTACAACACATTAATGTTTAGAACACACAACAATCGGAAAAATTGAAACTTACTCTGGCGTCAGAGCCGTATTAGTACTATTCAATTGTTTTTTGAGAGTTTCGCTAGTTTCGGGCATGTAAGGATGCAACAGTGTTGCCAGCAAACATGCGATATTGCAACAAACCCCGATGACCGTGCCCGCTCGAATCCTGAAATTTAAGAGTGTAATTGCGCAACTTTCGTGCGAAAAACGCGTTACTTTTCTTCAGGACTTCCTTTCAAAAGTACCCACGGTTGGTTGGCCTGCATGTACTGATTTCCGTGACGAGAAATTGCCAGGATGTGTCTAATACCGTCTCTAAGTTTGGATTTCTCAAGACTGCTTACGTAACCTTTCAATTCTCGCGTACACAAAGCCAGTAATGTGAAATCGTCCTTATTAAGCTTCATTTCGGGAACGGTTTTATTAAAATTATTCTTTGCGAATACTAAAGCCCTGAATAGTAAAAAATAAATAATAAATTACAAGAAACCACACTCAAATTACCGATTGATGAAATTTCCCAAGTTGTTCAACAACTCTGAATTGTTTTTGGTGGCGAGATCGCTCCAACTGAAACTGGAATCTTGTGATTCGGGCCTAACATAGAGTAAGTAGAAACGCCAAACATCACTTGGTATACCAGTTTCTCGCGCGTCATTTCCAAAAACGCCCACACCACGAGATTTTGAGAATTTTCCGTCCTCATAGTTCAGATATTCTAAAATTTACAATTAAAAAAAAACGCATCAAGGGAAAGTCTATGTTTGTTGAAATGTCAATAGATGGTGCTAATTCAAGAAATTTGAAAGAGCTGTTACCTGTCGCCATGATGTGTGAAACAGTGGTGTACCCTCTGTTGGTTCCTAGAAGACAAGCAGGAAACATGACGGCGTGAAACGGTACATTATCTTTGGCCATAAACTGGTACAAAGTTATACTGAATTCAGGTGCAGGTCTCCACCATTTCTCCCATTCTTGGGTGTACGCTTTACTGATCGACATGTACCCGATTGGGGCGTCAAACCACACATAAAATACTTTGTCTTTGAAATCCTTGAGAGGTACAGTCACACCCCATTTTAAGTCTCTGGTGATGCAGCGAGGTTTCAAACCTTCTCTCAGCCACGACTTTCCGATAACTTGGGCGTTATTTGACCAACCAGGAGCCGATTTCTTCATCCAATGCAACAAGAGGGGTTCCAGCTGTAATTGTTCCATTTAAAAAAACAACAGTTGCGAGTTCTCAATTGTCTACCTTTGGCAGATCAATGAAAAACTGACTGGAAGTCTTCAGTTTGGGAGTGTTCCTGCAAATCTTACACCGCGGATTTTTGAGTTCAATGGCATTCACTAATTTGCCGCAACCGTCGCACTGATCGCCTCGAGCGTCTGGATATATGCATTCAGGGTGCGGACAACCCCCTTCTACGAATCTATCAGCCAAGTAGCGTTGGCAGTTTTCGCAGTACAATTGTTCAACAGGTTCGGTAAACATGAAGCCGTTGTCATTCAACTGCAAGAACAAGTCTTGACAAAGCCTTAAAAAATCACGAGTTATCATTTTAATGAGTAAAGATGAGTTATAAAACCTCACTCGGTCTGTTGCGGCGTTGAAGAACGACCAAAATGATCAAAGCTAATATTAAACCATTCATAAATATCCTTGTGGATTGCGTAATATTTATCACAGATGGCTTGACACGACATGTTTTCTTCCAAAGCTTTAGTTTCAGTGGCGGTGCCATATTCATCGGTACCTCCAATGAAAAGAGTGTTGTAATTGCAAATGCGAGCGAATCTTGCGAACACGTCGGCGGAAAGAACGCAACCAATAATGTTTCCCAAGTGCGGTACGTTATTGACGTACGGTAAAGCGGAAGTGATTAAAATATTTTTTTCATTGGGTTTAGGTAATCTGTAAATTTAGATTTGTATAAGTAAAAATATATACGCAATAATTGAGGTGTAGCGGGAACTGTTGACGTTAATAATTGTATTATTTAGCGAATTCGCCAGACATGAAAGCACTTTTAACAACCTAAATAAAACACCTGATATATTTTATGGCAAATTAAAAAAAAATCTAAATATAATTTTTGTACATAAATAATCAATTACTTTTACTATTTTTTTTTTATTAGAAATTGAAAGTTCACCAAGAACAATTAAGTTTGATAACAGCAAATTGAACTGACAGATATTTATGGGATAAAAAGAACAAATTGGACTTCAATGCAATGTTCTATTTAAAATAATAAAATTACTTTATTAGCACCACAGCAAAATTGCAATGGCTAATATTTCAGTTTTATTTAAATGTTAGAAATTACTTACACTACTTTTTGTTGATTTTTAAGTTTTGGAATTTGATCAGGCTCTATTAGCCAAGCTTTCTTGGCAGCTTCTAATTCTTCATTAGTAACAACTTCAGGCTGGTGTTGAGGTGACTGCTTAATTCCATTTTCAACAATGGGAGTTATAGGTGCTAAATACATAGCACCATAAGACAATGCTTGATAAGCCTTACTTGCTAAGGATATTGGAAATGTACTTAAGGCATCTTTTACTTGCTGAATTTGCTCTATTGTTTTCAACCAACTTACAACATTAGAATTTTCAGCTAAATATTCTTTACTTAAAGCATCATCTTGAGAAAGTGGATACAAAATTGACCAAACCACTATATCACTAGCATTCAGTTTATCCTAAAATAATAAACACTTGGAAAAAATTATTACTGGGTAATTTAAAAATTATTACTTGAGTTAAATATGGTCTACTCCTTAAAGCTTCATTTAATTTTTTAAATGCACTGGTAAGACTAGACTTGACTTTCTCATTTTTGGAGCCTGCTCCAATGACATGTGCTAAATTAGGGGCCAAAACAGTAGACTCCCATTCTAACCACTCATTCACAGCTGTCTCCGCTTCACCTGAGACTGGAAATAAAAACCAGACAGCCGAATTTGGCATAAAAATTGATGATTCTTCATTTACTTTTAAGTACGGCAAATGTCGCCGTTCTATCCCAGAAACTGGAAACAAGAAACGAACAAGTCAGAGAAATGGTGTGGCCACGTGCATTCAAATTTCAAAAAAATAGTGATGCAACTTACAGTCGTGTTGGATGATCTTAACCGGCTTTTGCGCGAAATTTGCGGAAATTAGCAATTTTAACACCGCTGGATTATTTTCGTTTGTAAAAATCAACATTTTTAACACATATATTTCAGAAAAGTGGTTTTCTGTGGAATTGCAAAAATTAGATAACCTTGCTAGCGTGTGCTAAAAAACTATGACGTTTCGATGACAAGTACATCTGCCAACATAACGGTAAATTACATCAAATCCCCTACACCTTTTCATTTTTCAATGTGGTGGATGCGGCATGTGTGGCATGCATGTGTTTTAATTATTGCACAATATTTCTTCAAATATTCAATTAAAACATAAGTTGCATCAATTTTTAGTGTTGTGTTTTAGTGATTAAGTGATCATGAAGTTGAGTTGTAACAAAACAAATCCTCTTCTAGGTTAGAACTCTCAAATTTCATCATTCCATATAAAAATAACTTCCTATAATTTGTAGGAGGTGTATTAGCCGCCGAGTACGTAAAATCGTTAAAAAACTTGGCTCTGGAGATTTACTGGGGCGACGAAAATCTTATTGATAACTGCACAAAGAAAATTAAATGTGAAACCAACAATGATTTATTAAGAGCAGTAGCTCGATTATTGGCTGAAAATGAACTGTATGGAAACACTCCAATTGAGAAAACAGAAGTTGATCATTGGTTAACATATTCACTTTCCCTAAAATCTGAAAAAAGTGATTTCAACAGTTTATTAACTTTTCTAGATAAATCTTTAGATGCAGTGACTTATCTAGCATGTAAACGCCTGACCATTGCTGATTTTGCTATCTTTGCCAGCCTCTATAGTCAGTTAAGTTAATAATAATTTTGTACAAATGTGTAATATATTTTTATGTAGGTTCAAAGTCTTGGCTAGATATTTTAACAAGTAGAGAAAATTCTGAATTAACACAAGAAACTACTGCAAAAAAGAAAATTTTTGTTAATATTCTAAGATGGTATAATTTTATCAAATCCAATCCTATTATTGCTAAAACACTTGATTCTCTACCTAATGAGGTTAAATCTGCATTAACACCTGTGTCTGGCAGATCATCAATGGAAAAATCAAATGTAGGAAATCGTGCCCGTGAGGGGAAGTTTGTTGAGTTACCTGGAGCTGAAATGGGTAAAGTTGTAGTAAGATTTCCCCCAGAAGCTTCAGGGTATGTGATTTTGTTTTTGTTGTGTTTTTATGATAGAGTTGTTTACTTAGGTATCTTCATATTGGTCATGCAAAAGCTGCTCTACTTAATCAATATTACCAAGAAGCCTTCCAAGGGAAACTTATAATGCGTTTTGATGATACAAATCCTGCCAAAGAAAATGTGCATTTTGAAAAAGTTATTTTGGAAGATGTTGCCATGCTGGAAATTAAGCCAGATATGTTTACACATACTTCACAATATTTTGATTTGATGCTAGAGTATTGTGAGAAACTTTTAAAAGAGGGTAAAGCTTATGTTGATGATACAGACCCAGAAACCATGAAAGCACAAAGAGAACAAAAAATTGAGTCATCTAATAGAAATAACAGTAATGACAATTTATTGTGATGAGTTTTGTAATAAAAACTTCCTGTTTTAGCATATGAACAAAATGCTAAATTGTGGGAAGAAATGAAAAAGGGAACGGCGCAGGGGCAAAAGTATTGTGTTAGGGCAAAAATTGACATGCAGTCTCCAAATGGATGTCTCAGGGATCCTACCATTTACAGATGCAAAAATGAACCACATCCCAGAACTGGTGATAAATATAAGTAATAATAAACATACATAATAAGCTATTTTTATGTTATTTAATTGTTTTTTAAGGGTTTATCCAACATATGATTTTGCGTGTCCAATTGTGGACGCGATTGAAGGCGTAACTCATACGTTACGCACTATGGAGTACCACGATCGCGACCCACAATTCTATTGGTTTATTGACGCGTTGGGTTTGCGCAAGCCCCACATTTGGGAATACAGTAGACTTTCAATGACCAACACTGTACTGAGCAAAAGAAAACTGACTTGGTTTGTGAATGAAGGGCTCGTGGACGGATGGTAAATATAACATAATTAAAAAAAAAAACTTCAGTTTGTTTTATTCCAAGGGATGATGCTAGAATGCCAACCGTTCGCGGCGTTCTCAGGAGAGGGATGACTGTTCAGGGATTGAAAGAATTTATTATAGCGCAAGGTTCTAGCAGGTCTGTCGTTTTTATGGAGTGGGATAAGATCTGGGCCTTCAACAAGAAAGTGATTGATCCCATTGCGCCACGATTTACTGCTCTCGATTTTGACAGTCCCGTTACCGTGAACGTAAAAGGGGTGAAGGAAGAGTGCCTCACAGTTCCCAAGCACCCCAAAAACAACGATGTTGGGACAAAATCAGTCTGGATTGGCCCAAAGATTTTGATTGATCGAGTAGACGCAGAGAGCTTGAAAGAAGGAGAAAATGCCACCTTCATCAACTGGGGGAATTTACTCGTTAAAAAAATTAATCGGTATTTGAGTTATAAATTAGAATATCCCGTGGTGACTCATTAAAAATGTGTTGCATGACGAAATATTCTAAATTAGTCGCCGACTACATTTTTTTAACACATTTACTATTTTAGTGAAAATAATGTAATAACATCAATTGATGCAGAACCAAATTTAGAGAACAAAGATTATAAAAAGACTTTAAAACTGACGTGGCTGGCGGTAACAGAAAAAGCCAAGTTTGCACCAACATGGTGCGTGTATTTTGATCACATAATTAGCAAACCTTTGCTGGGAAAAGACGAAGATTTTAAGCAATTCATCGGACACGAAACGCGGGTACGTTTATAGGTTTCATCTAATGAAATTTGATTTTGTGGGTTTTGCTTGTGTAGAAGGAAATTCAGATGATCGGAGACCCGGAATTGAGAAATTTGAAGAAAGGGGACATCATTCAGCTGCAGCGACGCGGTTTCTTTAAAGTAGACGTCGCGTATGAGACAATGAGTTTGTTTACGTGCAAGGAACAGCCGATTATTCTGTTTTATATTCCCGATGGTCACACTAAGGAAAGTCCGTTAGCAGTGAACGTTAAGGCGGGTGTTACAACAGGAAAGGTAAATTCTTATGGTATTTTTAATGTTAATAAAAAGAATTTAAAAACGGCAAGTTAAAAATAGTTATTTATGTAACAAGTGAGTAAATTTAATACCTTTTTTTTACGAGAAGGAAAATTTGCCGCACGAGCGAAGCGAGTGCACAAATCCGCCGAGTAAAAAAAATACTTTACTAACGAGTTGCATACAAAATTTGTTTGGCGTCCTTTATTAAATGCACAGGTTTTTTCATTCATTTGCGTTCATAATAGTAGTTTATTTAACAAGTTCGTATGTAAATTGGGCTTTTTTGGCACTCGTGAGCCTTTAAAACGCTCGTTTCACTCGCGTTTTAAACTGGTCCACTCATGCTAAAAAAAGCCCAATTTACACACGAACGAGTTGAATACAACTTTTTTTTGTTCGACGTTAATGTTCTTTTGGCTCCAAAAAGAACCTCTTTATTTCTTCAAAATAAAAAATTGAAAAAACCATCCACTGAAACAATACCAGAAAAATTATCTTAAATGTAAGACGTGTCAGTGAAATTTTAGCGAAGTGCTCGTGTTGTGTGTCTTGTCGAGACTGATTTCTTTCCAACATCCGTTTATTGTGTTTGAGTGTTATTTGTGAATTTGTGTCCAAAACTAAACAGTGTAGAGTCTTGAAATGGAGAAAACCATGTCTATGTGTTTGGGAATCGCGACAATGACCGGAGCTATGTCGACAGTCGTCAAAAGCAACACTGCCATCCCGTGCAGGCACACTGAGACCTTCACCACTCACGTTGACTACGGCTCGTGCGTCAGCATCGATATTTACGAGGGTGAAACGGTGGTAGTCAAAGAAAATAACTTTTTGGGGACTTTCGTCTTGAGGGGAATTCCACCGCTGCGGGCTGGGATCCCCAAAATCGAAGTAACCTTCGACCTAGACGCCAACGGGATTCTGCACGTGGCTGCCATGGACCAGGGCGTCGGACATTCTCGAGACATCATCACAAATGACGAAGAGAATCTCTCCCGGGAGGAACTCATCAGGATGGTTTCGGAAGCGGAACGGTACAGAAAGGAAGACGAAAAGCAGAGGGACCAGGTGGCGGCGAAGAACGACTTGGAAAGTTACATTTTCCGATTGAAGAGTGCGGCGAGTTAATGGGCAGACAAATTACCGACCACATATCAAGAAATTGTGACTCGAGAATACGACGGTTGTTTGCAGTGGTTGGACTCCAACCCTTCGGCACAAAAAGAAGAGTACGAAGCGAAACAAGCAGAGTTGACCGCGAAATGTAGACCCACCATGATGAAGTGCTACCAACTGAAAGGGACAACGTAGTTCTAGTGATATGTTTTGTTCGTTTGACGAAGTGGTATGGTCTGCACTGAAAATAAGACTGAATTAATTTTGGTCACACAAAGTTCTGCCGTCTCAGTTTAAACTTTCCATGACTTCTAAATATGTTCCACTTCTTGTAGAGTGAAAGTAGTACATATTGTGAGACGTTCGCATTTATTCTGTTTTAATGAATGTTACAATTAATGTTAATCTGACGCATTTTTGAATAAACGTTTAAAAAAATATGTATTTATCTTTATTACCCCAATAAGTGATCTATAACTCAAGTAAGTAATTAAATAATCGGCGTCAATAATCTTTATAATATTTCGTCAGCCGACACATCAGCTTCCACGTGTTGCAACAGATCAAGTGGGATTTTTTTTTCAGAACGAAAGGTCGTCAAAGAGTGGTTCAGCTGATCGTGAGTCTGTTAAATCGGCGAGCGAGATTAATTCAGAGATTATAAAACAAGGTGACGTAGTTAGAAATTTGAAGTCTCAAAAGGCACCCAAAGGCGAGGTCGATGCTGCGGTAAAAGTTTTGTTAGGTCTGAAAGCTGATTATAAAACTTTGACGAAAACTGAGTGGAAGCCTGGTTGTGTACCCCCTTCAGAAACTGCAAGTGAATCTACGGATTTGTCAAGATTCGATGACCTCAATGCGAAACTATCAGGTCAAGCTGATAAGGTGTGTTTTTTTTTTTAATGAAAACGGGTGGATAATCTTTAAATTTAGGTGCGAAAATTGAAATCGGAAAAAGCCGACAAGAGCGCAGTTGATGCAGAAGTTAAAATATTGTTGGCACTGAAACAGGAGTATAAACAAAAGTTTGGGAAAGACTGGGTGGCAGGAGCTGCACCACCAGCAGCTTCGGTTAAAATTGAATCAGATAGTGATCTAAGTGCAAAAATTGCAACTCAGGGTGACAAGGTGGATTTAAAAAAATGTGCATTGTTGATAGCGAAATGATGAAATAATTTGCAGGTACGAAAGTTGAAATCTGAAAAAGCTAGTAAAAGTGTCGTGGATGCGGAAGTTAAAATATTGTTGGCATTGAAACAAGAGTACAAACTGAAGTTTGGACAAGACTGGGTGCCGGGAGGTGCTCCAGCTTCAGCAGTTTCTGTTAAAACTGAGTCGGATGATGATGGCGATTTAAACGCCAAAATTACTGGTCAAGGGGACAAGGTATATTGAAGAAAATAATTGTGTTGCGTGATTGTGAAAAAAATTAAAATGTCATGATTGTTAGGTGAGAAAGTTGAAGTCTGAAAAAGCGGCCAAAAGTGTCGTGGATCCGGAAGTTAAGATTTTGTTGGCACTGAAACAGGAGTACAAGCAAAAATTTGGTAAAGACTGGGTAGCTGGAAGTGCTCCGCCCAAAACAGTTCAAAATACGTCAAGTAACAAGACTGAATCGGAATTATTGGAATTAATTGGCAAACAGGGCGATATTGTCAAGAAGCTGAAAGGCGAAAAAGCTAGCAAAAGTGACATCGATCGCGAAGTAAAGACTTTATTACAGTTAAAAGACGACTTCAAGAAGGCGACTGGAAAAGAGTGGAAACCAAATATGAAACCTGAGACTCACGATGTTTCAGCGACTCCAGCAGCGGGTGATAATGCAGGTGTTTCAGTATCGAAAAACGCTTTGGTGGAAAGAGTAACTGAACAGGGAAATATCGTGCGAGAGTTGAAAGCTAAAAAAGCTAGTAAAGTAATGATAAACGAATTGTTAAAAAAAAATGTATATCGTGTGATTTTAGGATGAGATTGATAAAGCTCTGAAAATTTTGTTGAGCTTGAAAGCTGAGTACAAGGCGCTTACTGGTACCGATTTTCCAGTGGCTGGAAGAACGCCAGCTAAGCCGAAGGAAGCACCACAGAAGGCCGCAAATCAGAAGGTGGCCCCAAAAGAGAAGAAACCAGTTGTTGTAATATGACCGTCATTGGTGAATTCGGTTGTTTATTTGTACCTAATTTTAGGCTGAGGATGGTGGTTTGAAGAAACAGACACGTTTGGGTTTGGAAGCAAAGAAGGAAGAGAACTTGTCCGATTGGTACTCGCAGGTGATCACCAAGGGTGAAATGATCGAGTATTATGACGTTTCCGGGTGCTACATCTACAGACCGTGGTCATTCGCGATCTGGAAAGTCATCAAAGAGTGGTTTTCGGCCGAAATCGACAAATTAGGCGTCGAAGACTGCTACTTTCCCATTTTTGTGTCTCGTAGCGTCCTAGAAAAAGAAAAGACACATATCGCAGACTTCGCTCCGGAAGTCGCGTGGGTGACAAAGTCTGGAGACTCGGACATGGCTGAACCCATTGCCGTGAGGCCAACGTCTGAAACTGTCATGTACCCGGCTTACGCGAAATGGATACAGTCGTACAGAGATTTACCACTAAAATTGAACCAGTGGAATAACGTTGTGGTACGTAATGCGACTTGTTTTTGTTCGTTGTTAACGTTTTGTTTTCGAAGAGGTGGGAGTTCAAACACCCTCAACCGTTCTTGCGAACGAGAGAGTTCTTGTGGCAGGAAGGACATACTGCGTATGCGACGAAAGAAGAAGCAGATCAAGAAGTGAAAACTATTCTAGGTAAGTATGTGAATTTACTGGTTCATAATAAATGACTTTTTTTTTAGATTTGTACGCGCGAATTTACACCGACATCTTGGCGATACCCGTCGTAAAAGGCCGGAAAACAGAAAAAGAAAAATTTGCCGGTGGTGATTATACATTGACTGTCGAGGCATTTGTGTCTGCGAGTGGTAGAGCCATTCAGGGTGGCACATCTCATCACTTGGGCCAGAACTTTTCGAAAATGTTCGAGATAATTTACGAAGATCCAGAAACACAAGAGAAGAAATACGTTTATCAGAATTCGTGGGGCATCACGACTAGAACAATAGGTAAAACAATATAAAATGATTGATAGAGTTGGTGATTTTTTTTTTCAGGTGTTATGATCATGATTCATGCTGATAATAAGGGACTGGTGCTGCCCCCTAGAGCTGCCTGCGTCCAAGTGGTCATAGTACCGTGTGGTATTACTGTTGGCCTCTCAGAAGAGGCAAGAAACAATCTTCAGGCTTCCTGCGATGCTTTAGAGAATGCACTGAAAGGTGCAGGAATCAAAGTTAAAGGAGACTATCGCAACAATTATTCTCCAGGGTGGAAATTTAATCATTGGGAGTTGAAGGTATGATTTGAGAGTTGTCTCTGTGCGGACGTTTTTAGTAATGTGTGTTAGGGAGTACCCGTTCGCGTGGAGCTTGGCCCCAAAGACATAGAAAAACAGCAAATTGTCGCCGTGAGGAGAGACACGGGAGAAAAAGTGACGCTACCACGCGACGCAGCTGCCCAAAAACTGTCAAATTTGTTGGACGAAATTCAGAATAATTTGTTACAAATAGCCACCAATGACTTGAAGAGCCACACGGTCTTGTTGAAGGATTGGTCCCAGTTTGCGACAAATCTGGATAAGAAAAATATGATTTTGGTTCCGTTCTGCGGAGACAGTTCTTGTGAAGATAAAATTAAAGCAGAGAGCGCTCGGTAAGCGATTAATTTTTAGGCAAACACAATTTTTAACCATTTGTTGTGAAGGGATGACGGTGAAGCCGCTGAACCGGGAGCACCCTCTATGGGTGCTAAATCTTTGTGCATACCATTAGACCAACCTGCACCTATTGGAAGTGGAGACAAGTGTATTCATCCAGATTGCAAAAGGAAACCGCTGTTTTATACATTATTTGGTCGAAGCTATTAGGATTTTTTCATTACCGTTTTGGAAGTGTTCAATTTAACGTGAAGCCGTTTTCATAAGAATAAACATCAATAAATAGAACAATTTTATTTCAAGTAAAATTATAGTATTGTATCAGATAACCAACAAAATCTATATGTTCTATTATTTAAGCTACATAGAGCTCTTTACACTTTTAGGTTTGCTAGATTTTTCAATATTTTCAATTTCTGTTTCACGCAACTTTTTCAGTTCATCCTGATAAAAAATGTTATTTAGATGTTACTGAAAGTTGCAGTATACTTACACCCCAGCTTAATTTTTCAGCTAAAAGTAGACATCCATCATCACAGTCTCCAAGCCATGCAACATCTCTTGTATTATCTTTTCCATCAAAATCTAAACCTCCCCCAAACCCTAACATTGCCATAATACCCGATTTTTGTCCAGCTTTTTCTCGATTAATCAAAAGTCTTGGACATGTTTTTGGCACTCTATAACAGTGTTAAAAGAAAAAAATTGGTTCTTTTAGTTTTGATTATATGCACCTATCAGTTAGAGAAGCAAAAGGTTGAACTGCCAAGGATGACCCTAAAATAATTAATAAATCGCACTTTGTAAAATCTTTTTCTATCAATGTATAAAATTTGTGTGGTAAAGCTTCCCCAAAGAAAATAATATCAGGTTTAACCACGCCTTTGCAACCCCTCTTTTCACATTCTGGAACCTCATCTTTGAAGATTCTTTCTGAAACCATTGGTTCAGATAAATGTCTATTAAGGCATTCAACAACCTTTCATCCATTCCAGTTTATATTCTTTTCTACACTTCAAGCAATGCCCAGTGTAAAATGTACCATGAGCCTCTACAATTTTGTCTTCTGGAATGCCAGCAACCCTTTCCAGAGTGTCAATGTTTTGTGTGTAATGTCTCAAAAGAATATTCTTTTCAATTAAAAGTTTTATAAAGTAGTGACAAATTGTTGGTTTGAAGCAACCAGGATACAATTCTTTAGCCAGTTCAAAAAATGGTTTAGGATTTTCATGGAAAAAATTTAGCTCAAAAATTGCTTGAGGATGTGGTAAATTATACTTCTGCAAGTTGTGATAGAGTCCACTTCCAGGTGAACGGAAATCTGGTATGCCAGCAGCTAAGACATGTTAATGTTTACTAACTATAACTTTAGCACTATGTGTTCTTACATGTGGAGATTCCTGCTCCCGCCATAGTTATTATGTTTTTACAATTTTTCTTTTTAATATAATCCACAATTCCATCCATAGACACATCATCAAGAATTTTTATTTTTTCTTCCTCATCTTTGTCATGTATTCCTAACTTGTCAGACAAATATTTTCGTAAGGACTCAACACTCATGGCGCCTGATGCGCCCCCAGCCTCTTCCAGTTCAGGTTCTTCACTTTCTGGCTTTTTAGCTTCAGGTTTATCTTTAATGTTTAAAAACAAAATTAAACCAAAATATGACATGTCAACAATACGGTACCGGTCGTATTTTCTCCAGACATTTTGATCTCCTTTTTCCACAATCTTCGTATTTTTCTGATTAATGATTTACAGTTATTGAACATAAAACGGTACTTTAATATTTTTGATGCATTACTTGACTTTGACACATAGTTGACAGTTGACAAGATAGCCAACCACAGGGAACACCTTAGCGAACTGTGTTTTTGTTTGAAATGTCACTCGCTTTGAGTAGTTCATCGTTTTGATGTTGGCGCTGAGTCCGTTAGAGTTAAAATCCGCAAAATCGTTCAAGCGCATTTTAGAATGAAAAAAAAATCACATCAAAACTATCATTTGTGACAATAATACTAACCTTTTACTATTAACTTTTACGACTACTAAAAATGTTTAAATGTACAAAGCCATTTTTTATTTAATTAACTACACAGATTAGAGAATAAAGCACATAATGAACGTAAATTTCTTAAGAAGAAGCCATCATTTAATCTTATTACATCAACAAAAATGTGTTATGATTGTTTTTCTTTTGCTGCGTAGAAACTCCACAAAGCAAGGAAAAACTAAAAAATAGCAAAACTAGAGAATTAGTAGGGACCAATACGTAACTAGCTACTTCAAATAAGGCAAAAATTATTCCCAAAGTGCCAGCAGCTTTTAGTGGACCTCGCAGGACTCCACCTGCAGCTCTTTTACACTCATCGGTTCTAGCTTCATTCTTTGTACAATTTGCCTCTTTGTTTTCGCAACAACTGTCTGGTAATTGTTCTGTAAGTTGGGTAACGTTACGATATCCGCAACAGTTCCACTATAACGAAACGACATAGAATTTATTATCGATCAGTAAAATAAGCACCTCCTTCTGTATTCGGTCAACTTCATCTTGAACGGTTTTATTGGTAACGGTTTCGTTGTAATAAATTACAAATTTTTCACGTAAAGAGCCATTAATGAAATATTTCAGTTTTATCATCTCCAAGAAACACAAGACGCTCATTATAATTTGAAGAAAATGACACAGCAGCAACATAATTCCATACTAAAAATGCATTTTTTACTTTTAAGGATATCATTGTAGGTATTGTTAAATTAAATCCAACATCGCCACGGAATCTGACGTATAAATGTAGTCTTCGTTTTTGACAATTGTTGCAAAAGCAAAATTTAAAAAAACATACAATTTTATTAAATTTCCAAAGCAATGTTTTAGTGATGTTACATTAAAAATTTAAATACTTACAACAATGAAAAGCCATTTTTTGGTCACCAGAATAGAGACCGCGATTCCTATCCAAGAAATAACCATAAGAATGCAACCTGTAGCGATTATTAAGTTTTCTACTTGAAGCTCATCCTCTTCTAAATCACTAATAATTTTAGTATCATAACAGTGCAACCCTCCAATTGTCATTAAAACAACAGCAACCATCTGTACGTAATTATTTATATTACCACTTCTTTAGGAGATCAATTACTTACTGCAAGCACTACATTAACTATTATCAAAATAAAATTCATTTGATAAGACTATAGATTATTACAATGAATGGACTTTTGACAAATTGACATTTTTGGTAAATATAAATCAAGACAAATTTAGGTATCCTAGTGATTATTACTATGTAGCTACACAGTCGGTTCTGTAATTACCTACAACTTTATAATTTAATTTGACACAAAATAGGTTTAGAAATTTCAGGAACAAATCAGAAACTCGGCAATAGTAACAGAAATGTAGGTTCTAGATTAGAACTATTCCTATAAAGTACAAGTTCACATTCTATAATTTTCAACAAGCTACAACAGATGTAGTAGAGAACAATGTAGATCGAACTGGTATTTTTTTTTATTTAAAGAAATTATGTATCTACCTATTTAGTATCGTGCGTTCATTTAAATTTATCCTCAAAGTAGGCGATTGTGAACGTACTATACGGAATAGGATACGTAATGCCTTACAAATTGTGTTGGTGTGTTTTGCGAAACTGGCTCCGTGACTCATAAAAAAGGTGCTGGTAGGCCAGTCGTTCGTACCGAAGAAATCGTCAGACTAAATAAGTTGAGACCGTGGAGGGTTGGGACGGACGTTTTCAAATCCGTGACCACCTTTGACCAAGATAATTTTTTATATCCCGATATTTTATTGCTCATTTAATACTCGTATTATCACCTTCAACTTCAAAACCAATTTTTGGAATTATATTTTTTTTAGATAACATCAATTATTAAACACAATTTCCTGTAAAACGTATATTGTCAACATTTCATGACATGTTTTCCCTGAAACTAGTTTATGGAGCTGTGCGCCTGACACCCGCATATCAAAAATCGTGTTTTATTATTTTTTTAATAAAATTCGGACGATAGCGGTGAAATAACATAAAACAGATACGAAACTGTACTACCAGTTGAACATATATATTTGTTGGTCTGAATTTAGAACTGAAGCACCATTTAGACTTTAGAGCGTCTTTCATATAAATAAATACAGCGAGGGGCAAAAGTAATGCAACAATTCGATAAATCATAAACTGTTGAGTTTTGAAAAAATAACAAAAACAGGCCGATTTTTAATTTCAATTTCACGTTTATTGACGTAACATCTTTTTATACAGGTGTTCCTTGTCAAAGTAATGACGTCATCATCTATTTTTTTTAAATAGCAACCTATATTATATTGTTAACTGTCACCATGACAGTATAAAAATTTTAAGCCCTTACATTTAAAAAAACTTGAGAAAAAAAATGTTGAAAATTAAAAAAATATGTTTATTATATTAATGATTAATTCCCACATACATCAAACGTGCGTGTTCAGACAATCAGAGCGCTTGCTTTCATCCAATCAAAAATATTTATCGCGGATAAATCGTCCTCCTAGTCTGTCTTCTGTCAAAAGCGGATAAAATTTCATGTTACTCCTGTCAGATTCTCAAATTGTTTTTAATACATAATTGTGTTTTTAATAACTGTAAGTATTATAAATAAATAATTAACGTTAAAGTTTGTATTCTGGAATTAATTTTGCCAAAAATAACGCGACCTAATTTTTTAAATCTGATAAATTTCCCAATTTTCACTCAAACATTTTTGCTTTAGACAATTTTACTCGTTGAATTTGGGCATTTTTATTCAGAGGTTAAACCCTCGAGCTAAAGCTCTTGGGTCTAACCAGAATAAAAATGCCCAAATTCAACTCGTAAAATTGTCAAAGCAAAAAGTTTTCGTAAAATTGAAACATTTATCAGATAAAAAAATTAGGTCTTGTTATTTTACCTTCGATTAAGTTATTATTTTTCGTTCGACACTGTCAGAATTTGAGAATTTTCTCCTATGTGAACGGATTTTGATAAATGTCACAACTTGTCAAAACGAAACGTCAAGCTAATTTTAAAGGTTTTAAGCGATTTGGAGCCTTTAAGGGGCTCGTCGAACAAAAAAACGTTGTATTCAACTCGTTCGTGTGTGCGTTTTAAAGGCCCACGAGTGCCAAAAAAGGCCCGATTTATACACAAACTCGTCAAGTAAACTACTATTATTTGGACTTGAAGAAATTTATTAATCAACAGGAAATAAAATAAGACAAACTGGATTTTTCTAAAGTAATTTTTTGTTCGTGTTTGATTATTGTTGAAAACCTTCATGTAGGTACTACTGTTACGTTTCGAAAATCTTCCCGCTAACACCACCTTGCGGAAGACGCTCGTGCCTTCCCGAATGGAGTTTTTTTTGGACACGACCGAGGTGGCGAAGAAAAGAGAGTTAGTGGTGGACGGGTAGTTCCCGTGAAGGTGAGAAGGGGTGATAGGGTCTCGCAAATAGGGTCGAGTGTCCTGGGCGGATCGACGCCTAGCGCTGGGCCGGATTAGGGGGCCCCTCACGGAAAAGGTCCAGGTTTGGACGCCGGGATGGCGGGTTAGCCTCTTCTCCGGATCACTAGGACGCCGTCCCCTCTCAACGAGGGAGCGCCTCCACAACCCCTGCACACCGAGGTGAGAATCTTCGTCTCCGGCCTTCCTTCAGGATAAGGAGCAACACGGTGATATTGTTTCGTTTTCATTTTTTACCATATTCTTCGTCCCGGCGATAGAGTGACCTCGTCAGGAAACGAACCGTTATCGGGGCGGACAACTTTTTGTGTCCTCCTTATCTTGCTTCGTCTCAGGTCTTGTTCGGTTTTTGTAGCAGGACGACGAAGGCGAAGGTCGGAGCCGGAAGGAGTTCTCCCGGAGTAGTCCGGTTGGGTCCTCCGCGGATCGCGGCCACGGTGATTGTGAAAGCCGGCGGGCCGGGTGCAGGATCCAGCTTGGCACGATTAGGCGTTTTGACCAACGACTGAGAAAAAAAAATGTAACCATGATAATTATGTACGGTATTTTTAGTTGCTGGCCATTTTTATTTTCACTTTCTGAGAGTTTTTTCTTTAACTGAAAGTCCTTTTTGACACACCCGATATAACTGATATAATGTCTATTAATTTGTCTAACGTTGCGAGGCTGGCGGCACATCCAAAATTTGTGTGGGTTTTCAACGCCAACTGCGATGGGACAATCATTTATAATGAATGACCTTGTACTAAACACTGAAATGATATGGTATTTACGGCATGATTTACAATTTAGCCAGCATTATTTGGATGCTTTTGTCAATTTCGGAGAAATTTGGTATGTCGCAATCATACTCAAGCATAAATAACACAGTGCCCTGTTCTGCATTTTTAAATCTCACGTGGTAGGACTCCGAAACATTCTTTGGTTTTCTTTTGTTGATAAGATTTTCAATGGTTACTCCACCTTCTGCAACCATACTATCTGGAGGTGTGATTGTCGACTTAAAATATACACTCCAAGCACAATGGGGAATACGACTTGAAACATTTATGTCTACCGATTGTATAGCAATGTTCTCATGTTTGATTATTGAACTAAACATTTCAATCAGTTTAAGGGGTCCCCATGAGTCTTGGTTGAATTTGGTTGTTCTGTAATAACTAATAACTTGTTTATTTGTTGATATTTTAACAGTTGTTGGTATTAATTGATATTTTAATCATTTGGGTCTTCCATATAAATATTGAATGGCCCACATATCATCTTGAGTTAATGTATTGTGTGTTCCAATAAAAACTCACTCGCAGTAAGCCATGACTATAGAGATAGATATCGTGTGTTCCACAAAAAACTCACTCGCAGCAAGCCATGACAAAAGTGAAGTATGTCTTAGTACCAGATGTGAAATGAACTACTAAAGTAAATTTATAGGTTATCTGTCATTCACAATATGATGAAAATTTGTAAGTAACAAATGAACTACTTCCAATGATCCTAAAATCGACATGACCAGTCTATCTATCTCTATAGTCATGGCTTACTGCGAGTGAGTTTTTATTGGAACACACGATAGACTGGTCATGTCGATTTTAGGATCATTGGAAGTAGTTCATTTGTTACTTACAAATTTTCATCATATTGTGAGTTGTGACAGATAACCTATAAATTTACTTTAGTAGTTCATTTCACATCTGGTACTAAGACATACTTCACTTTTGTTATGGCTTGCTGCGAGTGAGTTTTTTGTGGAACACACGATATTAATATCACCGTTATAATAGGCGCACATAATCGAATCATTATTTACAGAAAGTTCAATACTTAATGTACAGTTGGTTGTAAAAAAAAACGGCAACTGTCAGAATAAAATTGACACATTTTTACACTTTTTTCATATAATACATTCATTTTTGTAACGACGAACTAGCTGGAACTTTTTTTTTTGTTAGATTTTTTAAATAATAAATAAAAATTGGACAGTTGGCAAAGATTTAAATTGTCATATTCTCATATTATTGTCGCTGCCATGATGAATGAATTTCCAAAACGGAGTAGAGCATTAAGTTGCTAAATAGGTTTGCCTCAGCAACTATTTAAATGAATAATAATAATAATAATAATAATAATAATAATAATAAGCAAGCAGACGAAGCAGCACGTTCTAAAGGCTTTCAACAAAATAAAAGAAATTACTCGTGGAGAATGGAGATAATGGAAACGTAATGTACCTACAAATGAAATTGGCGGTAAAAAGATGTGTTCACAAGACAAAAGTTACTAAATTTAGTAACTCTGGTTCGTCATTACAAAAATGAATTAAAAAAAAAAATACTATACTTTGTGTGAAAACTTCTTACGAGAAATAGGTTAGAATTATGGTCAAAATTCAATGACATTTTAAAAAATTATTTGATAGGTATTGTCAAGTAGACATTTAATTGACAAATGGACAAAACCAAATTTACATTAGGAAAATTCTCTTTTTGGACTCACTAACTTCAAAATGACATTTCGCAAACCCAACAGCTAACCGCGAACGTAGATTTCGCGCACTAGTGCTTCAAAATCATCCAAAAAGCATTGACCTTTCTGAGCATTCTGAAAATAATTTCACTTGATAATAATAAAATCTGGTTTACAAAACGTCATTTTTCCAATTCGGATGTTGAAAATTTCCAAAATTTCGAAAGAATGAAAATAAATCGCTATTAATTCGATTGACACTTGGGCAAGCGCCATCTATTCACTAAATTGGGAACTATTGGGTAATAATTTAAAAATGCTAATGTTCGTTTAAAAAAATATGGTACAAACGAGAAACGAGAGGTAAAGCGAGAAGACGTATTCGGCACATTCGCGCAAATGAAGTACTCGCTCCTTCGTCGCTTGTGCCCATGGACCTAGCTTGTGCCTCAAATAATGCGCTCATGTGCGAAAAATATCTTCTCGCACTCGGTTCGTAAATAACTTATTTCCTGTTTTCTTTTGCAACCAACCGAAATTAGTTTGACCAAAAAGACATTTTTCTTCAAAGAGACAATTTCCACAATATTCGTTTTGTTTGTTAACTCATTAAGGTGTAAATGAATCATAATTACTAAAAAAAAAGTCACAAAAACCTCAACGCAAGCTCAGTTCACGCTTTGTTCATTTTTGTTTCCATGGTAACGGTAATTAATTATTTTTAAGCGTATTTTAATATCCTGCAACGATAAAGTCTCGATGGGAGAATTTACGTTTTTCCTCGAAAATCACTGACTTTATTTAAAAAATAAAATTAAAACAACGAACGAATTTACAATAACTTAACAAAACTTTTAAAAAACTGTAGTCTTTGAAGTTCACTTTTGTCTCATTTTCACAGGTAAATACCTAACTACAGCACATTTGATTTTGTTTATTGTCGCTATATCAATCAGCCTTCCCTCACTTTTACGAATAATTTTATTTGTTAAATTGTTACACGAATATGTTCAATGGAGAGATTCTGCTGTGCTAATTGTCCCCTTTTCTGGTCTAAAAGAATTCTACATAATTTATTTTGAATAGAGATTTGTAAAAATTTACTTTCAATGCCTTGAAGGGCGCATAGAATTACGTATTACAGTTTGACTTTTAACTAACAATAAATTCTAACATTTCATACAAATGTAAGCGCAAATCTCCTTGACACGTAGGTTGGTAGCACAATAACAGATGGTACCTTAGAAAATCGTACACATGAAAAAGAGAAATGAGGAATGAACCGCTCTTGCATAAGTGGAAGATGTCTTGGATGAAAATCAATACCTAAACACATCTTGGATATGTGAACTGAAAAAATTGTTTTCAAGATTACAATTGAAGAAAGTTAACTAAGAGGAATTTTTTTGTTTATTAATTTCCCGGAGACTGTTCCTAATACATATAAAAGTTGCACCCAAAGTTTCTGCAATCTAATGAAACAAATCTTATTTTTCAAAAACAAATCGTATTTTTCAAAAAAAGGAAAGAAAATATCTGTATGGCTACTTCCTAATATTAAACTGACGGAAAGAGTTATTGTAACTAAATTGCAGCTATCGATGACACAAAAATAACATATGTTATGATTTTTTAAAACTATATTTGACTTGTAAAATATTGGTAGCATTTCAAGAAAAGCAGTAAAAGCTAAATATTTTTATACTTTATTGTCAATTGCATCAATCGTCCGTCACGTTACATGTATAAGTTGTATCTTGGCAGTGAGACAAAAGTTAAAATAATTCATTGACATAATTTAACACACATTAATGAAAAGGTAGCGTCCTAAAATAACTTATCAGTGTTAGTCTGTATAATAAGGAGGTTATAATTTAGGTATTGCGTTTATAAAAAGTCAAGAAAGTTTAACATAACAAACTATATTTGTCTTCGAAATATACCTACTCGTATCGTAAGATTTACGTACCTCAAAAATTAAATGTCATTTTATTTTTTGACAGAATTTTTTAAATATTTTTTCCGAGTTCTACATGAAGCCAGTAGCTCGTGGTTAAAATTTTGCCGTGCATTTCAGGAACACTCTGTATAATTAAATATATAAACTTTCTCGGTTATATACCTAACTGGACATCTGTCAAAGATAACCTCAAAATTTACAATTAATTAATGTTTTTTTAAGACTTTGCCCTAACGAATATGAAAAACGTTATTCAATATTCGTGCGCTGTCACTTTTCAGACATTCGGCCTGTTTTGCAGCACATGGCTAACGCCTCGTGCTTCAAATTTCGGCCTCATACCTGAAAAGTAATGTGACAGCGCTACTCATATGAAAATAACTATTTCAACATTTCACTTCTAAACATTTCTAGTACTTTTAATACTCCTATTTATATGTTTCACTTCTTTTTGACTAAGTGCAATCATCACTGAAGACGTAATGGCGTTTTTGAATCTTCTTAAAAAATGTATTTCCCCTGAAATGTCATTCTATTCAAGCAATAATCTTTACATCTTGTAAGGCCAGCTAATTTTAGTCGCTTTTTTACAGAGGAAACTTATCTTTTGCAAATTTTCATTTACACAGAATTTATATTTTTACTGTTTTAGCGTCATTTTTGCTCTGAAGTCATGGACGGCCGGATCCTTAGCATTTAATAGTTATTTATGCAACAAGTTTCTGTATAAATTGGGCTTTTCTAATTGCCCGAGGGACAAGATTAAAACACGAGCGTAGCGAGGGTTTTAAGGCCTCGAAGGAAATTAGAAAAGCCCAATTTACCCAGAAACGAGTTGCATACAAAATTTTATTGTTTGAAACGACGTCCCTGAAGCTTCCAAATCTTTTAAAAATGGTTTCGCATTTGCTTTTGACAGTTTTGACAAATTTTTCAAGACCTGTCAGAAATGTAACGTTGAATGTGTTGTCTAGGGCAACGGTTCGTTATCTGCTCATTTTGCTTTAGGGCAGTTAAGAGCCAGTTTACAAAGGAGAAAAATGAGAATTTATGACAATTAAAAACCATAAAATTAATTACACATCCGTGTAATTTTTAATATCAAAAGGCTTTAGATTCATCTCATTAAGGTTCGGTTGTGCTTTAGAAAGCACAATAATAGCATTTCTGTTTTATTTCCCTCAGTGAAAATTTTTCTTTTTCTTATTACAAATGTTTGAAACATGCAAACAAATGAAGACTGTTATTTTGCTAGTTTTGGTAACCAGTGCTGCAAACTTACAAGAATCATTTAAATAGGGATAAAAATTGTGTAAATATACTAGGTACTCGTATATAAAAACAACAAATGCCTTACCGTGAATTAGAAACCTATAATACTAATTTTTTGTTCGACACTGTCAGAATTTGAGAATTTTCTCCTATGTGAACGGACTTTGATAAATGTCACAACTTGTCAAAACGAAACGTCAAGCTAATTTTAAAGGTTTTAAGCGATTTGGAGCCTTTAAGGGGCTCGTCGAACAAAAAAACGTTGTATTCAACTCGTTCGTGTGTAAATTGGGCCTTTTTTGGCACTCGTGGGCCTTTAAAACGCTCGTTTCACTCGCGTTTTAAAATGGTCCACTTGTGCCAAAAAAGGCCCAAATTACACACAAACTCGTCAAATAAACTACTATTGCACACCTCCAGAGTAATGTAAAGTAATTATAATTATCAAAAATTAAAGCGCTGTTATGCGGTCGTAATAAATATACAGGGTGTATTAAAATGGCACATAATTTTTGCATTACAGGACTCAGTGGTGAAATACAAGCAAAAAATGCTAGTATCAATTTACTGTTTTAACCCTCTGGTTACAACTGCAAGAGAAATAATGCAAAATGCTCCCCACACTTCAATACGTCAGTTAGCGCAACGCAACAGACTGAACCTTGTGTAGGAAAGTAGGAACGCACCTACTTACCTCAAATTGTTACGAAAAGAAGAAGCTGGACATTTCCGGCACCTCATTTAATAAATTGATTAATTTGTGCGTGAATTGTAATTGTGTTACTTTTTTATCATAATTCGTGTCATGCTGATATTTTATTGTGAGGTTATGTCGAATTTTAACGCTGCGACATCCGTTTTTCAAAATAAAACATTTCCATAGGTGATGCTACCAGAATATTAAATGAACACCCATTACAAATTCTTATAGTTATACATTAATTAATCACATAGGTAGTTAAAAAAGTTAGCATGCCTTTACGGACATTGTCTGATTTTACGACAATTTGGCTCATGGTTGTATTGTAAATTTTTCCAGATAAATAGCCATCCACTTGACCAGTTTGATAATTTTCATAAAATTCGTAATCTACCGAGTGATCATTTAAAAAATAAATCGAGTTTGCTTTGGAGCCTATGCTATAGCATGGTTTGCCATAGGTAACACGTCGACTCGATTTATTTTTTAATTGATCGCACCGTACTATTTCTGCATTAATTGGTTTGCATTTGTTGATTTGTGTCCATAGTTGACGACCCTGGGGTCCTCTTAAGTATTGTGTTTGTGGATCTCTCACAGTGTATAATAATTTTTTTTTGAGATATGTAACATCAATAATTATTAAACACAATTTCCTGTAAAACGTATATTGTCAACATTTCGTGACATGTTTTCCCTGAAACTAGTTTATGGAGTTGTGTGCCTGACACCAGCATATGAAAAATTGTGTTTTATTATTTTTTTAATAAAATTCCGACGATAGCGGTGAAATAACATAAAACAGATACGAAACAGTACGACCAGTTGAACATATATTTGTTGGTCTGAATTTAGAACTGAGGCACCATTTAGAGCGTCTTTCATATAAATAAATATATTTAGAGTGTAGTAATACCCAACTCGCAAATTTACTTTGATTTGACTTGTAAACACGAAATATTCAGATTTCACATATTAGACAGTTTCCAAACACTTATCCGAAGTGACGGATGTTCCGTTGCGATAATTCCTCTTTTCAACTACAAAGAATAAGTTAGTTGCAGAAGTAACCACCTGACACCGTCGAGAGAATCAGTGAGAATCAACGGAAAATGTGTTTGTGATGGTAATTGAAAACTGGTCCAGCTGTTGGAGTCGTCTGGAGGAAAGAAGAAGAAGTCGTTTGGACCGATTTTCTAAAAAACTGTTGAGGAACGTAAAAAGTGGCCAAATGCCAGGCGCGTTTCATTTCATAAAAGCACAATACGATTTCTCGGCAGTTTAGTTGGCGCGCGAAGCGCATCCTCTAGACACTAAAAAAATTCAAAGTACCTGAATTTGTGCAATTTAGTGCATTTATCTCGACGAGACGAAACAGGTGGACGACAATTTTAAAATTATCTTATGGCGTCAGTTCAGGTAAGTTGGAAAAAATGTAAATTCCAAACTGTTCTTGTTAAGAGGCAAATTATAACACTCTCAAATTGTCAACAGTGACGATTGTTCGTTAATTATAGACATCGAGGAATCTGTCACTTGTTAGCTAAGTGAAATGACTTCCGACCTACCCACGTGGAAACTTATTATACATTGTGTGGTAGTTTCTCGTGTAAATAAAGACCCAACATGAGTTGTAGGGTTATTTGTGGAATAAACATTTCGACGTATCGTAAATGATTGGGACAAGACGTTTGAAAAGCTTCTGAATGTGGCATCATTTTCACTGTAATATGATGTAAATTGAAATTTTTGTTCCAATTGAAACATTCTCGAGTTAATGAAGTGCTTAAATATTTACAGCGCAACGTTTAGAATGTTATTATTGGTATTGACGGAATATTCTTACAAAACAGTGTGTATGTGCTTAAACAGATAATTGCTTCAATTAGCTTCAAGATACTAACAAGACCAACACAGTAACCAACAGTAAATTAAATTTTATTCTGGAATAAAAATTTTATTGTCAATATTTCATTTTTAATCTGCTTTATCTAGGTCTTCAGCTCAAGTTGCAGACTTAAGACGTCCGTAAAAGTGAAACATCCGGGCCTGGCTAATTGCAGTTATCATGTTATCTTTATAATTTCACTAATTAACAAAAATTTATGAAACAACGTACAAAAGTTTAAAAACTTTTTTCAAAAATCCATTTAAGCTTCTGACATAAAACGTTAAACCATTCACGATTATTTCAAATTCGGATCTATGAAAATCTGACATTTTAGTTGGCAATATTGTGATTTGTCTTAATAAATCTATTTTAGGTTATAATTCAACCGAACACTGCTCCCAAGTTGTTACATTTTTTAAATAATTGAACGCATTAGGAAGAATAATCGTAAAATTGTAATTGAAATGAAACATACATATTTGTAGGGCAGTTCTGGATAAATTCTTATTAACTAAATTAATGACGGAATTGACAACAATGCGAATATTTAAAAACGAAACGTCATAGGTATGACAGGACCTGACGCCAATCTAACAAAAAAATATCGTGGCCTCCTGCGTGTTTAAAATAATCGTGAACGGCATATAGATGTTAATTTATTAATTTAGCACAATATTAAATTAATATTTAAAACTTTTACAAGAAATTTGTTCAAAGTGACAGTAGGAACTGGAATTTCCTCCTTTTTTCTTATTGACACTTCTATTTTACAGTGTGATGTAACACCAACTTTAAAATTATCGTTATCTACGGGGTGATCAATAAGGACTGTTTAAGTTGGTAACACTGAATCGTATTTTAAATCGTATAACAGGAGTAATTTCCGGTTGTTGGTGGCTTGTCGTTGTTAATGCTATACCTATATCAGATATTTGTCAAATAAACCAACAAAACATATCCAGTTACAGTGTTATAAATAAAAATTTTCTTAATTGTATTGCCAACTTAAACAGTCCTTCTTGATCACCCGGTAGTTATAATATTTATTAAAGCGTTATACAGTTGGACAATTTAAAAAAGTATCCCTGAAGCAATTAGACTAATAGTAATACGACCCATTTCGATGTTTTTTAATTTTTTAGTAAAATTATTAAACTTTGTTTGGATTTGTTGTTTTTGAAACAAAAAGAATTTTGGTTTAATTTCGAATTTATACACCTACAGTCGCGGACAGAAAAAAGTAGGACAATGTTTTTCCGCTAATGTAAGTCGGTTTACTCTTTCTATGGTTACTATTAAAATATTTATTTATTTATAAGCCCGGTTTACTCAACTCAATTTTAGCTAAATTTCTTAATACGACTTGTCCTATTTTTTTCTGTCCGCGACTGTATATTTTACTATATTTTTTAAATATAACTTAAAACTGTTAAATGTTACTTGTTTACTTTTCATGCCATACTCGTAGTAAACACCATTCTAGAATTATTTCAACAGAAATTAGTTTATTTTACAGCGTGATCAACAATGACTGTTGACTGTTGAGTCTGTTGGCAATGAAACAATTGCAAAATTTTGATATTTTCTTGTCTCGAAATTGGTACTGACCGGATGTTTAAACTTGACACGACATTAAAAAATGTTTAGGTTATGTCGGTTAGGTTTATGGCTATTACAAAAATGGTAAATTTGAAGTTTGCCTGTCAACACTGTTAAAGCCGACAACCGGAAAGCATTTATTTTACAGTGATACCAAAACCATTAAAATTTTCATTGTTACCAACAGATTGAATCATTCTTGATCACGCTGTATTACTTTTTGGACAGAATACCCAGATATTGTTATATGTATTTGAATTTTGGAAACAATTCTACAAACATTAAATAATTGGTCCATTTTTATTTACTTACTACACCGTGATCAACAATGACTGAGTCTGTTGGCAATGAAACAATTGAAAAGTATTGGTGTTTTTTGTCTCATAATTGGCAGTAACCGGATTTTTTAATTTGAGACGACGGCGACGTTAAAAAACATTTTTGGTTATGTGGATTATGTTTATGCTATTACAGAAATGAACCTTTCATGGTAAATTTCAAATTTGCCAAATTTCATTGTTACCAACAGACTCAGTCATTTTTGATCACGCCGTATTTTAAATTTTTGACTGCTGTAATGGTAAAAAAAATTCAAAATATTTCAAATAAATTTATAGGTATCTTTAACTAGGCAGAATAATCCACTTGAAATTTTGTGGGGGGATTGCAAAATATAAGTAACCATTTTGAGTAAAATTCTCTTTCGGTTAAAGTAGTGAGTACAAAACAAATGTCTTGTTCGAAAAATTATATTTATCGTATAAAATACTTGAGAAACTTAATAAATACTGTTTTGTTTGATTTTAACACGTAAATATTTTTTTTAATAAGGATTTTAAACCTATAGTTGCTGAATCTAAATTTAGTCTAAGTGATATTCTTATTTTATTACTACGAAATAATCCTGCGCAAAATATACTTCGCCGTTCGTTGTTGATGGATTAGAAATAAAACTGGAGAAAAGTACGTAAAATATTACATAATGTAAATGTAAAAATTTTATTACATTCTTAATTTTATTTTTATCACAGGGGATCATAATTTTTTTAGTTTTTAGATAGACGTGGAAATTCAACAATTATTATTTAACATCTTTAACATATTCAACATGAGTGAATAAAAATACGACAGTTTAAATTACAGTTGAAACGTTTAATCTAGTACATTAAAACAAATTTTATTTTACGATCAAATGATTTACGATGATGATTTAAATTGTTTGGTTGATACAATTAGAGGTCGTCAATCAGCATCATATCAAAATCAGTTTTTATTAGTTTCCAATACGATTTGTTCTCTAAGTGCGTCCTTAATATGTTGGTACAAAACAAATGTTAATAAAAGTAAATATGAAAAATGGTAATGTTGGCCGTTATTAAACAGTCGACAAAAGTTATGTAAAAGATCAGTCTACTGATTCATTGGAATTTGAAATAGCTATTAATATAACGAGAAGATTATGGGATATGCGAGGACGTTGCCAGGTGACGAGGTGATTAGCCGAGTCACCTGCACAACATCCGACCGTCCGAGCCATAATATTCGAGTTATATTTCAAGCTTTATCGTATCTTTGTATCTAACGTATTATGAGCGCGTAACTAATGTATTATTATGACTAACTAACGTATTACAAGTAACTAAGGAAGCTGAGTTATTCGAATATTATGGACTTCATAATTATCAATAAATGTGTAACATAAAGTAATCATAATTGTTAATGATACGATAAAGAATATTTTTATTAAAGTCTGTCAGTGTCTGCGAGAGCAGTGATGATTTATTTTTTTAAGCAAATAATTAATTTTGCTGAAAGTAAATAACATTAAATCAGTTAAACGAAAAATAATGTTGACAAAAAAAACACAATTTTGTCAGTTTTGTAATTTTTTATTACGTCAGATATAAAATTATATTTGATATACAAAGCAAGCAAAATGATAGCAACCTTTCATTCAATCACATCTGCACATAAAAATGTAACATACATTTTTACTGCTTCATTTATGACTGCTACTGTAGCAGTGATAAGGGGTACCGTATGTTTCATTAAAATTATGGTCAAGAGTGAAAAAACAATTGTGCTGAAACTACTGAAATACACGCACCTAAATATACCTTTACGAGTATACAGGGTGTAACAGAAAATTTTGTTACACCCTGGATTTGCTACTTCACGACAGTTCATGTTGGGTGACCCAAGTTAAGCCATATGTTTTGTTTTTCACTCTTGACCATACGTTTTTTGACACGTAAAGGTATTATTGCTATCAACGTACACTGTTAGCACCCAATTAGCGACGTTTTTCTAGTTATTATATTTGAGAATAATAATTTGAAGCAATTGTAAGAAAGAAATTATGAGATGTAAAAATAACCGAACTTTCAAAACAGTATTTTGTTTTTCTGGACCCCAGATAAGCGACGACGCCAGCTGCAGCTGCGTGAGGAAGACACCTAGCACAAGAGTTGACGTCGACACGTCAGCAACATACCCCGAGGATCTGGAGCTTATACTGCAAATATGTCATATTATCAAATTTTTTCGAGTCAATTTCAGCAAAGTTTCATCTTGTAGCTTCAGGTTTTTTTGTAGTGGTGCAGATTGCTTTCCAATAAAACTAAAACAGTGACGATTACAATATACAGGCTGTTCCACAGCTTCCATAATAGTGGGTGAAGCTGTATTTCATGACCTGGAATTATAATTAATTAATTAATAAGACCTGATTCGTAGAATTTAAAAATTTTAAAAACAGCTGAAGCTGTCTCATAAATATAGGTTATTATAAATTATTGTCCCATCGCAGTTGGCGTTGGTGGCGTAGTTGAATGTGCAGCAGCCTCATAAGTCATAATATGAGTCAGAGTAGTATCGTCGGTAGGTGGCGATACTGGCGGTAGTTTTTAACTTTTTACCGCCGGAAATCTGTCTGTGTCTAGTGTCCACTAGTCTGTCTCATGTTGTGAGGCTGCCGGCACATCCAACATTTGTATGGTTTTCAGCGTCAACTGCGATGGGACAATGATTTATAATAGCCCTGTACAACTAAATCTCTTCCTCCTAAAGAAATTTTAGTCAAGCGGATTGGTTCTTGCATTTATTTCCTTTAACGTATGGCGCAGCTTTATCAGCTGTGAAACCATAACTGTCAAACGTTATTTATTTGTTTATTTCTTTTGCAGGGAATAGTTGTTTTTGGAACTAACCAATGATAATTTTCTAAGTTTTATTACTGCACTAAAATGATGATCAAACTTAGGTTATAAATCTGAAGGAAATGTCAAAGCATGCCAACTGAAGACCTGCGGCTTTAAAAGAGCGGGAAAAGCACGACCCGCTTGGCCACGAATTTTTTAAACGCTCATTTTTAAAAAGTGTTTTGTTTTCATATTCTAAGGGAGCATTTACAAATTTGAGGGAAGTTGCAATGACCCAGAACATATTGTAAAATCGGTTAAAAAAACGTCACTTCAAAATCATACTGATGAACTGATGTAAACAAATCTGCCTTTTGTAGTTCTGATTTCAATTCCATAGAAAAAACTATAACTTCCGGTCAATTGAAAGAATTATGCAAGAATAAAACCAGTGAGTAAAAGACAGTGAGCGAAAAACGATGAGCGAAAGTGAATTGAACGAAAGAGAAACCTTCACCCACTGGTAAATATGGATACAGACTCACTTTCTAGGAAGGTATCGAACAAAACACTTTTTCTAGACGTGGAATTACAACACTCGCTGTGTGTAAACTTCCTGCTTCTAAAAAATAGATAATAGATTTCAACTTCCTAGAACGAAACTTTCCTAATTTTTAAAAGACCTATTGTTGTTGTGTATTTCAGAACAAACATATTTTGTGATTGTGAACACATAGATGTTATCTACGTGGCTCTACTTTTCTAAGACACCGAGTACGCAACAATTAGGAATTTATCGAAAGCGATAACAAAAACAAAAAGTAATACCATGTGCTCCCTGTCGATAACCATCGTCACATTGTTTGCAGTAATTGAGGATTTCGTTAAAACTGCGAGTTATTTATAGATGAAAAGTTAGAGATAATCGCATAGTGTGTTAATGCACCGAGAAGGTGTGTCTGATTAGTGATTAAACATATCTCCCATAAAATTCCATTAATTTAATCCACTAATGCGGCCGTCGATCGGAAGAAAAACCCGACCGCTCCGACTCTTGTTTATGAACAAATCCAGGTGAAACCCGAACGAAGTATTTAATTGATTATCTTATCACGATAATCAAATATCGAGGCGTGAGAGGCTTCGGTAATTTTCCGAACATGTCAAACACTAATATTTGCCGGATAATTTAATTGAAGTGTGTTAAACTTTAATAGGTTGGCACTCACTTTTATTATTATATTCGCTCAATCAAAATACCATGACATGTTCGAGTGCAACTCAGCAAAAAGCCCACAGAACGGCCCAAAACGGCAAATCTGAACGCGTCATTTTGGCCCTCGACAAAATTCTTGACGTCACTGATTATCTGCAAGTCATGCTCAAACAACTTCTGGAGCCCTTTGTCGGACCAGATCTGAGCCGGTGTTATTTATCTCGGTGGTCGCCGATAAAATCTTATCTGCTATTATTCCTGTTGCAAGAAGTTGTTGAAAATTTTGATAAAACATTGCGAAAGCTTCAATACACGATTCTTTTCCCAGTGTAGAGAGGACCTGACACGTACCTAGTGGGTCAATATTTGTTTGGTTTACACAAATATTGTACCAGTGTTGAAGTGCGTTATTTGAGGACATAATTGTACTAATTTGTTATTTGAATCTGCGGGTAAGACAGTAGCTCCTAAAATACGACCCATTTGCCAATATTGACAGTACGAATTACTGAAAAAGCGCAATTGCGCGTAATTGTTGTCCTGTTTGTTTGTGCGGACCGTTATCGATGCACCTCTCAGGTGCGCAAATAAGGATGACCCGTCTGAAAGATTCGGACTGGAAAAGGTTCTTCACGTGAATAAGCAAACAGTTTTCAGACCCGAATCAACATAAGAATTGAATTAAATTCCGAGACGCGGCTCGTCTCTCTTCTTATCTTATTTGTTCACTATTTTGTTTAATTTGAACGCGTTTTGTTTCACTAAGGGGCACAGGAAACGTCTTAACCATTAAGATAAAAATAAAAACTACTTCGAGTTATGAGTTTTTAACGGCGATACTAAAATCTCAAGATGTTTTTTTTAAGATTTCGCATTAAAAATAATTTCTTTAGCGCGATTTCTGAATGTTTATTTATAAATTCTGTTGATTAGGTGAGAATTAGTTGAATAATGGCAACTATAAATTTAATGTACTTCTGCAACAATTAAGCTTCATTTAAAGAAACCACTACATAAATTAGCTGAAGCTTGCCAAATTGTGGAACCATTATCTGTGTTATCCTGTTTCTTGACTGAAACTTCTGGTTAACCTACACATTAATATTAAAAACGAAAGTTTACAGAGTACATAAATTTTGTGTATAGCTTTTGTTTGATTCAAGACGAAAACATTAATTTACATATTCATGAAAAACTTTCAGAGTGCTGAATTATTTTGTGCGACGGTAATTTGTGTCGTGCAACAAGGATTAAGTCATGTTAGTGCCTAAATCTCTTAGATTAAAGAACGTGTTTTTTATTAAATTTCTCGACTCGCTGAACTACATCAAGACTTCAAAAAGATTTAAAAAATTATTTAAAAGAAATAAGAAATTAAAAAATAAGTGATAAGCGAAAATCCACAAACTACCAAGAAACTTTAATGAAAATATGTATAGCTGAATTTTTCGTTCTTTTATTTCACTTTTTATTCTGACATGCTTATTTAGAGTGTTTCAAAAAGATAAATGAACATTTTCTATTAAGTGTCCACAATTTGTTTCAAACTTAGACTTTATGGAGGATTTGTTAAAGTAGTTTTTCTCTATGAAACAGTTCAGAATTAGCCAAAAAAAAAGTGCTTGAAGTAGAAAAAACTTGGCGTAAAAACTGAATGTAAAATTTATGGTTGCCGCTCCATATAAAAAATGATGAATAAGTGAATACACACCCTTCACACAAAGGAGTTAAATTGGTTGCAAAAGTCAAAACAACTCAATATTTTTAGATTTAGCTGAATAGGCGTTGAAAAAAGTAAACCGTTTAGAACAGGGTAAAGTTTGAATTTCCCGCCGTTTGACACGAATGACATTTGTTTACGTTTAATCGGTACGCAATTGAACATGTTTGTTTTCAGCAAATAATGCTCTTAGATACAGGTGATTCTGAAATAAGTTTGAAAAAAAAACGGTAAGAAGTGGTGATGATCCATAGCCAACCCTAAGTGAAAATTTTAATAGTCACCAGTTATTTACCTATTATATGACATCACTTCTCTCGATCATTTCCCTAGAAATATTTACGAAGCAGTGTGCTTACACCTAGGACTTTATTGTGGAGTTGATGTGATAACGGTTCCTAATGAAATTAAGAAATTTGGACCAATTTTCCCTATTCATAGGCGTCGAAAATACAAGGATATAGGGTAATTTCCATCCTTTTACGCAGAATTATTTTGTGTCAAGGACAGGTACTCCACATTTTTTTCCAAACTTATTTCAGAATCACCCTGTATTTGATTCGAGAATAGGAATCGTTAAAAGTTAAAGTTAAAAGAAAGAAAAAAAAAGGAAGATTTTTTGTTTCTAAACATTAGGTTAGCTGTCAACATGCTATAATTAATTTACACAAAAGCACAACAATTGACGGTTTCCAGCGCCTTCCCATCCCAGGATTTCATTTAAACGCGCGAACTAATAATATTGTAACAAGAGAACTAGGAATTACTGGTGCCTTAAAATGTAAAAACTGCAAATTTAAAAACTGTAATTTTAATGTAACTGCAGGAAAAGAAAAGTAAATAAATGAGTTCATGTCCGATTCTTTTTTTTGTGATCAGCTTGAAGATAAAATAGTATATTATTCAGAGTAGAAGGTCTTTTTGTGCTTCGCCCAGTTGCCTTCAATCTCTGGGCTTAGCACAAAAAGCTTCACTTCTACTCTTAATGATATCTAATCTACTACCTTTAATGCTTCTTTGCAATACAGGGTGCCTCACAATTCGCGAATTCCGAATTCTGAGCGTGGTAGGGAAGGACCCAGTGCAGCTCGAAAAATAAACTAGCCAAAAATGAATAGGGAATTCCACAATTTTTCATGGAAAGCAAAATAATTGCCCCAATCCTCCCACGTATTCTTAAACACTGGATAAATTTAAAATGTTACAGGTGCTTGAAACATTACATTTAATGTGTATATTAATATATTTCTAACACATTTCATTACAAATTTTAAACTGTATTTATAAAAAATTCAAAAAAGGAAAAATTCCCTATTCATTTTTGCCTAGTTTACTTTGAAAAAAAAAATTCGCTCTTCCTGAAGAAGATATAGGCACTTTAATTTTGTTCAATACATAGCAGCCTTCATATCCACAGTGACAAAATACTCTTCTAGCTAGGTTGCCGTTCCATTTTTAAGAAAAATTACAAAAATTTAAGATTTTTCTACTCCAAAGTAAAGCTATTCTTCACAAAATTGTTTTACTTTATTATTTTCCACAATCATCTACACCATAAATAACAATAAACACTGAACTTTTCAGCCTGTATTTGAAGAAAACGCAGTTCAAAGAGTGCACCTTCAGACCAATGTATCTTTGTGGGGGGAGTCCCGATTTTTTTTTTATTGACATATTTGGATTACTGAAGTGATCTCCTACAACGTTCTGAATTCGGAATTCGCGAATCTTGAGACACCCTGTATAACTAACCGAATTTCTAATCCAGTTAAATAAAAAAAAATCCTAAATATTTTTAAATGCAACATAAGTTAGAACAGGACTGCTGTTAAGGATAATGGATTTTGTAAATAAGTAGAAGTACTTTAATGTTTTTTTTTCATTGCTATCAATACAACTCTTGCAGACTTTGCTTTTGTTTTATCAGATTACGCATTTTAAACGTTTAACAAACATGAAACTGTAGAAAAATCAAATATTTAGCTGTGTTTTTCCTTTGCTAGATTCATGCAATTAATACGCATTAGCAAACGTTAGTAACAACCTTGATGTCGTATTTTTAAGTTTGTGCAAATTTACACTAAAGGATAAATTTTAAAATGCCGCGATTTTATAAAAAATCAAAATTTCAAGTTTGAGCTTTGGTTTACGTAGAGTTAGTGTATGTATAATGACAAAAGCATAAGTAAATAAAATGAATCCAGTTATTCGCTCGAAAGTGAATACAAACTTAATTACAAACTTGGGAAGCTGTGGATTCTGTTCTTTGTTATAAACGTAGGAACCTGAAAATCTCTAATATAATAACTGACAATAAAAGGAATATTTTACATAAAAAATCGTACCATTTAGAAAATGTAATGAAAGTGGCAAACTTTTTGTTATTTTAGCTAATAAATACTCTTTCCTCTTTCTCTGTGTTATTTTACCTATTACTGTTCTATTTGTATTCTACTTCTTGTCACTATGTATTTAAATTCAGAGCTAGCATAACAAGAGCAGCATGGTGTGAGAAAATGTATACTGTTCAATTTGGTCAAGTTTAACAGGTGAATTCTTTAATTTTTAGATAACGACATTCTAGTTTGTGTTGGGTGATAATAGGACGCAAATGACATTTTGCATTCAAAACAACAATGAAACTGTTTACAGCAGTGCTAAAAATGAACATCGACTCTTGTGTATTTTTGTTTATTTAGTGAAAATTGGAAGTCCAGACCACAATGGACCGGAAATGAAATCTAATTTACCTTTTTCAATTAATTTCCAGAAAGAAAGCTCTATTTAAAATTTGTTTTATATATTACGTTAGTAGAAACTGGAGTGAAGCCTAAAAAGTAAAAAAGTTAAATTGAATTGAGCAATTTTATTGTTGCTTTGAACTCATTAATTCGTCAGCGAATAGTTCATGCCAGTGACATCACGCTTTTTTCGATAGAAAGTTCAAATTCAAGTTTTTAATAACATTTCCTGCAGAGCGCTTGTAATTAGTAAATGCACATTAAAGCAAATAGGTTAGAAAAGTTTATTTATCGAAGTCAGATTCTAATCTCTCACCTCGTCGATTCTAGCAGCCGAATCATGTGATTTAGCAAGAGCAAGACCTTCTTTATTTTTACTCCTATACAACCAGCTGCTAATTGTGCAAATTTCCTAAACTAACATTTCTTCAAGTGGCAGCTCACGTTAGTACGAAGGTTATTTTCTCTTTCAGATGATGCTTTTGTATGTCTTCGCGGTTTTACTGGTAACTGCAGGTGCACGCGGTGCAGAATTCGTAACTCCAAGAATGCCCGAAGAGATGGCTTTTGTATCAAAAGTGGAACCCCACGTCACTGAACCTTGTATTTGCGAATACTACAACACCACAGAGAATTTTGAAATCGACGTTGAATGTATCTGTTCTGGAAAGCAATTAGTGCAGATCCCCGATTACCTCAATAAAACTTTAACTAAACTCATCATCAGGGACTCGGACATCAAGCGAATTACGAGAGATGAGCTCAAACCCTACAGAGGAAACCTCAAAGACGTGTAAGTAACACCAATATTTGCAAATTACGACAAGAACATCAAAACTCCCTTTTGTATCGCTATTCTTTTATCACTTATCAGTTTATTTTCGCAAGCCAATAATTCGATGGATCCTTGCGCTAAGACGTTTTTACTTTAAGTAAAATCCCCCAGGCTTTAATGTGGTTTGACAGATTTTCAGCTCCACTTATCTTCCCGCCGAAAACTTAAACAAGTGTAATTTTTTTATCAAACCATTACGAAGAAACAACTGTACACACAATTTTTTTTATTGAATTGTGGGGTACGAATTATGAAGGAAACAATAAAGAATTTGGAATTGCATTTAGATTGGGAATAAATATTTAAGCATTAGACGCCACACAACAACTGGCCTTCGATAAAATATCAATTGTTACCTCGGTTTCGTAACGTATGCTGTGTTTATTCTGTTTTCGCTTTGTTTCGTGGAACAAATAAACACTCAACTGAAGCTACTCTTGGTTTTTTAACCACAACAGATGTACCTACTGCAGTAAATTTTCTATTCACGTCGATTGGAGCAAACATTTATTACACATATTTACATAATGCTATTCTATCACCCTTATTAAATTACTTTCCATGAATGTTATTGAACAATACGTTAAATTCGATTATTTAGCCCCATTTAAAGCATGTATCCATGGTAATTATTAATCAAGCTGTGATTAATTAAACCTGTTCAGGAGGCAAGATTTGTGAGTAATACAGCTGTAGTAATAAATGGAGCACCCACAGTACCACAATGGAAGGACGTAATTACAAAGAAACTCTCAACACAAAGACGATTATGCGCAAAAGCTAATCGCAGATGAGCAGAGATTTTACTGTTTTTGTAGCTGTTTTCCAACTTACATTTTAATAGATTAATTTATACCAATTTGAATAAGTAAAGTATTCAATTCATAGTAAAATATTAAACTATCTATAGCAATTTAAATTAGCTTATGGTAAATATATTTTCTGATCGTTTGATATTACTAAGATGTTGGAGTCAGGATTGGAAATTCGTTTAGTTCGCGATTTAGCCGCTGGCGCTTTACGGAGATGGTTTTTGCTGTCTTGACAGGAAGCCAGATATTGTTGTAGAGAAGACACATGGATAATTGCGCTTTTAACGTCAAGGTACTGTTGTTTTGTTCCCAACCTCTTGTTGATAGAGGCTGCGGACAGCAGCAGTGGCAAAACTAAAACGTCTTGGATCTGTAATGTAATTTTAAATGTTTTGGTGATTTTTTATAAGCGAATTTAATTGTAATCAATTATGTAAGTATGTTTATTGGTAAAACGAATTTATTTACGGTGTAAGTACCCATTCATTGAAATAAATAAAAGAAATAATGGAAATTCATAAAATTTATCCATTTAATTTTTACGTTAAAATATTAAAAATAATTTGAGAATTTACAAATAAGAAGTTATCTAAGAAAACTATCTTTGTTGTTACTGAAAAAATTTTGATGGTAAATACATATATCTATTTTAATATCATTAAAAATGTGATGATTATAGGTTCTATCCACAGAATATTTGTCAAAAAAAGGTAAACAAAACAGCAGCTGATCTCTAGCAAAAAAATGTTAATAGCTTTAGTTTGGATATTTTTGGATTTTTTAAACTCAGTCTCTTTGACCCTTATAAATTCTGTCTAATTTTTTAAATTTCCTGCTTATCGTTACAAGGTAAAAGGCAATAATTTTTGTCTAGCGATGCCTCCAAAAATTGTTTGATTGCATTATTTTCTTCAGATAAAGATCAGAAACGAAATACATTATAGTCTATTTTTTAATCAAAGAATTTAGGTTTGTAAATATAAAATTTTATTAGAATTTAATGATATCTATTGGCTATACCAGCCAACGTCTCATTTTTAACTCGCAGCTAAAATATGAACGTGTTATTAAAAATGCCTCGCCAAGTAAGACATTTATTAAACTCTCAAATTAGTTGTTATTAGTTGTGATTAACTTTATTAACATGCTGCGCTACTAATATCTCTAATAACCTCAATTTTTTATGATGAGATTTTTCACCCTATCTCAAAAGTGTACAATGTTATCAGCTCTATTTTGCGTGTAAAATGCGGTGTTGTGGTTCTTTGATTAAAAAATAGACTATTCAGGGTGTTGTTGAAATGCGTGCACAAATTTTAATCACGAGGTATTGGCTTCATGTAGAACTCAAAAATATTTAAAAAATTCTGTCAAAAAATAAAATGACATTTATTTTTTGAGCTACAATTTTTTAAAATTGCTTTTAGTTTTCTACCTTGTCCTACAACCTCGTAGGTAAAATTTCGGCACCATTTTAAAAATATATCCTGTATATCATGTTTTATAAAATGTACGCCAATGCAAAGTAACCTATAGGAAATATGCTTTAAAATAAGGAAACCGCATTGGTGTATGTTTTATAAAATATGATATACAGGGTGTATTTTTAAAATGTGCCGAAATTTTATCTACGAGGTTGTTTGACAACGTGGAAGACTAAAAGCAATTAAAAAAAAATGTAGTCCAAAAAATAAATGTCATTTTATTTTTTGACATACTTAGAATTTTTTAGATATTTTTTCCGAGTTCTACATGAAGCCAGTAGCTCGTGGTTAAAATTTGTGCACGCATTTCAAAAACACTCTGTATGTACTGTCGCGAGCAATAAATTTTGGTCGTCAATGTCATTTCAAAATTTGGTTAGATTGTCACAGATTTAAAAAATTTCCCAGCCTAATTATGCCCATGTCAACAAAGTGTCAAAAAAATGAGAAAAAATGACAATTAATGTCATACAACTTGATGATAGGTTATGATATTTACGACTGTTTTACTATGGAGCATTTTCGATTGCGTCAAAGAATGACCTTGACTGTACAAATATTTTATAAAAACATTTTTTTAATTATCAGTTTTTAAGTAACATCACATTTATATCGGGTGTTCTTTTTTTTTCGTTTTTACAATAAATTATTTTATGAATACGTATCCTGTTCAAATATCAAAGCGGCAACGCTTTTAAATTTTGATATTGGGGAAAATGAAAAGTTAGGTTAATTTTTTTAAATTTTTCTGCACACCCCATTAGGGTAATTCTTAATTTTTTGTCAAGCAAATTTCTTTTTTTTTACGGTATTCTGGTAAGGACATCCCTCAGTTTGACAAACTTAGGGCCAGTTTATAGAAAGAGAATTAAATATTTACTTCGAATTAAATTTTAATGCGCGATTAACTCATGAATCCGAAACTTCCATTGGTTCAATCTGATCACGTGTTCAGTTCTCATTTGATTACAATTAGCTTAATTTCGCTTCTGTAAACTGACCCTTAAACTGTTGTTGTAGTTAAGCCAAGATGCACTGTCTTTAGTTCTAGTATGGGATTATAGGGATATTTATTGTTTGTCCAACATAAGACAACCCGTTGTGGATCTTTCATATGTGAATAAGCTATACAGTATGTCTAAAAAATTCTCATAAAACGCCCTTTGAATTTATAAGGGATGTCTTAGTTTTAACAGAGTTTTTAGATTTTATTTGACAGATGTCATATAAAAATATCGTGAAAAATTTGACATTTTTAAATTTGACTAATACACTGCATAATATTCGGTCAATCACCGTTGTGATTTTTTCAAATTCTGACCAATCGGATTATTTGTTAAGTGATTAAAAGCAAGGTAGCTTTTTATCGACTGTAATTACACGAGAGGTCTTTTTTTGTCCGGATAAAATTGAATTTTTTTACGATAATTTGGTTGCTTGGTAAATTGACGACACAAACCATCCGATAAAAAAACGAGTCCGAAGGACGAGTTTTTTTATCTGGTGGTTTGTGGAGTCAATTTACCAAAAAGAAACCAAATTAGAGTATAAAAAATGAAATTTTATCCTGGACGAAAAAAACCTCGAGCGTAATTCGATGAGATAATTTAATGAATCATGATAGGTAGGTAATTATGAAAAATTGAATTCGCCATTTTGCACGTCAATTTATTACAAGCTGTGTCAATGTTTAAGAATGTTGGTTCGTTTTCATAACAACAAACAATAATCAGGTTCGAAAAAGTTTGCCATGGAAGTTTAAGCACATTTTATCCAGATGCAAAGTTAGGGCTAACTTTATCCGATGTCAAAGTGACAAATGCATCGCGGCTTATGGGATTTTTTATACATGAATTAAATTATCGCGATTAAACGCAACGTAGCTTTTTTATAATTGATTAAAATGCGAGTAGTTCGATTGTTTCGCCATAGCTGTCAAATTAATTCGCATCAATGTCGCATCATTTGTATTCGAAATGAATTCAATAAGTCTTGTATTAATCTCCGTAAAATACACTCGATCTTGATTTTAAATCGGGACAATTTTATTTTTAATTCACTCAGATTTTGTTGCCTTCTGGAAAAAACTCTCGATCAAAAGCATTAGACAAAATCGCTCCACCTAAAGCTGTCGCGATTTTATCATGCTTCTGATCTCGAGTTTTTTCCGTTGCAACAAAACTTTCGTGTAAAAATAAAAAAAAATAATTTTTTGCAATGAAAAATGAAGAAATCAATCATCGAAGAAGAAAATAGTAAATGTTTATATTGCTAGAGTTACTGTGTTCAATAATGAATTGCACAAATTAGATAATAAAAATTGCAAAAACAATATTTATACAAGATATCACTCTATACTTTGTTAATTAATTAACAATGTAATGAAACCTCAAGGAATTATTTTTAGCACAAAATGTAAATGACTTGCAGTTTATGATTTGAACGATAATGAAAACAACAATTAATTATAACTAAACCGTTTGTATTAAAAAGTATTACATCAGACATGGGATTGGATTATAAGGTATAAAGTTCGGGAGTTTTATCGATGTTGAAGTGGCCACAAGGGAGGGTCAATGAAACCAATATTCGTATATTTTGGTCTAGGAGCAGGGGTTATACCTCGTCTGTTCAAATAGATTTGACTTCGAATGAGCGTCATTTATCTTAATGCATCCACAAGAAATTTATTTTGCACCAATTGAAATTTGTGAGAACAGTGTGACAGTCGCACAAAGACGTTACAACTGTTCCATTTAGATGATCCGAAACGAGGCGCGTTAATAGAAAATTGCATTGTTTTCATCTTATGCAGCTAATTTAGTTGGCAACGGGTTGAGAACATTAGCAAAAAAGGATGTGCAAAGTGCCAATATGTCTTCGTACCAATGAGATTAGAGGCTTGAGGAGTCACAGCTACTGCATCTTAATCAGCCTTAAGAGTGGCCTCTTCCTTGCTTGTTGACGTTTTACGAAGAGAAAGGGGTGGTTTTTATGCACAGTTACAAGATTTAACCAGTTTATGGAGGGAGATTGGATTTATGTGTCTTGTTATAGCAGGACCATCAAGAAAACAATAAAACCTTCAACGAAAGAATGACCGAGCCTGTCGAGAGAAATTTCCTTGTGTACAAATAGATTTCAAAGATGTGGGTGGCGCAATAAAGCGCATTCCAGACAAATCTCGAATTATATCCCACCTAACACCATCGATTATTTTTCTAGTGTACTGGTCAACCTGCCCTATTTGCGCGTCATCGAAGATGGCACCTTGGCCGACATACCAAATTTACGAACAGTGTAAGCCGCCAACTCGTTAAATAAATTAAAAAACAAATCGATCCTGCTTTCAGGGATATATCTCAGGCCCCTCAACTCAAGTTCCTCCATGGTTTATTAATGGGTGTCACTTCAAAGAAATTCTATTCCCTGTAAGTATAATCTTTCAACGGCGTGTAATTATAATCGACATTTATTTAAACCACCACCATCCCAATTAAACCGTCCTTTTCGTTTTAATTAATGGTGGATGCGCCGGGTCTACATCTTCTCCGTCTCTGTCTCCGGCTCATTGCAATCGCCAATCAAAACTTTTAATGTAAATATTTCTCTTAATTATAATTGTGGGCGTTTAAGGTAAATTCACTTAGTTGAGAGTAGAGTTTTGCACCAGAGCTGGAAATTTAGGATAAGTGGAAACGTTAATTGTGTTGCCGTTGTGCCACAGATCTGGACAAGAATTTCAAGTGGCGTAATTGAGATTTATAAGAATGTGTACTCCGTGGTCGGGAGAAGGTAGAAACCTATAAGAATATAAATGGCCCTAGATTATTAGGCTTTTTGGTTTAACGGAATTGAAAATGCAACCCACAATACATTTGCAACGCTAACAGACATTTACGAAAAAGTTAAAATACGACGATTAAAATGTATTCGAACGATGATAAAAGAAACATGATCCTGATTTAAGGCGATTGGAATAAAAATGCCTCTGCCGTTGTGCGTTTATGCAGACAATAAACATTTTGCCAAAAACTCTTCGTTTTTTCACAATTTCATTTGACATTTATGTCAAAATTTACGCAACTGCACAGTAAACTAAAGTCCATTCAAAAATCAAAAAACCACCAACGTTGTATTTTCCTCGATAATTACCATCGGCAACGCTGTCTAGTGTAAAATTTGTTGAGACTTGTAATTTTGAGGTTAAATGTTTAAGTGTCTTGTTTTTCTGGGCATGTTTAAGTAAAAATAATAAGAATCAATAAATAAATTAAACGTGCTGCTAATAAAACAATATGAACGAAATTCAAAGCAATTGAATTTTGTTTTGAATCAAATAAATGTCACAATTTATAGTTACCAATATAGTATGAAAAAATATCTACCTAGGGTTTTTTAAATTTCACCAACCTAAAGCAACAGGTGCTGCTTTTTGATTTTTGAATGGACTTTATTTTTAATGTTTTTTAAATCAAAAAACAAACATCCGCGTTAGCTTTGCAAATGTATTGTGGGTTGCATTTTAAATTCCGTCGGGCTCATTATCACTCGCGAAATTTTACATTATCATCTGAATCAATCGACGGGTCTATATTTGTCGTTCACGGTCAGCCTAACGAAACGAGTTTGTTGCAATGCTGATTTTTATTTTTCAGAGAGACAATAAAATCGGAGTTTACCTTGACCCACCAGTAATGACGGATGCGCCGATTTAATTTGTTTTCTTTTTTATTCGCAATTAAGCCTTTGAACGTGTTGAATAAGCTCTAATTTTATTGAGTAGCTCGAACGCTCTCTATCGCCAATAAAAAACAAATATCTCCAAAAGAGCAAAACGAACGAGTATACACATATTTAATGGAAAAGCCATCGATCATATATTTTATTGCACTTATGACGCATGTTCTCGAGAGGAACTGTTTACATAAAATTCACTGCGCCACTCTCTATTTTTACTCACGAGGATTTTGTTAATATTTGGTCTAGTCCCCGGACTTTTGTATTTATTACAAGTCGAATCGTAACCAGTCCATCATTTTTATTTATTTACTGGACGTCTTTCTTATCACAGGCGGATCGTGCAGACTGGCCTTCACGAAGTTCCTGATTTGGCCCATCTCCATCCTGAAAACGTCGTCCGGTTATTGTAAGTAGCAGCACTAGATAGCTTCTTAAGTCTGGTGGACGTTGACGCTAATATCACAACAGAAGTGCTTTCAGTCGTCAGTCAGAAACTTTCAGTGATTCACATTGTCGACAAATCTGCACAAACTGAAAACTTTGCTAGTTTGGTAAAACTTCGAGTCTTTCAACGAAAGGGACTCCGACTACAAATCATTCCGAACAGAATTGTAATTTTTTTATTTCATTTTGTCCACTTCGTTGTCCAAACCAAAACGACAAAAGAGTTTATCTATGAAAAGAGTTTCTATAAGAAAAAAATGTGTACAGAAACGACGCGAACCTTTCTAAGGGCGATGAAACATCTTTATTTGTTTCTCACCATCTGCTTTGTTAACAAGTCTCATTCACGCTTTATTCAAGAAATTCTTTTCATAAAAGAAATATATAGGAGTTTTGATGCTTAATGACGTCTCAAGTTTCGACATCAAGTGGAAACTGTTTAATTGCGCAATTTTTGCGCGAGATAATTGTGGAGATGCCTGAAGCGGAAGTTTCTCCTTGCACGGATGATTTATTCCATTATTCCTGTCTAGAATATTAGCTGAAAGTTATCGTACTCCAGGAACAAACACATTATCGTACATCCTGATCCAGGAAGTCGGTTTATTATTATCAAAAAAGCTTAACACTTTATTGACGCAATTTTATTCGGTTCTAGAGACTTGGATTTAAACAAAATCGAGAAACTAACAGCTAATTCCGTAAAAATAACAGCGGAACAAGTGTGAGTACACTTAGAATTTTAAATGATCTGAAATACAATCCGGACAAATGCTTTCAGGACTCTGAACTACAACCAGATCGCCGTGGTTGGAGACTTGGCCTTCAACGGCTCACAAATCGGCAAGATGTGAGTATTACATTTATTCAGTAGACGTTGTAAAACAGTGTCATGATTTAATTTAATAGAGACGATGTCATTATATTCTTTCAAACCCGCTAATACGCTTTGAGGAATAAAAATAAAACGTTAAATTGGTGGATGCGCCGGTTTTGTTCTCCAATTTTGTTTGAGATTGCTCTTCATTGTTAATAAAATTCAATAATTCGCTTTGAGTGAGCTTAATATAGATTGTATCGGAATAAGACGTGGATGGATCATCTCAGGAAATACAGGAGAATTTACTGGAATAATACAAATCGAAGATCATTATTCAATAATCCTTTATGCAAATTTACTCATCATAAGCCAATATTAGCAAATGTTAGGAACAGGAAAATGCTAAACAAATCTAGCTAACAAAATTAAATTTACAAATCGTGTTGTTTTTTGTCTTATTACAAGTGAGTCAAATTTATTTAAATAATAATTTAATAAGTTTAATAAGTATAGATTTAATTAAACTTTATTATTAAACTAGTAAAACTGACAACTATGCACTAGACATTGACGCTATTTATAACCTCAAACTTAGAAAAACATAACCTAATTCAACACAGCTTTACTACCAAATTAAATCTAAAATTTCCATGGCCTCCCATTATGCCAAAACAACGTCAATGCATTGTAAGCACGACTCGTAAAAAATCCGCAGGTATCAGATCTGGTTCCTTGTCTGTCACCGTTTCCTCGCAAAATATTTTTAGTGAATTAAAATTTAGTATGGTGAACGAAAAAAATGTTTGAACAAGTAATTAAAAATGGCCGTAATATTTTATGTTTTAGATGGTAGATAATCAATAAGAAAGCTCAGACAGAATTGGCAATTACTGTTCATGACTGATGGCTACATTTTGGATAGTAATCTATCATTTTAATTCATCACTAGCAAACAAATTTCAGGGTGAAATTTAGCGAAAACCGCTGCGTATTAATCCATCATTCGAGTAATAAATCGTGTGGATCCACCTTTACGATTCAACGCAAAAATTCTTCTAGTTTTAAACTAACGCAACAGCCCTTGCCTCATCTCCCGAATGAAATTCTACGCGACTTTTATTTCTAGCATCGTAAACTTTCCTCTCAACCAATTTAAGTGTTCTGCACTTAAAAAATTTACGGAAGAGGAGGCTTCATTACACAATTCTGGAAAGAACTCGAACATATATTTGCCTCAGTTCGCATCCTGCAAACAATGTTTTTCACTTGAAAGCAATTATCGACTCGAAATTCCATTGAAATAGCAAGACGTCGCTACATATTCTCAAATCATCCTCTTTGACGCAGCCAACCATGTGTCAGAAATTACGCTTCTTTATGTCACCGAACCCTGCTCGCTTCTAACACGATATTCTCCTGAAAGCGAGTACATTGTCGGTTTTTCAGTCACCTTTCATATATGAAATCGATGGGAAACTTGCAGACTTGTGACGTTCCGACTCAATCACCATCCTAAATTTCTTCATCGATTTTTAATTCTTGCCTGGTGCAATATTTTCTCACGTCAGCCTCTTGAGCAACGAATGAAGAGCTTTATTTGCAACATCCAGTTTTCTCATAATCACATCTGTAGCCGGGATAGTTTCCGTCATAAATTGCTTTATTGGAGTAATTTCTACATAAGACTTGTGCTCTCCTCTCGGTGTTTGCCCTTATTCATTGAAAATTAATACCGAGTCTTGTAAGGTAACGAAGTGGGGAGTCTGACAAGAATCTGTCGACCTAATTGCCTCTTCTCATCCAAGAAAAATTTTCAACGAGAGGAACTGAATGTACACAAAGCTTTCAAAACCTGTCAGATGTTGTTGATCGCAGAAGCACTGCATAAAAATGTTATCAGGGATAAATAGGATATTATTTGAATTTACGTCTCCATTACCACTAACTGTTATGGTTATTGCTTACATAACTGTTCCGTAATTGGACGCCCTGTTAATTATTTTAGACGGAATCAATCGCGAAACTTTTATAACCCGCAACCTGTTATTCCATTACGGAAACGAGTGTTTTATTTATAAATTGTTTCGTTGTGCAGAAACCTGAAAGGCAATAAAAGACTGACAAAAATAGAAGCCAATGCTTTTAAAGGACTCCAAAGTTTGAGAGAATTGTAAGTATGAAACCTGTTTGTTTGATTGATGAGCATTTGGGGGCCTTCTCTCAATTAAATATCTCTCTCGGGGCGTTTAAACGTTACGGAGGGGGTCCCCAAATCGACTACTTCACCGCGTATCATTTTTAAACGGCAGCAGTTTGATGGTTATAGAGACTTATCTAGTACGTCCATTGAGAATCTCCCAGTGGTAGGATTGGGAGAGGTGGAAACCCTTCGCATCGAAGATACTCCCTCTATGAAGGTGATTCCGAGCATTTACGATCTGGAGGTGAGAGGATGCTCAAAGTGGAGTCATTAATCTTGTGTTTGGTTTCATTCAGAATTTGAAAGTGGCCCGATTGACGTATCCCTTTCATTGTTGCGCCTTCAAATATCCAGAACAACATAATCCAGAAAGGCACGCTCAATATGAAGAGAAGATTAAAAGGGCCTGTCGGGACGGAACATTTGCTGTTGACACGGGCCAGGCGGAAAACAGACGAAGGAAAAGATGGTTTCTGGACGACTACGATCCAGATGCGTTAGTATATTTGTAAAACGTCAGTTTAACTCACCAGTCTCGATCATTTTTTAATTAGCCTTTAATTCGTGTTTTAACTATTTTTTTAGAAATCGGCTGAGTTATGAAAAGATCCAAGCGCGCCCCTCGCCTCCGAAAGACTGGTCCCCCAACGTGAACCACTTGAAGGGCCACCCGAACAGGAGCGACCACTCACATTTGAACCCTCTCCGGGGTAGAACCATCGAACACGAAGAAGGGCGCCCTCTAGAGTACGAGGAAGACATAGGAACTTTCCACGCCAAATCTGCGGAAATCCCGGACCAACACAGTGTGATAGCCATATGTGGAAACTTGGCCATCAGGTAGTTAAAAAGTTGCGTAAAACAATGAAACATTTGTTCCTCGTAGGACACCTTCGGTGAAGTGTTATCCTGAGGCCAACGCTCTAAATCCTTGCGAGGATATAATGGGATTCTCCTGGCTTAGGATATCGGTGTGGTTCGTTGTTGTGTTGGCCGTGGTTGGGAATTTAGCAGTTATTGTGGTGGTTTTGTTCAGTGGCGGAGAACTGACAGTTAACAGATTTTTGATGTGCAACCTCGCATTCGCAGACTTTTGCATGGGACTCTATTTATTGCTGATTGCGAGTATGGATCTGCATTCTGTCGGTACTTACTTCAACTTCGCCTTCGACTGGCAATATGGTAAATACCCATTTTGTTATTAATTCTTTCTAATTTGCTGTTCGTTTTGAATGCGTTAATAAACCATTAACACATCCGAAATCTAGGAACTTTTTTCAGTTGGTAACACACATTGCCGGCAGCAAATTTACTGCGGTATTCTCTGCTATTTGCTGTATTTCTGAATAATTCACCTTTAATTGCAATTTCACTTGCGAAAAATGTCAATTATGTTTAGTCTAGAATCAAATTTAAAAATTTACTTTAAATATCAACTTTGAAATAAAAGTGTCACCAACTGTCACAAAATTCCCTAGATTAGCAAAATTGATTTTATGTGTAAAAAAATATGTATTTAATATGCAAAGTAGAAAAAATAGCATAAAAACTCGATTTATAAAACTTAAGAGCACTCGACATTTACAGGCACTCCTGCCTGCGAGAGTCGTGCTGCAAATCTGACTCGTGTGTTAATATTAAGTTTTATAAAACTCATGTTTTAATATATATAGTTGAATTTTTTTAATAAACAATTGTCAAAACGTTGTCTTGTTGGTATGAGCCAAACTGTGATTTTCATGATAATACGATTGGTCACATTGAGTGTCAACATTTTTTTATGTAACTGAGCCTGCGCCCTAACGAGCGAGAGTTTATTTCAAATTCGAAAAGGTTTCTCCTGATTTCTCATTAAATTTGTTTTGAAAATGAATGCACGGAAGAAAGGTACGGGAAGTGAAGTGAACATAACCTTAACCATGATTTGGTGTCAAATTGTTATATAGCTGGTCCATATGTCAAAATTTTAGGGTGGTACAGTATGGTTTTTTACTTCATTTTGACACTGATAATTGTTTATTAAAAAAATTTCACTATAGTCGTTTTCAATGACATCCGTGCTGTCAGTATGACAGAATGTTGGCATCACTTGCTGTTTCAGTTTAGTAATTTTGAATTTCCTAATTTGGCAATTTATCTTGACGCGGCAAATTGACAAATTCAAATTATTATTTATCATTTCCGATAAAAAATGTAGTCTGATTCGGATTCCGAGGATGACTTCGTTTAAGCATGTTTTACACCATGTTGAAGATTGAGTTTTATCGTTTGTTGTTGAAGTTTCACGAAATGTAAATTTTCTTTTACCATAACCTCAATTTCTGGTTTGACATTTTTTTAACTAGGATTTTCTTATACTCTGAATACTGGTTATGAATTTGTGTGTACAATCTGCACCAACATATTAAAAATGACACTGACAGCACGGATGTCGTTGAAAACGACTATATAATCTGTTTCAAAATAAAAAATCCACCACCTGTTGAATTATGTTGGCAGAAACAAAGAAATCCCTAGAATAAATTTCATTTTTTTGGGTTGGCCCAACGTTCCGCCAAAATTTGACATCGAACTGTTGAATTTATTACGTAACGCAAAATAATTATTATGTACAAAAAGGTGGTAACTGCCATATCACACCTTTTGAGTGAAATAATAAAATGAGAATTAAAAAAACACGATGAACTACGACCAAAACGACTGTCAACAGTTTTCTTTCATAACCCCACTTTTGCCGACATTTGCAAACACACTAAAAACAAAAGTTGGCGACGTTGTCGGTTGTATTTTCGAGGTAGAATGCAGTGTTGGTGGATTTTTGATTTTGAAACAGATTATATATTAAAACATGAGTTACTATTTTTTTTTTTTCAATTACACAAATACAAATACTGTCACAAGGAACGCTCTAAACGAGCTTTTTTACTTTGTAAAACTCCAGAAAATATATGTGGAGCAAAGCTCGCAATCCGGATGGAATCCGGACGTTTAGTCTTAGTTCTTGGTAAAATTAATCTTACCTCTGTGTGAACACACATAGTAATTTAAAACCCTTAAGAGTAGCTTCTCTTCCACGAAGGTATCTTTTTCTTGTGTCAGAGTTTCCGCTTTTTTGTGGTGGCAATAGCAATAAATCTCCCGTTTTTCTTTCAGAATATAATTTCACGGCCATGTTTAGAGCTTTCGCAAACACTGTAACATCCAGAATAATCAGATGTTGGTTTATTATTTCATTACCCATCCAGTAATTTATTTAATCGCAGAAAATAAAGCCAAACTTGCTTGACTGATTCGATATCAACATCAAAGGGAAAGCAATTACAGATTAAATGAAATTTTAAGCCAGCGATGGCATCACGGACGATTTTACACATTTTAGGCTACAGATATTTAATCACTTTGAGGATCATCGTTATTGACAAAACTGTCAAATTACGTGGATAATTTTTAAGGGTTCTTACCGTCTTGTGGGGCACAATATATTCGTAATTGAATATGTTTCAAATGTGGGAAAAGTGGAAATGTCATTTTCTTGTTTCTATTTCTTTGGTCGTATCATTTTCAGAGTAGCCCGAGGATCGTTACTGTAAGAAACTGAATCAAATTTTCTTTCCGTTGATTGATTTTACGATTCATTTTGTCTCATGTAAAAAATGTGTGGAAAAATTAAACCACTGTAACAAAAATAAAATTAAATTGAAAGTTGGTCCAAATCATTTAATAAAATAATACTTAATAAAGTTTTACAATTTAATAAGAAGATTCTGGAATATCAATAATTTCAGATATTATAATTTTGTTCTTGCGGTTTAATTTTTGTTTAAAAATTTTAATCATTATTTTGTTTATTAAAAGCTTCTCACTCGGTCGAATCTTAATGACTTGTATCTAACATCAGTCGAGGCTTGTTTATCTCCTAAAAAATACGGAATATATTTTACATAATGCTATTCATGGGAATTGAAGACTTCAAAGACTTGCAAGGGTTGCCAAGCGTTGTCCTTAAAAAGATACTTTGTTCATAATAATAAATGATGTAGAAGGCGTACACACTTTGGTAACTCAAAAGTGTGGCTAAAAATAACAAACTTAAATGAAGTTGTGTTAGTGGGTTCTAAACTGCACAAGTTCGACACTTTACTGAATAATAACCGCACCTACATCATTATCACATTTCATTGAATTGTAGCAATTAAAAATAGTATATTACTCAACGCGTGTGTAATGATGGTTATTATTCATTACGCTATTACACGCGAGTAGAATACGATACTTTTTTACGACGTATACATTTCAGAAGCTTGTAAATATTTTCATTCAAATCAATATTATTTGCTGAAACGTGAACCAAAAAACTTGAATGGTTCATGATTGGCTAAAACACGTACGTATATTCTAGAAAAGCCATTGAGATTAGCATTCCCCGTCAAAATTATCTATGCTTCCTGCACAACATTTACACAAGGGGCGCACTGTTTTCCTTTCATTGGAGGCCACGATTAACGAGAACTGTTTCACCCACTCGCGTTCCAAATGTTCAACTGCCGTACACAAGTACCCCCATCAACCCTACAACTGCGACACCCTTTGTATCCATCCTCACTCTCCAAGAATTCAAAACACTCGATTACACTGACTCTTACTCCGGGACCTGGTGAGCCTGAATCAAAAACATATTTGCCATACCTGCCATAAATAACCGCCACAATTTTTCAGCGCTAAAAAGAGCCGGCGAGGTGTGCCGCTAATGGTTAGCATAAATCATACAATGTAATCAGTAGCTCAGCCAAAATAAAAAGGGTTGAAGTGTTATTGGTTCATGTGGGATACGGGGTCAATTAAAATAAACGCCGGGATTACTGGAAAGATGCGCTCGTTAAAAATGTTTTATTGGGGTTTTTCATCGACCTGAGCGTCGTAAAATTGTATTGGGGGCCGAAATTGCGATAAAACTTTGTAAAGTGTGCGTTCGCTAATTAGTCAAAGCTACGTGTGTAGGGGAGGTTGGAACGGGAATGGCGGTTTTATGCAGGTTCAGGGTTGTGGACGGAATTATGGCTTGGATTAGGCCCTCTGGGGTAATGCGAAATGCTGCCTGTGTTTTCGAATTTATATACCTATTGTAAAAAGTGGGTTGGATGCTGCTGGGACAAAATTCTCGTTTTGTTCCAATTTCGGGAGTATGTTGTCCTGAATAAAGTTTCGTATTTGGCGCATGAGGATACAAAAATAGATTGGGGTTGAATTCGATAACTTTATTAGAATGGGAGTGGCTTTCACCCAGATAAACATGCTAGTCTTTAATATTAGAGGATTTTCCTTTGACTCGATCGATTTAGTTGAGAATTACTTTTGTAATATTCGGACGACTGATCGACCTCAACAACTTTTCTATATTTTGAGACAAAGGTGCACTGCTGGATAATGTTTCAAAGTTAATAAAAATTCCTCTGCTGAGAAAATGTTAAGATTATTTTTTTTCTCGCATTTTCCCTTACTTCATCCTTCTGGCAGTGGTTTAAAGTTGAACGTCTTGGAGGCTCTAGAGATGCTTAAATCCTCCTGCGACCTTTCGGTCCCTTGTTAAAACGACCAGATTCACCTAGATTATCCTTTGATTTCCAGGATAGTTGATTTCGGATTTCATCCATAACCTCAAATTCCGTCTATCTTTGTTGTGCATTTTGCAGTTTATCGGTTTTATAATTACAGTTTTCCTTGTTACCCGCTTTTTATGGTATTATGTCAATTTTTTTCGGTTCCATTTTTTCCGGAATCTATTTTATTCGGGGTATAGGTTTGTGAAGCTTCACATCGCATCCTATTTTCAAATTTGTTTCGACCTTTATGACGTGCAACCCCATCCTTTTATATTTAATATTTTTGTATTATTCCTTGCTTATGGCACTTCACACCTTACAACTTTGACCATAATTTTCTGAATCTTTGTAAAATATGAAAACGTGAACTGCTGAGGTCACCTTGTTTCAATGCAGAATCAGTATTTTCGAATTTGGCAATGTCAAAAAAAAATTACATATTTTCTTGACGTAATTTTTAACATCTCCTATTTTTTTACTTTTAAAAAAGAGTGGTTTCATCAAAATGTTAAAACTTTTCGTTTACTTTAAATCTTTCCATTATACAACTTACTCATCATTGCAAAATCGTCCAGTCGTAAAATACAAAATTATGTTGACGTAAAAATTTTCAAATATCAATGAGACATTAAAATTGTTTTTTGTTCGACACTGTCAGAATTTGAGAATTTTCTCCTGTGTGAACGGATTTTGATGAATTTGACAACTTGTCAAAACGAAACGTCAAACTAATTTTAAAGATTTTCAGCCATTTGGAGCCTTTGGGGGGGCTCGTCGAACAAAAAAACGTTGTATTCAACTCGTTCTTGTGTAATTTGCGCTTTTTTGGCACTCGTGGACCTTTAAAACTCTCGTTTCACTCGAGTTTTAAACTGGCCCACTCATGCCAAAAAAAGCCCAAATTACACACGAACTCGTTAAATAAATAACTATTGTCCGTTTTTTTCAATATTTAATTTTTTTGTTGAAATGACATAACTGCTTTAAATATTTATTTATTCTTATACAGGGTATTTCACGGGTGATAATAAGGCCGGCGGAATTGAAAATGCAACCCACAATACATTTCCAAAATTAACCTTGCTATTTTAAATTGTGTATTGTTTTAAAATGAAATTATGAATCCATGATGGTTTTGTTTCCAATAATTTTATTTGTCACAACTGAATACGTTTATGCAGACAATAAACATTTTCCCAAAAACTTCGTTTTTTCACAATTCCATTTAACCAGGCGAAGGACGTTAATGTCAAAATTTACGAAACCTCGCAGCTAATTATGTTTTTTAAATCAAAAAACAAATATCCACGTTAATTTTGCAAATGTATTATGGTATTCCAGGGAATCTTCAAATAACTATTCGACGTTAAATTTGATTAACCCACTGACTCACAAACAACGGCCTAATATCTTCGGACGGGAACGGACAGCATTACCATGACTCACAAACAAATAACTATAACCCCAAGAAAATACCCCACTATGTACATTAACAGATGTCCTACTTCTTGCTAATATGTTTCTTCTTTCATTCGTTTACGGTAAGGATTACATCTAAAGGTATCACTTTCTCTCTGCTGTTTTTAATGTTTGAAATACAATTTTTAATTAAAGTGGACTTAAATTGAAGATTGCAAAACCTATAAGATACCAATATAGAAAAACAATAAATCTCTCTCTGTGTGTCCTTTTACTTCTAATGGAATATAGGGCGCTTTCGCGTTTCTTGGCCAATGATTTAGTGTGGTTGAGTGGCTAGCCCAACGCAAGAAAAACAATAAATAATTGTCACAAAATATATTTATTTTTTTACGATCTATTAATAACACCGTATGATCAAAATAAAAACGATTCGTTTTTAGAGTATACACTTCAATAAGAGTATGTCGATTATCTATAAATTTAATTCTCAATTCTCAGTTCAATCAGTAGGTACTAATAAATTTAAATTATCTTATCACAGTTTAATTATAAAACAGAAAATACAGTCTGTCCCAGAACTGCCTCCCCACAGAAAACAGGCATGTGCCAACAACAAAATAGAGTTCAAGATGACTAAAATAAAATTTCCTGTAGCTCACATAACCGAGCTATAGTCTATTTTTTCCTGGCAGGCGGTTGCGCGCGCCATTTACAAAATCCTGGGTTACTCTATTCCACTAACCAATAGGGAGGTCGCATTTAGTTACAGGATTTTGTAAATGGCGCTCGCAACCGTCTACCAGGAAAATATACTATACAGGGTGTCTCAAAAATGGTGGTTAAGATATTTGAAGAGTAGAGTAAATTTCGTTGTCAATTTTTTTTCCTTTGGCTAGTTTCCAAGTTATACAGAGTTTAAAGTAAGCAAATGTGGCAACATCGGTTGGTATGCACAATCAACTAAACCAATTCTCCTTTGAGCCCTTTGAGGTGAGTGTTGCAGCTGTTATTTTAGCGTATTTTGATAGGTCATTACTCTAAAAAGAAGGACTTCTGTGTTGTTCCACTACTCAAAGAGGTCTTGGAAAAATTAAAACAGTAAAGAAATTTATAATTCACCTGTAAAATTTGTTAATAAAGAGATCCATCTCTTTGAAATCAGCATATTTAAGAGCACGTTGTACAAAACCTATTGTTCCGATCAAACTTTTGTATTGAGATTTACCTTACCAGACCTCTATTCTTTAAGATCCTTAGGAAATTGGGCGCCATTTTTGAGACACCCTGTATAAAGTTTTCAGTTTCACCAATCCCAGAAGCTTGTCCTCAGATATTACAAAAAAATCAGTCAGGTTGCTAGACAGCAAAAATAATTATTCATATCGCAACAATCAGCGAAAAGTTTATTTGGAATTTTGACCACGGCAAAGCAAAATTGTGGTCATCCTCTTAGATGGTGCTCAACTCTGATTGATCAAGTTTAGGACGTCTTTTCTCGGTTATCGCTTGAGATATGACTTTTTTTCTTTAAAATTCAGATTATCACTCTTACCTAAATACTCCCTTTTTTCTCTAGGAAGGCAGTTCTGGGACACCTGTATAATAATATATTCTGGCCTCTCAAGTTCATAGAATGTATTTTTCAATATACGGGTGTCTTCTAAAAAACGCGTTATTTATTGTCCGACTTTGGTAAATAAAAAAAAAATAAACGAAACAAATTATAAGTAGGTACATAATTACAAAAAATCTTTTTTTTTCAAATGGCTGCTTACTTTTTAAAATTTGGTTTTGTAGAATTTTTTTCTGAATCCAATAATTATTAATTAATAATTAATTTATTAACAATTATTAATTAATTATTATTTATGATCACCCTCACAGATGAACTAATTAATGGGGTGGTTTAAAAAAAATATATCTATATGAAATTACAAATTATAACTCGAAGAGGAAGTTTTTGATGTGACGTTTCTATAAATGTTCTACAAAGGAATGATGCATAATAAGTTGTCTCTGGTGCCAAATTTAATAGAAGAAATAAATATAATAAATAATTTGGGTTTCTTACAATATACTGGAGACCAATAAAAATGCAGCACCCAGTATATGTAAATCAATCAAACTGAAAATAAAACAATAACTGTAATTTCCACTTCGTTTAAACTTTAATAAAAACATCTTAGACATTGAGAAGATTCCCTGTACGGTAGAAATAATTTCAATAGAGCTTACTTCTCTTCCGATTAACGTGTTGAAAGAAATTGATTTCACTATCGGACAGTAAGCGAATTATCTCCAATAAAAAAATAAAAGCTAAGCTTGAACCAAAATCTCCTCTTAATAGAATCTTTTTCAGGTTTCGGTTGTAAGCTGGCAGGCTTCCTCACAGTATTCGCCAGTCACCTGTCAATCTTCTCTCTAACAGTGATAACATTAGAGCGTTGGTTCGCCATCACGTACGCCATCCACTTGACAAGACGCATCCGTCTGGGAGCCGCGGCCAAAACCATGCTCGGGGTTTGGGTTTACTCCATCTTCGTCGCCACACTACCCTTGGTAGGAGTGAGCAATTACAGCAGCACCAGGTACGACCCCAGTCCCGCGCCCCAAATGAAATTCCGCGCTAACGAAGACTTATTTCCAGCATTTGTCTCCCGATGGAGGTGAACCGCGCCGCTGACAGGGCTTATCTCTTTTCTATTATCATAGTAAACGGGATAGCCTTCGCCCTCATAGCGATCTGTTACGCCCAAATCTACTTAAGCCTGGGCCACCAAACCCGCCACGAAATGGCGGTGGCCAAGAAGTTCGCTCTGCTGGTGTTCACGGACTTCGCGACGTGGGCGCCCATTTCGTTTTTCAGCATTACGGCTCTGGCCGGTTATCCGCTTATTGGCGTGACCAAGTCGAAAATTCTTTTGGTTTTCTTCTACCCGATCAACTCTTGCGCCAATCCGTATTTATACGCCATCATGACGGCGCACTACAGGAGGGACTTCTTCATCTTGCTGTCTAGGTAAGGAAATTGAGAGTTTTCTCTAATTCAGCCGCCGTGGGAAATGGGACATTTCCATAACGACCAAACCCTCCACGACTTAATTTCAATTCCGCTCGATAAAGGCTCTCCCTATTAACTCCACAACATTCCCATTCGGAAATATTAAAATGTGTAATTCCTCGCGACCACCTGGGCGCCCCTTAAAAATCAAAGACATCCAATCTCTTCCCACAATGGACTGCGGTATTGCCTATCCAAGCGAATTTGCTATTTATGTGATCCCAATTTCTTTGTAGAAATTTTAGGATTATTTCTAACCAGTAAATGTCCTGTCCTTTTATTTGTACACCGGAAGGAAAATCAGCGAGTTGGAAACATTTTGTCTTCACGACTGACGAGTTTTCACTTTTTCATTGCTCAATATCTTTACAGGTGCGGACTGTGCAAAAAGAAGGCCCAGAAATATACAATTACAACCTCAAACAACTCGCATCCCATTCCTTTGTTGGCAAGATCTAACGGTCAGTGCCAAATAATCAAAGCAAATCATATTGATGACACATTAATATAAACATTCTGTGATTTCTGTGATTCTATAATAATTTCAACAAGGACACTTTCAATTTTTTACCATCTACTTACTTCTAGAGCTACGACATTGTTAAGACTACTCAACATATAAAAGTCTGTACAGTGTGAACGCGAAACTATATTACATTCCTTAGGCTCAGTAAGAGGATAAATGTAGCCGTTGTAGTATTGTTATTACCTATAGTTAGACAATAAATCAATATTTTGTACAGTATTATTATAGTTTTTATATTTATTTTGTAAATAAAGTCATTGATCTCTTTGAATCAACTGTTACTTTATTGAAATGCCCCCAAGTGGAGAGAAAATGTTTTTACCTTGACACCACTACGAGTTTTAAATGGACGAATTTTGTGAGCACCCATTTGTGACACCTACAAGTCGACTAAAAAGTTGTTAAAACAAACAGCTCTTACTTCACTCGGTAAATACGAATCTGAAAAACGACATATTTCGTAAGATTACTGCACGAAGAAGGGAAAGTAGAGGACAAGACTCACTCTTCGTAAAGAAGAAACGAGACGGAGGTAATTGCCATTACCAGTTTCTTGCTCGCTCGAATAAAACAATATCGTTCAGTAAATTATGCGTTTAACGGCAAACCTCCAGTTCTAGTTCGACGAAAACAGTGTGAACAACAGTCTAGTGTTTGGGTTAGGTAAAATGGTTCAAAGCACATTTCTAACGTGGAACTTCGCATTTACTCAGCAAGGTCAGTCGTTTGGGTTCTTTGAACGTGTCGGACGAGCCGGTCTCCGGTCTAGAAACTAGACTTCTAATGTTGGTTTTCCGTTACTCATCCATTCAGCAACAAACCCGATTTTGTGTACGTTTTGTTTGTGTTGTGGAACTCCGGTCCTGCAGGAGGCGCGATGGACGTGCAGCTGAAGACCTTTCTAGCGGACAATCCGGTATTCCGTTGTTACTTATTTTACACGGCGATACTGACGCTGAAAATGATGTTTATGTCGCTTCTGACCATCAGACAGAGGGTGATGAATAACGTAAGTAGGTAGTTTTGCACAAATGTCAAGTGGTATTAAGCTAAATTTTGTGATTGCTAGTCGTTTGTTAGCGAGGAAGACGCCATGTACTTGAAAGGGATGGTGTCGAGGACCAACGAACAGGTCGAAAGGGTTCGCAGGTAAATGCTCCTGGTACATTTTCTTTCACGCTATTTGACAAAAATCTTTTTGCAGAGGGCACAGGAACGATATGGAAAACATCTACTTATTTTTCATCATCGGATTTGCGTACATCTGGACCGATCCCAGTCCCTTCTGGGCCAATTTATTGTTTCTTGTTTTCACCGTGACAAGAATTGTACACACTTGTGTGTATACTGTCGTAATTATGCCCCAACCTATTAGGGGGCGCGCTTGGTTAATAGGTTTTCTAATTACTGGTTACATGGCTGTAAGAACCTTGCTCCATTTTTGTTAGAAGGTTGAAAACGTGGCTTATTTGGTAGCTGTCTTTCGCAAATGCCACTGCTCCCTGTCAAAAACATTTCAATTTTTTGCAATAGTCTTTCGGCTAGTAAGTCAGGTTTAGATGTGTAAGTAAATGTCATTTAATTTTTTTCTCGAATGTAAAAGCAGCGAAATGATTGCGTTTAGGTCGACCTTACGTAACTCCTGCTGGTATGTGTAACACGTATAACGCAAGAACCCCTCCAGAAACGGACAATTATCTTCCTAGTGGGGCACCAGCCTGGCTTTATAATCCTTAAATCTGAATTACTACTCTCGTTTGTTGACCTCTGTGTGGGAGAGAGTAGATTGTAAATTTTAAATTTGTTGCCAAATTATCGATACCTACGATTAATTTGTTGTTGTTAAAAATATGAATTTTGTATTATAATAGATTTTCTAAGAAGTTTTATTTTATTTCAACACAATCCTCGTTTATTTCTTTGGTATTGATTACGTTCGAAATGCCAAATTTTGGTTATTTATGTATTTTTAATTGCCCTTACACAACACTTAAGTAAGAGCCAGATTTAAGAACCAGAAGTTGTAACTGTTGTCAGTTATTATATTTCGTAACTGAATTATTCTCATTTAAATGTTAAACAAGATAAACAACAAACAAAAAAAGAACACGACGTTTACTGTTAAAGTTTAGTCAAAAGTATTTCTAAAAACCAAAAATGTTTAGTTTCAGTGGTAAGACACGATAAAATACGTGAGTAACGATTTGCATTATTTTCCAATAGCACTAAGAAAATTACGTTATATACAACATGGAAAATTTATAAGGACGTCCCAAAAGCAAGGACGAATAAATAATTAGCCTCAGCGTTGAAAACTAACTTTTATTGAAATTATTTCCAGTACTCTTTTATCTTCCTGCACGTAAAGAAGCCAGACAGGTGAAAGTTATAGTAAACACTACTTCAAGATGGTGACCACAGTAAACACAACAGAATCTGTTAACAATATACTTACTTTGGATAATCCTAGTTTTTGTGTTTATTTATTATGCGCGTGTCTTTTAGTTTTAAAAATGATGGGGGTGACTTTGCTCACCATTTACAACAGATTCAAACACAAGGTAAATCACATAGAAGTATAAAATTGTATGTATAAAGACAACGTGAGTGGTTTTTAATTCAAATATACTAATTAGCAAAACTTTAAATCAGATGTTTCTTGACTAAAAAAATTATTTTATAATTTTTCTCTATTAATTTCAACCGAATTTTGCAACGAAATAATACCGGTTTCGTAGACCTTGAAAAATTCCAAAACTGCATTAGCTTGACTATTAATAATTCATAAACATCGCTCTTATAGTCTACGAATATTTAATTGTACATTTTTAAAACATTTGAAGCTAATTATCCATCTTATAATGAAACTTTCATTTTATAAAACTAGTTTAAAATTTTTCTAAAACAACGTTGGCAATTGGCATTATTTTTAGGCCTTCATTTGCCCCGAAGACGCAAAATGGTTAAGCGGGGAAATAGTTATGAATGATAAAGTGGAAAGAGTGAGAAGAGCGCATCAAAATGATTTAGAAAATATTCCGATTTTTCTTGCTGCCGCTTTTGCCTATCTCTGGACACAACCCTACATCTGGTTAGCTTGGGTTTTATACCTTGGATTTACAATAATAAGAGCATTGCACACTATCGTATACACTTTGATCATTCTACCACAACCCACAAGAGCGCTTCTCTGGTTGGTTGGATTTTTAATCACAGGATACATGGCTATACACTCAGCTCTACATGTTTTTATTTATTTAATTAAATACACTTAGTGACAACAGTCAACTGTATAGAACTTATTTTGTATTGTATATCATAAGTTTATATATTTATAAATAAAAAAGTAAAAATAGACTTGACTTTATTTCATCGATTTTTTTAATACAACAAATTACATAATTAACTGACATAATTGCCACAGGCAGTTCAAAAATCAAAGTAATAACTGCAATTCGATAATGATGTTAAATAAAGGACAATCAATTGGAAGCAGTTCATAGGTAATGTGTTTATGCAACCAACAATACAACATGTAAACTAGGTTAAAAGGACGCACAGGATATTGATTCCAAGACAGTATGTACGACATACAGGAAAACATATAAACAATTTACATCTATTAGAATTATGACGTATATATCTTTTTCTTTAAAGACAAAAACTGGCATTTAATACGCTGCGAATAATTTATCAGATCAATGCCAGCGTAGTGCGTAAGCAAACTGCACGACCATGGTGATAAACTAGTATTTTTTTATACTTTACCTTCGTTTAATAGTAGAAGGAAAAATAGGAAACAATTTTGCATTCGTTTTTTTTTTAAATTCAGTTTTATCAAACTCGTTCTCTAAAATGGATGTCCAATTCAAATCTTTCGTTCAAAACAATCCCGTATTTCGGAGTTACCTATTTTATACGGCGATCTTGATCCTGAAAACGATGTTGATGACGCTTTTAACTATCAGGCAGAGATTCCTAAATAACGTAAGTAAAAATGACCATGCACTAATGTTACCGTTTATTTAACATTCCCTTAAAAAAGGCTTTCGTTTGCGAAGAAGATGCGATTTTTCTGAAAGGCTCTGTGTCAAGGTCCAACGAACGGGTGGAACGGGTACGAAGGTAATTGTATTATTATTTCTTCAACAATATGAATTACATGTTGATTTAATTTTAGAGGTCACAGGAATGACATGGAAAACATTTATTTGTTTTTCGTAATCGCATTTGCTTACGTCTGGACAGATCCAGATCCGGCTTGGGCCAATTTGTTGTTTTTGTTATTCACAGTCGGGCGAATCGTCCACACTTTTGTTTATACCATTGTTATCACACCTCAACCTGCTAGAGGACTAGCTTGGTTAGTAGGTTATCTTATTACAGGCTACATGGCCATTAAAACGTTATCTCATTTTTATTAGTAACACGTCCTAAGCAGAAATATTTATCGAATTATTTTACTGTAGATAACTGATAATTGTAATTCTATGTTCAGATGTATAAATAGAATGTACTCTTTTGTGTATAATATAATATCTAACAATACCTACGAAGTTTTAATATACCTACATAGGTACATGGTACATTTAAAACAACTCAAGCTAACTAAGCGCACTTTATAATTCAGTTTTTATAAAACTATAAACCTAATGAGACGATATTTAGAACATTTTTAATAGATATGTTCTTGAATTTCTCGGCCGCATTCATTTGAAAGGTCGACCATCTCAAGAAACTTTTTCGACAACGGAAGCTGACGTTAGTTATGAAAAAATAAAATACCTATGTATTGACGAATCAAGCTACTACACTGTCCATATTCTTTATATCTACATAACGTGCAAATAATAAATTTTTCATTACATATTTAATCTTACAAATATTGTTCATATATTATAATTATGTTATTTGTGTTTATTTTGAAATAAATAGATAAGAAAATTCTAGTAGATATACCCTGTAACGCGGTAAGACAATTATTATATAAAATATCAAGTATTATTGCATAACGTATTATTTATAAAGAATGTTTACGTTATTCTTGAACCATGATACCTAACTGAACTTGTATTATATTTTAGATCTCGACCACTGTTGATAGTGAAAAATAGTGTTATTGGGCGAGATGTAGGCAACCAAATATACAACAAAACTTCAATTTTTCAAAAACCTAAAATAACGGTCATTTTCAGCAAAATGTTTTCAATTTATATTTGATTACAAAATAAATCAGGATTAAGTCCTCGCCTCAACCCTTGCAATTTTTACAAATACATTTTTATAAATTAGGTTATGTTGTTGTTGATAACCGCGATTAGTTATTTTGCGCTAGTCATTGTACCTCTTCCAGTAGCGAGTGAATTAAGTGATAAATCATCATTCGTCGACTAAAATTGCCGATTAAAGCTCGTTGAATTTTCGAATTAAATCTGTCGCAGTTACACATCCAAAATGGTTCAAATAGTGGACAGTTCAATATTGGAAAATCCTGTATTTCGCACCTACTGTTTTTATTCCAGTATTTTGGTTGTTAAAATGCTGTTTATGTCCCCCTTGACCGGTCTTACTAGATTCAGATTCAAGGTAAGATTATTAGCAACTAAGAACAATTCAACAACTTAAAAATTGACAGAAATACCTGTATGCAAATTAGCAGAATTTTTAATGGCGCAGTATGGCGCCATGCCAAAAAATATCCCAAAATGTATCCAATTTGAACTAAAGAAGATTAATAGCGAGAGAATGTTAATGCGATTTGTAAACAGGCGATAAATGTATAAACAATTTTCTTTTATAAGTGTATGATTTTATGTTAAACGTAGGTACTAATCGTAATAAACGATTTACCCTGTTCAATAAGAACAGTCAAAGCGGCCGTCATGATTTTTTTTTACATTCATTTCATCACATTTCGGGTTCTAAGTTCAATCTCAGGATTTATTTTAGTCGAATCATTCTTCACCTGTTTTTATTGTTTTTTTTCAATCGTGGAACGAGGATTAGCACTTAGGTAGGTACGTTTAGATAATTGGTAATTTGTGATAAGAATGCAGATATTGGAAACTTATGCATCATGCATTTTACTGTTGTAAAAAGTAACAAATCGAAGGAACACAATTACAGTAGAGTACCTACCTGATTTGCGTAAAAACGTAATTGTGCAAATGGGTCCTAATATGGAAGAAATTGTGAATTTTTCCAACCCAGTTTTCCGAAACTATTTGTACAATTCGTCCGTTCTCGTAGCCAAAGTTCTGGCCCTGTCTTTCTACACCGTTTTTGAAAGATTTAGACTCATGGTAAGCTATAATTTGTTTTGATTTGATAAATCAGGTTGCAGTAGACTCGAAGCTAAAAAAACAAAATTTGTTTATCGACGATTTTGTTAGATGTAGTGCAATTTTGTGTCACACAAAAGTTATGAATCGTTTTCTTTGCATTTACTTTGTGTTATCTGCGATAATCTTCGGAGCGTACGCTGAATATTCGCTAATAAACAAGACAACACCGACAAATTTAACCAACCATACAAAAGTACCGCCGCTGAGAAAATTTGAGAAATACACTAAATTGGCGCAAAAATGGAACCTGACCGCTTTCCTCCAACACATTTTAAGTCCAAGCAACGTCACTGAAAAGACTGGAGACCTACAAATCCGCAAAGTCACCACCCAAGCTAACGAAAATGCGACTTTGCACTTGACTACAACTGCTACAACGCTTTTCAAATTGAGATCTGGTCAGGACCGTGACTATTTTGACGAAAATATGGTAGTTCAGTCTAATGGCAGTGATGTTAATGTTGTCGAGAACATGATGAAGCTTCACGAAGCTAGTAGAGCACACTCTCTTGAAATCGATGAATTTAACAATATTTTGTTTGTCAGCGCTGTAATTGTTGCCATAAAAGCTTTGCTGTAATTATTGCCAAATAAAGAGTATTTGCGAATAAAATGTCGATGTTATACAATAATATAATGCAATAATGATAATTTTTACAATCAGTAACATTTCATATTGAATTTAATAAGCATTCATTTGTTACTGATTTATTTCATATCAGATTACCAAGGTCATGAGTAAGTTTTTTTTTGGTTACACCAATAACTTATCACTAGTATGGTTTACACTGTGATAAAAAATATAGCACAAATCTTGACCTTCCCATTTTTTTAAGTCGCAGAAAATTGGAATGATTAGAAAATTACACTGCAAACATCGTTAAATGAGTGTAGAAAAAATTTAATTTTGTATAATTTCTAGGCTTTTGCAAACCCAGAAGATGGTGCCACCATGAAAATTAAACCTCGAGTGGATGACAAAGTGGAGAGGATCAGAAGGTATCTTGTCCCTTGTTTCTTTCGTCAAATTTAACAATTTACTTTCTAGAGCGCATCTCAACGACTTGGAAAACATATCTGTGTTTTACGTAATTGGTTTTATTTATACTTTAACCAATCCTTCAGTAGCTTGGGCCACTCTCCTGTTTAGAGTATTCACCGCTGCTAGATTCATTCACACTTTTGTCTATGCTGTTTTCGTTGTACCTCAACCAGCAAGAGCTTTGTCTTGGGCCACCGGCTTCCTCATCACTGGATACATGGCATTTAAATCCATCATGCATTTTCTTTAAGTGATTATTATTTTATAATGCAAAAACTGTAGTATGTTTTGTTTACAAAGTTAAATAAAGTTTTTTTGAATTTATTGTTTAATACTCCTAATTTTTAAAATGCGCCGCGCTTCAGATAGTCAGAATTTAGAATACTTACTATTATCACATAGTGAGTAAAGTTCGACTATGTTTTTATCAGATTCATAGGCCAATTTAATTACTTGTAAGTTGATAATTTAAGGTGTTTGATTACAGCCTCTCTACCACATCTTTATTGTTGTGAATTGTTTAAGTAGATAACTCTAAGAGGAAAACTATTTTTGAAATAAAGTTGATGTGAACTGAAGAGTATTTCGTATTTTCTCCTTCAAGAATTTTGCAATAAATTTGATTCTCACAATGTTTTCATAATTAAAATAAATTAAAACTATTTATAGTTTTGCATCCGTGCATTCTAAGCTAGTCAATAATCCCATCAGATAAGAGATAAGTAAACTATGGCCCTAGAAGCCATATTTCTGTCCCACTGTATAATGCAAAGAACTTTAGTGTAATTTGAAATAAACTCGAAATATTTTTGAAATACTTTTATTAGTTTAAATTAAAATCGCATCTACTTTAATGACGTTGAGGTCTAGGTTAAATAAAAACAATGATATATAATTTCAAATCCACACAGTTCAATTTCAATTGTGCCATAAACTTCATCCTTAACGTTATTACTCTTTTGTAATTTCTATTGCATAATAAACGAATTTCTTCACTTTGGTTGCGTTACATCCTGATAACTTCTACTAACCGATATTGTACTATTTACTCTTTGGAAAATAAATAAAATTCGAGTTTGGCAATCCCATGACCCTGACTGAAAAAATATAATCTTGACGATAACATTAAACGCATCTCATTTACTAAAAATTTATTTCTCGTGGTTTCGTGCTCGATCACCCACCTATCTTCCTGCAAACAATACACAACAGGTGCTACACCAGTTCACCAACAATATTCTGTACTTCTTCAAGCTGCACTTTGCCGAACAATCACTTGTGCTATTGGAATTTCCATTGACGTAACTATCTGTAGACTGGTTCTTCACAAAACCAATAAATCATTTCATTTATAACCTTAACCTGTGCGCGGTACGAGCTCCAAAACAATGGCAGAAATTATAAACGGACAAAAGGCCCCGAACGCCCAGTGCAAAAAACACGCGCTGAAATTTGTTTCAGTCCTGAACGAGCGCTTTTTAACACCGGATCAGGCCCCAAAGTGCACGTGGCATAAAAATGCAAATCCGGAATCTTCACCACACGGCAGGATAGAATGGTAATGGTTTTTATTTTATCCCAATTCTCTGTTTAATATTTGATATCTGAACAGGAGGTCCACAGAGAAAATTTTAACTGATGTTACGAAAGCTGTGGGGAATACGCCCCTAGTCAGACTGTCTAAGATTCCACAGAGCTTCGGGCTAGAGTGTGATGTGTGTAAGTTATTATAAAGCAAAAGGGCTGAAAATTATAAATATTAATTAAGCAAGATTGCAAATTTGCATTAAATGACGTCACGTGACTTTATTATGTCAAAGTATTCCATAGTTGACAGAGGAACATTCCATAATTTGTGTAATATAACAAGAATATACAGTTTTCTGGAAGTAAATGCTGGATCGCAACGAGTATTTTGGTTTAAAAATATTTGAAATACAGGGTGCAAAAAATAGGGGTCACGTGGGGCTGCCGATTCTCTACGATCTCGTACGCTTAAATAAAAAGACATCAGATTATTTTCGAAAAACACTATTTAAAACATTATTTTGTTTGTGCCCATTAACGGGACTTTCAGAATATGTAATTTTCTACAAAAATTATTTAATTGAAATTGAATGTTTTATTAAATAAATTGGGAGTTGATGCGACGAACTTTTTTATTCCAAAGGATAAAACGACATTAACGTGATTTCATCTTCAGACTAAGTTGAAACCTCAACCTAAACTATGGCATCTTAATTTAAAAATTGTAATTGCAAATCGTTTTTGTGGCGGTAATTATGTTGTACTTACATTTCTATTTAATTTCTGTTCAACAGTAAGAGGTTATTTGAAAGGCGTTATACTCTAACATATTGGAAACGCTGTTGTCTTAAAATAGAACTAGCGGGACAGTGGGAGTCATTTCTGTTGGAAAAAAATGCATTTGATATTGAGAGGGAAAAGTTCACTTATTGCCATAAACGAAACTAAAAACTAAATCGAGAAAGTTTTGAATAAGTAAAATGTAAAAAAAAATATTCAAATCGCTTTAATACGTACTATTATCAATATTATCATGTATCATAGTACGTAATTGTGTTTTAATATCTTCCGTCGGTGTTGATTGTTTAACTATTCATTACAATATAAACTGTTAAATTATCAAGTGTTCTTTTAAAAAAAAAACAAGTTATTTTATCTAATCAGATGTTTATAAAACCTGTTGGCAAATAAAATCAACTGCAGATAGATAAGATGAGATTTTTCTAATTTAGTTGTAATCATTTTTTTAATAAGAGTAGATTATGTAATGTCAGCATGGAATTTAATCTACAGTACCTAATAAAATATTCGAATGGGCAACGCTTTTATATAATTATTAAAAGAAAAAAAAATATATACGTTGCACCTACTTCACAATTTTGTCTATTTGCAATGTCAACTACTAAAGCCTTAGGTCATAATTTAAAAGTCTGTTTTTCGCAGTTGCGAAATGCGAGTACTTCAACCCTGGTGGATCGGTCAAGGACCGTATCGGCTTTCGCATGATAGAAGACGCCGAAAGAGCCGGACTTCTGAAACCCGGATGTACGATCATCGAACCTACTTCCGGTAATACAGGGATAGGGCTAGCATTGGGAGCTGCCGTCAAAGGATATCGTTGCGTAATCGTCATGTCTGAGAAAATGTCCAACGAAAAAGTGGACGTGTTGAAAGCGCTTGGAGCTGAAATCGTGCGGACCCCAATCACTGCCGATTCGACTTCTCCAGATGGACTGTTTGGTGTGAGTCACAGACTGAAGAAGGAAATTCCAGACTCAATTATTCTGGATCAGGTATCACAACCAGACAAATAAGTACGTTGAGTAATTGATTTTGTAATTTAGTACAGCAATCCTGGGAACCCCTTGGCGCACTATGATACGACAGCTGAAGAAATCTTGGACCAATGCGATGGAAAAGTTGACATGATTGTTAGTCCCACAGTTTAGATTTAAAGTGACAGGCTTAAAGTTAAATTTGAAGGTTGTTGGAACCGGGACGGGAGGCACCATCACAGGAATTGGGAAAAAAATCAAAGAAAAGTCGCCCAGTACCGTGATCGTGGGGGCGGATCCGGAGGGCTCGATTCTAGCCGTTCCAGAAGAACTGAATAAAACCGACGTCGATTTTTACGAAGTTGAGGGCGTAGGATACGATTTTATCCCGACAGGATTCGACAGATCTGTTGTTGACGAGTGGGTGAAAATAAATGATCGAGAATCTCTTCCGATGGCTCGAAGATTAATAAAAGAAGAGGGACTTTTGTGCGGTACGACACATTTCAATTTGAAATTTTCTGTTAAAAATTTGTGGATTAAGGTGGTAGCGCTGGTGCAAACATGGTTGCTGCTATCAAAGCGGCTCGTAATTTGAAGAAAGGACAAAAAGTTGTCGTTATTATCCCCGACAGCATTCGAAATTATCTTACGAAGTTTGTGTCGGACCACTGGATGGAGGCCAAAGGTCTTCAGGAGTGTGTCAATGTCAATAACCACTGGTACGAGCGAATTTAGAATTCTTTGATTGTTTCATAATTTTGCCGATAGGTGGTGGGATGACAGTGTGGCGAACTTCGTAGTGGAACCGCTTATAACTGCAACTTCAAGTATGACATGCGAACGAATTTTACATGTGATGAAAAAACAAGGGATTGATCAAGTTCCTATTGTAGATAAAAATGGGCAAGTCCTTGTACATGCTTATTAAAGACAAACTTTAAATGTTGTTTTTAGGAGTATGATGAGTATGGTGACCATGCAAAAATTACTAAATGTACTGATCAGTGGTAACGTTAAACCAAGTGATTCAATAGACAGGGCGTCAGTGACTGTCTTTCCCAAAGTAATGAACACTGCAAATTTAGGACTGGTTTCGAGAATTCTAGAACGCGAAAATTACGTGGTTGTGTTGGAAAAACACAGTAAGTTCTTACAAAAGTTTAACGCAATTTATTTATTAATTAATTTTTGTTAGATATAGGACAATCAGCTATTGAAAAGCCCATTGGGATTATTACAGCAGTTGATCTTTTACACTACATTTCTGGTAATGGTCCTAAGTGAAAAATGAAGTGATTATAAAAATAAAAATATACATTTATAAAAATGAAAATGTGTTTAATTGAACTCCTAACTTATGTTGTCCTTTGAACTTGTATGTGAAACTTACAAGAAGGCATATTTTGTACCTCAGCAGTAACTAGACATGCAATGCCTAAATTTGCTAAGCTACCTCTAATAACACCACAAGTGAAAGCTACAAATCTAGGAGCCACTTCTAAGTACTGCTTCCCATTAGACAACTTTGTAAGAAATCTGAATCCATTGTCTTGCAGCACGTATACTCCCTGGTGGTTTGTTCTCAAATTGTCAATTTGTTTTTTATAAATAGCTGACCAGAAATCAGTACAAATAAATTTCATTGTGTCAAGCTCATCTTTAAAACGCGGCATTTCTTTTGTCAACCTGATTAAACATTCATTAAGAAGCATTTAGGTCCACAAACTATTGAGGTCATACCTTTCTATCATTCTGTATCCTGTTGAGAAACCAATGTATTCGATATTGGACAAGTCTTCATCCTGGAATGTTACGAATAAATAAGCGTTCGCAAAAATAAAAAAGTGTTACTTTGCCGTCCTTATTTTTAACTTCATTTTGATTAACCACGTAATTGATGAGTTCAGAATGTAGAAATTCGAAAATTGCATCGTCTGACATTTTGAGGTTACAAGTTACAGCCTTGTTGTGACAGATTTGACGGATGTTTGACAGACGTCAATTACGAATATTCAAAAATGTGATAAAAAGTTTATAAAGCACTTTGGAATTATTATAATGAGTGTTCCACGCTACACGTTTTCAAAAGAAGTGGAGCCTGAATTAGTTAATTTTCTAAAAGTGGCAGAGAAACAAAAATCAAACAAAAAATGTAAGTTAAGAAGCCATGAAGTCTGGAGTAAATTATTAGCACTGGTAAGGTTTTTGAAATGCAGTACTGTCATGATAAGGGAAAATTTTGATAACAGGATCCAAACTTAATTCAGAAATTAAAAGAATGTGAAAATGTAAATACAATACCAACAATAGATCTATGTTCTCAAGAAGAAACAGAAGTTCCGGCACGACCAGAAAATGAAAATGTGGAAGTTATCTCACAAGCTAGTGATAAGTTTGCCATAAGTGATGTTGCTTTTGGTATTAAAGAAAATTTAGAAACACAAAATGATTTATCAAAAATTGCTAAAGATAATCTTTCTAAATATGTTAGTACTGAATTAGAAGAGTTGTTTGATATGTTAAATCAAACATTAAGTAGTGAAGAAATTTTTTATTTGGGAAACTCCTTACAAAGTATTGTTTCTAATGTTTTAATTAATATTTTTTGTCACCACCTTTTAATCCCAAGGGTAAAGATTATATTTATTTTAAAAGTAATTTAAGAAGCTATGTACATTTTTATAGATTAAAAAGGAATATTGTGACAAAATATTGATGTTACTAGATCAGTTCAGTTCATCATATGCTACCATATTAAATGAAGAATTTGTCTCAATCATGACAAAACTGAAAGAAGAAGAAACTAAGATGTGTCTACAATATTTAAAAAAATTAAATCCAAATTTTCAATCTGCACTGGTCAGGTAGTTGTATAGATTTATTTTTTTTTAGATAATCTTACCAAATCAGTGTTTATTTTTGCAGAGATTTTATACTTGCTGTTAAAACACTGAATGACAATCATTTAATAATCATTGAAAGTTTATTGAACAACCAAGTAGAATATGAAGCCTTGAATAAACTGGTTGAAATGTTATCTAATATTGCTGAAGATCATTCCAGGGATAAAAGTTTTGGTAAACTTTTGATGAATACTGTTGAAGTGTTGGGACCAAATCTAATACGTCTTGAGCAACCACTTAAACACATAATTGCTGGACATAAATCCATATGGAAATCAAAATTGGAAAAAACGTTTGATACTTGTTTTGAGGATAGTATGATGTTCAGTCAAAGTTTTAGAGATTAAAATACAGAACATTCTTAAAGTTGATTAGAGGTTCATTAAGAAATTTGATTGTTTATGCTTTTTACATTAATATGGAAAAATTTGATAGTCGACTTAGTTGAATATTGGATGTTTTTTAAAGCAGTGTTTACAAAAAGGGAGAAATGAAACATGAGAATGTTCAGAAGTTTAGAATAAAATATAGGTTAGGATTAGGAATTTCAATCAGCTGTTGACGTGTGTCGCCCCCTGCAGGGAAGAATCCGCGTCAAGGTGAAAAAAGTGATCAAAGCGATGATGGCGGCGGTGTCAAGTCGATCCGGTATTTAAGATGAGTTCAGATATAAGCTGTGCGGTGTGCGGATCGAGAGAAAAGTTGATGCGTTGTTCCCGTTGCAAGTCGAAAATTTACTGTTCTAGAGAACACCAGAAAAAAGACTGGAAAGAACATCGTGCCGAGTGCGCCAAATTAGCCCTAACCCTAGAAAAGAGTTCCATGCCCAAGGAGGGCAGCAGCGAAAGTGAAATTTTGAATTCACTCCCGGAAGTTCTCACTCCCCACATAGACTTCGACAAGACGTCCACGGAAAGAGCATTAAAATCAGCGAAACACGCCATGCCGATCAGCGGTGAAAACATTGTCCATCCGAAGAAGTCAAGTGTTAAAGATTTTCCCGAAATATCCTTCAAGCAGAATCCTTGGAATGTGAAAGAGCAGCGGAAAGATCTCGACGAGATCTGCCGCAACGTTATCCAAGACATGGACGATTATGGGGTTTGTGTTGTTGATAATTTTCTAGGAGAAGAGAAGGGTAAAGCGGTTCTTTTTGAAGTTTTACAAATGTACACGAAAGGTGTCTTCAAAGACGGACAGTTGGTTTCTAGTAGGGGCTCAGGTGATTTAAAAACTATTCGGGGGGACCAAATTACGTGGATCGACGGCAAAGAAGAGTCTTGCCCCAACATTCAGCAGCTAATTAGTCAAGTGGACGCCGTCGTCAAAACGGCAAACAAAATGGCAAACACAAGCAAACTGGGAATGTACAACATCAACGGCAGGACTAAGGTTAGTTTAAATGTCCGCTTCAGAGCGTCAGCGACCCTATTCCAGCGTGAGTAGTGTCAATTAAAAAAAAATACATTTCAGCACAAATTTTCATTCAGGACTCTACTTATTTTATTGATCCTGAACCACGTCGCCTTTCTGTTTATAAACAATCCTGTACTCGTGAAAAGTAAACACAGAAAACCGCCGTCTCTTTTCAACTCGTGCACGAAGCGTAAGCTCCGTCTCTCTAAAATGACGCAGCTCGCAGCATGCGGCCAGTCACGTACGCAAAATTTCGTTTGCTAGCGATGTTTCCACAAACGCGAATTATTTATAGATTAGATAAGTTTTTGTCAAATGAATTTTGTAAAAATTCTTTATGGCGCCAAACTCGAGAGCAGCGTCGTTTAACTTTTGTCAGTCGATGGAGCACCGACCGTCATTATTTAGACATTAAGACAGGCGACAGCTGACCATTAATTGTAATTTTTATGAAAAATGTGATCAAAGTCCGATCATTTTATCGCTGGTGGGCCAGTGGAAAGTTTGATCAAATGTATTGTTGAGTAGGTGTCGACCAAAGAACTTCTCTGAAGAAAACTGTTGCAAAATTGCGGAACTCCGGTATTGGCACGACTGATTATCCAATAGTTTATGATGTAATGGTGGATTTTTTTGTGAGAAATGTCGACAGATCTATCCAAAATTGTGCATAGGTCGTACATTTTTCAATGGAATTACTAGTTTCGAAAAAATGTACCGGGTGTGGTAATGGATGTGAAAGGTGACTTGCAAGCTATACCCGATAAGAAAAAGTGAAGTGAATTGTAGAACCCGTTCCAGGGGTTCACATTAATTTTGAAATTATTTTTTTTTACAGTGGGCGATTAAAACATGTGTTTGAAAGTACTATTCCGGACACGGAATCTTGGCCAACATTTTTTAGACATTTCTAAAAAAATGATGTACCTAAACCAATCATTAGTGTCATTAATGAATGACAATTATTAAAAATCACTGAAGTTTTTCTTGTGACATCAAAAAAGCAGGGAAATGGTATTATCTAATAGTATATTGTATATCAAGAGTTGAAAATGAAATCGAATTTTCAACACGTGGTATACACGATATTTTTCCGACGACCACAAAAAAAAACGCTAATATTCGGTATTCCTTCGAACTTCAAATATTATTCGACAGAGCTGCGGACAAAACATACATTGGTGGCCATGGTTACTACAACTGTGTGCAATGATTTCATTGCGCACAGGCTAGAAGGTATCTGATTGGCTAACCAGTTTCATTGCACACGGGTTCGCTATTTGCATGCAATAGCCAACTTTCAATAATAGTTATTTGTGCGAATTTACGCATTTTTCATAGTGGTCGTCGGAAAAATTGTATTATCGAGTCAAAAGTTGAATTATATTCAATAAAGGCCAGTTCACACATATTTGTCAGTTGTGGCCAAGATTCCATGTCCGCAAAAATTGTACAGTTGCGGCCGTTGAAAACTCTAGACACTTTGACAACGCCAAACTTTTAGTTTTGTAAATGGTATTGAAAGTGACGTTTCTCAAAATGTCACTCAAACATTATCCACATTAATTTCTCTCGCAATGGCTCTTATACTCACACCGTCCCTCAGTCAAACACATTTTTGCAAATCAGATAATTGCGGAATTTCAAAAGTTACGCGCGATTCTGACCTAATATGTACTGACACTGACTTTATAATCCTTGATGAAAATCCTGTTTACGCTAATCAAATTTCGGAATTTATACAGAGTGTTTAAATCTTTCCTGTCTGAGATTTCAACGGCCGCAACTGTACGTACTATCGGTGACATTAAAAGCTGGGACATCAAAATTTGCTCATTGGGTATCAGACTTTTGAATTGTCACTCAAAATAAATACATATTGTCAGTTTTCAAAATTAACTCTTTGAACCTAAAAGATGCTAGATCAATTGTGTGTCCATAAAAGAACGTATATCAAGAGTTCTGTGGAATTATGTGGCTCTAGAATTTTATTCTGTCGAACTATGTATTGGGTGATTCAAAATGATTGTGGATAAGTATAGCAACTATGTACGAAAATTTATGTGGCAACTGTGTTGCACGTTGACTTGACAATTTTAAAAATTGCGCGACTATGAACTGTCAAAGAAATGTCAACTCTGTCCTACACAGTTGCCATATAAATTTTCGAACATCCACAATCATTTTGAATCACTCAATATGTCAAATTATTAAATCTTAGCGTCAGTTGTGAGTTCGACGTCTTAGCTGTTCTGCTTGTCATTTTCTTCAATTTTTTAATATTCCAATTACGTTTCATCTTACAACAGTCTCTATTAAAAACCTGTTATTAATGGACTTACATAACCTCTGTTTTTCTATTTGGTACCACAATATGCTACAGAGCGGCAAAAATAAAATACATTCAAATTCAACAGGACTAATGATATACATACGTTCTTTTATACAGTGTGGAATAAAATTATTTACATCTAGTTACCTTTGGAATTTTTGCACAAGTAAATTTTCCTGTACCGCTCTACTTTTTTTTTGAAGTGCCGAACTATTAGTTCTGTCAATAAATGTCATCAATCGAATTGACAATTGTTACAATTTACTAAATTGAATTAACAAACGTTGGTGGCCACTTTCAACACTAGCTGTGACTTGCTTTTGGAATATTTTGAGGTTAGGCTTTCTTTTTTTTTGTAGAGCGGCATTTCGTATTTTTACAAGGGTAATGCAAAGGTAACTAGATGTAAATCATTTTATTCCACACTGTAGATACTTTGTACAACGTATCAATAAGTTGGCACAAATTTCGTTACCCGCTTATGGGGATTATTTGCTTCGCCGCTGCTGATAAGAGAAGAACGAAAAACAAATGCAAGAAAACTTTCACTTGGTTTTTGCTAATTTATGCACAGCGGCTAACAACTGCTCCCCTTACTGTGACCTGTAATGATAAGTGTGGAAGAGAAAAAAGAGAATCATATGATAGATATGAAATGAAAACAATTTTAATAATAAATATTGTAAACTGACCCTAATGAATCGTGCATACCTAAGATAATGACAAAATGTCTCCTGAAATTAGTGTATTAATCCGTAAAAATTATCATGAAGTAATCACTAATCATTATTCAAAGTGACTGCCGATATTATCAATAGAAGTACAATAATGAAGGCGCCGACGAAATACCTAATTCTTTCACTCTTTCCAACATACCTCTGTTATTGCGAATTGTTGCGGCTGCATTTTCCCACTCGTTCTCTTAAAACTTCAGTTGTATCAATTGGGATCGAATATACCAAGTCTTTCATGTACCCCCACAGCAGCACTTTCGCACGCTTCACAATACACTACACAATATCTACGTATTCACTATTCGAAAATAAACGCTTAAAAAAAAATTAAATCACAGAAACAACACATAAACACCTGCCTTGTGGAGTCGGATAAAACTAACTAAATATATACTCCTCTCTACCTCGGCCCCAGAGCGAAAAACTTTATTCTAAAATCACAATGTTTTGCGCTGATTTTACAAAAACTATTATATCATGGTCACTGTCGTTCGGTTAAATAACTAGGAAATAGACAGTTCGTTAATTTATTGACTAAAAAATACTGAAAAGAAAATTATATTTCGAAAAAATGGTACATGACAATTTTGTTGTTCTTGACGAGATCATAAAGGCCCGATTGTATAAAGCTATATATGTAGTTAACATCATGTTAGCTAACAACGCGTCAAGTCGGAATTTGATTGACTGATTCAAATGTTCCCCCAATCAGATCGCTTGACATTATGTTAACTTTAACAACGAACTGGACATCGCTTTATACATATGGGCCTAAAGAACTGAACTTTAACTTGATGTTTCTGACAATATATCATTAGAATATCGTAATTTTTATAACCTAATCTGTAAAAAGCCAAATTTACACGATGTATATTTGTGATTTTTGACTTTATACAATTGTGATGTTTGTCTCAGTTTTTTATGTCCACCGACAGTACAGTGGGAGGCACGGAATTTCGGGCAGCAATTTATGTCATTTAAAAAAACCAATGTAGTCGAGCTTTATTGCCAAAAAGGTCATAATAATTAATTTTGACTGAACTTCAAAAAAAAACTGTCACAATTATGTACAATTATTTTACATTTTAGTTATTGATTTTCAAAGTTTAATAAAAGACTTCAGTTTTCGGAAAATCACCTCTAAGCACTTGCAACTTTTCAGGATTGATGAATGCAATTTGTCAACATGACATGTGACAATAGTAGATATTAAAATGAGGTTATTAATATGACTAGCACCTAAAGCCTCTTTCACATCTTATATCAGTCAAATTTCAAGTCTGCGAAATTCCGTGCTGGCAATAGTAGAGTCCAATTTTGACCCATTTGCGATGACGTCATTATCTAGTACCTTCACGTATGTTTGAGCTAGGATCAGAAATAAATTTGAATTGAATTTCAAATTTGTTGACAATTGAAGGAAGGTTATGTTTGTAATCATTGTAATAAGTGAAAGAAATTAAAAATTGTCAAATTGACAGGAGCATAAAATAAGCACAAAGTAACCAACAATTAATAAACGTACCGCTTTTTTTGTTTTTTTTTTTCTGTTTCTGCCGTTTCAATAGAGAGGAAACGAGTAAGAAAATCGTGACGTCACCTCAAAAGGGTAAAAATTGGACTATACATGTTTTCTGACAAAACAAATTGAAACGTTCATGAATATTTTCTCATAAAAAATTCGTAATGAATGAATTTAGAATGCTATTGGATATCACATCTTGTTATTCAACACCAGGTCTGACTACATTTGTTGGGTTTTCCTGTTTTCTTTTATTCTGAAGGAGAGAAAGTAATTTCAAATTTGAACCTAAATAAAAGCGATAATTTAAAATAACAAATCTATTACTTTAATAAATCGTTGAAAAAAGCTTTGTTGTATTTTTTTTAATGATTGCACCCTCACTAGAAATTTTTTGCTCGACAAACACTTATCATCATTTTTGAGTGACATGTTTTTGTTTGTAGTGTGTTTCATAAAAAATTAATCTCGATCCTAGTCAAAATACGTATTATGGATATAACACTTAACAAGATTAAATGAGTAAATGTGAAAAGAAAGAAAACAAGCATTTTTTTTTATATGAAAAATGTTATATAAGTAAACATTTTATTATTTTTCTTTCTCGTAATCATTTGTTCAAATTTCACATATGACCAACATATCTTCACACTAGATTGTACAAAGTACCGTTAGATATTTATATTTATTGATCCGGTTCTTGCACATTTTGGTTGTGCGAAACGTAACTGTAATAGATAGTTAATGTTTTGCAAAATATGTTTGTCAATTATGAGTTGGAATTCGTCAACAGCAAACATAATGCACAGTATGGATTTAGGTAAACGTTGTTTTGTTTGACAATTTAGGGTGGCTTTGTTTATTTAAATGTCTTTCGGCAAGGTTAACAATATAAAAATAAATCAGTTAGTTGAACTTGTTTTATTGTCATTGAAGAATATGTCATTTTTGTAGAACGAACTCCTTAGTATTAAATACACCAGTTATACTCAGTTTGCATTTCTTATTATCATCGTAGTCAACATATGGACCTAATCGCTTAATTTGCATATATTCGTCGCTATAAAAATACGGCAGTTGTTACAATTTACTTATGCAGTCACAGTAGAATACATATTTTAAAGAAAGGTAAAAATTTGTAGGATTATTGTTTGATTTGGGTTTCGATGCGAAAACCGTGACATAGATACCATATTGACTCGTATATCAATCCTTTTAGAAGCAAGTTAAGTGAGCAAAATCTGAAAGCTTAATGAGAATGATACAGACTAATTAAGGTGCTTATTATTGATATCCATTCTCAGGACTTAATGAGCAAATTGATAATCATGTGAAACAATGACAACCCTGAAAGCACAGACCAGCTTGACTATTATTGACCATCCATCCACCACGCTTCTGTTGTTACTCAAATAATATTTATCGTTACTGTCAAATTGTCCAGACGACTTGAGAACAAGACAGGCTTCTAGCAGATGTCCGTTTTGACTAATTTAAAACCGGAGCAAATTTTTATTATTATTATTAAGTGTGAGATATTTATGTAAACAACATGACCACAAGATGTCAACAGAAAATCTATTTTTTACAAGAACTAAACGTTTGTGAACAAAATTCAGCATTTACTTGAATCTCATTTTTTTCTAAATACATACATTTTTTTCATAGAAAATGTACAAAATTACGAACTGAAAAATAAGACTCGCAGTTTCAGGTGTCTACGTGTCAGAATTTTGTTTTTGCAAATAGTATGACGATAAAAAAATAATGCAGTCTTAATGTTTTGGAATTTCTGTTGAATAAGCCCAGCTTAGTGTTATCATTTTGACATGCCTACACGTATGCAATGAGTACAATTCAGTTGGTTCAGTTTCAGTTGATAATAGATTTTTATCTTAACAGTAGCTACAAATTGCAGCTAATTACGAACATAAAATTGGCCTCCATAATATCAGCCACTTGAAATCAAGGAATTCCCTTTTCATATTTGCAAAGCATAACAATATATCTCAGTGGAAAATAATCTTTAATAAATAAATTTATTGCTTCGTATCTGTTATTATGTGTTATTTAAAATCTTATGTTTGAAACTGATTTTTGTAAACAGTAGTTTTGAAGTTGGAAAAATGGTCTTTGAACATGTTAAGTCAGTTATGAATGAAATGATAACTTGTTGAATGTATGTAAATGCCTTACTTTTGTTTTCAACAATGAGTACTCTTTTACGACAGACAAAGTAATTCATAAATAAATGTATCTGTTTTACGTGTTTGTAAAGTTTTTAAATTTTCTGGCGTTAAAATGTTGGTAGACATGTCCAGACGCAGCGTACATACATATAATACATATTAATGTTATCCATTTTACATCAAAATAAGTAATTCTATATTCTCCACGCTTTCCGTCTATTTTTTAATCTGTTTGTTCCATCTTTCAAAATCCTGAATCCTGCAGTGCATGATGATGAAACATTTTTCGGCCAAAATTCATAGTCGACGTCTTTTTTTTTTTTGTTAGTTTATTAACGTAAAATGTGCAATATTATACGTTGAAGGTAAAAAAAGACCGAAATACTACATACAGTTAATTTCAAAATTATAGAGTACACCTCAAAAATCAAGAAGTCGATTGATTACAATTTTTTCCACATGTAAAGATGCCATTTTGAAATTTGAGCGTCATATTTTTTACATAGGTTAGGTAAGTTTGACAACAAAAATGTCGCTGATGTTTTAGAACACCATAATATTGTCTGTTTTATCCTCTGCACGGTGCTCTTCGCGATGTTATAATGCTGGGCTACCCTCTGGATCGACCACCCTTCTTCTAATTTGGAAAGAATGAGCACTTTCACGTTTTTGGTTAGATTTAGCATTTTGTTTGTCAAAATTGACATTGATCGTTGACAAAAAATGTAAGTGCAATTCACACTGTAGAAAATTAGGTGTACTTTATAATTTTGAAATTAACTGTACATTAATCGATGTAGTTATAGAAATATTATTCAATCAAACGTGTGTCATATTTATTTGCGTTATTCCCAGCTCGTGTAATTCACAGTAGTCCTCGTTAGGACAAGTCTGTCAAGCCCACACGCGTCGAATCGCATAATTTTTATTAACAATTTCTGTTTAATTTGTATTCTGAGAACAAGATGAAAACACACATCGGTATTGTTTGTTGAACCGAAGGCATGTGGATTATTTAAATTCAAGATAACCTTGGATAGAGGAGAAAAATGCAGTAAACCTGACCAATTATTACACTTGCGTTTCTTTTTTCCATTGTTTGGTAAAGTCAAATAAGGAACTTTCAAAGAAATATCGCGGATAATTCTCATATGGGTTTGGATCAGTAGCTCAAGAACGAAATTAATTTAATAACACACTTAAAGCCAATGCGAGGACCGTGAATTCGCACAGCAATCAAGAACAACCGCTTTGTTCACTTTAGTTCTAGGCCGGCCGAAGCTGCTTGGAAAAAGGAGATTGACAGTTGAAGATTTCCAAGAGATGAAACAAGAACAAAATCGATCGATAATTTTTGTAAAATGTCTCACACTTGAAATAAGTGATTATTGTTTATTCATTTGTTATGTTGTGATGTAAGATGTTTATATTAAATTTTAACGAGTCAATATGTAAAATAAATATTGATTTACGGATATTTCTGAGAAAGTTTTGATTGAGCATTGTTTAATCGATGCTTCACGTTTTCGACAAAAAGTGCGTTGTTTCGGGAGAATTTCAACACAATGCGGGCTAAGTAAGTTCATTCTGATACAATTTTTTTTATTGCCCAGTAGTCGGAAATCAATTACAAGACAAGCTAAATATTAAATAAATAATGAAGTAAGTGAATAAAAAAAGGTGTTGGTTAAAAAAATGGATCTAAAAAATACAACGAATGATTTAATCGCTTCAAACTTATATAAATAAATATGTAAATATGTTGGTAGTAAACTTGATGATTTTTAGACATTTACTTTTGTTTATAACTTTATACTTTTGTTATTTGTGTGTTGCACTTTTAAGTTGTATTGGACGAATGCGAAGGAGGGAGATCAAGGCTTCTTGTGCGGGCATCTTACGGATATGCTAATTAAATTGTATTAAACCGGGAAGATTTTAACAGACATTCACCAAGTGCGATTCTAAATATAACAATTTAGACAAAACAACATCCACTTATTGAAAAACGAGATAAATAAAAATGATCTTGATCGAGTGGTGTGTCGTACTAGAAAACATTGCGGTGATCGTAAATCATTGATGAAATACTTCCGCGGAATCGAACGTATTTTAAGATAAGAGGAGAAATGTTGTTTATTAGCACTATTGTTGCAACTTTATTCGCTTATCTATAAGTGAAAACGTGCGACCTGAATTTTGACGATTGGCACAAGCTAAAACTCACGTAGGCCTCTTTTAAATAAACAGACGAACGTTTTAAAAATTAACAGGTCACGAATTTATGGTAATTTCGGATGGAGAATTTAAATGAAAGCAACGGAAGTTTTTCATAGTTTCTCCATTGAAATTAGTACAGAATTATCAATAATAATAATATATGGCTAAATGACATTTTAAAATAATTTTCAACTCTTATAAAATGTTGTAATTATTATAAATGAGATTTGTGGTGGCTCTGTAATTATATAGGTACATTTTCTTTTAATTAATTGATGTATAATAATGCTTGTAATGAATAAACTAGCATTCGAGACGTGAGAATAAAGCCACCGAGTGTATTCTAGAGAACATTTTTTTCTTAAACAGCGGTTTCTTAATTTGTAATGAAGCCAATTAAACATTAAAAGTCGGATTGAATCGATATTTGGACAACTTTCTTACTCATCAATTATTTTTCAGGCTATGGTCGCGTGCTACCCTGGCTTGGGTTCTCACTACGTCAAACACGTAGACAATCCGAATAGGGACGGCCGTTGCATAACGGCAATTTACTACCTCAATTTAAACTGGAACGTCAAGAAGAGTGGAGGATTACTCAGGATTTTCCCCGAGGGATGGTTGGGTGACAAGGTACGCCGGTGTTTTTCTTGTGTTGCAGTTTCCTCAAACCTGACTTTTGTGTTCGTTGCAGGTGGCAGACATCGAGCCCCTTTTCGACCGACTGCTGTTCTTCTGGTCAGACCGAAGAAACCCCCACGAAGTCCAACCCGCTTACGACACAAGATACGCAATAACGTTATGGTATTTCGACGCGAGGGAAAGAGAAGAAGCGTGCTGGAGATACGAGAAAGAGCGTAAGTAGGTTTTTTGAGCGCGGTTTCGACGTTAACGTTGTCGTTTTCAGGAAATTCATAGCGTTCGAACAACATCCGTGCCACTAACGATCAACTGTGTCCGTTTTGGAACAGACAGAACCTAGTACTATGTGATATTTATAATGTTTGTTGAAAATTGGTAACAGTATCGTTACGTACTATTGTATATATTGTGTATTTTTCTTGAACTAAAACTTTTTTAATTATTATTTAAGTTTGGCAGTGTGATATTTTTTGATTTACTGTTAAGGCCTCAAAATTGAAGTTCATGAATACGTATTGTCTTAGTCGGTATTAAAATTAGACTTTATTTAAATCAGTGTTTAATGATTTGCCCTAGGGTGACTTCAGTAGATTATATTTTAATACAAAATCTGTATATAATATAAAATTAATTTTCAAGTGTACAATTTAATTATTCAGAATTATGTTTGATCCCTAACTAATAAATTTATATACCATTACAAATTATTTTCATGCTATAAAGCGCATTCGTCTATAGTGTCAGTCGCTGGAGTGTAAGCTTTGAACTGGAAGCCGTTTTCACAAAAGGACCCCTGTTACAAATTGAATTAACATTACCACCCAAACACCTGTACCAAACTTACAGGATTTATCAGTTGACATCCTTTGTACTGTCCTTGATAAGCTTCTGCCTTATCTCCAATAACTACCAAATCTGGTAAAGGGTACAAGCTTAGAGCATAGTCGAAGTCCCAGTGCACCGTGATGGCGTTCAAAGGCAAAGGAACCAAATGACCTTGACTTATTATGGTTCTCGTGAGCTACAACATGACTTAAATCAATTGCCCGGCGCCACCACTTTCAAATGAAACTTACGTTGTCTGCAATTTCACTTTTAGGCGGCTTATGTAGCGACGCTTGTAACAGTTTTGGGAGTACGTCTGCCCTAAAAACTGCGATTTCTTTTGTGCAATACTGTAGGCGGCAAGGGTTTGTGGTAAAAATGGCTTTGTTCAATATTTTAGTCATATCCTCGGTCACACAGGGAGGTATGGGTTGCCTGAAATATGTCTCTTAACAAAAGAAAACTCGTGACCGAGTCCCACCTTGGAACCACATATGAAGTACAGGGATCTTCTAAACCCGGCACAAAAATAAAATTGCTGTGAGCGACCAAATTTGTATATTTGTTGATTAATTCAGCCAATTGTTTGAAAAGTTTTTTTAGATTTTCTATCCTATCAGGGCTGTTGCATTCAGACATGAAATTCCCCATAAAAACGAACGCCACTGGCGGAATAGAACTGAATCCATCAAAGAGTACTTCAAGTTTCTCAAAAGTCTAAAAATATTGTTGAAGTTGGAAAAAATCACAGAATGTGTGTACTTACTGAAGGATGGTCCAACCAGACATTGGAGAAAAACATGAATGATGCACTTTTCTTTCTTTGTAAATGCTCTTTCAGTTTTATTGAATCTTTCAATGGTGTTGCTGAAGGGCCCCCAAAGTAGTTTAAATTGTGAAAGAGGGGTCTTGAATTGTGATACTCTTCACCTGGTGGTAGAACTATTGTTGAAACTTTAATTATTTTGTCCTCATAGTAACCATTCACCAAGACAAAAGAGTTCTCCACAAATAATCCTCCATAATATCTATTGACAATTAATGCCTCATAAGTTAATTTATTGGTCATTTTACAAGAACTTACACAGCATGGGTTAAATCTAATTGAACCATCCCTGTTGGGTCCTCTAGGTAATATTTTCCTTCAGAAACTTGCAAAAGTGAACCTAATATTAATGTGTGATTAAGAGAAACATATGAGAGAGTAAGTAAATAGTCAACTGTTTGTAACTCTAATTTTACTGAATCATTTTCTGCAAGTTTTTGTTGGAAATTTCTTTTTGTCCTCTGTAAAATTGTTGTATATCTGTCCAAAAACAGTTGCGTTTTAGAGTCTGGAGTTGATAAAAGTTTAGGTTTCTTATTACTTAAAAAGTATTGTTTTCTATCAACATTGTAGGTAAGTTTTGGAAAATCAAATGCATTAATTACATTAAATATGCTTTCATTTCTATCATAACCAGAATGAAGACAAACCTACAATACAAGATGTTATACTTTTTTGTATTGCAATCAAAAGAGTTACCTCTAGAGCTCTATCAATATGTCCTTTTTCAATGCTTCGTCCTAAAAGACATTGACTTTCTAGACTGTTACACAAGTTTTTAATACAATTATCAAAATAATGAGTATTATCCAAATCTACGTTTTCTTCTAAAAACTTATCAACAATTTGTTTACAAAACTCCCTAAAAATAAAATTTTGTAATTGTAATTCAAACGTAAATAACTGAATTAAAATGAAAGTCGTTACCTGCGAACGTTGAAACCCCCCAATTTTAAGGCTGTGTGCAACTTTTTTTTAAGCTGTTCGCTGTCGGCAGTCATGTTTACTCTATTTACAATGATTTACAATTATTTACTGCTTAATTAAAAATTTCTTTTAATAACATAACCTCAACATTTTCGCGCCTAAATTTTTGACAAGCCATTACGTGTCGTTAAGGTTGTTTTCGACTTTATCATCAAAAATCATGTACGTCAAATTAATGACGTTTAGGTTAGGTTTTTAAAACTTTGTACAAATTTGTTATAATAGAGTATAATCATTGGATTTTATTGGAAAAAATTGCATCATGTGGTCGTTTTTCTCTCGTGATCCTTCCAAAGATTTCAATTTTGAGATCGGTGAACTAGTCAAGGGACTTGACGAAAAAAGCGTATGGACCCTTCACAAAGGCAAAAGAAAGGTAACTTGCGAGGGTTTCTTTAAAATAATTCGTTTTGTGTTGACGTTCGTATTTAAGGGTTCTAGTGAGGAAGTGTCTGTGTTTGTGTTTGACATCAGGAGTGGATCAGAAACCCAGTTAGAAGTGGCCAAAGCTGCAGTGAAACGACTAAAAACTTTAAGGCACCCTAGTATTTTAACTTATGTAGATAGCTATGAGTCAGACAAGATTTTATATTTAGCTACTGAGTATGTTGAACCACTGGCTACTCATTTAGAGAAATTGACTTTAGAAGGGGCCCAAAAGGAGTTATATATTGCTTGGGGAATTTTCCAAATTACAGTAAGTTCACAGTTTTCTTAAATTTCTTTTGGAAACGCTTGTATTTTAGAGAGCATTATCTTTCTTAAATAATGATGGTAATCTTCGTCATAACAATGTTAATAATTGGTCAGTTTTTGTAAATTCATCGGGTGAGTGGAAATTGGGAGGTGTTGAATATGTGTCAAATGCTCAAGATAGTAGTAATATTCCTATTAAAATTATACCTTCATTGGAAATGTATGATCCTCCAGAAAAGAACGACCCAAACAAACATAGGTCAATTACAAAATGGTTTGTTTCATGATTGTTTCATTTCTCTATAAATTTTTATTCAATTTTAATTATAGTTCTTCAGATATGTGGGGTTTGGGTTGCTTAATTTGGGAAGTGTTCAATGGTCCTCTCTATCAACAGTCTTCTTTGAAAGTGTTAGAAAAAATCCCAAAACAGTTGGGTCCATTGTACTGTGAATTAGTTGGAGCTAATCCATCATCAAGGCCTAATCCTGCCGACATAATAACTAGATGTCGAAAACTCGGCGGTTATTTTAAAAACGATCTCGTAGACACATTACTTTTTCTAGAAGAAATTCAGATTAAAGATAAAAACGAAAAGAATCGATTTTTCTCAAACTTAACACCACACTTGGATAATTTTCCGGACAACGTCTGCCGCCATAAAATACTACCGCAATTAATAACAGCTTTTGATTACGGCGACGCTGGTTCAGCAGTTTTAGCTCCAATGTTCAAGGTAATATCGTTATTATATAAATTTTTGAAAATAAAATTTCGGCTCGCAGCTGGGGCGGTTGCTTGACGAAGCTGAATATCAGAAGAAGATTGTCCCTTGCGTTGTTAAACTTTTTGTTAGCAACGATAGGGCAACGAGGTCGCGTTTATTACAACAGCTTGAGTATTTTATTGGACATCTGCAAGCCGCCACCGTTAACGATCAGATATTCCCTCAAATTGCTCACGGGTTCATGGATACCAACCCCACAATTCGAGAACAGACTGTCAAAGTAGGTCCGCCACTTTATGTTGCTCCAAACATGGACAATTTTTCATTTTCAGTCTGTGATACATCTAGCTCCTAAATTAAGTTACAACAATTTAAACGTTGAAGTGCTGCGTCACTTCGCCCGTCTTCAATCAAAAGATGATCAAGGTGGCATCCGCACCAACACCACGGTTTGCTTAGGAAAGATCGCCCAACATTTGCATCCACAAATCAGACAGAAGGTCTTAATATCGGCGTTTATAAGGGCTATGAGGGACCCCTTCCCTCCCGCTCGGAACGCGGGAATTTTAGCTTTAGCAGCGACCCAACAGTATTATCTCTTGAACGAAGTATCATCGAGAGTCTTGCCTGCGTTATGTCAATTAACGATGGATCCCGAGAAGTCTGTCAGAGATTCAGTGTTCAGGACGATCAAGGGATTTTTAGGGAAACTGGAGAAGGTCTCGGAGGATCCCAGTCTAAGAGAGAGTATGGGTAAGGGATCATTAAAGTTAGAGAAGTGCCATACTGAAAACAAGAATAATCGAAAGTTTTTTCTCAATTTCAAATTGACTCGTCTTGCGCCAATGTAGGGCTCAGGTCACGTGTTTTGCGTAAGCCAATCGGAAACCTGATTAAAATCACGTGACCTTGTAGACTTATTGGAGCACCAATGAGAAGAGAGTTGTCTAGCATAACATGCTACACTGTTACTTTATTTAAATGATGTTTTCACTTTGGCATTAAAAGTGATCTATTTTGCAAGCTGACACTTTTGTAAAAAAAATGATGTAATAGAGGCCGACGTCAATACTGCAACCCCAAGTCTAAGTAATGCTGCGGCAACATGGGCCGGATGGGCGGTTACCGCAGTCACAGCTAAGTTTTACAGAAGCCAATCGGACACTGTGAAATCGATGAATCCAATGGCGAGCAAAATGTTAAGTAAACCAGCATCCCTCGGTAAGTTATATTTTAAAATTTGGTTTTTGTTGACAAATTACGTAAATATAGAGCAACCGTCGAGCAGCAGCATCTCCACAACCACTTCGAGCGTCACCTCGATGACGTCTCTAGAGCATGAAGAAGGAAGCAGAGGAAACGAGTCAGTCTCTGATTACGATTATGACCATTGGGGCGACAACGACAATTGGGGGGATATGGAGGTACATCTAATTGATTTGTACTGCGTGAGTGTTAAAATAATGCATTGTTGTGTTAGACCGGCGGTCAGATGGCCAGCAGCAGTGGAAGTGGGGGTGGAGGCGGCACTAGCGATGCTGCGAGTCCCCCTTCAGGTTCCGGCACAAATAAAATCACGGACGGGTGGGACAACGAAGAATGGGGTAGTCTAGAGGAAGAACCGGTAAGTAGTACTTATTCTTTGTTGTACTTTGTAAAGTGAAGTTTACGTGCGAAGGAGGCCGAGGCCGAATTGACCAGTCCGTCAGAAGCGTGGAGTCCTGGAGAAATGACCCCCATTATCCCCGAATCACACGAACACGGCGTAAGCAACAGAAAATCAACGAACAATTGGGGAGATACGGAGTTCGAGCCGTTGGAAGAGCAACCGAACGTCACCAACTGTAAGTTGGAAGAAGCGAAGAAAAAGAGAGAGGAACGAAAATTGATGAGACAAAAAGAATTAGAAGCACGACGAGCTAGCAGAAGTACGGGAGGGCCAATGAAGCTGGGGGCAAAAAAAATGTAATTTGGTTTATAGTAAATTAAAATTTGGGGCATTATGACTAGCTTTCGAAAGAAGAATCTTTCAAGCGATTAAAACGCTAATATTATGACGTGACACTTATTCGTTCGAATTACAAGTGGAATTATACAGATTTAAATATACACCAAACTTGATAAACCGATATTACTCTATAAACATATCCTGGAGCATTGATTCCCAATTTTATATAGGATTAGAAGCTATTATAAAGCCATGATGGATGATAAAACTGAATTAGTGTTTGTACGTAGTTATTTGCGATTTCATCAAAACAACCGGTAATATTTTGTTCGCGATTATTTTGGTATAAATTTTCCCGCAAGTTTGTTGTATTCCAACGATGTCGTGTAGCGTATCATTTTATAAACTAAAAGTTTAAATTTGTCCGCTTTGATTAATTCTTAATGGACTATACATATTAATAAAGATTTTTTACATAAACTCAAAGCCTAAGTACCAGGATAAAAGATTATCGATATAAAAATTTACAATGATAAATTTTACTTAGCGGTGCATGATTATTCGATTCTTCCTGGCCTTCATTAGCTTTTATATAATGATTGTATACATTTGCATGCTGATTGTATTTATGTAAATAATTTTATATGTAGATATATTACAAATATGTGTTACATCATTTTAAAATTAGTTCACTAAGTTTATGTAAGTATGATATTTTACCGTTAATATTTTGATTTCTTAAGTAAATCTGACATATATTTTTCTATGTATTTATTACAACTTATCTGAAATACATTTATTTATAGCGAGTGAATTTTTTCTTTAACTCGGAAGTCTTCGAATTTAGCGCCGCGAGTTATTTACATTGTGGTTTTACCAGTTTTTATGTAGAGGGCACTGTTTGACAAATATAGATGTCAATGTACGTCAACATAGAAATTTCTTTTAAAAAATGTGATATTTACCTTTACAATTAATTGTATTCAGTTACGATGCTTTTTAAACACACGAGCAATAAATACAAGTGCAAATCTTTGGTGTTATGGCTTTAGTATTTCTCTAAAATGTTTAGCAAAAGAAATCTCGTCGACGTTAAAAAATCCACTTCAAAAATACAAGATCCCAAAAAAGATTTAGCCACAAGAATTAAGCATCTTAAAGTAATTTTAGGTGAGTAATTTCGTACCTAAGTTAGTGCCGAGTGATTGTGCTTCGGACGAGTCAAAATAGGTTAAGTTGTCACATTTGACGTTTGCTTGTCTTTGTAGATAATGTGGATATTTCCGAAGCCAAAGGACTATTCGAAGCAAATTTTAGTCACGTTTATAATATACTCTACGACAGTTTCATCCAAGCTGAAGGCAACTTGCGACAACGAGGTAATTGGGCAATTTTAATAGCTGTGCGTACCTCTTCTGAATCTGTTTGCTTTTGTACTCTGTCATGTTTAAATGCATTCCTTCTCGTTCTGAATTAATAAATTAACCCCTGTAAACTGTAAATAGATCTGTAATAACATTCAAACAGATTCAACCAAATAAAATTGTGTTGTGTTTATATCCGTACTAATTGTGTCTGTTTTTGATGTCTCAGAGCTCTCTTTTCACTTGGGTAAGTTGGATTGGGTATAATACAGAGGTCCAAGCTTTGCATTGATAGATTTTAATATTCCAGTTCACAAAGCTCACAAGGAGGAATTGGAATGTACTTTGTGGATTCTTGAGCAAATTCTGTGTTTACTACCTGAATTGATTCATAAAAGATGGCAGCTGCACTCGCTTGGCCGCATTTTGTCAAAACTTCTCCATCCAGGCAATTCGATAAAGTTGCGGCGACAAGCGATACGATTTTTTCTGATGTGGTACCAGGCATTGAACGACAACGCACCAGATTACGTCCATAATATGTTTCAAACTTTGGTGCCAGGTTTCCACAATCCCTCTTCAGCCACAATGCAAATTAGCGGCAGTGTATTTCACGACACTAGCGCCCAACATCCCGTCACACCGTCAGAGTTACTACCGGTGCTGCCACCCTCAGGCGGTGAGAAGGCTCCAGAACATCCAAGTAAATTCTTCCTGGAGGCTTTACTTGAACACATGGTACACACAGTGGTCAAGTTGGAATGGCAGGATAAAGCGTCTCATCATCATAGGTGTTTCCAGTTTTTGTTGGAGAAGTTCAAGATTTATTATTTGATGAAGATTTTTCCCAATTTTAGTCACGAAACGTCGTTGTACACGCCGAATTTAGGTAAAATTTGAAACATTGAAATGATGCGTGTTTGATGTGGTGGTTGCGTGTTAGATCTACCTGTTTTGAGAAAACCGGAAGCCGAAAGTGAATTCATTTTTTGCCGAGTGTCGTTGATTATGTGGGTGGCTAGTTATTTACATCAGACGAAGAAAAATGCAGATGGAGGACCTGCTTCTATTATACATTCCACCAATAGTGCCCTTGCAGCGCCCCACGAAGAGGATTCACAGCACGAATCTGCTCATGCGAGTCTCGAATCAAGTGAGTTTCAAAAGCCGTGTTAGAAAATGTTTGTCATTTTATATAAATAAAAATAAAATTCAAAGTGTTACTTACGAAAGACGATAGAACTCGTTTTTGTAGATATTTACGAAGTATTTGTCAAGTTAAATTATATTTCTCAAGTAATTATGATCTAATGTCAAAATGACAGTGCAAATTCGTATGGCGCCAACGGCCAAATAGTAAACTATTCAAATTGCCAAGCTTTACACCACCTCATCATAGTCGGCTTTGACTAAGGTGAAATTGTTTCGTTTTTGACAGCGATCGCAGCGCCACAAGTTTTATAAGTGTCAAAGTTGCTACTGGTGGGAATGTTTTTAAATGGATACATATTTTGTTTTAAAAGGCTAATTCTTTTAAAATATGAGTAATGAAAATGATGTTCGCACTTGTTTAAATGGAAGGGAAAAAATTTAATGCACAGTCAGGCTAACTCTGGTTGAACCGCTATTTATGCTCCTGGTTTTGCTCTAGCAATATCCATTCAAACGAATAAAACGGCCAGCGATGAAGAACTCTCTGCACAAATCGTGCGTGAAGTCCTTTGCAGCTCTAGAGACAATGTCAACTTCGTCCATGAGATCTACAGACAAGCATTCCTCATTAATTTTAGTCACGTAATCGCAATAAGGAAAATTATAGCAGTTTACAAAGATTTGATCCAACTAAACGTACCTGAGATTCCATGTTACATGTTGGAACCCCCCGACGATATCCCCAGATTTGGTGATGACGCAATAGTCGAGGCCGTCAGACCTCCGAGGTTAAGAAATGATTCGTATTTAGGGGCGATACACAAAGAAAACCTGTTGGTACGGGCCGGAATGCAGGTAAATCGAAGATGTGGGAAAAAATAATTTTTTTGGCGTCCGTTATTAAAAGCGCAGGTTTTTTCATTCATTCGCATTCATAAAATATGTGATTTTTGAATCGGTCCAGAAGCGTTAAAAAAAGTGCCATAGCGTGTCATTTCTTTTTATGAACGCAAATGAATGAAAAAACCTGTGCATTTAATAACTGACGCCAAAAAAATTGTGTATGCAACTCATTAGTAAAGTATGTATCTTTTTTTTACTCGGCGGATTTGCGCACTCGCTTCGCTCGTGCGGCAAATTTTCCTTCTCGTAAAAAAAAGTATTACTTTATTCACTTGTTATATAAATAACTGTTTTATTCGTTTATTTGGTAGAACGTGCTGCAGTTATTTATGACTCATGCTGCCAACGTATTTCTATTAGAGGTAAATCCGCACATTCCCAAGATGTTGGAAGAACAAACTGATGCATGCAAAAGGGTACTTAATATTTATAGGTATATGGTGATGAACACTCGTATGGATAACAGTACATGGTTTGTTGCTAGAGTAGATTTTTGAGTTGACCTTAAACAAATAGTTGTAGGGAACAGTTGTTGTTGGTACTATTACAAATAACATCACTCGTGTTGGGGGAAAGTCCTCCAAAGAAAAAAATGGGTACTTTAGGAGGAAAGCTAGCCCCGGCTATCTTTCAGACACTCATTGTTACCTGGATTAAAGCTAACTTGAACGTGATGATTTCTAGGGAACTGTGGGACCGATTCTTGCTAGTGCTCACGTCTTTGACAAACTGGGAGGAGCTTATCAAAGAATGGGCCGTAAGTTTTTTGCTAATAAATAAAACAATGCGTTACTGTATTTATCGATGATAGAAAACGATGGAAACTTTAACGAGAGTATTGGCGCGTCACGTTTACAATTTGGACTTGACAGATCTACCTCTGGATCGTCTCATGGATCAAAAATCGAAACGGGGTCGGCGAGTTATTAGCAGACCTGAAAGTAACGCGCAATGCAACATTAATGACCACGGACATATTTCAGTCTGTCGGCAAGATTCTTCATTGCCCGATGGAAATGTTTTAAGGAAGAAAATCAAACACGGTTTGACAAGAAGTTACAGTGAAACCAGCCTAAACGTGAAACGCAGAACGTCGCAGAGGCAAAAAAATGTGAGTTAAATAATCAGTTGAACTTTCTTTTATAATTGACGTCTTACGAAAATATATTAACGAAAAATAGGGAAATTATTTTGTTTAACTTTTTTTCTTAGTTTGATTTAATTTTTTAAATAGATATTTTGATGAAATTGGAACAAAATAATCGCTTGTTAAACTACTTATGAAAGTAGTGAAGATTTTTCATTTGTTTTGATTGGAGCAAATTTTCCAGTCGAAACATCGCCGGTCTCTGTCTTTGGACACTCTGCCCCAGCTCGACACAGAATCGACGGACCGAACTCGCTCCCCAAGTCCCGCCCCTTCGAGCGGCCTCGAAAGCAATTCAATCAAAGACTCACCGATTCAATTGGACGTTTTGTCGACCGAAAACTCCAGTTCCGAGCCGTCCGGTGAACACAGAGGGGTGGTTTGTGGAGGTTCCATCAGAGGTTGGCTTCCGGACGTCGCCGTGATACTGTGGAGACGGATGTTGGGAGCTCTCGGCGACGTCAACAGCATCACGGATCCCAAACTTCACGCGCAAGTTTTCGAATACTTGGTCAAACTGACGGAGACCTTGATCAAAATCAAACAAAACCAAGGAATTTCTGCTGACAATCAGAGCACTCCACCTGCTCCGGAGCTGATACCTCCTCTGACTTTGATTCTGCCGTGGTGTTTCGGTGCATTAATACTTCCAGACGACTATGAATCCGGAAAGCTGAACGCTTTGAGGCTACTTTGTACAGTCACGCTAAACTGTGATCAAAAACATAGAAATTATTTACCTCAGTTCTACAGGTTTCTGCACGTGGCGTTGGTCGGCAATTCGAAACCGTTTCTTAGTACTACGTTAAAATTTCTGGGGCCTAGATTCTTATCTCTGCAGTTGCCGGGGTTTTCGTTATTGTTACTAGATCTTATACATGCTTGCAACATCGTCTTGAATTCTATGGAGAATCTCGAAGGAACACCTCGGACCGAAGCGATCTCAATTATTGCGAATTTACTGAGCTTACCCGAAGATCTTAATAACATCTCTGTCCTTCAGCCGGAAAACAATATTCACGTGATGTTTTGTCCAGACATTAAGGAACACGTTGTTAGCATTTTACTCAGGGCTGGTAGGAGAGAACCGAAAGGTAAAGCTCGATGCATAGCTCTCTCTGCGTTGGGCATGTTTGTTTATAAAGAACTGACGAATCAAACTTTTCATCCGAAAGTGGCCGACGCCATCAACGTCCTACTGCTAGCTCTCAAGGTAAAAATATTTGGTGATATCTCTCGCAAGCATCGATTTATTTTTGCATTTTAGTTTAATAACAAAGTTATTGCACAGCTGGCAAGCAATATTTTGTTTTTGTTATGCGATCATGCCTCTCTACTCTGGACGCAATACCCTAGACTCGGAAATGCTGTGATTCGTACTTTATGTGGAGCTTTGTTTCTTCACGCACCTTTAGGATCTATCGCAGGAGAGAGCGATAAAGCTTTGGGAACAGCTCTTTTGTTGTGTTTGGGAGAATGGTGCATGAAATTGGAACCCAAAAGGCTTCTGGAAGTATCAGAATATGGCGAAGAAAGAGGGACATGTTTATTGCTACAAGTTTTTACGGTAAGTAAAATACTTAAAGTAATCGTAGACTTCTCAATCAGAGTATTTAAACACTACTGAATAAAGAAAAAAATAAATAAGAAAACGTGAAGGTCAGGTAACAAACAAAAAAAATCATGAAAACGATATAATTACATGAATTGTAAAAAAGGTCAGTATAAGTAAAGTATGTATACATTTGGGTTAGGTAGCTCCGTGCTTAGCACCCCACTCGACGTATCTCTTATAATCGTTTGATTCAACGCACGGTTTGATCTTGTTGAGAGCTTGTATGACGTCGCTACTCTTCACTTGTCTCATCCCAGACTTCTTTTTATCTCCTCTCCTAATCTGTTCTAGTTTCTCTCTTACTATCATCATTTCGACTTCTTTGCACACATTCTTCAAGTCCGAACCGGTGAAATTTTCAGTCAAATTAACAAAACTTGTCACGTTTTCGTCTTTGAAGTCGTGACCGTTTTTAAAAAAATAATATCGAAATATGTCGTATCTCGAGTCCTTGTCGGGTAAAGGCACCAAAATTCTTTTCTCGAATCGTCTCAGTAAAGCGTTGTCTATGGCCCAAGGACTGTTGGTAGTGGCCAGCACAAACACCTCTTCCGATTTGACGATGCCGTCGATTTGTGTTAAAAGTTCGCTTTTAAACCGGCGCGAAGCTTCATGATTGGAATCGTGCGACGTCGAGGCCAGGGCGTCAATCTCGTCTATGAAAATTGTGGTAGGGGAGTAAAATTTGGCAACGTCGAATAGTACTTTCACCATTTTTTCTGATTCGCCTCGCCATTTGCTGATAAAGGCACTACTTGTTACATTTATGAAAGTGGATTGAGCTTCGCAGGCGAGAGCTTTGGCTAGGAGGGTTTTGCCGGTGCCCGGAGGACCGTAAAGGAGGACACCTTTCCAGGTGCACGCTTTCTCAAATAGTTGAGGGTAGCACAAGGGATATACTATTGCTTCTTTTAGTGTTTCTATCGTCCCATTTAAACTAACACAGTCTTTAAAAGTGATCCCCAATGTTTTTGGTACGATTTGTTTGATTATTTGGTCGGCCATTTCTCGCCACTCCGACGAGTAATTTTCAAAGTCGGTTAATGGTTTTGATTTGATATCGTTGGCGGTGGAATCTTTCGATAAAGTGACGATTTCGAACTGGAATGTATCTTCATCACTCTTCTCGGCTCTAACTGGCGGCGGTTTCTCTTTAGGTGCCGACTTTTTGTCCTTTCTGATGGGTATTGCCTGTTCATTTTCTCCTAATTTTCGTAAAATTTTTGGATTTTTTTGAAACTTTGTGTAATAGTAACTCTGATACTCTTGAAGAATTATTTCCAAGTCAATGTTGTCACAGACCTGGTAGGAAAGTCCAGTTTGGGTTTCATTTTGGAGGACTTCGGCCACTGAGTGTAGATTATTGTCGAGAAGATACTTTAAGATCAAGTGAAGAATGTTTCTCTTTCTTTCCTGCGTTTCCTTCTTCAGATTCTCTCGATAAGTGTTCGACGTTTTCGAATTGTTTCGAAGGGGGGAGTAAACTTCCAACATCTTTTCTTGTTAGATGGTTCTGAAAAAAAAATTCACAGTTGAATTAAGTTGTTATGGAAATCTAGTTTAAAGAAAATTTTCCTTTTTTTAATAAATTAATCATTACCCTTCCATCAGCATGGACATTTGTACCATACGGTAAGATGCGCAATTTATCAATTAACATACATAATTCATTTATAAGAAAGCCTAAAATAATACATTTACCAATAAATAATCCATATTCCAAAAAACAATAGAAATGACAGTTGGAACTGACAACCTTAATCAAACATTGACAGTTTGTAACGTACACTTATTTTCAAGATATTTTTTAAGGCTTTACGTGTGCATTACAATACAATTACTTCATCGTTATGATTAAAATATAAAAAAAGTATTTTTTTACCTTTGAAGTGTTAACAATATAATAGAAATGCTTATTTGCGTAAAACTGTAAACTACTGATTGTGCGATTTCAAATTTTTTTGAACCTATACTTTTGACATATAAAAGAAAACTAAAGAAACTAAATTAGTTCAAGTTAAATTTTATAAAAATATGATTACGAAGTATTCCAAATTAATCTAAGTTATTCACGTTTAGTTAATGGCACTATCTTTACTTTATTAATTTCGACCAACTAAAATTATCGATTATTATTAAGACTCTTTGGAAGTGTTGATGTTTGGTTGGCATGGTAACACCAACGCTCCCAATTTAAAATTTCTACACTCTATCTTTTTGCAGGTTTTGTATAAAATAGCGACAGGCAAAGCATCGGCTGACAATCCAGGAGGCTTGACCCAACCGAGTTTGAACGAGGACTTTGACCCTAACATCCTATCCGACGATCTGGTAGACAAATCGTCACCCGCTCTGTCTCCATCGAAAAACCACCAATGCCAAAAAGCCATCACTTTATGCGCCAAAACAGTTCTGGCCCATCTCGTCACTCATTTGGGTCATTTCCCAATGGCAATCGGGGCAGCTAGACTGAGTTCTTTGGTTGTCGAACACGACGACGTTCCCAATCTGACATCGGATGAACTGTCGGCAAATATTTTCTCAGCTCCCAATATCCAAGTAAAGATATTATTCTCCTACTTCCTTTTTTTTTTAACGTAATATTCTTCCTAGCTTTTTATGCTGACTGAAAATGTCATTGCAAGTTTAATCGAGCTCCCCGTGCTGGATTTACCAGGAGGTGGGGTCACTGCGGGATTGTCAACAGCCGATAAGCAGGTCCGAGTGTTGTTGAGGGACTTGTCTGGCAAAGCCAGTTGGGACGCGTCGATTTTGTACCGAACCCCCGACAATGACTCTCCTGAAGAAACCCAAACGGATGTCGAAAATACAGCGGTTCAGAGTAAATGGGGACCGATGAGCATTCAACCGGAGAGCTTCATGGTAGGACACGCGACGAATCTTCCCCAAAGAGCTATGAGACATCGCTCGCCGAACATTTTACCGGATATCTCGAATTCTGCACCGGATCTCGATCAGTTAGATGACGTAATAGGTTTCATTTCAGTGTAATTGTCAATTTTCATGCGTCTACTGTTCCAGTTGTTGCAATATTTAGGTCACACTAGTCCAGAGTGCTTGGAGAACTTCGATCGGAAACTGAACGAACCTGCGGCGCCACCTCTGTCGATCGAAATCGAACAAGAGGCGATCGCTTCCGTTATTAATCAAAGAAATATGGAAGTTGAAGAGAATAGAGTTATGCAATACGCAGATTCTATGTTGGGACAGCCCATGTCTAGGCCTAGTAGTCGCAGTGAAGGCGCATCTAGTCCCGGCTACGACGGTAGCATTCAACAAGGTACAAAAGTTAAAATACACAATAAACTGTAACAAGTTAAAAGCTCGGTGTACTTTACAAAAATGTTTTGATTTGCAGTTTCTTCGGGTGCGGTAGAGCAAAACGCGTTTCAACAATGCCGATTGTTGTTTTCCCAATTGGGACTCGCTGGTTGGGAACGACGACAACAGTTGCATCTCCTCAATAAGACTGAACGTTTGTTAAGAGAATTACGAAATTTGGATAATCAAAGATGTAGAGAAACACACAAGGTATTTCACAGTGATTTTTTCTAGTTTTAGCATGTTGGATTACGTTTTTCAGGTGGCTGTAATTTACGTCGCACCTGGTCAAGAAGATAAAAATTCTATATTGTCAAATCAGGGTGGTAGCGCATCGTATGAGCAATTCCTCGCGGCTTTGGCGTGGGAAGTCGAGTTGGAAGGACATACGGGTTTCTTAGGTGGACTCCAGAGACTAGGTTCTACTGGTTTGACAGCACCATACGTAGCGACGAGCTTCTCCGAGGCGATTTTTCACGTAGCGACCAGGATGCCCGGAGACACCCCCGAAACTGTTCTGAATAAGGTGAGAATCATTTTTGATCGTGTACATTTTACAAAGAAAATCTTGTTACAGACGAGACATTTGGGAAACGATGAGGTTCATATAGTGTGGTCAGAGCATTGTCGGGATTATAGGCGTGATATCATTCCCACTGAGTTCTGTGATATTTTGATAACAATCTACCCATTAGGGAATAATTTGAACAGGGTTACTGTCAACTGTAAACCTGACGTAAGTATCAATACAGTCTTAGAGGTTTTCCAAGTCTTGAAGAAATTATTTTCGGATTGAAATCGTAGGTACCTCATTTTGGAATCCTATTTCACGAAGCTATCATCGAGAGTAATATTCTAGCCGGATTGGTCAGAGCAACGGCGATTTGCGCTAGTCGTGCCAAAAGAACTACTCTGCCACTTTACCAACAATAGTGAGTACTTCTCATTCCATTTTTTCTTTTACTAATCAACTTGTATTTACTCGCGACAGTTACGAAGAACGAGCGTTGTCACTTGATACAGTGATGATTAAGCACAAGCACAGTACTACATACGAAGACTTCATATCGCGGGTGTACAGCCCTATAGCAACTCCAAGTCCGTTTTGTGTGGTCGGTTCAACGTCCAGTGGCGCAGGAGATGGTCCAGCTTGTACTGGAAATCCGTCGATGTTGGCAGCGGCGCTTTTAGATTCTCATGGACACTCTCACAAGCCAAATCAACGAAGCGACTCCAAATTCAGAGGTAAGAATTTACTATTTGTACTTTTAATACACTTGATCTCTGAATATGCCTTTATCTCTACTTATGCATTGACGGTAACATAGCGAATACATTACTTTATTAAATGTTGAGAATTGCGTTTTTCGAAGGAGAAATTACGTTTTATTGCAGTATTTATTTGTGGCAGGACTTGCTGTATTATAACCGGCCTGTTCAAAAGTGTAGTTTGAGTGATTCCCGCAGAGCGCTAGTAAATGGGCGCTTTTTGGGGATATTAATCATCTTAAGTTTTTGTCACCGAGAATTTTTCTTGTTCAAATGACATTTTGAATTTGAAGTTAGAAGACTGAAAAACTCCCATGTTTTTTGCTGCTTTGGAACTAAGTTCGTTGTTTTTGTATTTAGTGCTGTTATTGTTCTTTGTTATATTTGCGTATTGATTATTATTTTTAGTGAAGCGCCCGTTTTATGGCGCCCTCATCGGCGGAAATTTGGTCTTTCTCGGAAACATTTTCATAATGCATTTTCAATGGAACGCACAGGCCGGTTATAATACAGCGGGTCGTACTTTGTGGAGTTAAAAATATTATGCGGTTTTGATGTTTTGTCGTTTTTTACTTGATTATAAATAATACGAGGTAGGGCTGTGGTAATAAGGAATAGTTTCAGCATCTGATGCTGCTCGAGGCGTTTGGTTTAACAACAATTCGGACGTGTCTCAAAACGTGGAATCGACAAGTATATCTCCACGACCGTTGAAAAAGATCGGGTCTAGTTTAAAGAGCGTCCCGAGACGGTCGCTCCGACAAGAAGTTCAAGATTCACCACCAGAAAGTCCTCAACAATCTATAAGGAAAAAATAATTTTAGCTGTAAAAAGTGCTTGATGTTGTATATTAGGCTATTTAAGGAAAAAAACTAGTTTTCGTGCACAGCACAAAAATTAGTTGTGTACAATATTAATGTGTGTTTCTCGTTTTGAATTAAGGCAAACACCAAAATTAAGTCTCAGATATATTTTTTTATAACTACTGAATAGTATGGTGAATAACGATAAGGAAGCGGAAATGATACGGCCTGAATCATTTTTAGGTTATAAAATATTCAGTAGTTGTAGGTCTTAATTTATTTTTATGACTATTTTGTAAATTAATTTTATGTTTTATTAATGTGAAATTAACGGTATTAATTTATGATAGATGTACAAGACATATTTATTAACGTCGTTATTTATTTTATTTTTATCTAATTATTGAATATAATCTCAGCATTTATCAATCTGTGAATATTACTTGTTGTGTTTGTGTTATTGTTGGGTTTTTCAGTATTGCAATCATTTTTAGCTGATTCACGAAATTCCACTTTAACAGTATTTCATTTTCTTTTTTCTGTTATAAAATGCAGTATTGTACTAGATAAAATTTCCATATTTTGATTCACTCTGCGGTGAACGATAAAAAATGATTGTAACATGTTGTGTTTGGAGGTACTTCAGTATTAATTTTTATTTTACTATTTTTCCATTATATTTTTTCAACCATGGAATGGTTTTGTAAACTTGTAGATAATATTTTTAAAATGTACTTATATTTAAAAAAGCTTTATTAATAAACTTTATAATTATAATATTTGCCTTGATTTGAATTGCCCAATATCACGGACAATGCTAAAATAACGTATATAATAAACAATTTAAATTAATAATATAATTCAACATGTTAAATTGGTAGAACTGTTCAAATAAATCGATCTGTTGGCAGTTCTGTATATTACATAAAATTGTGTCAGTTACTTGACGTTTAAGTGGCCTTGAAAAGGCAAATTCACTTTTAATTTATACAAGGTATTTTTACCAAAAAAAATGGTTATTCATGCTTTTCCCGTGGCGAAACTTGGAGCTCTGTTGGTAAAACAAATTAGTAAACCTATAGCAAATGCCGTCAAACGAGGTGCCAAAAGTTCGCCAGTTTTTAGAAGATATGTGTGTCTGCCCCCTGCACAATGTGAGTTAAAGTGAAAATTTAAATGTTCATTAAAAAAATTAATTTATTGTAAATTGCAGTTTATAATTGGTGTGAAGTTAGAGCAAAAATGTGGCTTCTCCACTTAGGACAACCTGTTAATATTACTGTATTAAATGAAGCTGCTTCTATTGAATTAGGTGCAAATTTATTAGGAGAATCAGTTATATTTATTATTGCTGCAGGAATTTTAGTGTTCGAATATAATAGGTGTAAATTAGGTGTATAATACATGTAAAATTCTAACAATTTTTTTTTGAATTGTAGGAATTCAAGAAGAGAAGCTGCCAAAGAAGAAGCAAGAATAAATGAAATGCAACAAATTCAAGATACCTTGAAAGATTTATTTATTCAGACTGAAGAACAAGCTGCCCACATCCGGGAATTGACACGAAAAGTAGGGGAGTTAGGTAAATTTAAATAAATAATACTAGCTGAGTATTATATTTGACAGCATTTTAGAAACACGAGTAGTTCATAAACCTTGGATTCAAAAAAATAAACCCTCTCCTGATGAACCTCCATCCCAAGAACCTCCACAGTTTATCCCCAATTCTGAAGGTACTGTATCCCAAGAAGAACAAGATGTTGAGGACATTAATTTGATTGAGAACTCTAAATACAAACCTTTGAAGGGCATAATATTTAAAGCTTTAAGTGATGTAGAAAATAATTTTTTAGTTGGCCAGAACAGGCGACGAGAGCCAGGGATTATCACTAAAGCACTCAACCAACTGTACAAAGATGTGTATAGAAGTCCCCAATCCTTTTAATTTAGTCAAGTATAAATCAGTGTTAAATGCCATGTTAAGTTTTGTTTAAGTTTATGACAGTACTTATAAGCTTAAAATATATTAAGTTAAATAAATTGTTTTGTAATATGTAAGTTTTTTTTTCGTGCTTGCGCAAGTTTTACGATAACGACAACTCAATATTTTAAAATAACATGTTTTTAATTTTAAGAAATGAAATTTTAACGCCGGGAAGTTTAGATTAAAAAGTGGCGTTTTTCAGGCCTACCAACTATGCCTACCACCAATTCATTTCATCCGCATTATTGACAATTGACGTTTGTTGTAAGCATCATGACAGGTTATTAGTGTTTGAGTCTTTGAATCGATTTATTTAACAATAATGGGTACAGAAATTTTAAAATCTTTTGGAACTCTTCAATCCGAATTGGAACAAGCGAAAAATAGTCTGAAAGGTGTCGACGAAAACATAAAGCGGCTGATAGGACGTGATCCATCAGATTTACCTCCAAGAGCAAATTTGAAGAGAGGACCCCCTAATGACGATAGAAATCGCCAGAGAGTGGGACGAAATCGTAATTTTAATCACGAAAATGACGAGCCGCCAAATAAAAGGCGGACCAGTGGAGTTTCCGTGTTTAAACGTTTGTCCGAGAGACCAAGTCATTATGAAGAGGATTTACACCAACAACCTCAAAAACAAATGATAAGTAAAGTCATAGTCACTCCAAAAGAGTTACCGAGTAGGCAGGAGGCGCTAGCAGCGCAGAGCAAAGATGAAAAGTCTAAAGCTCGCAATAGAAGGATGTTTGGAGCGTTGTTAGGGACTTTACAGAAGTTTCAACAAGAAGAGACCAAATTAAAACAAAAGGTGGGTTTTTGATGTGCTTTATGATGATTTAGTGATTAATTGTTTTTTTTTTTCTAGGAAGAAAAAAGGGCCCAGCTTGAAAAAAAGATTGAAGAACATGAAATTAAAGAGAAAGAAGAAATTAAGAAAGAAAGGCAGGAGCTGTTTTTTAATAGAAAGAAGAAACAAGCAGAAATAAAGATGATAGAGTTGAAAATGATGAGGATGAAAGAATATGCAGCTTGGGAAGAACGTCAAAAACCGAGGATGAATTTTATTCAAACCAAAGCAAAGCCACACATTCATTACCTTCCGAGGAAAATGACAGATGGCAGTAAAGTGCTGTTAGATTCGTGTAAAGCAGATATTGAAAGTAGGTTTTTTTTTTAATTTGATGTAAACAATACAATAACTGAATTTGTGTTTTAGAAATGATCGATAAAAAGAGACAAGAGGTGTTTGATGAATTGCAACACATAGAAGAAAGAATGAAAAAGAATTTTGAATTGAGGAAGACAAAGGATACAAAAGAAGAAGTTGAAAATCATGAAGAAGCAGAGAAGAATGAAGAAAATGGTGACATGGAGATGTTGGCTGAAGAGAAGCATGAAGATAATGAAAGAGATGAACTTCATGGGACTTCTTGTGAAGAAAAAAATTCCAGCCTTGAGCAGGAACCAAGCAATGGAACTGAAGAAGTACAAATAAGTGATGGACAAAGTGCACAGGAAGAGAACTGGGATGGTGAAATCCTAGAAGATAACAAGGAAGAGAATCTATCGGAGGTGGTAACAGAAAAAACCTCTGTGCATGACGGTTCAAAAATGGAAGTGGATGATGATGAGTGTCTTTGATTGTAAATTTTTATTTATATAATTAAGATTGTATAATGTATAGTTAGGTGTATCAAAACTTTGTTATGAGCGAAGAAAGAAAATAAAAAAAAAGTCTGAAAAAGCGAACTGTCGATTTTAAGTCCGTCGAAGCATGTAGGGCCATAATTCACGAACGTGACGACAAGCACATAATATAAGAATAACTTTTATATTAAACTTTAACCTTGCGGATAAGTTTACCTTTAATACAAAATGCAATTTCAATTTTACGTCTGTGTATGCAAATCCGTGACGGATATAGAACCGATCCGTCTCTGTTATATGCCACAAAAATAATTACACGATCTCAGATTCCTTCAAAGAGGCCGGTGTTGTTTTATAACCAGATCCAGTCATAAAACGCCCGACACGGAATTTATATTATTGCGTAGCGTTCATCGAGATTAGCGAACCGCTCCCGTTTCAAAGCACACACGCAATACCAATTTGCATCGAGCAAAGAACTCGCAAAGAGCTTTATCCTCAACCGTTGCCCTACACACAGATTATTCATACCACTTTACAATTAAACGCTATTACACATTCGACTGGTAAAAGTTCGACGTGTCTTGCCTTGCCGTCTCACTTTTCAAAGAAATATTTTTCTTAAGTGAAACGTGACCATCCCATTATGTAACTCCACTAAACGCTGTTCGATAGTGTGCCGAAAATCAATCGTTTAACGTTTAACGTAAAACGATGACAACACTTGTTGCACCGAAATGAAATTACGTTAACTACTTCAACGTCAACAACCAAGTAGGTACCTAAATATTTCAAAAAAATACCTACTTAAAATTAAATTCGAATTGTATAAATGAAAGTTTTCTTTGCTGTTTTTCGAATTATTTGCTTTTGGTGGGTTATGCTTCTCAATTTCTTAATAAGAAATCGTTCACGTTTTGCAAGGAAGTAGGAAGTGTTGGAATATCAGTACAAAATGTTCTCAATTGGTTTATTTTGAAGGAATATGCGTCTTTTTTATATCAAAGGATGCAGAAGATTTTATTTCATACCTACTATAGATAGAGCATAAATGGAGTTGTCCCCTTTTTGCAGCAAGGGCTTCAATTATTAGAAAATTGTTGAAGATTTGTGGCTCTTTATAAAATACAGGGTTATTCACGTAACCCAAAAGACAATTCACAAAGCAATCTCGATCCCTATTACATTAGGTATCCGTCATTATCACAATGCCGATAAAACATAGACAGCTTTTAACATCAACATAATGAATGTCAATTTCTGACAGAAAAATACCTCTCTCAGCATAATATGATTTAATAACAATAATAAGCAATTAAAATCACAAAAGTAATGGGTAAGTAGGATCATATCGGTTCTGTCATCGTTCGAAAACCTTTTCAAATACTAAATATGAACGAAAAATGCAATGACAGATATACCTACCTTTCAAATTAATAGAATACGTACTTGGATTCCTGATTTAATTTTTAAATACCAAAGCACAATGAATGCTTTGTAAAGTGTATTTTAGGTTGTATTTTTACCTGGTCAGGCTCGTCATCTTACGTGAATAACCCTGTATTATTATTTATTGTAAGAATCAGAAATTACGATTATGTTCATGTATTTACGTCATTATATCATCAGGTAAGATCATGTTGACTATTTCCCTCACAATATTTAAGCCAATCAAATCGCTTAAATTTTCAAAAATCATCCAATCAGACCCAAATTATGCGATAATTTGCACTCTTGCATCAAAAGTATATACGATATATATGTATAGCGTGTCTCAGAAATAAGTAGGTACCTACATTAATTTTAACTGGTAATAGAACTCGTTAATAACAACAATATACCGGGTGTCCCAGAACTGCCGCATGATATTTTAATAACGTATTCCGGAGTGAAAATTAAGACTAAATTTGAAAGAATAAATGTCGAGGGCCGTAGGGTATTTAAATGGTAAACTATTGAAATTAACCAATCGTGTGAAGCTTTTTTCACCCTGTTTTAAGGTATATTAAGTAATCCGACTAGTTGCTCGGAAACAACTTAGGTACATTTACATTTTTCAAAATTCTTATAAATTTAGCTGGTCCACTGTACTTGACAGAAATGAAGTGTCAATGTGACATTATTTTTTGTAATTTGCCTCCATTTTGATTCTCTAATAGACATATTAACGACCGCGACGTCATCATCTGGGACGTCCTTATAGCCATTATTTCACGGAACATTTTACGAAAATTTTTAGGTTGGCAAAGCTTGATTCGTCATGCATGTCAGTTTAAATTACAAAATGTGCAAAGAATTATTTATCAGGATTTATTAAGCAACAAATTCGCGACCGTATTTTTGGGAATTTCACGTATTTCAGCGGGCGTACATGAAAGATTATCTTTCATATTCGTGTTTTGTGACAGAATTTGGATAAAACAAAAGGCGACTTTGAAGACTTGATCAAATTTTCACTTTTAAAATGAAGACATTACCAACCGCCACGAAAATCCCTAAATCAAGGAAAGTAAACATTTTTGTTTAAAAACGGCTTAAAAAGGGCAAATTACAAAAAATTGTATAAAAAACTCGTTTCATAAGACCTTGAAGCACTCATTCTTTAAAATAACTCGTGGCTACGCCACTCGTTTTTTAATCTTGAATTCGTGCTTCAAGACTGGTCTTATGAAACTTGTCTTTTAATATACTATTTTAATAGCTGCGTTGAGGCACGTCACCCTAAGATGAAAGCGTAAATGTTGAGCTGACAAACGTTAATACACTCCTTGAAATTAGGGACAAATATTGAGGTTCATGTTTGATTGGAATAATGCCTTAACAAAAGCTGGTTTTTAAGCAGGGTAAAACAGAAAAGCAATATTGTTTTGATTTTTTAGAATTAAAAAAAAAAAGTTTAATAAAATAATTGCTCAAAATGACCTCCACCAATTTGAATACAAAGGCGTGCTCGTCTTATTAAGCTTGCTTGGGCGCCTTGAATCATTTGAGGTGTAATTGTTGCCAAAGCTTCATGCAGTCTATCATCCAGTTGTTCTAAAGAGTTCACCGGTTCACGATAAACATAGTTTTTCATGTAACCCCACAAAAAAATAGCCTAAAGGTGTAAGGTCAGGCGACCTAGCCGGCCAATTTATTGGCCTGCCACGTCCTATCCAAGAATCAGGATATCTTCTATCAAGGACTTGTTAAGCTTGAGTTGTATAATGCACTGGAGCACCATCGTGTTGAAACCAGGGATGTGCCAAGAATTGCAATGACACATCGTCTAGAAGATCAGGCAATTCATGATTAAGAAAATTGGCATAGACTTCACCATTTAATCTTGGAGGAAATTCAAACGGACCAACCTGAAACTCTACAGTCGATATTTTATCTGATAATCGTTTGCTTATCAACACTTGCCAATGAATCTCCTAAAATCCCAGCCCACAGATTAATGCTAAACCGATGTTGAAATGTATTAACATGAATTGCATGATGTGGATTTTCGTCTACCCATACATGATAATTATGAATGTTAAATGTTCCGTTTCTTGAGAAAAAACATTCATCCGTAAATAAAATACTTTTTACAAAGTTGGGATTTGCTTCATGTAGTTGCAGTTGCAGTCTGAAGAACAGCCTATTCATTTTATGGAGTGCGAGCCTTTCGTGTAACACCACCAACTCCTTTAGTTTGAGGTACTAAATTCCCCGTATTCCTAGCGCGATTCACCAAACGCAAAAATACATTTGAAGGTAAACGTGCAGCGTAAGCTTCTACGGCTGCGTAAGCGCTTTCACCACATGCTCCATAAACTATGAGCATATCATAGTACTCTGCAGCGGTAAACATTTTCAAAACTGTTCACTTTTGGATTTTATGAAAAAATATTACTGTCAAAATGACGTTAAGAAATGTCACAATAGCTGCTTTCCATTCGGTCAAAAGAACCGTTCGGAGCTGCTCCTGAGCTTGAAACCCCACGTTCCATTTGCTAGAAACGGTGGGCATCACGCTCATTGGTTTTACCGTTCCCTTTCCCCTCAAGGACCACCTTTTGCAGGGGCGTGTGGCCCAAACGTGCATTTAACCTAGGATTTTAACCACGGGCATTTCAACTCAAAGTTCGCACATTTTAACCGTTCCTTTCATAACTGCTCTCGAGCAGCTCCGAGAAGTATGAGGCTTCAAGCAGCAGGGGCGTAAGGATATTGAATGGAAAGCAGCTATTGTAATTTATTATTCGATTACAGCGGACCAAATAATTCAAAGAATTTTATCGTATTATGAAAATCCATGGAAATGAAACAAAGTAATGAGCTTACCTAATAAAGCAATTAACAATGGTCTTATGATTGGTCAGCGAAAATCGCTTACAGTATAGATACTATAGGACCCTCGACATCTTTTCTTTCAATTTTAGTCTTGATTTTCACTCCAGAATACGCTATTAAAATATCATGCGGCAGTTCTGGAACACCCGGTATTTGAATATATTTTTTTCCTAAACCTTGAGGTTATCCAATTAAAATTATTGAAAGATTTGGCACAAATTTCGTTATCCGCCTATGGGGATTATTTGCTTCGCCGATGCCGATAAGCGAAAAACAGAAAACAAATCCAAGAAAACTTTCACTTGTTTTATGCTAACTTAAGCACAGCGGCTAATTGCTGCGCTCGTTGCTGTGACCTATATACTTATAAGGGTGGAAGAGATAAAAGAGAATCATATTGTAGATATTAAATGAAAACAATTTTAATAATAAATATTTTAAACTGACCCTAATGAATCGTCCGTCGTCCTGTACTTAAGATAATGATAAAATGTCTCTGAAAATTAGTGTATTAATCCGTAAAAATTCCCATGAAGTAATCAGAGTAATCGCTAATCATTACAAGAAAATAATGTTCCTGTGTTATTGTGAATGTTCTCTTAAAACTTCAATTGTATTAATTGGGACCGAATATACCTACCTTCATGTCTCCCACAACAAGAAGTCGCACGGAAATTCTCTGGGCTCGAGGAGCACTCCCGCACGCTTCACCATACACCAACACAATATCTATGTATCCACTATTCCAAAATAAACGCGACATTTTCACAAACATTTTAACTTAAATAACAGAATCAACACGTAACTCTTGCCTTTTGGAGTCGGATAAAACTAACTAAAAATATACTCCTCTCTACCTCGACCGCAGAGCGAAAATAGTATATTATACACCAAGGTGAAGAAGTTCATGATTATAGCCAGAGCGCCAAGATTAGAGCCCGAGGCGTGCCGAGGGTTCTAAGACGCGAAGGCTATAAGGGACTTCTTCACCGTGGTTTATATACAATTTTTTTCACTACTAGATACGTTAAAACCCTTTCTGATAATAATTATTAATCAAATTATTTTGTCTGATGCGACGATCCGAATTCTCATTTTTCAACGGTTGCTATGAAAATCGTCTACGTTAACCAATGAAATCAACGAAAATTTTTCGTTGCTAAGTGACGGCTGTTCATTATTGACCTTGGTTAATAATGAAAATTATTATTAACCTAGGGAGAGAAATTTTACTTCTGGGGTCGGTTCGAGAGTCAATAATGACGCCTTCTGAGACTAGTAGTGAAAAAACTTTATTCTAAAAACACAATGTTTTGCGCTGATTTTACAAAAACTATTATTTCACGGTCACTGTACGTAGTTGGGTGATATAACTAGACAATAGACAGCTCGTTAATTTATGGGCGAGTAAAATACTGAAAAAAAATTATATTTCGAAAAAATGGTACTCACATAACAATTGATGATCTCTTAATTAGAGATTTAAATAATACATATATGGTCGTTGATAGTGTCGTGATAAGCGAGTGATAACCCGTATATTTAGGGGGTTATTACCTATTTACTATGTAACCCTTGCTTTTCTTTACGGAGTTGCGTAATTTGAAAGTATTACATATAGGTATATTAGCTTTGTCAAAAATTTATTCTAGGTAAAACATCTTTAAAAGGTGAATTTATTACCCTCTTAGAAAACATCACTTCACAAAACTAAAATATTTGAGTGATTCCCTCATGTCCTCACGTAGAATTTAATTAAAGTTTTTATTTGGAACAGCACTTCTTGCCGCCACAATTTTCCCCGTCCTCTTCTTTGATATCATGACGTCAATGGCATTCCGAAATCGAATGTTTAAAAATAATGAAGGTCAAAAAAGAATGTAGTACAAAGAAATTGTTGATATTATTCATAGATTTTATTTTCCGTGAGTGAATTTTATATTGCCAGGGGTTAGAGTTAGACGTTTGCTACCGTTGTACCTAAAACGACCCCTACGGGGCGTTACTATCTGAATCTTCCCTCTGTTTGGGGTGCGTTTCGTGCATAAAGCTTTCTGTTGAAAGCGGACAAGGTATCGCTTCTCGGCCTTATGGCTAAGATCAAAGTGTAGTATCTGTTCTTATCAGCTTAATATCTGATACGCCCCGCATGCGGGGCCAGTATATTAAACTGATTTTTGGAAATTGACGGAGGTTAGGGGCTTGCTCCACCTCCGTCGCGGGTTGGCCCGGTATTGCAGTACCGCCGGGATCGGCCCACCTAACATAATTCAAAATTAAATGCATTTTTCCAATTTTCCATTACATCATATCTTGCTTTGCTTCTTGCTTCTTGCTTCCATAAATGACTATTTTGAGTTCTTCTTTTACTTCTTCTAAAGATCTAAGAATAGTCCGAAGCCGAAGTAGTTAACTTGGTTAATTAGATGATTAAAAAATAAAAATTAACTTAGTTAATTATTATAGGTTAACATATTCAACAAGATTAATTTGTTTTTGTTATGCAATGAAATTCTTTACTACCGTCTCTAATGCCAAATCATAGTTATTTTCGATATAAGTGCGCTGTCAGAGCACTTTTCAGGTATGAGGCCGAATTTTGAAGCACGAGCCGTCAGCCAAGTGCTGCAAAGCAGGCCGAATACCTGAAAACTGACAGCGCACGAATATTGAATAACATATTGAATAACACATCGTGTTCGCTTAGGCAAAGTCTTAAAATCCATTAATTTATTGTAAATTTTGAGGTTATCTTTGACAGATGTCAAGTTAGGTATATAACCGGGAAAGTTTATATATTTAGTTATATACCACTTTCCCGGTTATACCTATATCCCAGGAAACGAACACGAAAATTTATTTAAGCAGCCAAATAGGTTAGCCGGAACATTTATTTTGGATGGTTTGAAAGCTCTTCGACAGGCAACCATGAGTTAATTAATTAAGTTAACCGATTAAAGCAATTAAACTGTACAGCCTTAATAACTATTAAAATTTTCACTTGGAGTTGGCTTTGAACGAGTTTATAACTTATTTGACTTATTATAACTTATTTTTAAAATAAATTGTGCTAATTTGAACGAGTTTATAACTGATTATAACTAATCCATAGTCAACCCTAAGTGAAAATTTTAATAGTCACCCGTTATTTTTGGAGTTGAATAAAACCGTTCTTTCATTAAAATATGATAATCATTCGCTCATTAGTCATCACTCGAGTTTAATAAATTGTGTGAATCTGTAGTCATACGTCAGGGTCTGTAAATTGGAAAATAATTAAATTAAAATTTACTAGAACCAGCTAATAATAAGAATAATGATAATAAAATAACAATAACATTTTAAATTAATTTTAAGAGGACAAAAGCAGATTTATTTATGTATTAAGTTGATATGAAAGATAAATTATGCATATTTGTTTACAATATTCAAGAATACTTGTACCTAGAGACTATAAGAAGCAATGAACAGTAAAATACAGAGTGTCCGTACGAAACTTCGCTGGGTTGATTGGTGTCTTACGTTACGAATAGATAGATAAATAGGGCAGACCCCTGTTTAATTAATTAATTAATTAATTAATTTAATTAATTATGCGATTAATAGTAGCAAATATAAAAAAAAAGATTTTTGTGACAATACAAAACATGTTCTAATTATAATCAAATCAAATGTTGAAAATGATCATCGTTTATCAATTGAACAATGGAACAGTCGATCCTTAAATTCATTTTGCAAAAATTGATCTTACTAATCGATAAAATAACGCGTCCGAACTTTTCGTGCGAACATTGGTAAACTCCGTACGGTGATAGATTGTACGTTTTTAAATTCTAGTTCCAAAACATAAAGCAGTGAAAAATACTAAACTCTCCATCTCAATTGTTTCACGTTATGTAGAAAACCGTTGCATCCCTGCAAATTAATTCCCACCACACTACTTTCTGGCTCTGTCTTCTGTCAAAAAACGTACAATCTATCAGAGTACGGAGTATATATAATAAATAATTATTCGTGTAATACCAGGTGACGTACAAAGTAGTAACTTTTTTGATAGGTTGGTAATACTTTTGATATATTACTTCGAGCTTCGGCATCTTTAAATCAATACAATGGCGTGCAGAAAACTCATTTTGACATTTATTGTTAATTAATTTTCTAAAATAGGCACGCACGGCTATGTCTATTGTCAGACACGCAATTCTTATCAGAATGATCAACTTTTGTATCGACAACATACGAAAAAACGTCACAACATTCAACATTTTATAGCTACTTGTAGTATTAATTTAAAATGTTACCTCCAAAATTTTCACCTCTATGGAACTAAGAAAAACATGGAAGACGTAAACAAAGAACACATTTGCTGATTTGAGAAGTCATTATAACTCCTTGTTAATTTTTATTGATGGTAAATTGTTTCTTATACATTTTTTTGTTCGACACTGTCAGAATTTGAGAATTTCCTCCTGTGTGAACGGATTTTGATAAGTTTAACAACTTGTCAAAACGAAACGTCAAGCTAATTTTAAAGATTTTCAGCGATTTGGAGCCTTTAAGGGTCTCGTCGAACCAAAAAACGTTGTATTCAACTCGTTCTTGTGTAATTTGGGCTCTTTTTGGCACTCGTGGACCTTTAAAACTCGTTTCACTCATGTCAAAAGAAGCCCAAATTACACACGAACTCGTTGAATAAACTGCTATTCATAATATTTTTTACCAAATTTATTCATCGGACTAGATAACACAATACTTTAAAACTCATGTTTCTCAATGTTTACCGACAACTGTCTTTAACGATATTGCTTGTACGGGGAAGTACATATATCATATCTACTCGTAGTTAGCCCAGCACGTTTTTCAAATTATCTATTTTTGAAACGATTGTCTGACAAGCGAATTTATTCATATTATGCTGAATACATTGAACAGCCAATGACGTTTCAACACTGTTATAATATAAAACACCGAGGTGTGGATTTTAGGAGGGAAACGACGAGGATAACTACAGTAGTGGTAAGTGGTCTACACAATGGTTGGAAAACCAATTCTGCACAACATGACTTTGAATCGACAAACTACAGACTGCAGAAGACACCTTTGAACGTTTCATGTAAACTTGTACCGTGAGATCATTTAAATTTATAATTAAAGTTGGCTATGACTTTCAAATTAGATTGGCAACACCATTAACATTAACAATTAACAGTTGTATCAAACACGAAACACCTGGCTTGGATACAATTGTAAACTCGCCGTTTCATATTTTGTATTGAATTTTAAAACGTCATTTTTACAATTCAAATCAAGGTGTCAGCGGTGTTGTCAATATAATTTAAAGTCATATCCTCCTTTAATTATAAATTTATATGATCTCACGGTATTTCATGTCCTACATCATTAGGGTTGAAAAAATAATCTGAAATGATCGAGCACTAACCAAAAATGAGTGAAATTCTTTGGACAAAAACAGTTATGACAAATTACAAATTGCATAGAACAAGGTAAAGCTGTGACAGGAGAACATCCTTCCTTTATAGTTATCAACTTAGCTTTTTTAAAACATTTTTTAAGAAACGTCGAGCTAAATTTACCAAATGTGTGGTCTTCTTTTAGGACAATGCTCCAGCTCACAAGTCTGATTGCAGTGCAGAAAACAATGAATTAAGCTTTGAATTGATTGACCATCCTATTAATTTGGCGCCTTCTGATTATTCCTACTTAAACCCAAAAAAATTTAGAAGTTGTAATAAATGTTGTGAAAGAGTGGTTTGCAAACCGAGGCGGACAATTTTTAGACATCTAGAATGTTTTTACTGTAATAAAATATTGAGGTTATGTAGCTAAACCTGAATAAAGCTGAAGCTAAAGTTAAAAATATACAGGTTGCCATTATGGCATGGAACAGGTTGGGTCCTGCTAAAACGGTTTAAGTAAGATTGTTAAAATTTTGCAGAAATTTGGATACCACTGATCTGAAAGCTATTTATTAAATGTTTTAATTTTCTTGCTCTGTAAGTTTTTAAAACACAAGACCCACGCGTAAAAAGTGCTTTATACACGAGCTTAGACAATTTTTTGCAAAATCTTTGCCTGCATAAAAATATTACAAAAAGGCCTTAGGCCCGGTTTCTGGAAACAATTTTATCGGGCGAATTAGTTAACTCTCCCATAAATACAAAAATCATGTAATGTGATTGGTTGCTTTCTAGCGTTTCTATAGCAACGCTTGATTTAACCGGCCAGTTAGTTATTGCGCCGTTCCAGAAACCGGGCATTAGTCAGGTATTCTCACATTAGGGAAATATTTATTTGTACTATTGCGGGCAAAAAAAGTGGGACATCAACGTCATTGTCTTGACTTTTAATGTGAAATAACCCTTATCTGATTCTAACCCTACTTTGAATTGATTGACGTTGTCATTAAGTATTGTAGGTTGTAAGGGAATGATTGTAAGTAAGCACGTAGTGAATATTTATTTAATGCAAAGTTCCAATCAAAATCTACCTTTATCAAAAGAAGAGGGCATTTGGAAAAGTAAAATAGGAGTATAAAATAAATTTTTAAACTGTCAGCTGGAATAGTGTCAAAAAAATGACAATAAAGCTTGAACTACATCGAATTTTTCAAAACTGACAGAAATTTGATGTCCCACTTTTTTTGCCCGCAATAGTACATCAAGGCCGCGAAATCATTCTTTAACGTACCGAGAGAAAAATTGTCGCCGAGGCCGCTTGCGGCCAAGACAGGACAATCTCGAGGATGTTAAAGGATTACGCGGCCAAGGTGTACAACATTTTTTGTGCAACCGAAAATTGATAATTATTATAAAACGAACAAGCAACATTTACTTCACTGTCCATAAATACATATTGTTAACATTATTAGAATGAATGTAATTTGTAAATTTTAAATTTGCCGCGTAAACTGTGTCAATTGTTAACCTAGAAAAGTCACTCTGCGGCATTCGTATCATGTTAGTGTTTGTGTACACGTGTTGTCTCGTCGTTTTGTTATCGTCCAACTTGTACAACCAACAACAATAAAAATCTCCCATTATTATCGGTAATCCACAAATATTTATCGATCCCGGACCACGATCTCAACAGGTTACGGGCCCAGAAACGTCCAGCGATAAATATTTTTGATCCGTTCTTGCCGCATTGCGAAAAATTTTCCGCCTCGTGCAAAAAGGAAAAAAAAATCTGTGCATCGCATCATGGAGAACGAGTTAATCCGTATACCGAAGCTGAAGGGGATCGAGAATTGGGCCGTCTGGAAGTTTCAAACTCGAGTAATACTGCAATCAAGTGATGCTTGGAGTATTGTCGATGGCAGTTCAGCAATCCCTGTTCAGGGTCAGACCATCGACGAGACGACCTTCAACCGCACTCTGGCAGCCTGGAAGAAAAATGACAGCATCGCCCAAAGAATCATCGCCACCACCGTCGAAGAGAAACCTCTCCTGCACATTCTCAACTGCAAAGCTGCGAAAGACATGTGGGACAAACTCATTCAAGTATATGAGCAAAAATCTGAAACGAGCATTCACATGCTGATGCAACAGTGGTATAACCTTCAGATGAAATCTGACGACGATATCGCCATCTATGTTGCCCGACTCGAGGATTTGGCTCATCGGCTGGAAATTATGGGTGAGAAAATTCCTGATCAGATGCTTATCACCAAATTATTAATGACCTTACCACCGACATACAAGTACTTTATCAGTGCGTGGGAGTCAACGTCCAGTGATCAGAGAACTCTTGCCAATCTGATATCTCGCCTTACTGCTGAAGAATCTAGAATGAGTACAGAAAATCCAGAGAATGTAGCTTTCGCATCCACCAAGGTCAACTGGAACAAACCGGTACTCAAGGGTACCTGCAACTACTGTAAAAAACCCGGGCATTGGATTCGAGATTGCAAGAAAAGGAAAGCAGCCAACGAGAGGAAAGCAGCAGCACATCATGACGGTCGGAATGAAGCACTCATCGGGGAAGCCCTCTCAACCGTGCAGGACATTGAGAAATCATCAGAAATTTGGTATTTGGACTCCGGAGCGACAGATCATATGTCAAATCAACGCAGATGGTTCCAGAATTTCAAGCATTACCAAGAACCAAAATTTGTCCGAATTGGCAATGGAAAATTGATTCCTGCAATCGGATCTGGAAATATTGATATACTTGCTTATAATGGAGAAAGTTGGATTCCCAAATTTCTCTCAGATGTTTTGTATGTGCCCGATCTGACTTATAACCTCTTTTCCTTAGGTGCCACACTTGATAAAGGCATCCAGTACCAATCAGATGATCGCACATGCAGGTTATTTAAAGGAGGAAATGTCGTTGCAGTGGGAGAGAGAAGAAATAAATTGTTTGAGATGAAATTTCGCAGCAGAATCAGCAATCCGGAATCTCAAGCAAATGCAGCAGCATCAGTGGACTCTCTTCAGACCTGGCACAACAGACTGGCACATCAACATGCAGGGCAAGTAAAGAAAATACTCAGAAAGTCGCAAACACCTTTTGATGATCAAGATTTTCTTTGCAAAAGTTGTATTTTTGGGAAAATGCACAGACTTCCTTTTCCGAAAAGCATTTCAAAGTCTTCAAGAGTGGGAGAATTAATACACATGGATTTATGTGGACCCATGCAGGAAAAATCTTTAGGAGGAGCTCGCTACTTTTTGCTGTTGAAGGATGATTTTTCACATTGGAGAACCTTATACTTCATCAAGCAAAAATCCGATACGTGTAAAAATCTTGAAGATTTTATAAAGAAGACTGAAAAACATTTGCCAAAGGGTTTAAAAATTCTAAGATCCGACAATGGTTTAGAATTTATAAACGCAGAAATCAGGAACATCACTCAACGTTACGGCATAATTCACCAGAAAACTGTGTCCTATACTCCAGAGCAAAATGGAGCAGCCGAACGGGAAAATCGTACAATTGTGGAGCTCGCCAGGACGCTTCTTCAGGACAGTGGACTTCCGATGAATCTGTGGGCAGAAGCAGTCAACTTTGCGACTTACAATTTGAACTGGACAGGAACGAGCAGTCAGTCCAACGTTTTTCCGAGTGAGCTCTGGCTGAATAAAAAACCCGACGTGAAAACCTTCCATTTCTTTGGTGAAAAATGTTACACACACATTCCGAAAGAAAAGAGAAGAAAGTGGGATCCAAAAACCGAAGAAGGTTATTTTGTGGGCTACGACTTGGACACGAAAGGATACAGAGTTTGGTTTCCATGCAAGAATCAAGTCAAAACTCATCGCGATATAGTCTTCGTGAATCAGAAATATCAAGATCACCAGAGGGACAACGACAAAGACGTAGTTGAAGTGATCGTAAATCATCCACATCAGGAGCCGGAACACGAAGAGCAGGAAGCGCCAGAAAATCAGAAATTAGCAGAAAGCGAATCAGAGATGTCCGATGAAGAAGAGGATGAATCAATTCACGATTCACTGCCAAAAACTCGAGAAGAGTCAGAACAGGAGCAAGATCCCGTGCAGCAAGACACATACAGTCTACGAGATCGTTCAAAAATCCGTAATCCGGAAAGATTTGCAAATATTTCGATTTTAAATGCTGAACCTGAGTCATTTGAGGAAGCGACATCCAGCGGAAATGCCGAACAGTGGAAGCAAGCCATGGACGAAGAAATACAGTCGCTCAAGCAAAATCAAACATGGACGTTAGTCGAACCTCCGAAAAATCAGCAAGTCATCGATAACAGATGGGTCTACAAAATTAAAAGAAATGAGGACGGCAGCGTGCAGAAGTACAAGGCAAGATTAGTTGCTCGAGGCTTCAGACAAGTTGCAGGAGTTGATTACACTGAAACATTTAGTCCTGTAACCAAATTTGATTCAATTCGAATGATTTTATGTGTTGCAGCATCAGAGAAATTGATTCTTAGGCAGTTTGACGTAAAAACTGCATTCTTGTACGGAAATATAGATGAAATTCTATATATGCAGCAACCAGATGGGTACCAGGATGGAACCAAGAGAGTATGCAAGCTGAACAGGAGTCTGTATGGTTTGAAGCAAGCCTCCAGGTGTTGGAACCAACGTTTCACATCAGTACTCAGCAGACTCGGATTACATCCCACAAATGCAGACGCTTGCGTTTTTACCAACGGGGATCCGAAAAATCAGCTGATCCTTGCTATACACATCGATGATGGATTAATTGCAGCTTCAAGACAGAGCGAAATCGACAAACTACTTCAAGAACTACACCAGGAATTCGAAATCACATCCAACCCAGTGGGCACATATTTGGGACTGCAAATCAAGAGAATGGATGACAGCTCAATATTCCTACACCAGAAAGTTTACGCTGAGAATGTGGTTCAAAGATTTAGAATGGAACATGCAAATTCCGTGAAAATCCCAGCAGATCAGCATCATCAAATGGACCCCGAGATGCACACAAATGGGGACAAAGAGACTGACAATAAACTTTATCGTCAAAGCAGCAGCAGGCTGATATCCTCACGAAGCCGTTGCCCAGAGTTGGATTCGAAGAGCAAAGGAGGATGTTGAACGTTCGGGACATAAAAGACATCGACGAACATCACCTCCAGACCGCCGGATCATCCTAATTTATTGTTGTTTGCTATGTAAAGACATGTACAAATTTTTTCATTTAGTGGGAGTGTTAACATTATTAGAATGAATGTAATTTGTAAATTTTAAATTTGCCGCGTAAACTGTGTCAATTGTTAACCTAGAAAAGTCACTCTGCGGCATTCGTATCATGTTAGTGTTTGTGTACACGTGTTGTCTCGTCGTTTTGTTATCGTCCAACTTGTACAACCAACAACAATAAAAATCTCCCATTATTATCGGTAATCCACAAATATTTATCGATCCCGGACCACGATCTCAACACATATAAATTCGGCTTACATGTCGCTATGGAAATGACATAAATAAAAATCATTATGCGGTTTTGATGTTTTGTTGTTAACACAAATAAAATAATTCATTTTGTAAAATCAAATTTCGCGTAGGGTTGTAAAATAGTATATTATGATACGAGTCTTATAAGAAGCATTTTATCGCACGCACGGGTAAAGGAGTAAGTGCGATAAAATGCCTTATAAACGAGATGTCATACATTTTTTCTACTTTGCCACTTTTTCAATGAAAAAAAAAAATAATTTAAAATTTAAAACCGTTAAAGTTGAAGGATTCCACCCAAGGTCACGTCTGCGGTCTGCCGCGACACCACAGTATCCGTCAACATTAAAAAATTAAATTTCACTGTTTTTAGTATTATTGTTATATCTCGCCTTTTCCTATTACGATACGCAAAACAGTATCGTAATAGCATCAGTACGAACGCAAAGTAAGAAAAAAAATTAAATGTGTCCGTAAAAATAAAAATATTTTTTTCCTTTGAAAAATGTTGAATGTTGATTCAGGGGAAAAGAAAATTAACTTCACTCGTTTTTGAACCAGATGTTGATATAACGGTTATGGATTTCTTAAGGGCAATAAATTAAAATTGGAATAAACGATTTAAAAAATGTATTTTTATGTGTGTTGATGAAAAAAGTACGTAGGAAATTATTGGCAGGATTTTTTTTTACGGAATATAAACGACAAAATAACTGACTTCATCCCACAATGAAGTGATATCCATGGTCCACTGAAGACAATCATATATTAATGTTGGATGCCTAGTTTTTATATGCGTTAATAGAACGAGGAAAATTAATTCTCGAGTGTAAAGAATAACATAAATGTAATACGAGGTAAAATTCTCTAAAACATTAAAAGCATTGTTTGAATACACCGGTGATAATAATAAGCATTGTCTATAAAGAGTGGGTATGCATACAAAGGAGAAATTATATTTTTATTTAATTTACTGAAATTGTTAATCAGACGGTTTTTATTTACTATTCATCAATTTCGTGTGACGGACATTATAAAGAAATAAATATTAATTACCGACTGTCTCCCGTAATTTTTATTATAGGCAATAATCGAAGAAATGCATTGAAATTGGTTACACGTTTATTGAAATTATTGAAATCATTTCTTATTGAATTAACACACCGTTACTGATCATTTTTATGTATATGTAGATCATCTTTTATTTATTCCGCCTTAGAGATATTGAATTGATTATTATTATTCCACATCGAGGACATTTTCTAGATTTGAAATGGTTCATCTGCATCTTAGGTTATTACGAGTGTAGTGAAACGCAAATTTAAAAATAAATTTAGTGGCACGTATTAAATTAATAGTTTTGTTCCTTAGAACGGGATTATTTATAGTATCACAACCCATCTAAATTCCAAATGAAATTAAGCGTAAATTTAAATTACTCGAAGACAAGAAATAAGACTCAAGTAACAAAAAAAACACATCGGTTCCAAATAACTTTGCTTCATTAAGTCAATTTTCGTGAAAAGCAAAAATGGCTTCTTGAAAAATTGAAACAGCAGTTTTGGACCGATAAATACGATAAAATGTAAACAGAACATGTAACTGCATTAATTAAATGTTAAGAAACACTACAGGGGTGTTCACGAGTAATAATGGGCCTAACAACGTCCCGACGCAGCCAAATTGATCTTTTTATTTTTTAGTGAATCCAAGACTGCTTTTATTATAGTAATTTACGATATAAGTAAGGTTATTAGGCATTTTACATTACGAGAGAATGGTTTGAAAAAACGAGGGACACAGGACCGAGTTTTTTTTAAATTCTCGAGTAATGTAGAAAGCCGATAACGTTACGTATACCTATCGTAACACGTTTTATTTGATTCTATAAATTATTAAAACTCTTCAAAAAAAAAAGAAAATGACACTGTTCATAACAGAGAAACATAGCTGTGCTGGTACCCAAGTGACTTGTTTACATTTTTGTTTGAGAAAAAAAAGTCGTGTCAAATCTACATTTGTGCTAGTGAAATGAGTGTAATATTTAAGGAAAAGGCAGATGCTGCAAGAAAAAAACTAATACCGGAGAAGTCCGGAGAGAGATATCACAAAGAGACGGAAATTTTTAGAAATTTAATGTTACTAACGTAAGAAAATGTAGATATCTCTTCTTATTCAGTAGTCAAATCTTTTATGAAGCGTAATAGTTCAAAATACGTACCGAAGATGTCTTATGTATGTGATTAAATACTAATAAAGTATCGTTATGTTAAAATTTTCTTTACAACACTAGAGCTGTTAAATGCATCTTTACGCAACTCGTTGCTAAGGAGTTATTAGCATAGTAATATTATAAGATAAAATAAAGACAATTTTCAGTTGTGGTTATATGGCATCTACCAAACCTAAAATGTATTTGTGTTTAAATAAAAATAACCGAAAACAATTTACATTAATTTAGATGTCAACTTCATGTCAAATTAAAAAAAGCCCAGAAGCAAATATGTTTAATTTTTTTTAATAGTAGTTTATTTGACGAGTTCTTGTGTAAATTGGGGTTTTTTGGAACGAGTGGGCCAGTTTACAACGCGAGTGAAACGAGCGTTTTAAAGGCCCACGAGTGCCAAAAAAGCCCAATTGACACAAGAACGAGTTGAATACAAGGTTTTTTTGTTCGACGAGTCCCTTAAAGGCTCCAAATCGCTTAAAATCTTTAAAATTAGCTTGACGTTTCGTTTTGACAGGTGGTGACATTTATCAAAATCCGTTCACATAGGAGAAAATTCTCAAATTCTGACCGTGCTAGGCGTCAGTTCCAACAAAGTAATCAATTTGTATCGATGTAGAAATTGTTTGTATCTGGTCTATTCTTTTAATTACTTTAATCGAAAGACATGAAGGACGGAACCGTAGATGATGGTGTAAGTGGGAATTATTTATTGTGTCAAATGAAGGAATATTGTACAGTGACTGACAAACTCAATGAAGTATCGCGTGAACAGTTGTTACGGTTAAGACAACAGATGCGCATAACTGAGTGCTGAGCACGTGTGTCTATATATCTCAAGGAACTATAAATGTTAATGACAGCTGATTCGATCTTCATTTACCAAGGGTATAATATCGGGTGTTCATTTAAATTTCCGGTCAAAATTGACGTTGAAGTGAAGAGTTGATTATGAACGCACCACTCGTGTAAAGACGTAAGATTTAAACAGCTGATCCGTAATCCGTGGTGCGTTCACAATCGACTCTTCAACGCCAACCAGACAATGGTTCTTGTTGCATCAACTGAGTGAGTTTTAATTTCATTGTAAAATATTTATTAAAAACAGATTAATTACTAACGGCCATTCAAAAAACATTTGGACTGTCAAAATCAAAATTGCAGTTGTTGGGTTGGTTAAATCACTAGTTATTTTCATATTGCCCGGTCGGTATCTATGATTTTTTGATTTTTCAAATTATTCATTTATTTAAATTGACAAATATTGCAAAATTATTCAGTGTATTTTGTAAAAAGGTTAAAATGAAAAGTTCAAAACGAACTAGGGTGGTTCTATTGGCGCGAGAGAAGAGGGCCAAATTATTATATTATAAAGCCATACCTTGAACAAAAAACGTTTCTGATTTTAACCCAGCTGTGGAGAAAAGCATCTTGCATTGTGAAAATGAAAACCTAATTAAAGCAGATTGGTTAACTAGGTATGTGGGTATTTAGAGATGCTCCACCCAATATATCCTTAGCGGAATCGAACTCAAGACAGGTATAGGAACCGATTTTCAATTTTGGATATTGTTTAGTTTTTACCCTTTCATGTGTGTCACCTTCTGTTTTTCTTTGTATTTTTTATAAACTTGATTAAATTGCTCCAGTTTTTTTTTTGTTGCATTTTGTTTCAAGTGTTCAAAACATTTTTAGTTCAATGATTAAAAATGAAAACATAACCTAAATATATTTTGTAACTAGATTTTGACGTGGTACACTCTAGCGAAAAATTTTTATACCCAAGTATAGTCAAAGCCAGCATTTTATTAAAAATTTAATGTTGACACTCCAGGAGTTTTTTGAATTTACTATATGTACATACAGTCGCGAGCATTAAATCTTGGTCGTCAAAGCCATTTTGAAATTTCCCGTTACTATCAGCAATTACAAATTTTGCCTGGTTAATTAGGGCCAACGTCAATAAAACGTCAATAAAAAAAAATGTCAAAATTTTATTCTAAACATTCTAAGTTATGACCCCAATGTCGTATTTTAAGAGAGTAAAAATTATTTCGCTGATAGAGACGGATGTATCAGAAGCTAGGGTGGCAACCCAGTTGGGATTTCCAAAAAGTTGACAAGATCTTGACAAGACAAGACAAATAGAATTTATTAGAGGTTATGCCCGTTTCACATTAGAGCACTTTCCGTTGTGTCAAAGAATGACCTTGACGACCAAACTTTATTGCTCGCGACAGTATATCTTTATTTTGTTAATCACTGTTATTACGGCATTTTATGAATTCATTAGTTGTTTGTTAATTATTTTTAATAATAACTAAGATTTAATGTCGCAATTATTATTAAAAAGTATATTTTCTTGTTTTATTAGTACTATGTGGTCTTTTTTTATCATAAAATGAAGACCAAAGTGACAATAATGACATTACATATATCTGAAGGAAACGTCAAAGCATACCAACATAAATCATGACCTGTAGAAGAGCGATGATAAAACCACGGCTAGCTTGTGACTGATCAATTTTTTTGAACATTATTATACAGCATTCACGATTGTTTCAAATTCGGTAGTATATAACGGTATTAGGCCGATATGGGTTATATAACAGACTCGGTTGATTATAAAATCTCGGCTCCGCCTCGATTTTACAATACCTCAACCATGTCTGTTATATAACCCATATCGGTCTAATACTGTTATATACTATAAACCGACCCTAATGAATCACCCATACCTAAGATTTTCCAATATACATTTACATACCTCTGTTATTGCGAATTGTTGTGGCACCCGTTCTCTTAAAACTTCAATTGGGCTCGAATATACCAGGTCCTTCATGTACCCCACAAGAAGAAGTCGCACGGAAATTCTCGAGGAGCACTCCCGCACACTTCACCATATGCCAACACAACACAACACAATATCTATGTATTCACTGTTGAAAAATAAGCGCGCCATTTTCACAAAATTTTAGCTTAAATCACAGAACCAATACGTAAACACCTGCCTCGTGTAGTCGGATAAAACTAAAAATGTAATCCTCTTGTCTCTACCTCGGCCATGGAGCAAAAAAACACAATGTTTTGCGCCGATTTTACAAAAACTATTATTTCACGTTCACTTTCATTGCGTTAAATAACTAGAAAATAGACAGCTCGTTAATTTATGGAGAGGTAAAATACTGAAATGAAAATTATATTTCGAAAAATGGTACATAACAATTTTGTTGTTCTTGATGAGATCTGTCACTGGCTCACGTTGTATAGAGGTCGTGCAAAAAATAACTTGGGTAAATTAATTTAAAAAATCGCAATTTGTTTGCTAACATTAATTATTATTGCACAGCATAATTGAAACTGATTCCAGATATTTTCTTGAATCGACAGCGATGTTCTCAACGTTCTTGACTTGTTAGAAAATGAAGTAAAACGATATTTCCCATAATTTTTTTGTGGCTTTTTTGAGTCATGAATAAATCATACAGTCAAATGCAAAATATTTTGGTCGTCAATGTCATTTTTTGACAAACTTTGAGATACTCAATTAATAATTGTAAATCGATCTTAACCTTTACATTATTTATTTGACGTTAATTGTGACATTGGCGCGGCGATGTCAGGCTCATGATGCTACTAATTGACGTTTAAATTATTCTTGACTTTTTGATGACAATAAGCCTTGATTACACAGTGTAAATGACAAAATTCTGACATAAACGAATAATTTTTTAGTGACATTGACGACCAAAATGTTTTGCATTGTACTACTGGGAGCACGGAATTTCAGGCAGACTTGAAATTTGACAAATATGTATATTTTTTTAAATGACAAATTAATTGCTGCCCGAAATTCCATGCTCCATCTTTGTCTTCTTAGAAGATATCTTGGGGCATGATTTCCTGAAAATCACTATTGAAATTCATTTTTCAAAAAATTTATAAATATGAGAAATAACCAGAGACGATAAACTGTTTATATTTATGCTAATGTTCTCATTTCTAGAAAGTTTAATTTATTTAAGATTTTTTCCTAGGAAATATGAAGAAGGTGGCAGAAGAATATCTTTGGAGTGAGGTGTCATTTCCTCTCACGGGTGAAGTTTAATGCTTGAGGCGTAACCGTAGGCAATAATCAACTTATCTTACAAATACTCGTATATATTCGTATGTGCTTGCAATTCAATGGCTGTTTAACTCACCCATACCCGACCTCTTTTGGTCCATGGCTCGCGCGTACTGTGAAGCACTCAATTTTAGTTGGCAAGTTACTTCTGCACTTCGTTCCTATCGACTGAAAGGCGTTCAATTGTTTAAACAATATTTATTGTGTTTATTGCATTCGTGAATGTATTGATTTAATGTTTTTTACCCAAAGACTTAACAGATATGTTCACTTTGGTTTCTGTAATTCCAGAACAGAAATATAGATGATTATTTTTACTGAGCACATAGAAGTAAAGAAAGAAAATATTTACGAAAAGATTTGATAAGATCCTTGAGTTCGATGTTTCTGTGCAAATTTTTGTGATGTATCTTAATTTTACCTGTTTCTCATAAACTGCAGTGTCATAGTAGTCCTTCACTACCTGTACAATTGCATTTCAGCTTAGAAACTGCAACAACTCCTCACGTGCGATGTGCGTGTGCGTGTTCCAATAGATTTTAAGCCTTTTGAGAAAAGATAATGTCCTAAGATTTGGTTTAATAAATTAAATTTGTCAAATATATCTGCCACAGAGAGTATATCATCCACCTTAGTACGAATGCGTTTATTTTCAAAAAAGTTATTCTTCTAGTAGCAAAGACCACTTTTTCTCCCTATAAATGTTGAATTCGTTTAGTTTCTAAGCTCCGTTGTAAACATCTAAGCTTCGCTTACTAAATTTCATCCTGCATTATTTTTTGAATGTCAAAATCTGTCAAACAGTTTTATTTTTTATTTTTTCCCGCACTTTGCAGTAATGCCGAAGGATTTTTATGGATGTCTTACTAATTGTTTTGGTGTGTTTAGCGAAACTGGCTCTGTGACTTATAAAAATAAAGGTGCTGGTAGGCCAATCGTTCGTACCGAAGAAATCGTCACACTACATAAGTTAAGACTGACGTTTTCCAATCCATGACCACCTTTGACCAAGATAATTTTTGATATCCCGGTATTATGACCCATTTTTACTTTATTCTTAATTTTTTGAACAGTTTCTGGAGTACGTGTTAATAAATTATGTGTGATCAACCGTGTTTTCTGGCAATTCAGAAGTGAATAACCCTGTATATATTTATATTAAATTTTTAATGTGTGAAATGTTGCTAAACACGTGTATGATGAGAATGCGTTTGAAACAAATACTTGCTCTAATAATTTTGTGTGGCCTAGAAATGTTTTCTAAAAATAAATCAACTTTAATGAAGAACAAACAAAATTAGTTACGGTAGATTTCCAAAAATATTTAATTTTTAAAGTAGATCTATAAAAATAGCAATCCCTCCAGAATGTAACATTATTTCCTAGTAGCAATTTATTTATAGGGACGTTACATTGTCTTACTATTTTGTCTAGAATCCAAATTTTAGTCATCAACCATTTGAAAAAAATCCAATTATGTTAATTACACCGGAGGTTGTTGATACCCATCATCTGGCATTTTTCTTCAGATGTGCTTCGACATTCCTCATTTAGATGTACTGGCAAGAGTCGACATAACCATTAGCTCGGTTATTAAATCCATGAATTAAGTAATTGCGTGATTATTTTATCGGTCCGTTTGTTGTTTAATTGAGTATGTAGCATGGTGTAATGAAACGTTTTTGTATGGGTCGTGGAGCTAAACGGTAGGTAAATAGGCCGTATAACGCACTATGTACACTATAACTTTTTTCCGGTTGTCTCATTAGCGATTATCGCTTTTCAGATAATAACAATTTACATGGCGTGTATTGTGAGAGTGAAGATAATCATCTGCGGCTAATTTGTTTAGTGTGGCTGCGTTATGAGTCTGTATAACCCCCTCATCTGTCACTCGAGGGTCAGGCGCACGCTGTCAGAATACGGCGGCGGCGTCGTCGTCTCAGAGATATCCTTCAGTATGTGTGACGGCCCATTTCACTCGCTAATGATGTAGACTGCACGTCTCGTCTCGCCATTGCAAACACGACTTTCTTTTTCTGGTGCGATATTCGATTAAAGGACCTGGGCCTCACTTAACACGCTGGATTCCGCCTCTTTTTAAAAAAATCTTTCGTCGAGGCACCCCAAATCAGACATCATTATAACTAGTGAAGTTTTTCTTTACCTTTTCTACCTGGCCTTTTAACAGCAATTATCAGATGACTGAAATTTTGAACGATTACTGATCACTGATCAGTGATCAAGAATCACAAACTGTATTAAAATTTTTGATGCTATCTGATCTACGCAATGAGTCAAAAAATTCCTTCAGTTTTTGCACGTAATGAGCTATTGTGGTGCTAATAAACCACATCTGCCACTCAAAGTGCATAATTTAAACCTAGGAATTTCATACATTTTATGTACAATTTTTTATTTCCCAAAAATGAAACACAAATATAAAAAAAAACTGATGTTATTTTATACAGAGTGATCAACAAGAATCCAAATCAGAGCAAGCGTTGCAAATTATCGGTCACGTCGTAGCAAAATCATATGCACATAAGCGGTGAAAACATGGGCGTAGACAATTTATGGTCTCAAACGCTATTTAATAAAAAATGATACCTTATGAATTTTAGACGTTGGAATTATAATTGTGCATTTTATTATTATTATAAGATAAGGGAAACAATTTATAAGATTAACAAGGGCAACATTTTACATTTGTAAGAGTAAGTAAATGATCATCTTTATTGCCAAACGCGACGCCACTGGTACGGAGATGCTTCGTTGAAATGTCACATTTCAAAATCCAAGGTTGTTGTTGTTGACAATTTATGTGATTTAACCTAGAAAACAAATCTTCGATTTCGGCAAAGTTTACAGACGTTTATTGAAGTTGTAAGCAATAATTATCCCCGAATAAGTTGTAAAATGGGTTTTACCATTAAAGAGAAGGCATTTTTATTAGATTATTTTCGAAAGAGGGTGAAACAAGAAAATGAAGACTGGCCTTACTTTGTACCCCCTTACACCGAAGAATTTCAAGCCAGATGTCCGAACCTGATGGTATTGGTTATCAACAAGTTATCAATGTCTTAAAATTATAGTGCCTAATTTTAGCACATCATAATCCATCATTAAGAAGAAGTCAGGTCAGTCCTTAGTTCAAATTTTAGAAATGGTGCAAAATGTTCGACAAATTATCAAGGAACATCCCTCAACTTTCATAAGGCGTTTAAGACAGCAAGTTAAATTGTGTTATGGCACTTATCAGAAAATTTTTAAGAAGGATATTAATTTGTTTCCCTTTGTGTGTTGCAAGAAATAAAACCCACACATTACCCTAAACAAACTGACAGATTCATAAGGGTTTTTGAAATTATGAGAGGCGAGTTTGATTCTGTCTGGACCACAATGGAGAACATTTTGAGCAGTTTTTGTGAAAACTTATTTTTTGACCTTGGAGTAATTTAAATGTTTTAAACATTGCTAGAAAAATACGAGTAAGTTCTCAATTACCCAAAAATGAGAGAATAATAACTTTTACACTTACAGAAAATAACAAAACAAAGAATTGTGAAAAATAATAATTTTTAAAATTTTGTAACTCAAGATTGTGCCTTATGAAGGAATTTTGTGTAACTGTGTGTTTTTTCCCTAATCAATAATAAATAATAATTAATTATAACTTGCTTTTAAATCTATTATTCATGAATTACAAAAAATTTATAAAGGCAATTAATAATAGATTTTTGAGAGGTAGGCAACCAACAAAACGAGTGTTTGCAGCAAGTAAATAAAAGCGGCTGATCCATGATAGAAATACGTTTCGATAAAACAAAAGATGAGGTAGCACTCTTGATTTGGTTTCTTGTTGATCACTCTGTATACTTACTTACTGCTTTAGACATACTTGCATTTTATTTAAAAAACATATATTTGCACCATTCGACACGTAATTTTTGAGAATCTGCTAAATGATAAGGAACTCAACGATAACATTTTTTTCTGATAATTAAGTAATGGTGTAAGGTTGTGTTAATGGGGGTCATCCCAATGCCCAAGATACTTCTAATAATTCTATAAGTAATTCGATTGTTATCTTCAATTATATTCATTGTACCATCTGTAATAAACAGTCCTCTTAGAAGGTGCTTTTTCACCAACAGAATGAAGTCCTTCGACGCATTGTTTAAGAATGGGAACTTATAAAATCATAATTAAATTAAATTAAATTTAAATCATTAAATTTATTTTCATTGACTCTCTCAACTTTAATTGGGATTACTAGAAAATTAGGCTATGGAAAATAAAACTTCTGAAAACGTGCGGCGTAGCTTCAATCATACGAACAGCAATGATGAAGAGAGGTTCGTCGAAACTTCAAGAAACAAGGTTGTGGCTGGTAAATCCAGCACCATCTTCTTCGTTACCATTTAAAAAATAGAATTCTGTTATAAATGTTTTCTGTTTTTGAATGAAAACCATGTTTTTAAATAAATTCATGTACGTAAATGTCAGGATTGACAAGTGACAGATTATTAAGTAACGCACCACGTTTTCTGAAATCTGTTTTTCATAGCCCCCGCAATATGCGGACAATTTTATGGAATATCTTTGGTGTATTATCACTTATCAGTACTGAAGTTTAAAAATTGATTATTTTAATCGATTATAAAAACCAAGCTGGCTTGATTAGTGTAATGAACACAAATGAATAAAACACTCAGAACCTAAATAGGACAGAAAAATGTTTAAGTATGCGATTAACAATTGCAAATAATAAAATAAAATTAGCAAGATCTTTACGTATGAAAATTTGAAAATAATTAGGTCAGGACCTCCTAATTTTAATAAAATTAAATGCAGGAATTTTTGTAAAGGCCACTTTAAATAATGCCTTTCAGCCTCGCATCTTATGGTCGTTTCTAGTGGTCCCTTTAGAATCATCTGTTAGAGTGTGGGATTTTTTTGTTGTTTAATAATGATTTTTTTCTACTTCTATTGGATAACACTGTATAATTTAAAACCTCAGTTTCAAACGTCAGTTTTAGTTTGTCTAATAATGAAACTTATTTATCAATTTCTCTTCATAGTCGTAGAAAAAGTATTTATAGTATTCTATTCGCGGATAATAGCTATTATTGGGATGAATTCCGCCACTCGCCTGCGGCTCGTAACACAAAATCATCCTCACGGGTAATAGCCAGCATTATCCCCTCATTGAATAATATATGTACTACTATTAAGTTTCACTTTAAAATGTCATATGGTGTGATCAAGAAAATTTGTAATCGAGTCAGCCTTGGAAATATCACTAAACTACATGAAGGGCATGAGAAGAGGAATAAAGACAGTTGCTTACATAGGACATGTTACCCAAAATGGTATGGCCGTCTGCCACCTCCATCCCCACCATTGATAATGATTTGATATTTTCGTTAAATTAATAAATATTTTTTAAAAGATTGTTGATTCCTTACAAAGAGTTTAATAAATACGCTTGTGATTTGTAAAATTATAAGTCATTTATTTTACATTACCTAAATAAAGAGATGAAAAGTTTTGAAGATCAATCTCCCGTCGAATTACAATATTCAATCATTTATCCTACTTCATTTGAACAACACAAAATCAGATACGAACCTAGATTTAGAAGTGTTTATAATAATTACAACATTTTTGACATTCTAGTTACAGTTGGTGGATTTATTTCTTTAAACAGAGAAACCTCAAATATTTAATTAAAAGTTACATAAACTTTAATTAAATCGTACAAGCAACTTTTACAGCTAAATAAAATTTGATTTGTCAACATAATTAATTTGAAATATTTTCATCAAGATTTAAATCTTGTACGGCCTTATTTGCCACAACGATATTTTAATAACAAGTACGCGCAAATGTAAATAATATAATCACGTCCCAGGAACAAGTACTTGAAGTTTAATAAAACTAGAGTAAATCGATTTAGTCCATAACATTACAATTTTCACAAATATTAAAAATTTTAAATTTTTTAATAAAAGACTGTAAGAGTCTATACCGGGTGTTGTAGAAGTCCAGGTAATAAATTTAATCACCAATAGAAAGAACTCTTTAAAGCAAACATTTTTTACATATCGATCTTTCTTGGATCGAATATTTTTTTTACATTTTCCTAACCACTAATTTGACACTTCGCTCCTGGGATAATAATCAATTAAAACGAAAGAGGTGAGTGAAAATGTTTTTGTGCGAAAAAACTTCACAGTTTTTTTGAAGAAAGGACGATTACTGTTCTAATATTTTAGCTCTGTTTTGAAGAATTTGCGGAATTTGATAGTTAAATTTATTACGTGGACTTCCATAACACCCGGTATATAGTATGTATACAAATTCGTTTCTTCAACTGACGTTTTTATCTTTATATTAAAACGAAATATTGTACAATAGGAACGTTTTTTATATTTTTAATTACGTGAAAAATAGTTGTTTTTTTTTCGAAAATTCAGCACACATTTCGTCACGATATAAATGATGCCAGTGCATGCTCTCATGAACATCGTTAGATACGGCTGAAGAGTGTCTCCGTGCACGAAATCCTATCACTAGTTCTGCCTTGCCTGGTTTCTTGTGAAATATCACTCGTTTTACACCATTACATTCGGGTTTTAGTTGCTTGAACCTCTTCAAATTTGCCATATTATAAGTCACATTACAAACGTTTAGAACAAAACATTCTCCGCGGTCAGAGTTGATTCGGCTTCAAAATTCCTGTCGCAAACAACATTATTTATGACTGGGTCCAACAAACCGACATTTAAAAATATCGCAGGAGTAGTCACAAATCTGCGTGAAAATCGTGAAATTATAATAAAATTGTTATACGCTTTTCACGATTATCATTCGTCATTTCAATGTCTTTCTTAATTATTTTGACAGTTAAATAATCGTTGTTTGTAAAAATAAAATATGAGACGATAAAAATAAATCTCGATGGTTTCTGATCCATCAGAATTGTCATTTATTAATAATTAAATTGTCACCATATTAATTGTCAGTTTAACAGAGAAGTATAAATTATGATGTGATGAAAATTATATCAGGTGTCGAAAAACAACATTACACTTTTAGATTGGATCATACGTTTGAAATTGTCACCAGTTAAATCTAAATTACATCTATACCAATTTCTACTGAGGTTTCGTTAATTTTGTTGACACATTGTAGTGTTTCAAATCGTTTTCTTTTGAAAAATCGTGAAGTTTATAAATTCCAGTGATATCTGACACCATTTCAAAATTTCACCGCAAGTACCTAATTATGATTTCCGCTTTAGTTACAACAGACGCAAACATAATTTTATCGTTTTCTTTAACAACTCCTTGTACGTCAAACTTGACATTTAATTATTGATGGAAACAAGCACGACCACATGAATGACAATCTGGACAGAATTTCATTCGCAATTTTAATTACTGAAAAAAATAAATGGGTTTAAGTTTAAAAGAGCAAACAAGAGAAAACTAAATTTATGACTGATTAAAATTTGGTATAAATCTTTTCCATGATGGATAACTGAACGTAAAGTTGCATTATTTTTTGCAAGACTCAAGTAAAATATTGGTAGAGATTTTTAGTTAAGCATGTGTGACAAATAAAAAAAAAATAATTAAAGCACAGTTTTTCACTGAGTTGTTTTTGCTTGTGCGTATTTTACGTTCAGTAACATCATTTAATAATGAATTAATAATAATGAACCTTTTGAACAAAATTTCATAAAAATGTTATTAACTCCCATGGGCTTTAAATATATCGGTGCCCCCGGGATTCAAACCCGGCACTCAGGCTGTAGTAACAGTTTTCTCAACCCTTGTTAGTAATACACTATGATATTATTTTTGTGACATGGTTTGTTTAATACATGTAGTGCATCCAATTGTAAACTGATATTATGATTTGCTTAATCATAGATGATAAACTTAAACGAAAACAAAATTCTAGCTTTCTAGATATGATCAAGAAAAATTTTAATTCTTCGGTTAATCTTAATGAATTAAGTTATATGCATGAGCAATTTTAATTTGCAATGAAATAAAATACTTCCACAATTAAATGGATCAAGAAATTTTTGTATTGAAACAATTATGAGAAACGTAATAAACGCAAGTATGAAGAGATTCATTTAATACATAATTCAATTATCGAGAGAAAAATTTTGATGATGGTGCGGAAAGAACATATGTAACTTTCGTTCTATGTTACGGAAATGTGAATTTTACTGAATAATTATCTTTCCAGTTGATTGTCGAGTGAATACTAAATAGAAGTTGAATAATATTGTGTCTTGTGAGCATAGGGAATGTCTTAAATCTCGTAGATAATAAAATACCTATTAAATTAAAATATTTGAGCAGAAAAATGAGTTAGATAATAATTATCGTTGCCTGTCATTGAAGGATCTTTGGATTCTTCTGAAACAAAACTGTTCGTTAAATAATACATTTTTTCTACTTCGGTGTCACAATGAGCATTTTTTAGAATCTGCGTCTCTAATAGGTCTATTTATTGTATTCAATTTGGAGTCGTTTATGGCTATCTCTTAAAGCACTCGTAGTTTAATAGATCTCTAAGAAAATTTTTATCAATATTTCAGTGTATTATTGTCATTTACACCAAAAAACTTCCAATATTAATGTTTAAACTCTACTTTTTAACATACGTTGCAGATGTAGTTGCATCCGTTACGTTGAATTTCCAATTAATACAAAATTCCCTAGAATTTGAAAATTTATTTTTTTTATTTAAAAATTAAAACAAGGGTGCAAATTCTAAGGAATAACATAAAAAAACTCGTTTTATAAGGACATTGGCGCACTCGTCCCATACAAAACTCCCCTACGGGTCGTTTTCTACACTTGGGACTCGTGCGCCAAATCAACCCTTATAAAACTCGTTCTTTAATATACTATTGTGACACCGAAAACAGTTTCACAAAGATCAATTTTATAGCATCGTTTTTAGTGATTATTGAATGTGGGGTTGGTATTGATAGTAAATTTCAGTGTTAAATGCGATGTCATTTCAACCTGAATCCATGTTTTGGATCAAAATAAACTATTAAAGGGGTAGATTAGTATTGTAAAAACATTTAAAATTTGAAATTTAATTTTTGTAATTTGCCTTCATTTTGATTCTCTAATAGACATATTAACGAACGCGACGTAATCTTCTGGGATGTCCTTATAGCCATTATTTCACGGAACAGTTGTCAGTTTAAATTACAAAATGTGCAAAGGATTATTTATCAGGATTTATCAAGCAACAAATTCGCGACCGTATTTTTGGGAATTTCACGTATTTCAGCGGGCGTACATGAAAGATTATTATCTTTCATATTCGTGTTTTGTGACAGAATTTGGATAAAACAAAAGGCGACTTTGAAGACTTGATCAAATTTTCACTTTTAAAATTAAGACATTACCAACCGCTACGAAAATCCCTAAATCGAGGTAAGTAAACATTTTTGTTTAAAAACGGCTTAAAAAGGGCAAATTACAGAAAATAGTATAAAAAACTCGTTTCATAAGACCTTGAAGCACTCATTCTTTAAAATAACTCGTGGCTAAGCCACTCGTTTTTTAATCTTGAATTCGTGCTTCAAGACTGGTCTTATGAAACTTGTCTTTTAATATACTAGTTTAAAACGACGTAATTTCATTCAGAATTTGTTAATATATCCAGAAAATCCAAAATTTTGTCTATTAATGTCAGACCTATGCAATTTGCATGGAATCCGAACTTCAGTAATTACCTACGTTGTCAAAGAAACAACTTGTTTATTTTCACTTCAGTCACTTGTAATTTTTCAATCATTTTTAATCCCTTTGGAATAAAAATAACACTTTAGTCTTCGAAGAAAAGGACCGAAGTAGAAGTTACGTACTTTTACTCTGTCGGACAAAAATGTTTCACAAATTAATATCGTGTGGTCAAGAAAATTTGTAATCGAGTCAGCGTTGGCGATGTCCATGATTGAACTGCACCCATAATCACCGTCAAATAAGAAAAAAAGAAAAATGGTGGAAGTGATAAAGTTTTAAACAAGTAGAAGGTGCTGCAATTGTTAAAGCAGTAAATTATCTGGAGAAAAAAAAAATTCGGGTGTAATTCAAGGAGATAACGTTGTGACTCTGGATTAAAAAACCCAAACTATTGTTATATTTTAGAAAATACTCTATTTGGTCACTCGTTGAAATAAATGGTGTTGCTATGGAAAATAGTCAGTGTTCGAGTCAGCCTTGGAAATGGCTGTCGGAAACTGCACCAAAAGGAAAAAAACAACAGAAAATGGCGGGGCAATAATTTTTATATACAGTTTTATTATTAAAAGCAGAAGAATAAAGAATAAGAAACTTAGCAGAGAGAGCGTGCAATTATTTATAACAACCTATTTATCAAAATCTCCAACAAGAAGACAAGCACAAAATTAATTGTACTAAAATCATCAAATATGTAATAAATAATAAAGTAAATTCAGATGTCACAGTTAAACTTATCAATTGGTTACGAAGAAGATAAATTGGGTCTTACCATTAGATTCATTGACGCGGATTACCCTTCTGTTTAATTAATTATCACATTAAAAATGGAAGAATTATGTGACGAATAGAAAAAATCTAAAAAATATTATTTGGTGCTTTTGTGATTCAATGTTTTGCGTTATTCGGTGCCAAACAAATTTTTAAATTACAACAATACAAAATAAGGTCATATAACTTCCGTTGACCATTTTCACATACTACAAGAAACAACGGGGTTTATTCCAAATATCTAATCTTATTGGACGACAAATAATATACGTCCTCCTAGCAATTTAAATACGCTGATAAAGAAATATTTAATATTCAAATAATTCTGCTCTGTAGACGAATTTCTCGAAAATAATTCTAATAATATTTTTTATCCAACACCTGTTTATTATGAAGTCATAATAATGCCGATTTTGAATATATTATGAGGTCTATAAAACACTAGTGCACTTATGAACCCATAATTAAACTGTTTTTATAATTGAATTGAACAATTTATTGAACATCAAAAAGAATAAGAACTGTTACAGAAGGAGGTGTAAAACTATGTATTACACTCGTGCCTTAACAGCAAATAAGTCACTTGTATAATAAATAGCTATTAACGGAAATTTATAATTGATGTACCTATTAGGTAAATGAAAGTGGTTTGTCTGTTTTTTGTTGTCTTTAATTTTATTTTTAATTTTCTCTTCTGGTTTTGATTTTTGCACTTGTAATATGTATTATAAATAAATATCATCTGACCCATCTCTGACAGTTAGCCCCGGCACCTTTGTCCTCGTAGGAATTCCCAAGTAAGCGGTAAATATGTAGATAATAGATAATATTAGGTACCCGAAGACATTACAAATCCTAAACCCCAGTCCAAGTAGACTACTTACACCTTCTGTTATTACATAGATAATATTTATTGTTATTGCCAAACTGTTCAAGAGACTTACGAATAGAAAGACGCATCCCTAATATATGTTTGTGAATTGTGTCTTATGTTGGGATACTTACTTCAGGACTTCTCAAAAGAAGGTGAGGGATAATCGTCTGCTTCTCGTTTTATTATTGTGTAAGAAAATGTACGTAGATTATTCAATTGCATGAATGAGTTATTGCGTGTTAGTGTATCAGTTTTGATGATCTGGCACAAATCAGTGTAGGAAACATCAAGACCCCGTGTAATGATGCGATTTCTTGTGGTTGTGCTTCCTGAAGAGACGCCACTTACTCCATTCAGTTCTACGAGAATTCCAAAATACCTCGTTTGTCTTCATGATTTCGCTATTAACATTTTTGACGTTTTTATATTAGAATTTCAACTATAGTTGGTCCCATCATGACAATTGCAGAGGTAAGGCAAATGTTTCATTAAGAAGTAAATTAATTAAACATTTGTAAGTATGTAATTATTAAGAAGTTATAACGGGTGTTCAAATGAAAAGTTCATCAAGTTGGCTATGACTGTTTGACGAAAGAAGAGCGAAAAAGGGCTGAAGCCTTCTTTGATGTTGTGTTTTGCCAGTGTAACGACTTTTTTTTAGTTGAGTTTTTCGTTTTCTGTAGAATTATAATAAATCAACTGCTTTCACAAGTAAACAACATTCGATTTTTGTATCTCACTTTTTTAATCGAAAGTTATTTTCGAAACGGTACCAAAGCTGGGGAAGTTTGGGTTTATTGGGTTAACAACTCACACAATATTACACAAGAATTTACATCTTTATCCCTACCGTGTCACAGCAGGGCGGAATTGAGCCAGCAGATTATCCAAGAAGATTAATTACATTTTTCTAATTGCCTTGTCGACAACGTAGGCAATAATGTAGATTTTTCACAGATTATTTTCACCGACGAGTCATGGTTTCATACTTCAAAATATTTAAATTCACAGAATATCAGAATACGGACTAGTGAAAATCCACATGAAATTGTCGAAGAGGCATTACGAGTATGTATATGCTGAAAAAATTTGTGTTTTTGCAGGATTTAGTTAAAGACGAATAAATGGACCAATATTTTTTCAAGGTAACATAAAACAAAGGAATATGTTTTTTTAGAATATTGTATGTATGTATTTCATTTTTATTAGGTACACTAACTGCCCAAAAACATCGAACTGAAATTTTGGATCAATTTACTGATCAACTGCATGATGATGAAATTCACTATTTCTATTTTCAACAAGATGGAGCAACTCCTCACTGTGCAATCGAAACTTGAGACTTATTATAAGAAGAGAATTTTTTGAAGATCGCATTAATTAGTCGAAATGCAGAAATTCCTTGACCTCCATGCTCCTGTGATATTTGACTTATTGCTATACCATTATCTAAAAAAAATTTGTTTTTCTAACACCTGTGGCAAATTTGGTCGACTTACAGCAAAGAGTTCAACATAAAATACAAACATTTTAAACATCTTCTATGATTTTAAAATTGTCTTGGTGTGCATTTAATGCTTTCAATATAAAAACACATCCAACATATTTGAAATTTTACAAATTACACATCGCTGCGACTTTCGTCAAATTAAGAGGTTTTTTTATATGTTACCAAACATGTAGTCAGAGACATGTCCTGCTTTAATTATGAACCTTTTTGATTACATGACACTCACATTACAAATAAAATAAATTTAGTCAATAACGTCACTTCTTTACGTGGTCCTAACCTAGCGTTTATCATTTCTCTTCTAAGACATACTTCACGATGTTGTGAAAAATTCAAATACTTGATGAACTTTTCAATTAAACAGCCGATAGTTTTATAATTGGAACCGTCAGAGTCACATGGTAACACTATATGCAATATATTTCTGAGGCTATTCTACGTATACCTACTCAAAAAAAAATCAGTTTTCAATCAGTTTATTCAATACATTATTTTACACAATTTATCTTCATGTCTACCAATACAACCTTGATTTGTGTAAATTTTGTTATAATTTTAAGCAATAATATTTATATTATTTATTATCATTGTCGCGGGTCCTCAACTGCTGATTTTTAGAAACTTCTGAAACTCAGCAAACACTTTTCACCAAAAAATTTAAATAACATTTACTTATTACTTACTAAATACCGGATTTTAGGCAAAATAAATCTCTATCCCTAAAAATTCCCTATTTATGTCCTTCAGCATGCATTTGCTATCGCCTAAAATGCCTATTTTCCCAAATAAACGCCTTAATTAGGTACCTAAAGCGCCTAAAAATGTTTTATAGGTCCTAAGGGCCTTTATTTTTGGTCTAAAATAGGATATTTTTATTTTTTTACAATTTTTCAGTGATAGTGACTGTGCGGATGTGAGTTCGGTATTTTTGGCACAAGGTGAGACTATGGCCAACTTTAGCCATCAACACCAAAAACTAACCTAACTTTTTGTGTGAAAAGACAGTAAAAGCGCAAGCAAAAATACAAGAAATGCCAAAAACTAGATATATCTTTTAATAAAGTATGTATTATTTAAGTGATGCCTGTAAGGTCATTTGAAGCATTTCTCACGATTTATTTATCAATAATTACACGAAATATTTAATAAAAAAAGCAAAATAACAAAATTATTACCAATATTTAACCGGTACCACTGTGGTGTAACACGAGTCGCCCAATTGCATGGGTGACAGATGTCAAAATCAAAAATAGCAACATGGCCGTTCAACTTTATTAAAAAGTATCTAAACTTGAGACTTTAGTAGGCAGACTTTACTAATATTGTTGAACCTTCAAGTATTAAGTAATAATATTATAACAAGAGAACTAGGAATTACTGGTGCCTTAAAATTTGAAAACCGTACCTAAGTTTGGAAATTGTCATTTTACTGTAACTGCAGCTAAAAAAAATTAATTCATGTTCAATTTTTGTTTTGTGATCTGCTTGAAGATAAAATACAGGGTCATTATAAATGATTGTACCATCGTAGGTGACTGTGCGCTACGCTTTAGGTGCGCCGCTAAACCCACTAGTTGTTACAAACATTTATAATGACCCCGTAGTATGTACAGGGCTTTAATAAATAATTCATTCATCAGGTGTGCTGTGATTGACTCCATTTATTAACAAGGGGATACAGCCTTCTTCTTGTGCTTCGCCCAGTAGCAACCTCGACTCCGTCTCGGTCTTCAATCTCTGGGCTAAGCACAAAAAGGCTCACTTCTACTCTTAATGATACAATCTACTATTTTTAGAAATAATCACAGTACCAAAAATATCAACTCAGTTTAAATTGTGTGTAAAATTAGTCTCTGCATCAACACAAAAAAAAATCATATTGATGTCTATTTACAAAAACCACTGTTCAGAGATAATGTATTGTGAAAAATCTTCTAATACCTTCAGATCACAGAGTTTATCTTACTTACTCATATTTTTATTATTATGTAGGTATAGTGAGAATCACGAAGCAATGCGTGTACGTTATTACACATCCATAACGTCACGACATTACTACGTTTATCTGCGTTAGTCAACGCGAATATTCGGCATCTTCGAATGTTTTGAAACTTGCAGGGATCGTAAAAACACAGGCAAAAGTTAGCTCTGAAAAGAGTTGTTTTATTACACGCAGGAAAGCAATGAAACGAGGATCTCAAAAGGAACGTAAACACTAAATAACAGCAACGACTTCTTCTAACCTCACAATTAGCTTTAATCGTTATTGATCAACAAGTTGATGTAAATTGACTAAAAGCTGGTTCCTCGACATGCCAATCCTCATGGATAAAAATTACCAACAATTGAACGATAGAATTCGCAGTTTTACAGTTTTAAGTTGGTACTGCAAAACCTTCATCGCATTGCTTCGCGATTCTGACTATATTATCATTCATTTCCAACATTGACTCAGCACTTAACCACCATTCGGGTTGAAGTTCGCCATTACACGATTTACACGTAATAAGCAACAAATCAATTTGTAATTATGTGAAGCAATGATAATCCCCAAATCCCAGTCCAACTGGACTACTACTGACCATTCACCACGCTTGTCTTGTTCTCATAATATACCGGGTGAGTGAAGTTTTACCGCCCGCACGATTAACCCTATTAAAAAATTAGTAAAAATTACGAAATTTTAGGGTTACATTCCCTTGATATAAGACTTCAAATATGTGTAATCAATTTTCCCTTGTCACTTTATTCAGTGATAAAATTTAAAAAATCGATTTTGAGTAAAAAAATAATTTTTCGTACACGCTCATACTTCACAATTAATTCAAACACATTTATGAAATTCGCATCAAAAGATAATTATTCGTTTTTAAATTATTCCAATTTTAACATTACCTAAGAGCGAAAAATGACCAAGATTTACAACTGCAGTGTCACAAATAAATATCTCATTGTTGGGAAACATCTGTTGACCACTTTTCTAGTAATTCTCCCTAAAGACTACCATAAACAACCTACTTCTTTTGTGGAACTGACCGCCCTATTTAATAATAAATAATTAAAACAAAATCTTTACCTGTTTAATTAAAAATGTTGAAATTTTTACACTGTTCTACAGTGATACACAATCATTCCTGAATTTTTTGAGAATTTTAAATTGATTAGAAGTGGGTGTTTTCGCTCGGGCGGTAAAACTTTACTCACCCGGTATAATATAATATTTAAAGTGTGTCTTATGATGCTCAGTCCAGAACTATTCAGGAAGGTAAGGGATTGTCAAATTCTGCTTCTTGTTTTACTTTTGTGCAAGAAAGCGTGCCCAAAATAATCATTTTTATGAACGAGTTATTGCGTGTTAGTGTAAATATAGGTTTACATGGTCTGACACAAATCATTGTCATTATAATATCCCTAAGTATGTTTATTATTACCGCAGCACGTCATGTTTCACTACAAACAAAAAATTGAATTAATTTATTCTCATGTTTTTTAATGAAAAATAGTAAGTAGGTGTAGCTACTTCGCTACCTATACCTATAATACCCCCACTGTCATATTCAAGTATCACTGTTGTTTTTAATTTATTAAAAAGCGAAATTTGATCCTTAAGTGTTCAAAACAACTCTTTTAAATAAATGAAATTTAATAGATATATGTAGGTATAAAAAAGTTCTAATTGGCAGAAAATTTGCTTATGTTAAATTGAATGTTACAAACTGCAAAAATAATAATTAGTTAAAAGCGGTAGAACATCATAGTTTGAACAGATAGATGATAGTTATTGTTAAAATATAATTGAAACTCATTTACGACAGATTTGTTTAGTTTGGGCGAATTTTAAGACAAACTTTAGATTTCGTAAATAATGTGAATATAAACCGGATGTTATTGTTTGAAAAGAATCTGTTAGCGCATTAATTTCTGAATTCTTGTGCGGAACAAAGAAGAAAAACATATTCTAACCCTAGTATACCTAATTAGCTCAGGGATTCTAAAACAGTCATGCCCGTCGTGTCAGCCAATAAAATCGTTCGGATCCCCCCAACCATAACAAACTTGATTGGCCAACACCGTAAATCGGCCATTTTATAACATAAAGGCGTCCAAAGGTGGAGCTTCTAAATAACACACATACATACATCGATATAATGTTAAGACCATGAAGTTTCCACTCAAATGGTCTCTGAGATTCAAAAGAACAGCTGTTGTGCGTAAGATTCTTTCAGTTTTAAACACAAATCGGGGACCTCATTTTCGACACAATTAAACCCATTGTTTCATGGTCAGATTTCGATTACCGCTGGATGTGTACGATCGACGGTTCAGGAATTGGACAAGTGAAGTGACATTACTTTTTGTGGTTTTTGTGCAGTTTTATGGTGCTTTGTGGCCAGGGCCTCCTGGATTTTATCAGTATGGATGCTGGTGAGTCGGTTATTTAACGTCGAAGACGTCCCGATCAAGTAGGCTAACGGTTCAAAAACGGTTGTCCTCTAACGCTCTGTCAAATTTTGACGCTCTGACAAATTAAAACTTAAAATTATCTAGACAATTTCTCACAAATATACAAGTTGCAACCAATCAACTTGAAAATTTGAAGTCTTCTCTTCTTGTTACAACATCCACAACTTAGCTGGGCATGCAAAACGCAAATCACGTGTACAAAATAAACTGATTTTTTTGTGAAATTTCACGCATTTTATGTACCTACATGTGTTAATTTTTTTTTGATTGGTCGTTGAGCTTCATTCAGACTTGGCCAATCGAGCTACCGTCGGACGGTACATTTAAAACAAATTCCTAAACAAATGAGCGAGTCGTGTCAAAACCACACTTTATATTTCTTAATAGTTAATAATTCTTATGTTGACATTGTTTGAACAGACTACCGGTCTTAATGAAATGCAAGCACCCAACGGAAAAAGCAAACATAACCCAAATCTTTGTGTAAACATAACATTTTCGGGATACGCTTAATGGACGAGCGAACAATTTGCTTTCGACGAAAAAATTAAGACAAATCGTCAACGAGCACCTTTTAATCTCGGTTTCAAGTGGCACATTTGACAACTCCAGATTTTTAAAGGAATTCGTTTTTCGCGGCGTAAATAACGTTGTCGGGCATTAAATGTGTAAGTATACGGGGTACGGGTTAAAAATTTTGACACAGGTGTTGGATTTTATTTATGAAACGCGTCATTCAAATTAGTTCCATAAAGGATTCGTCTCACCTCGACGGTCTTAATTTCCAACACGTCAAAACGCCATCAATATTCCGATTTTAGTGGTAAAAAGCGATTCGCCACGGACCAGTTGGGTGGTTTACAATATAAAAATAAGAACAAAATGTCAGACCAACCCGGAGGCACAGGCTCGAGTTACTCAAAGAGCTGAGTTGACAGAAAAAAGAAAGAAATAAAGTGATGTGAAATTATAAATCTGTCTTAGCGAATAAGTTCTGCCGATGCTGACTGCACTTTGAGTTTCTTCAGTGTTAACAAATTGACAAGTTATTGTTAACGGTTTAATCATTCTTTTAGTGTTTTAAATGTGAAACAGGAACTGCAGGCAATTGTTTTTTCCTATTTGATTTAATAGTTGGGATTTCATTTCCTTTGTTCGAGTAAGAAATGAAGTAGCACCGTCAGATTTAAAAAAACTAAACGTAAAACTAGAGATCTGAAAAGCAAGTTTGAAGTGAAAGCTTTGCCAATAAAAACAGTTTTTGGGTTTTTTTCGCGACGCGAGGGAAAAATTTCTTTGCCATTTCAGACCTTTTCTTTTCAATTCGAGCTTTTGTAAAGCAGATCAAGAAATAATCAAGTGAAGCTACATCTTGTACACATACGTGGAAGTCGATTAATTGAACCACCTCGCCTTGCACTCAGCTAGTTCACTTTAAGCAATTTTTCTCAGACTGCGTGTTCTAGGTAGGTGGTAAATGAGACACGAAAATGTGTGTGTAGATAAATTATTTTTGCTTTTGCTAATAAGTTTTGAGACAATTTGGCGGCAATGAATTGACTATAAATTTGATGGATTTCCAGCGTCAATGTGATTGTTCAACTATAATTGTAATTGTGCCGGTGGTCATAAAGTTTGGGAAAAAGTTATCTAATACACGACCGATTACGACTTGTTCATTATTAATTAAATTTGCGAGGAAAGGCGAATCGAGTGGGCAACAATTATAACTAAGTCTATTTTATTTCATTTTGGGAAATCTTTTCATCTTACCTGTCAAAATTTGGTAAACTCATATTTTAACAAATTATATTGTCTTTTTTCGTAGCCAAAAGAATTTTGGTAACTGGATTATTTTTTAATTTCTCACTTTTAGTGGGTTCGTAAGAATTATCCTTAATTATCATTAATTTCTTATCATAAGACAAACTCTAACAATTTAGGTGATTGTTGTTAGAGCATCAGTCTTTCAAAGTGGGTTGTTAAAAAAAATATAAACTTTTTAGATAATACCTAATCGAATACATATTTGCTAAAATATTTGTTAAAATAGTAACTGACAATTGTTTGGTTGACTGGATAGTGTGAATATTTCTATTATAAGTACATAGTGATAGAAGGAAGTAACAGAAACGTGTTTAATTTTATCAACTGATAAGTTTGCATGTATTTCAAGAGTGCTCATAGTATGTGTAACAATTTCACAAGTCAAACAATTTTTATTGTTTCTGATAAGAAGCAACAAATGTTAAACTGGTCGAGAGAAATTAATTCTTGACACCAACGAATCCAACAAAAGATAATTCAATAATTTTTTAATATTACATCATAAAGCCAATCAGTTACCTAATAAATTTTGTGTTTCCTAACATCTCTTCTTGAGTGTTATTTTTGACAAAATTTACAATAAAAGCATACAGAAAACCCTTTGTTAGCAATCACATGACGTTTGTTTGATTCACTGATTATGTAAAATTTGTTGGTGTCTTTTTTAACGGGATCCGAACGATAATAAAATACTGTCCTGATAAGGGTTTGTCGCCACAAGAAAAGTATAAGGAGGTAGTGATATCAGATAAACCTACACCTTCGTAGCAAGTGGCAATAAGAACTGGCACAGAGATCTGGCAGTAGGATAGGATCCAGCGGGAAATGTTGATAACAGTTCTTTAGGATTGTGAAGACGCATTTTGGATTGAATATTTCCGGTGTCAAGTGTGAGACGAGAATTAATTTTCTAAGGACGCCATACTGCTAAGCAAAAAAGAAGGGGAAAATTGAGGTGAAATGTGCAGTGCCATGCACATTCCATTCCATTCCGTACAGGACAGGCTCACAGAATTGCATTTGTCTAGCTGTATTATGTATATTTTAAGGTTCACTCTTCGTTAAAGTTACCACTCAGTGATTACTCTCTTATTCCAAAAATTAATAGGGGGATAATCGTGTGTTTGAGCCATAAACAAAACTAACAAAAGACATTTTTCTTGAGGATATCAAAACACTTCAATATTATTATTTGCATTTCCGGGTCTTTTGCTTTAATGTCAGGAACAATTAAAACGTTTTTGAAAAAGTTAGACGCACGACTAGTTAAAATTTAATGATAATGACAAAGGCACTTTAAATAGATAATTATAGAACGTTCCTAAAAAGGCCCTAAGAAGTATCTGGTAAATGAGACAAAGTATGTAAATCAAAAAGTTTCTAAACTAAAGGAATGTTTATTCTGGCGTTTAATCCGCTTTAGTTTTACTGTCAAGAAATTGACAGTTATAACCTCCTTACTGTATTAAGGCCCATACACAATGGCATTAACGTTACGTCGATGTTAAAACGTTAATGTTAACGTTAGATCTAGAAATTCAAAATTACATGTATTTCATTGTGGACGGTTCACAATGACGTTATGATGAAAATTAATGTTCCATGATATTGTTAGCGTTAACGTTAGTTCTAGAAATGTTCTGGATTCTTAACGTTACATTCTACCATTAGCCAACGGAAATAATTTATAAAAAGTACTGAAATACATGTAATTTGATCTAACGTTAACATTAACGTTTTAACATCGACGTAACGTTAACGCCATTGTGAAAGGGCTGTTAATTTATTGTCACAGACGAGTGGCTTATTTTTCGAATAACAAATGCATTATTGAAAGGTGAAGAAAAATTTGCGGAAACGTGAAAAATCGCACGCCAACACCGAGTGGGTACTTAATTACTTGAGAAGATATATTTATTTTAAATGTAAAAATTGTAGGTAATGTTCCAGTTTTCGTGGTATCCAAACAATGATTAAAAAGGACAATGGCATGACAACCGTACCAAAACCGAATTTTGTTTTAGATGTTTTTATTTAGGTGGATTATTTTCTATAAATGTTTCATAATTTTGATAAGATTTTTCATTTTATTCCGTCACAGCAAATTTATTATAAAAAAAGAGATAAGTGGAAATAAGCGTAAATACCACTCGTTAACAAATAAATTCTAACTTTGAATTTGTTTCTTTAATGGAAGTAAAGTCCATTCGAAAATCAAAAAACCACCACCTGTTGCGTTAGGTTGGTAAAATTTAAAAAACCCTAGGTAGATATTTTTTCATACTATGTTGGTAACTATAAATTATGACATTTATGTGATTCAAAATAAAATTTAATTGCTTTGAATTTCGTTCATATTGTTTTATTAGCAGCATGTTGCATTTATTTATTGATTCTTATTATTTTTACCTAAACGTGCCCAGAAAAACAAGACATTTAACCTGAAAATTACAATTCTCACCAAATTTTACACTAAACAGCGTTGCCGATAGTAATTATCGAGGAAAATGCGACGTTGGTGGTTTTTTGATTTTTGAATGGACTTTATATATTTTTTCCTTAAAGTTTTGAAAGTAAGGTTAAAAAATTATTAACTCTAGAATCAATGCGGTATTATATGTATGCTTTTTTCTAATTTACTGTTTTAACAAAGCTGTTTACGCATTCGTTCTGACTGAATGCAATAAACGATTAACACATCCGAAATCTAGGAACTTTTTTCATTGCCGGCAGCAAATTTACTGTGGTATTCTCTGCTATATTTGCCGTATTTCTGGATAATTCATCTTTAATTGCAATTTCACTTGCGAAAAATGTCAATGTTGTTTAGTCTAGATTCAAATTTAAAATTTTACTTTAAATATCAACTTTGAAATAAAAGTGTCACCAACTGTCACAAAATTCCCTAAATTATCAAAATTGATTTTATTTGTAAAAAATATGAATTTAATATGCAAATTAGATAAAATATCATATAAAACTCAAGAGCACTCGTCATTTACAGGCAGTCGTGCCTGCGGCACTCGTGCTGTATATCTGACTTGTGTCTTAATATTAAGTTTTATAAAACTCATGTTTTAATATACTATTATGAATTCCTTTAATATAGGAAGTTCAAGATGTCAACAACAAGACAAACTTTCCCTTATTATGGCATCATTAATCCGTCAATCCGTAGGAATTTGATCTTGAGTTATGTAGTTGAAAACAATTAAAGGATTACATTGAACATTTCACATTTCAAAAGTAGTGTCGCAATATAAAACTCATCTCTACCTAATACAAAAGAGCAGAAATCTAATGTTACATATTCTATATCTATAGAGTTAAATAAGAGCGATCAAATTAATTTGTAATCGAGTTATCCATGACTCCGAAATCGTATGTCGTTACTTGCACTCCACGCTCCAATAAACACAGCTTGAAACATCTCTCGACATATCAATCGCAAAAGACATAGGTACGGGTTCAAATCCATGGATGACTCGATTAAAAATTTTTTTGATCGCTCGATACTTATTTTTTACTATTATCTTCATAACTAACTATAGTACACACGTTTAGTCTAAATTAGCTTATTGCGTCCAGGAAACATTTCTTTAAAAAACGCGAATTTTATTCATTGACGAAAAATTTGTTCTTTAACATTTACCTTCATTTCATTTTTATTTAAATATGCATGGGTCTCTTTAAAAAATTATGTTTATTTTTTAGTAATACGATATTGTTTCTTTTCGTCATAGATACACATTATGAAAAACAACTCATAACTCCCTTGAGATTTGTCAAATTTTTTCGCCCTCCACATTGTTGACAACAAACTAATGAGAACGAAACTATAGCAACCACATATTCACGCAATTTTCCCTGCAAAATATTTTTAAGAAAGTTTTAACTTTTAGGTAGAGACTAAAAATAAAATATTGTATGCCCCACGGGAGATATTCATGTTTTTCCTCTCGGTTGCCTTATAATTCCTCGGGCCAAAGGCCCTCGGATTATAATCACGTCAACCTCAGGGAAAAATCATGTTCATATCTCCCTTAATGCATAAATATCTATTTTAGGTAGGTATGAAATAAATTCAGAAAGAAGGAACAAGTGAACTAAAGGTAATAAAACTTGAATTGTAATATGTAGAAACTAAATAATAATCTTTGAGAAAGAAATCAAAAATGTTATTGTTTTATTTATTGGAAAACTTCACAAAAACGTCCTAGTTTAGTTCCTTATTTCGTTTCGTCACCCAGACCCAACAAAAAGAAGAATAAAAATCATTATTTATGATCCTTTTGAAAATACTGTTTTTTTAAAAGACTATTTTCAACTTTCTCGACATTGCTTATAGTCCAATCAATAGGGAGTTTTACCTTGCAAAAAGTACAGAAAAGTTTATACTTGGCAGGTTTCTTCTGTCAGGCATATTATTACTGTTGTTGAGTTTGCGACCTTGGGGGGTTGCCGCTCGCCCCGCCATACTGGAGAATAGGGGTGCAAAATCACATTTTTGTGATTATTTCATTATCCGTGCGAGATACCTGTATCTAAGTTATTATAGAAAATGTATAGCATGCAATTCTCTACATTTTTTGTTCTTTATGTTTTTTTGTCAGATCAATAGTTTCGTAGTTACAGCGTGTAGAAATCGAGAATTTCTTTTATTTTTGTATTTTTTATTCTTTTCCACACCATCACAGAGGTAAAGCAATAGGGTGCGTTTTTTTTTTTTTATGTGGTGTCCCCAGTGGGCATAATCCACGATGCAGTAGAAGTTTACTGTTTTACTCTGTTTGATCTCTTTGTAGCGTAGACGGACCCTAATGATCTGGATCGAACGGTATAGATGAGCTGAATTAATCAGAGTTTATGAATTCGGGAATTCCTCTTGAGAATTTTCCTCTTGTTCCTCAGGGTCATCATCATCATCATCAAGATCATCTGGCGTTTGCCAAAATAGAAATTCATTGATTTCAGGTATTTGTTCGTCTTGATCTTCAGATTCTGGAACGTCTGTGATTATTTCATTATCCGTGCGAGATACGTATATCTAACTAATTACAAAAAATATAGAACATACAATTCTCTACAATTTTTGTTCTTTACGTTTTTTTGTCAGATCAATAGTTTCGTAGTTACAGCCTGTAGAAATCGAGCATTTATTGTTTGTCCGTCTACGGGAATATCGGACAACGTGTATACTAATGAAACAGGTAAACGCCAAATGATCCTGATGATGATGATGACCCTGAGGAACAAGAGGAAAATTCTCAAGAGGAATTCTCGAATTCATAACCTCTGATGAATTCAGCTCATCTAAACCGATCGATCCAGATCATTTGGATCCGTCTACGTTACAAAGAGATCAAAAAAAGTAAAACAGTAAATTTCTACTGCATCGTAGACTATGCCCACCGGGGACACTACGTAAAAAAAAATGCACCCTATTGCTCTACCTCTGTGGTGGTGTGGAAAAGAATAAAAAGTACAAAAATAATAGAAATTCTCGATTTCTACACGCTGTAACTACGAAACTATTGATCTGACAAAAAAACATAAAGAACAAAAAATGTAGAGAATTGTACGCTCTACATTTTTTATAATAACTTAGATAGACATATCTCGCACGGATAATGAAATAATCGCAGAAATTTGATTTTCCATCCCTATTCTCCAGTATGGCGGGGCGAGCGACAACCCCCCAAGGTCGCAAACTCGGCAATATTAATAATATGCCTAATAAAAGATACCTGCCAAGTATAAACTTTTCTGTACCTTTTGCAAGGTGGAGCCATTTTTATGTCTCTATTGACTGGACTATTAACAGCCAGACAAATAAGACTTTTCTGGGAGTTGCTAAAAGATATTCCAAATGAAGAAGGGTGTAAGTGCGGTACATAGTTAATGATAAAATGGGGCTAAATATTTTTCCTTAAATGTTTAACACATAGAGTGTTATGTACAAAAATATTCTAAGCTGCTTGAGGATCCAGTAGGCCGTTTTTACTTATCAATTTTGTTGCTGAACAACTAGAATTACTTTTTTAATCACATAACTCAATGGCGCAGGTACAGGATATTTTGTCCAAATTTTATTTCAAAACGAAAAAAATATACCTACATATTAGAAACTATTTTGCTTCATGACTTCTATTCGTTATAATTAATTCTTTGCTAATGATAGCAACACCGGTAATGACCAAGTAGTCTGAATGCCTGTTAACTGCCGGGTCAGTGAGAATGAATAATAAGTTTCATATTTAGATTTGAAAGATGCGTATTTGCTAACAGAAAAATTTTAATTCTTCACAATGGTTACTGCATTTGGTTAAACAAAAAAATTCAAGGGTGGATGGAGCACATAGTTAAGGTAAAAATTATCAGTAGGATTGAACGGTTTCTTTTTCGTATTGAAATTTATAAATTGACATATGTATTAGCAACATTCAGAAGCATATTGTTGTTACTACACCACTTGTCAATCTGTTTAAAATCAGATTGCAGAAACACGACGTCATTAGGTTCTGTTAAAATAATAATAATTTTAGGTCAGCTGAAAACAAGCACAATGACCCTAAAATAAACCCCTGACGAATATCCGATGGTAGGTACATGACAGACAACCACCAACTTCCTTGTCGAGGTCTTCCAGATAAATAACTTGCAAATCACATTAGCAGTGAGTGTAATACCTCATAAGTGACAAGCTTTTATATTAAAATGGAATCATTAACTCAGTCGAATGCTTTACCGAAATATTCTTAAATTATAAAAGACGAAGAGAGAAACTAGATTTTTTTAAAAAGCAAGAAACAACCAAGCAGGACCAGGCCCTTTATTTTCATCGAGCTTAGTAAAGGTTTGTTCAATTTCAGTGCTATACTTACATGTATGAAGCTTAGAATATAACAATTCAGGGGCGGCTGGTGTATAAGTGCTGCAGAGCTGCAGAACTCCCAAAAATTTTGTTATACATTCTAATTTTAATTTCAGTAATAAAACAGTGACATGATTAATTATTTTACGTTAAAAAATTGAAAATGATTGCTATGCTCCATTGTGACGCGGGAGATGAGTTCCATTAAGTCAAATGATTTTTGTTGTCGGTGCCGCAGCTGGGCGGCTTTTATTGCATTGGGCCATTGGAGCTTAGCTGTGCACCTCTTTGCAGTCCCTTCCAACTTCCCTTCCACCCGCAAACGCGTCAACGCGTCTACAATTCATTAGTTGGATTGAACGAGAAACTGAGCTGCAAAGGCATCAGTTCATGGAGTAATTTCGCTCGGTTGTGACGTAGTGTGTATTCATTCGGTGTAAAAACGTGCTGATTGTGTTAAAATTTTCGGAAATAAATACAGTAGGGCGTCGATTATTATCTAAATGGGACTCACGGTAGTGCCAATAATCGTAAAATATAGCTGAAATTAACAAAAAATTTATATGAAATATGTTTGATCTACGACACAAACTCGAATTTATAATAAATTCCGATGTAAGCGGTAATAATTTTAAATTAGGATTCAATGTTCTTATAACTAACATTCGGCTAATCAATACTTTACTGTAAACAAATTAATAAATTTGCAGAACACCCTCTTTATTTCACCACGAGCCGCGCCTGTAACAATTATTAAAAATCAGGTTTACATAGCCATAATTGTCAGTAATTCTTGTAAGACATTATTTCCACTTTTCAGTGGCAGAGGCAAACTACTGTTGAAGGATTTTTTCTGTAGATGTTGCCAAAATATTTTAGTTTTACTTGACAAATCAGCTTCTACCGTTTTTTTTTTTGTTCGTTTGTTTGTGTAACATTTCCACGATTTGTGGTAAACTTCATCAAAAACAGAAAAATTACTTAAAATTCGTGTTATTTCTGAAATTTTAAGGCGGAATCTGGAAATAAGGCAAAATAAGAGCAATATTACAGATTTTTTTACTAACCCCCTCATTATGAAAATGTTTGCAATAATTTTCGCAACCACAACACTTTCAAGTACGAATTTTCTAAGACTCTTTTTTCAAGCAACAAGTATCTCTATTCATTAACATAATGACTGGTTCCATTATCACTCAACCAACGAGCAGTGAATCTTGTCATCACTTAAAATAATTAAATGAAGAGAATTAACATAACTGTATGTTATTATGCCAGACGGGCTCTTGCCCTAAAGGTGAAACTAGAGGTACAACATGATTGGTTAATAGAAATTAGCAGATTATATTAATTATTGTAATCATTTGCATATTTTAATGTAGCACAATTATGGCAACGTGCCTGGCTACGTTTGTGAAAATCAGTATCAGAGGATCAGAAATCGAACGTAATTTGAAGTAATAAAATAATTTTAGTAAAACAGTGAGAAAAGTTGTTAGCTCGTGCTGGTGAGGATATTGCGTAAACTCCACTCGAGCGGGTCCACTCGAGAAGTCATGTTGAAAGCTATTTGTAATAATATTGCCAGACCAACACGAAATATTTGTATTTTCGCCACTTGAGACGGGAGCAGAACATCGAACACCTCCGGCGTCCAAATCCATTTACTGAACAAATTTACCCTCGACAAACATTTTTCCTTTTCAGCCAAGAGATTATTGGTTTAGAGGGACACATTTTTAAATCTCTTCCTGCCGTGTAAACAGCACCGGCAATTGCAAGTTTACCACCGGTGGTTGTTGGTACACACCGGAGCCGGGATCACAACGAAAGCGCTCAAAAAAATTACTACATGTTCACTTTCTGTCACGCGTTAAACGTTGTTTACCGCCAACTTACCACGTTTTAAATATGCGTGTTTAGGCATTCTCTTTATCGTAGCTACCAACAACAATAGAAAATTACTTGCGGTTAATCGTTATTTCTTACTCACGTGTACTTAAACGCTGCGCATACAATGTACAGTGCAGCGCGCTGCTTCAAAAATTTTCATACTTCCATTCGGAACAAGAGTGGAGCGATCGTGTTTATGCCATCGGAGAGGACAGAATAGAAGATTAGGTATTACAGATTATCCCACGCGCTTGTCAAAAGTTAATTATGGGCTTATCATCTAACTATAAATTCACCACTGAGATCAATCAAAGGAGCTGATAGCGAAAACAATGCCTGTTCCTGATGGATGTATATTTATAAGTGCGTCTTATGGTGTCTCATCTGCAACAGCCGTTATTATCACGAATTATTGCAAGTGATATTTTTTATCTTGTAATTGCATTATCTTATCTGCTTTTATTCTATCTATAGTCTCTCTGAACGAATCTGCACGTTAATTTGTTCCAAATTGGTTTTGACTCTGAATTAAGTGACACATTTTCTTACTCGTGCTAGGAACTAAGAAAAGTTTTTGAACATTTATCAGGAATAATCTGACCCATCCCCAATATGATTATTAGTTTCAAATTACTCTATACATTGTTAGATTGTGCAAAACAAGGAGTTAATTATTGCATTTACAATTTTAACTCTAAATAAATTAATCTATCAAATTATCAGTTAAATTGATCATTATTATTTCGATGAAATGTTAAATAAAATTTATCATAAAAATTAATAGCATTCAATTGTTTCGTAATAACTAATAATACATCATCAAAAAGTAAATTAAGAAAAAAACATTTATTGTCGTGTTTTGGTTTGAATCTTTTACAAATGTGTTTTTAAAAAAAATTGATTATCTTCTCAACAAAGAAGAACATTTATTATGGTAAAATTGAAAACAAAAAATATTTGTAGTGAAACTGCAATCAGTGCAATCATTTAACGAATTACTAAATTTGTGCGAATAAGTAATTGTATCGCGCGTTCAAATGAAATCCTGGGCTGTGGAGGCGTTGGAAACCGTCAATTGTTGTGCGTAGATTCATTGGAGCATATTGAGAGCTAACCTAAAATTTAGAGCCAAAAATCTCTTTTTTTCTTTCTTTGCAATGTTTTACATTAAAATTAGAATAACGTAACGATTCCTATTCTCGAAGCAAATAAACTAGGCAAAAATGAATAGGGAATTCCACAATTTTTCTTGGAAAGCAAAATAATTGCCCCAATCCTCCCACGTATTCTTAAACACAAAATAAAATTAAAATGTTACAAGTACTTGAAACATTATATTTAAAGGAAAAATTCCCTATTCATTTTTGCCTAGTTTATCTAAGGGCACCCTTTGCTAAAAACAAACATTATCAATTATGTCTCGAATAAACATAAACAAATATCATTCGTGTCAAACGGCGGGAAATTCAAACTTTACACTGTTCTAAACGGTTTAATTTTTCCAACGCCTACTCAGCCTAGGATTTCATTGGAACGCGCGATATATACAGGGTGTTATGGAAGTTCACGTACTAAATTTAATCACCAATAAAACTCTTTAAAATTAACATTTTTTACTTATTCATTTTTTTTTATCGAATATTTTTGTTTACATTTTTCTAACCCCTAATTCGACACTGCGCTCATTTGGAATAATCATCAAGTGAAGAGAAAGAGTAAGTGAAAATGTTTTTGTGTGATTTTTTGAAGAAAAAACGACTGTTCTAATACTAACAGTTTTTACTGTTTTTCATTCGTGTACCTATTTTAATCGTAATTTTTTTTCGTGCTTCATTATCAATGGATGTGTACCTAAACTCATGAGCGGGTATGAATTTTATTAATTATATTTAATTTTAACTCTGTTTTGAAGAATTTGCGGAAAAATGATGAATAAAAAAAATATTTATTTTAACGAGTCCTATTAGTGGTTGAATTCATTACGTGGACTTTCATAACACCCCGTACATACCGGGTATGTATGTACGAGGTCGTCTTATCATTTTATTATTCCTGACGAAGGTCAAAAAGTTAAAAAAATTCAATTCAATTTTTTTCTGACAGTAGTGTATTTCTCTTTGATGGCCATCTAGACGGTATTAATGTTTGTTTCAAAAAATGTGTGGTCAATTGGCCTGGTACTTGCGTTTGTTTTTCTTAACGTATAACGTGCTTCATCAGCTGTCAAATCTTTCGTGAAACAGGAAATGAAGGACGAAAGAGTGGAAGTGGACCATGTGGATATGACTTAAGAAACCGTTGAAGGAGTTAGGAAAATAATATAAAACGAACCGAAAACTTCAATTTATCATTTATCAACAAATGAAGGTATGATCAAAATCAGGTTATGTAGGTATTTGGAAGATTTGTCAACTAAAAAGACGGCCCTTGTCTAGAAAATGGAGAGAAGCATGCCCTGCTTGATCATAAATTTATTTGAACATTCATTAATTACATTTGATACTTTTTTGCCATTAGAAAAATAGTATATTATACACCAAGGTGAAGAAGTTCATGATTATAGCCAGAGCGCCAAGATTAGAGCCTGAGGCGTGTCGAGGGTTCTAAGGCGCGAAGGCTATAAGGGACTTCTTCACCGTGGTTTATATACTATTTTTTCCACTACTAGATACGTTAAAACCCTCAAGGATAATAATTATTAATTAAATTATTTTGTCCGATGCGACGATCCGAGTTCTCATTTTTCAACGGTTGCTATGAAAATCGTCTACGTTAACTAATCAACGAAAATCTTTCATTGCTAGGTGACGGCTGTTCATTATTCACCTAGGTTAATAATGAACTTAATAATTAATAATTAAAAATTAATTAATAATTAAACTTAATAATTAACTCAAAGCGAATATAAAAAACGACACGATATATTCGCTAAAATTATACACATGAATTTAGCTGTTAAATTCAATTTATTAAAGAATACACAACCACATTATAGTTATACACCAGAAAGTTGTTTGGAAAATGACAGTTACAAGTTATATTTTGATAGAACAATTTTAACTGACATTCATATTAAGCATAACAGACCAGACATTATTATTTTAAATAAACAACAAAAGCAAGCATATCTTTTAGATATAGCTGTTCCAAATTCACATAATATAACACAGACATATAACACAAAAATTAATAAATATTTAGAGCTGTCCGTTGCTATGAGAAATCTTTGGTGTTTAGAAAAAATTTCGATTTTACCACTTGTAATTTCAGCAACGGGAATAGTACCGCAATCTCTTTTTAAAAATTTAAAAATTCTGGATTTAGATAACACATTGGTAGTTGAAATTCAAAAAGGTATATTATTATACTCATGTCACATCGTGAGGAAGTTCCTTAACATTGACACAGAACATAATACACAACAAAGTCAAAATGCGGAGGCAAGACGCCGGTAATTATGTTGATAAGCACTGCACTATTACTTGATAGTAATATCCGTAATAGTGTATGTACTCCGGCAAAATTGCCGTGCCGCCGGGTGGAGGTGGGATAGTTAAAAAATTATTATTAACCTTGGGAGAGAAATTCTACTTCTGGGGTCGGTTCGAGAGTCAATAATGAAGCTTTCTGAGACTAGTAGTGGAAAAAATATTTTTTGCACGACCTGTATATAATGAGCAACTTTACTCCCTGATTGTATGGAGTAAAGTGGCTCTTTTTTCCCCTTGGGCAAAAAACCGCAGCCAACTCGAGCTTTTAGTCATCTTTTTTCCCCTTGCGCAAAACACCATAGCCTATTCAACCTTTTATGGTACCTACATATTTATTTCGAATTAATTTTTTTTTTCACTCGAGGTGGAGTTTGTAGCCCGAAGGCGAAGCCCGAGGGTCCTACAAAGCAACGACGGTAACAATCATGCATTCCCCGTGCAGATACTATTATTTGCACGATTCAAAAATTTTAATTGAAAAAAGCCGAAAGGTTAAAAATTATTTTTAACTGTCAACATGACACTTCAATTTAGCTTGACAGTTAGTGATAATTTACAAATTTTCGATTTTTTTCTATTAAAATCGGTGAGTAGTGCAAAAAATAGTATATGGACCTCGGGAGTGAATGATTTTTAACCCTCAGTGCTTTGTAGAACCCTCGGGCTACAAATTGCACCTCGGGTAAAAATCATCCACTTCACTCCCTCGGTGCATAATATACTATTCTTTGTACAATTAACCACTTATCTTGATAATTACTACCCAACGTAAGGAGACATAAGTGCTTGGTAGATACACTCTTATAATCCGGAGGAATGTCTCTTAATCTCCTTTTTTCTTCGATAACATGGTCTATTTCGGAACAATATTCTCCAGTACTCCAGTAGCACTTTATCAATATGGCAAATCAAAACCGTTCCAGCAGAAAAAAATTTTGCTCTCGATCACGATCGAGTTTTTGCTGAAACAAGTCTGTCAGGAAACCTTGTTATCCTGGTTAACGATGGCTAAATTTGTAAACCGTTACGAAAGTATTTTATTATTTTATTTATTTTATGTAGTTTGGACGTCGAGTTTTTGTAATTTTAAAAAAGGCATCGAAGAACTTTTCGGCTAATTCTTAAATGCAAAAAAGTCACTGAGTACCAACAACGTGGGTATTCGTGAAACAAGTAGGGTTTCATTTGTATGTAGATGTTTTTTGTGCCAGGCACAATAAATAATTAAACCACCCTCTTTGACCACTTTGAACACTGCGCAAGCAGCACAGACCTAAATGATGTATTTTGCTTTGTAGTTGCTGCGGTCGCCTAAAAAATGTAATGTGCACCTCTGCAAAAAAGTGCCTTTTCTCCTCGCCTGTTTGAAGCCTCGGCTGCGCCTCGGCCAAAAAACTCAGACTCGAACGTATATGAGAAGTTAGATAAAACGTCATTCATTCGACCTAATTGATTGTAATATGAAATACGGTGCCTAGTTTTTGTAACAGTTATTAGATATTTTGTTTTTTACTTTAAGAAACAGAAGCAGATTTGATGTGACTTTCTATCATTTGTCCTTCGATGATATGTTAATGTGTCACAAATCATTAAATATTATATTAAACATTAACATAAAATGGTTCAAATAGTAAACATTTGTTGATATTATTACTCTTATCGAGCGTGTATAAGAGTAAAAAATAATCTTATATGTATGTAATGTTGCATCATGGTTAAATTGTTAATTTTGCAAGAAATTTTTACTGTGTAGACTAAACCTAGTGGTGACATTAAATTATAGTTTAAAGTCTCCCATTGAATGAATGAATTAACGATATTTTCAACAAATTCACTACACATGTTTGTAAATCTTCTAAATTGAATAGTTAAAGTTTACCAATAAACAGCATTCTATCATTGCTTCCCTCAATTTCTCCCGGTATAATTTACTGCAAACAACCTGAACAACACTCAAGGCATACACTCCCTATAAATCATTGCTACCAGAATACAATTCTTGATGTCATCTAGATATAACTAATTTCAAGGTTATGATAGATTTAATCACATCCTAATAAGAATTTCCTAAACAAAATTATCCACGGGCAAATGTGACAAAAAATTCCTTCATCATTTTTAATACAACTGTACAATTTGTATGGTCGAGTCGTCAAACTCTACGCTGCACTTCAATGTTACTACAATCAAAGAAAAAACAAATTAGATAAGTTAAAATTTATTATGTCATGGGTTATATGAAGGTCACCTCGAATGAGTAAGTATCAATACAACATGTCGACGAGAAAGCGTTTTCTCAAAAAATTACTGACACTTTAACGTCAATAAATAATCACTGTTTTATCTTTTTCCGAAAACAGAAATGCGTTAGAGGTGATGCAATTTCTTGTGACTGTCGGTGATTCAAATTGAAAATTTTAATTGGACGGAAAGCGTAAAACGAAGGGACAAAGACGGCGCCTTGCGTGACGCAATGATCGTAAACATGTTCCCGGCTAGATCAGATTTGAAGATAGACGAGACCAGAGAAGAAGTTGGAAATGCAGGATCCGCGGAAAAATTCACGAAAAAATTGGTCTCCCCGTTGAGACGTATGTCGAATTTTTAACGACATTTTATCCGTCGAGCGCATTGTTCGTTTAGTTATTAATGATAATAAAATGTGCTAGTGCATAGACTATTGAGAACAAGTGAGCCTTAAAGATGTTAAAGTGAAAGCCAAATCGTTATCGCGGCTGTAGCCTTGATAACCTTTGACTGGTTCATTGGTGGAGATAATTTTTTTATTGAAACGATTTTTCCCGTCCGAGACAAATTGGACCGCGTCTGACGTGCCAAATGATGAAAACTCATTAGACACGCGGCGAAAATTATTAAATAAATTTTAGTGGACCATAAATTTTCCGAGGCAAACAAATCTATCCAACTAATAAAGTTGGCTCAAAGAGCGACTCCCGGCCGTGATGCATGATCTAACATGTGTTGACATTGTCGGAGTCGCTAATACCGACACACAACACAGTTTCTAAAACAAAAACATAACGACAGACTTGGCCTGCTTTGATCTGGCGAAAGTAATTTATGTTGGCGCATTTGCCTCCACGTTTCCAGACTGCCTGTAAAACTGTACAGTCTCCAGCACAAATTTATCAAAAGGAAAGGTTTCATAACCAGACTGGAGGATCGTTATCAGCGCCGATAAAGCGGATTGATAGATGTGAAGTGTCACGTGGGGAACAGTGAGATGACGTCTTCGTTGGCGGAAAGCTTTGTTTGGGTTCGCACTAAAATAGCAGAAAATTTTTCAAATTGTGAATTTGTTAACAAGTGCTGGAATGCGCCGATTGACATAAACGTCGTTTTAATGTTCAATGGTCTAGTGGCACCTTTACTGTGGCGTAAAGTCCACATTTTTGTTTCTTAAAATAGACGAGTAGGCTCCTAATGGCGCTCAATAAACTTTATTTGACATATCCAATCTCTAAAGCATTTAAAACACAATGGGCCAAAACTATGAGCATAAAATAAAATACATTTCTCACATAATCTTAAAATGTATTTTTCGAGAGCGCTTTTTCAAGGAAAAAAAACTCTACTTACTTGAAAGAATCAAAAATCGTGAGCGTTTAGGCAATCACTCTATATACCTAATTGTCATTATTAAAATTAAAAAATATATCATCCATTATTTTCTATTAATATTTTTATTATTTTGTGTTATGGTAAATATTTTTGTAAATTATTGTTCTGTACTTTTTTTTATGTAAAATTAAGTTTTTTAATTTACACTGTTTTCTACAGATAGTTATACTCGTTGAAGATAATTGTCACTGAATAACGAACATCCTTTTTGATCTTTTCTTTTAATTTTTGTCCAGTATTCTGGGTGAATATATTTTTATATTATTCATTTAAACAAATTTTTGTCGTATCATAATTATTATAACGTGTGTCGCACTTAAGATGTGTAGATTAATTATTTAGTAGTTTTCAATAAATAATTCATAGATTCAGAATCAATTTGTGCTCCAATATCTGTTTAAATTTTTGTTAAATAAAAATAAATAGCTTGTTTTCATTTCTTTTAAACAAATTCTGTCGTTTTCATTGTACTTTATTCTAAGTTAAAAATCAACCTACAACTTATTTTAAAAAATCAAAATCAAAACGCAAATTTTATGTTGAAACTCGGTACGTGGGCTAGAAATTCTGAACAACTTTTTGTGATAACTTCTTTCGATACCACCAACGTGAAAATTGGAAATTGACACTATTTGCGGGATCGCAGTTGACTGGATCGAGTTAAGTACTTGAACAGATGCAACTCTCGAAGTACTAAAATTGTGCAAAAATTCAAATTTCTACTTCTACAAATAACGACAATATAATTCATGTATCACGTGATCATGAATGATCCAATGAAAACGCGTAAAGTCCTTAGTTGCATGGCTATCACAATAATAATAAAAAACAAAAAAATTATTATCTTATTTACTTTCGTCGTTACGATTTTTGATTGAAATAAATTTGTCAGTTTCACAAATAAATGAATAATTTTGTATTTCATTCATTATATTGTCTCATCGAATATAACACGTGGTATGATTAATTATCACTGGTATTAAATTCGTGAAATTGAAGCAGGACATTTCACTCGTCCTTTTGACTCATGAAATCTCCAGCTCAATTTCACTCATAATATCATCGATAATAATCATACCACTATTTATATTATAGCTGAAAATATCATCTTAATCTTAAGTGTAACACGCTGTATATTTACATACATGGCTTTTGAATGGATAATCCAGTTTCTTTAGGTATATCCCTATATATCACTCTCTATACACAAAGTGTTTTAAAATGATTGCAGTATCGTAGTAGGTTTTAACATTTTGAGTGCTTCGAATTTTGACGCATACTATAAAAGTGAATCCAACTAACAAGAACCGTCAGAATGACAAGTATAAGAGAGGTTAGGTTCATCAGAAGCAAAAAGGAAATTGTTGATGGTAAATTTGTTTTAATATGCAAGAATAAAACATTTCCTTAAATTCGAAGGGTTATAATTTTTGAAGTGAAGTAAAATTAAAGAATGAAATGAAGTAAGTAAACGAAAAATTGTGAGCAATAATTTTTTGTAAGCTTTGCACAAAAGTTTAAGTCATGGTAAACTTGTAACAAGCTTTCAAATATTTTGCGGTTAAGTAGGCGGTCGTTTTCTCTCTTTTATAAACGCAGGTTATCTGTTTACTTATGCTTTGACATTTCAATCAAATCAAATACATAACATTACTTTGATTATCGTTTTAATGTTAATTGTGTATTAATGAAAAACCATTATCGTCTCACACTTAAAAATCAAAAAAACTTTCTTTGGTTAGTTCTAGAAGGAGCTGCTTTTTGCTAAATAAATCATTCACACTGATGCTTGCTCGCTGAATACTTAAATGACATTTGATATCTCTAAATTGAACCTATTTCAACTTAGGCCATACGTTATCGGAACCAAAACCAAGGACCAGGCCACTTGACCACACATTTTTTTCAACACACGTTATCTCCAATGTAACATAATTTGCATTCTATCTAAGTATATTCTTTTAGCTTGAAAGTTATGATAAACTAGGCACATAACAGGTGTTCAATTGAAAACTTCATCAAATTGGCTTTGATCTCTGTCACTATCTTTGTCTAACCAACTTAATTTACGATGTTACTATATAATTAAAGTAGTTACATACATTGTATTAGTTCCATTTAGAAGATAATTTGGTAATAAATCGGGTGTTCATTTAAATTTATCTTCAGAGTAGGCGTTGAAGGGTCGATCATGAACGCACCACGGATTACAGATCACGGATCGGCTGTTTAAATCTAACCTCACTTTTTGCGTTGTTGTGTTTTTACTCTCCACACTGACGAGTGGTGCGTTCACAATCTACTCTTCAACGCCAACTTTGAGGATACATTTAAATGAACACCCGATACATTTTTTTTTCAGTTCTTGATTCTTGATAATATAGTGAGGGTGTATGTACATATATGCATGGAAGATTGCATTTTGAACATATTTTAAAAAGATAAATCACCCACCTATCTCATTAGAGAAGGTGTTTTCATTTGAATTACATAATTCACTGATATAAACGCCACAGAATATGAAACCCGATTACTATACTCATACATCATGTGCTTTATTTTCTCCTTCCTTCTTTTCATTTGACTGTTTCCCTAAAAGTACGTGTACGCCACAATTTTAAGTTCGCCAGTTAAATAAATCAATAGAAAAATGAGAGAGTAGATAAGGGCTTTTGTTTAGAACTGCCTGCCACATATAAATTATTATCATCTACATTCGAACAGCTTATCTGATCATTTCTATGGCGCATAAAATACTGTCATTATAATATAAAATAACAACAACGTAGAGTGCACTTCGATCAAGCTAGCGGATCGAGAATCGAGATTCAATTAACTGAAATAATTTAATACAACTAACTAGGTCCGTGGGCTGAACATAATAAAATAGATATCGGGAATGCAGTTACAAATCATTTGTTAACCAATTTATCTTAAAATTTACGACCATCGCAAAACAATCGACTGGCACGAAGTAACTGTCTAATATAATGCATCATAAAGAATGGACCCCAATATGGGTCACTGAGGGGCATCCTATTTGCAGCCGATTTTCCTTCCTTCCATTGCCCTTCCGACTCGTTTAAGCAATCCGACTATAGTTAATTTGAACCAGGTACAGGCCGAGAAGTCTACTTAATCTGCTTTGCTCAACATTTAATTTAAGTCTGAGCGAGTCCGTCGCTTAAATAGATTGCGGCACTAATTCTGTTTGACTAAAGTGGAGTAATTTAATAGACATGTAGATGTTAAACACATTTGTAGGTGATTAAGCAAATCTGACAATCTGGCATCGGCTCCGGTCGTACATTACTAAAATTAATCGAACATCCTTGCGATTTTGTACCTTCATGTCCAACTGAACCTTAAATATCCGGTGACGAAAAAGCTTCTCCCGTCATTGAAAGCAATCAAATCACCTGGCCCACCTTTCCACGCCTCCTAGACCGTCCACCGGATCCTAACCACCTGAAAAAATCCAAGATGGCGATGGGATATTTTCCGCATGCATCTGGGTGCGACGGTATCGAAAAGCAACAAACTTGTGCACGTTCTATTAATAAGTCTTCTCATTAAAATGAATTTGTTAGAGTGGCGGGTTTCGTTTTTTCGGCAATTTGTTAAGCAACGGAACTCTCGGAATATACGGCGAGCTTTCGGAGGCTCTTATAATGGGCGAGACGGTCTGCCGCTTCGTTACGGTACACTAAATGGTGAAAGTGATTATTTCATTTCAGCTGTGCATTCGGCCTGTTTGCACGTATTAAAATCGTGTGGTTTATTTTGGGGGGATATTTATGTCTTTATTTAAAGCGATTTCCTCTTTTTTACTCTTGCTGCCGTTTGACCAATAAGATTGAGTGCTGGTTCGAGTCGGGGCTCGTGATTCATGCCCACGAATTATTTTTCGAAATGCAAAGACGCTGCTCCGGCAGACATCTACACTCGGTCCAATTTTGTTTCACGATCCAGGTCCTGGTACTTTTAAATTTGACTACGCTGGACAAAAACCAAAGTGCTACCGCGCCACATTTCTGAGAAATGAATATCTACTATGTGTTCAAAGTAGAATACTTTTGGAACATTTGTGGAAATTTTCTTTGTTGCAACATGTTATCACAAGTTAAGAGTTAATAATTAATAGGAAAATTTCTTTCTTCTCGAGAATTAATTAACTGAAGCAATTTAATGTAGCGTCTTCAGAAAAGATAATCAGAGAGATGCAGAATAGCCAATGAAATTTTTGGAAACACGTTGCCTTGAGATCTCTGGAAAAACATTAGATATTATTTCAAACCATCGAGAGTTCAAAGAAATTTGTGGTCCAGTGTCCTGGTGCTTGCTTTTGTTTCAGTGAGTGGTGGCGTAGCTTTACTTTGAAAAAAATAATTGTTTTAAAACTAAACAACCAGTGTTTGGCTATTTTTTGGTGTGATTCGATGATTTTTACTTTAGAACAGACACGTCTTATGATGGAATGGATTTTCAGTCCCAGTTAATAAATATAGGTGAACTGAAATATCGCGTAGCAGAATAAGACTGAAAAAAATAGGCAACAGTCTATAGTTGCTAAAAAATATTTCCAATTGTTTAGAAGTAAGGACTACTCGTAAAAAGACTATTGTGTTTGTAGAAGAGCAAGAAGAGCTTGCGTCACTACAAATTTTTTGAACGGTCGATATTTTGCAATTTGGTGGCACAAAACATCTAATTGTAAGTTTAAAAAATAATTTAACACACTTTTTCCCCAAATCGTAGATAACACCAAATGATAAAAAAAAAATGCTATTAAAGTTATTTATGAAAAATAAAAGATAGTGGCTTCCCTAAATTATTATTTGAAATGTCCTTCCAGTCATTTAAAATTTTTAAGCAATACATACAATACAATAACTTTACTTTAGACCATAAAATTCTCTCAAAATTCGCAAATTCCGAATTCAGAACGTTGTAGGGGATCACTTCAGCAGTCCAAATACGTAAATTAAAGAAATCGGGACTCCCCCCACAAAGATACATTGGTTTGAAGGTGCACTCTTTGAACTGCGTTTTCTTCAAATACAGGCTGAAATGTTCAGTGTTTATTGTTATTTATGGTGTAGATGATTGTGGAAAATAATAACGTAAAACAATTTTTTGAAGAATAGCTTTACTTTGGAGTAAAAAAATCTAAAATGTTTGTAATTTTTCTTAAAAATGAAACGGCAATGTAGCTAGAATAGTATTTTGTTACTGAAGATATGCAGGCTGCTATGAATTGAACAAAATTAAAGTGCTTATATCTTCTTCAGGAAGAGCGATTTTTTATCACCTCCACTGAGTCCTTCCCTACCACGCTCTGAATTCGGAATTCGCCAATTTTGAAACACCCTGTATAACGGTAGATACAATTAATAAAGAAAATTTTGAAAAATCGACGTTTGTCAAATAATGTTATTTAAATGACCTTTTTCTTGGCTGAAAATCAGACAAGTGTAGAGACTGCCAACAAATCACACGGATGACAAAAAATCATCTATTTGATTGACAATAAGTAATATCATAATGGCACCAAGATAAAAATGACATTTACCATGTGTCGGGTCCCGGTGTCTAAATTAATATAAATTTGATCAAGCCTGGTTTGTGACAATTTCTATTTATTTCTCGTATGTTGTAGTTTATGAAATCTGTCACTGTTGTCAAGTTTAACCTCGAATTTGTGATTAAGAGTTTTGTTTTTTATTTCGTCAACTATTTTATAAAAAAACATTTTTTTTTAACTAACAGATATCTAACTTTACAACTAGTTTACTTAATTAAACCAGAGACTTTCTTTGTAATTCAATAGTCAAAATTTAATGTAAGTTACCTGGTGAATAATGTGTGTAAGCAATAATAATATATTAATTATAATGTGCATGACTGTTGAAGTGTTGATTCAGAACTTAAGTAGTGTTTAATTACTTGATTAGTTTTAGAAAATGAGCAATACAATCTGAGCAGGCACGCATGCGCCCTGAGTTACCGCAGGTTAAATTTTGACTATAGAATGCAAATTGTCAGGATCCACACATAAACAACACAAAACACAATCATATTTCGCACATATTCTCTATGGAAGTAGACAATCGTAATGACACCTTGATTTGCTTTCTAGCATATCTGTAAAAGCCGTTGCGGCAAATGTATCTAAACTTTGAAGTCTCCTTTCTCTGAGACACATCCCATTATTAAAATAATTGTATGTTCATGTAACATCAATTTTGCAACATTTTGTTCGAATCTATCTGATGTCAATTCGCACTGTTCCTTTGTAAGATAAATAGATATAACATATTATACCGAGTGACTATAAATGATTGAAGGAAAATAGTGGAATGGCAACACTGATGCAGTTGGTAGTGCAAGTCTTCTCGTGCATCATCTGTCAATCATTTCTATTTAGGTTAGGTTAAGTCACGAAGTACATTGTCGATTTAGATTTTTTTGATGTTTGTTTCAATTTTAAAAATTAAGTGTGTCATGCCAACGATGTTGCCAACTAAAGATTTCAAATGTGTTACCAACATAACAAAATAATTTTCAATCATTTATAGTCACTCGGTATATTATGTTACGAGTACACATGCAAAACAGTTGTGATCAGATTTTTATGTAAACACCCAATACATTAGCGAGTGCAAAGATGTTTTCCAAAGTAAATGGTACTAAAATGCAGTAAGAGGTGAAAAAATCCAAAAAATTATAAATTAGCCACCTTAAAAATAATGAGTGACATATTAATAATTTCATCATTGTTACTGGCATTTTGTTATTAAAAAAGAAATCAGAGACAGCATTCTAGCGACACTGTCTTTGGAAATTTTCTCTTGTAACGTTATCATCATGTTAAAAGGATTGTGAAAATAATTCAACACTGTCAACGATCACAAAATCTCAGGAAAACTGACATCAAGAAAAACGGGAATATGTAATATGAAAGAGCTATTAGAAAATTGGGCAAAAACAAAAAATATAATCTTTCATAAACGCCAATATTGTTATCTCTTCAAAAACATTTTGATGTGAGCAAGATCAGTACAAGTTGGATTCTGAAATAACAATATTCAATTTTAACACTCCAAGATTTTTTCGCTATAGTAAATTAGTTTCGGTTAGTTTAAACTTTAATATGTAGATGTAACAATAAAAACAAATTAATCTAATTGACTTAATGAATTTATAAAGCTTGACGATAAAGGTAAATTAAAATAAATAGTTATTTGTATCACACGGCTAGAAAATGCCATTTTGCAAGTGCAAGCACGGTTTGTGAAGGAGAGGCGTCAGCCGAGACACCACAAGTGCGAACACTTGCAAAATATTTTCTAGTCGTGTAATACACAAAACTTTTTCGGTGGATAATTTATTTAAAGCAAAATAGAATAATTTTTGTTAAAATATTACCGGATAGGGAATTTATTTTTCTTCTATTGGCAACTTAAAAGATCCAAGAAACGACTGTCACGACAAAAATGAACCAATTCCTCAAATATTCAGAACCCTGAATGTCCCCTCGGCCTCTACTGCTATACACAATATACAGCTTGCAATAAAGGATTCAAATTTGCCCGACATCAATATTTCACACATTAAAAATTGTACAAAAATTCCACATAACATTGACATTTTGTGCTACCAACCTAAAATCTTTCATTAAAAATTCCTGTTTCGATTTTCTTGCCTAGGCAGGGAATATATTCTGTAACAAGGTTAGTAACAGACTGTATTTTCTCCACGACCATGTAATAATTCTTCACGACCAGAAAGTATCAATCAAAAACAATTAAATCTGAACAATTTTTGTTTATTTCAATTAAAACTTGTCACAAAACAATTAGGACGCCGCATTGATATCTGACACTGACAGTTTTGAAATCCATGGCAATCTATGTATTTCGTTGAGCATAATTATAGAATATTCATTCTAGACGGAGGCCGAAAAAATAACATGTGTTCAAATGAAAAGTTCATCAAATTGGCTTTGATTTTTGTCGCTATTTTTGTTTAACCAACTTAATTTAGGATGTTGTTGTCTCTTAAAAAATACAGTCATAGCCAACTTGATGAACAATTCAACTGAACTCTTGTTATATTATATGAAGCAATACGCCTTGAACATTCTTAATACGAATTGAAGAAAACGTAGAAATTATTTACATCAAGGAAAAAACTGTTACTCGTAAGTGCAGCTATTGTTGCTTGTTCAACTATTTTTAGGTTAAAAATGAACATTTTGAGAGAAAATAGGAAATAATAATTATAAACATTAATTATGATTTGTAATAATGCAAATTCTATTTAAAAAAAAGATTTTCAAAGTTAATCGGGATGAATATTTGGTAGAAATATCTTTTATGCTTTCTTTATTATCCCTCAAATGATGGCTACCATAATTAAAAATTAAAAAAAATCGTGTTCCTCTTTTCTTTAATACATACTCGTACAAACATATCAGTTACTTACATGTTCAATTACATACCACTTAATTTCTGTGCTTCTTCTTCAATTCTTCATTTTCACTTTAACAAATTTTAAATCTTCCAAGTTGGTGGTACAACATTTTAAATGGTATTACTTATTTTTTGATCACGTCAAATTCATCGTGTGTTATGTAAATGGCGTAAGTTTCGGATGAATTATTGATTGCAACCGATCTGAACGAGTGTTGATCAATCGTAATATCGACTGATCGTTTCTCTTGTACAAAATATCTTCTTTTATGTTGTTGCGCATTTGTCAGAAAATCGTCAGCTATGTAGCAACATTAATTTCATGTTCAGAGTGAGATTGTCAACTAAGATATGAAACATTTCATTTTATGCCAATTGTAAAGGAAAACACGTTGTTAATTAAGTACTTACTTGCTCCTTTGAAACAAATGAAGAACAATTGTGCTTATCCAGCATAAAATATGAATTGTGAAGAGAAATAATAATCTAATTCCGAATTCAATTTTAAATTTATAATTTAATATAAGTTTAAGCACACACTGGTTGTTGTAGTCTCTTGATTTTCTCACTTTGACGACAATGTATATATTATTTGATAATTTCTTTCTACTACTGCAACAGAAAGTAGGGATTTTTCCTGCCTTGGGATAAAAGTCTGGTAATATGTCTCCAGGGAGTAAAAGTAATTTGTAATAAGATTTATCAAGAACATTATTAAAACTAATGTTTTTCTTATTCGCCACTTAGACCAAAGTTTGGATGATTTTCGCGTTTTTCAATTTAAGCTAGTGTGACACGATACTAAATTTCACAGAAAATTCTGTAAAAAGACAGACGATGATCCTGATCGTTCATTGGTCCTGATCGAGGGTCTCTCTCATTTTGTAACAAATTTGCTACAAAATTTAGCATCGTGTCAAACAGCCTTTAAACTTCCTTCTAAAAATGTTTTGTAATAAATCCTATTATGTCGCTTTGGCCTCTTCGGGAATATTCTGAGAAGTGATTGTCTTAGAATCACTGTCAGAAGTGCATTCTTAAAAAATTCTTAAAAACTAAATACACACGAAACTGTTTATAAAACTTTATTAACGACAAATGTGCTTACTTAATTACTTCATATTCTTCTAAAGAAAACTTAAAGAAGAAAGTAGAAAAAATATACAGAGTGAATAATAAAATCCACCCCATCTTTCAAGCTTTTGCTACAGATATCATGACCATCCTGATTAATTTTTCAGTGTTTACTAGATTTCAATAGCGATAGTCAACTTTTAAGTGTACGCTTATATTTTTTCTAATCAAATCTGAATGATTCAGTGATGTAAAAGGTCACATTAATGTTTTCAAGAAGTTTTAGATCTTAGAAACCCTTCGAATAATTAATTTTATTTTCTTTCTATCTCAAGCAGTTATGTAAAGTTTATCTTTCAAGTAACACCATAAAATAAGTCCCACGTTTTCAGAAGTTTTGTTTTCCATAGCTGCTCCCTTATCTTTTTTTATTTATCATATTGTAGTTCCTAAGTGATTCGCTTACTAACTTTTTTTGTAATTTGCCTCCATTTTGATTCTTTAATAGACATATTAACGAACGCGACGTCACCATTGGCTATGTCATTATAGCCATTAATTCACGAAACATTTTACGAACATTTTTAGGTTGGTAAAGCTTGATGCGGAATTATCTTGTCATGCATGTCAGTTTAAATTACAAAATGTGTCAAGAACAGGAAGTGTCCAGTACCGTATTTTTCACGTATTTCAGGAGGCGTACATGCAAGATTATCTTGATTATCTTCCGTACTCGTGTTTTGTGACAGAATTAGGATAAAACAAAAGGCGACTAGATCAAATTTTCACTTTTAAAATTAAGACATTACCAACCGCCACAAAAATCCCTAAATCGACTAAAGTAAACATTTTTGTTTAAAAACGGCTTAAAAAGAGCAAATTACAAAAAATAGTAAAAAAAATTCGTTTCATAAGACCTTGAAGCTCTCATTCTTTAAAATAACTCATGGCTAGGCCACTCGTTTTTTAAACTTGAATTCGTGCTTCAAGACTGGTCTTATGAAGTTATGAAACTTGTTTTTTTTATACATAGGTATACTATTATCTTTCTTCGAGCATTTGGCAGCGTTCTCTTCTGTAGCAGCAGAAATTAATCTCTCTACACGTAAATTGTCCATAAATAAAATAATCTTAACCAATTGTAAACAGTTCATTTTCTGAAGGTACTTCATTGCCAAGAGGAGAACAAAGCCTTTTGATCTATCGTTTCGTCCTTAAAGAACTTAAAAAAAAAATGAAAATTAACGGTGACAGTTACTGGCAGTTTGCAGAAATTATCAGCGCGGCTTACGTGTTAAATTTTTGAAATGTTTTTTAACTGTTCCATGTAACCTAATTTTTGTTACTGTAATGAAACAGGCTTTGTACCGTGCGATCAACAATTATTTAGATCAAAGTTCTGAAAAGAATTGTTTTTTTACAACACTACAGTACTACTCTTTCTTCGCCGAATAAATGACATCTATTGACAATAATTGATAATGATGCTTTGCCTTAAGAGAAACAGAAGCAAGCGCCAAGTTACTTGACCACATATTGAATTGAAGAACTGGTTACATTGAAAAGAATTTCCTTAAACCACCTTTTTGATTAACTAGCATAATAAACATTCATTTTTAGATGACGTTAAATAAGCCACACTTAATATCTGAAAATTTGCAAAAATACTTCTCAATATGACCTGTTCGATCAAGATCTAACAATTAAATATAAGTGACAATGGAGACCCACTTGTCGTAACTTGACTTTTCTTGGAATTACTATTGTTTAGCTTGCAGGTGAACAATTAAATCCGCGTAGGTATATTACTACGATAATGTCCGCTAATTTATGGTTATTTTGCTATAATTTCAAACGAGGCATGAAACGAATTCGATATTACTTCAATCCAATTTTGCACATATAAGTAGCTATAGTAAAATTATTTTGAATGTATTAAACTCAGATATTTTAGTGTATATGAGGAAATGGAACTTCACAAACATTTTAAATGGAACCAGGAAATTTCAAAACTGGTTCCTCGCAATAAACTAAAAAGGTGGGAGTCTTTATCTTTATTATTACTGCTTTTAGAATCAATCCGAACTAGGTCTATACACTTTTCATAAAAATTTCCTTCAAGGAATTAAATGAACACTATGTTTTTGTTCTGATAGCGTTTTTTCGTAGTAATTTAAAATATGCCCTAAGCAAATTGAATACACGATAAGTCCCGAGAAGATGAACATAGTGTTTTATACCTAATGTAGCAAAATTCGGTCAAATAAATTACTTACATTAATCACCAATAAAATCAAAATCAAACATGACAAAATTGGACAAATCTCAAATACAATCCAGCTTCTTCAATACAAACGAAACAAACTTGCGAGAGGACTTTCAATTCATCTCAAATTTAAGATGACATTATTGTACTTTGTTGGTACCTATACAAAAAAAATAGTCGCATCCTAAATAACAGTTGTTTAACCTTAGTCTGTTAAAGTTTATTGGTAACACATTTGGATGAGCATTTGATGAAACTTAAATCCAGAGGATTTTTTTTTCTTTTTCTTTCGAAAAGCGAGAAAACAGGGCCATCCGTCGGAAAAGTCATGGCGTCAGTGTTTTATGATATCAGAGGAATAGTGATTATTATCAGCTGAATATCAAACGCCAAACCACCTTTTGGGTCAGTTTGACAGAGAAATTTGCCCATACATCGACAACTGCTGTGGCAAAACTTTACCATGTCTGTTGTTACAAAGCTCTTCACTCTTGTCCTCTTTGGACTTTTCAAGAAATGACAAAGTTCTTGCAGTTACTGAGGAATATTTATTTTACTAGCTTGGGACAAACCTAGGAAGGAATGAATGGACTACAGCGGTGCCGGAATAAATGTTTTGCCTTAATAGGTATCATCTTTTGTCCCTTTCAGAGCCAGGCTCATCTTGTCTTTTTTGAGTCTTACAATACTTTTTACTGGACTGTCTACAGCTATCTAAACCTATAGTTATGAGAATATATCTGATTAACCCAAACTATTTCTACCAAAAAATTCCATGGGCTCTATTCCTTATGACCACCTCTCCTGTATTTACTTCACAAGTGGTTAATGATAATGACTAATTTTAAACTGATTTCATTTTTTACCACCCACCGCAGTAATTATAAAATTAATAAGAAATACAGTTTTGAAAAGGAACATTCAATATTTTATGTAACAAACATCGACCTTAATTACTGCAATACAGTATATTGGTATTAACTTAACGAAGTTTCCATTGTAAAGTTGATTAATTGTTTTCATTCCTTCAAAGAATTGATCTAAACCCTCGTAGTTCTGGTCTTTAATTAAATCGTCCGTATAACCCAATAGTGAGTTTAAGACTGGAAACAAATGTCATGGTATAACATCTATATTACTTCATCAACCAATTATGAACAACTTTAAATGAACGTTTTGGGTTATTAACTCACCCAACTTCATGTCTAGGTATACCTAGATACTTCTTCAAGACGTTCTTGTTTATTACCGATGCATTTAAAAAATCTGTATCTTACTATTTGTTATCTTAATAACTAATGAGAAGAAAACAAGTTAATGTTTCTCCAAATTTCTGAAGTAATTCGAGTAAAATTCTATATTTTTTAGGTTGTTGTTCAGTAATTACAAAACTAAAACCTGATTAGGTGATTACTTTGTATTTGTCGTCTAACCATGTAAAGATTATTCTTTTAGTCTCGTGTTTCTGTCATAATCTTTACCTATAAATTTAAAAATAGTATCTATTTTTACTAATCTTTCAATTTTCAAGTGGCTAATTCCAAATCCAACATGGTATTATAAAAACACTTTTCAAGAATTTCTCACTTTGGAGTTATTGTAGTTATTGTAGACAACATACAGAGGAGAATAAAAGTAGCATAACTTATAATAACTTATAGTATCGAGTGTTCATTTAAATTTCTCATCAAAGTAGGCGTTGATGAGTCGATTGTGGACGCACCACGGATTACAGATCACGAATCAGCTGTTTAAATCTAACATCAGTCTTTGCGTTGTTTGTGTTTTTACTCTGTAGACTGACAAATGGTGCGTTCGCAATCGACTCTTCAACGCCTACTTTGAGGATAAATTTAAATGAACACCCGATATCTTCAAATTAGGTTTAGAATCTTGTTAATGTTAAAGCTACATGTGTAGTTATACCTGGTTTACAATTTATTGAAAGAAGATATTTGGAACAGAACCCAAATTAGATGAAAAGAGAAAGAACAAAATATTTATGATACGATGAAATTCCACCCTCTCCAAACGCCCCCACAAGTGAAAGAACAGATTTATAGTGCGGATTTAATGATTTCAAATAAAATAAATCGTTTATTTGTTTATAAATCGTGTATTTGTGGAGGAGATGACTCCATTATGGAATAGCAAAATAAAAACTCAAATAAAAAGTAAAATATTATTGTTCTAATCAGACTTTTGTATTTGGATCTTTGCAAAAGTAATTTAACTCTAATCTATCCCAACAAAACTTCAACATAACCATAGATATCCTAATTTTTATCTAAACATAAAAAACAGAAAAACACAACTTTTCAAAAAGCTCGCATTGTGGAATACTCCATATAGGAATAGAAATTAATTAATTTAAAGCAATTAAATTAATTATTTTTAAAGCAAAATCATATAACATCAGCAAGTTTTGTTGTTGTGCACTATATGGCATCATTTGCGACAAGCAATGAGTCTCTTCTTTTTCTCTTATCTTTGGATAAATGAGTTTTCTACTATGGAAAGTTCTGTCGAAATTGATTCGGTATTTAAAGCTACAGAGACCCATAAACATCCAAAAAAATGTACTCGTACATTACACTTTACATTCAATGCCATTACCTCCCTCTTCGGTACTCACGTAAAAATAATCTATTCTCCTGAAAATCTGGGGCGTAATAAATAATAAATTTTAACGAACTTCGTAAGATAAGCTTGAATGCAAAGCTAGTGTAAAACTCCACGACAAAATTGTTTATTTTGGCAGAGCAGTTGCGTTCTTTTAAAACCGAGAAAATTGGTCATTTCAGCTTCGAGGGAGGTTTAATTTAGAGCTGTTGGACCCACTGACAAGTTAATTAAATCGCCGGTAGTGCACAAACATTGCACATAATATTTAGACTGTTCTGGCCCAGGAACCATGGCTAATTTAACGTCTACAATTTCAGGCTTTGCGGCTCAGAAAATCCCCTTTGAACTCGACAAGTTTGATTTATGATTCCGAACTTACTCCCGCTGGCTCGAATTTTCCCCACTCGGCGAAAACGCTATCCAAGTAAATAATATTAATAAAATAATTACTGGCTAAATTGAGCAAATAATGCGCTTCATGCAAGATCCGGTGTCAGGCAGTGGTCGTAACCATGGCAGAAAGGTGTAGAACTGATGGGCAATAAAAATGGTCCAGGCGGTTCAAAAATAGACCGGAACTAATGAGAAAACACGAAACGTAATTGGACGATGCCGAAAAAGTCCAATTAAATAAACACATTAAAGTGAAAATTTACGTCGAGAATAATAGGAACGGTCTCTTACATCTTGCGGGTTGTAGGGGTTTCCGGAAACGCCCACGTGTCCGTTAAACCTCACACATGACTGAAACCCAAGATGTTGGAGGGTCAGAATGTCAATTATTGTGATGGTTTAGAATGCAAATGTGGGGTTGAAAATCCCCCAAACCCGCTCCAAGATCTATTCTAGTGGATGTCAAAGGTGGTACCAAACATTCTTGGGGTCGTAACCTTTCTTACAGTCCCGCAAATTGCTCTAGATAACATTCTTGACATACCAACGGGCACTAAGCGACGTTCGCTGCAACAGCGTGACAACTGCGAGTTCTCGATAACAACGGATCTTCAAGAAATCTACATAAATTCTTACTTCAGCTCGTTCTTTACACACCAGTTCATAACCTCTTTATCTATTAATAAATTACAAGTTTGTGTTAAATGTAACATGCGATTAAAAATAAGTATTGCTGCTTAAATTAGTTCATGGCATGATTTTTCATGTCTTTAGCTGAAACTGCTGATTTCTTTATTTTATGAGGTCCTTACTGCAATGTCTGGCGTGGATGGGAGATTCATTACTTGATAGCTTTCTGCAATGATAAATAAATCAATCCGGCCTCGATACCGTGCCACTTTTTTATAATAATACTCGTGGCAATTCAAAAACAATGTAAACTGAATAAAAAACTTTGACAAATATGGAAGGAAAAGTGAATTTCGGCATAAAAAGTAATATCTAAATTTCGTATAATTTCTTGTCGTTAATTATTTACGAAGTAATTATGCTTCGGTCAATTTCTGACCAATTTAATTTAAAATCGAGTGCAAAGCTTAAAATACAGTTTTTCTGTTTACGATCCTTTTTCATAATAGAAATTAATAACGTTTATACGAAAGTTTTAATTAAACCTCATTTCAGATTGAAGCGTGCACAGAACGTCCTTGGTAATGTAGTTACCAACAACGGTAGCAAGAAAAAAGTGTAAGGATTAATTTGAAACGAATATCAACTCTGTAAAGATGGATTGGTCGCTTGCAACCGTTGATAACATAATTGTTGATAACGTGGTTATCCAGCGTGATCTTTATTGGCACGCAGACTCCGGTAATTTGCAAAATTACGGTTAATTTCGTGCTGAGAAAGTCAAACGCAAGACTGATTAAAAATGTTGCAAATTTGTTAAGTCTTGTGGGGCGCGATCAATTGCCAATTAAAAATTTTATTTTTCGATATTTTCATTCAAAATTATTTATGACACATTTATAAAGATTTGAATTTGTAACTTTGTATTTTAGGTGTATTTACGCTATTAAAATCTAAAAAACAGGACCTAGAAGCTTTGATGTAATTAAATTTTCTGTAAAACACGCTTGCCGGTTAATTGAAAATTAATAAACGGGAAATTTATTTTAAATGAATAATGGCAAATACTTTCAAAAACAATTTATAGACTTGATATGTGATATAATAGATTAAAATGTAAAATATGTTGCATGCTATACTAGCGTTTTAACAACGAATTTTACACGTGTTAATTATAATTACTTTCGTGGCAAGAAATAAAAGTAAAAATGTAATTCATCTTCTATAGAATAATACTTTTAGTAATATTTTAGTAATAAATCGCATATGGGAAGTTCTATAGTGTGTTCAGATAAGAGATAAACATATTTCATTTATAAATTTAGTTAATATTTTTTATAAAAGTTAATTTGAAATAAATAAGATAAATTATTGCCACCAACATTATCCAGAAGTCGATGGAATTTTCAGTTCTTGATTGTTCCAAATATGTAGGTACTTATACAGGCTGTCCCAAAATTGGCGTGTTAACTACTTACTACCTTATCGAGGATGTTTAAATGTACATGAAAAAAATACAGAAAAAAAATCAGTTTATTAACCCTCCACCACCCGGCGGCACGGCAATTTTGCCGGAGTACATACACTAGTACGGATATTACTATCAAATAGGAATAGTGCAGTGCTAATCAACATAATTAATGGCGTCACGCCTCCACATTTTGACTTTGTTGTGTTTTATTATGTTCTGTGTCAACGTTAATTGTTAAGGAACTTCCTCACGATATGACATGAGTAAATTTGGAACAGCTATATCTAAAAGATATGCTTGCTTTTGTTGTTTATTTAAAATAATAATGTCTAGTCTGTTATGCTTAAATAAAAAATTAAAATCAGTTATTGTTATTATTATTATTAACGGTAATACAATGTAAACAAAGATATGCTCGTACATTATTACCTTCCAATGTTACCGTAGTGTATTTAAAATAATTTTTTCGATTTCCAAAGCTTCTAAATTTTCTATTATGCAGGATTAGATATTGGTAGTGAGTGATCTTGTACTTTGTGATAATATGTACGATTAGACGTAGCTGTCATGACAATTTAATACATATATTTCGAAATAATTGACCTGTTAAATGCCACTTTCAAAGACCGCCAAATCAGCAAATAAGTAAAATAGAATTTGTTAAACATTTTTCTGACGTTTACGGTAATCTCTTCTACACCGTAGTGCACCGTTAGTACGCCATTTTTGGGACAGCCTGTATCTATGGTTTCGTTTCTATGTTATGGTAGTTGAGAATCGTTTGGTTCAGTGGAGACCTTGACAACTCAAATGTTTTTAGTGCTCTGAAGAAAAAACTGGAGCTTTTATACATACTCGAAATTTACACATTAGATGAGAACAATGGATTTGGTTTTTAAGGAGAAAAATGTAATAGAAAAATATTTGCTTCTACTTTTCCAGCGTTGGAATTTGAGTCTTCCAAGTATTAAGTCTTGCAGTATTTACTGAAAATAGGTGGAAAATAAACTGTTCTTTTTGTAAAAAATTAGTCATATCGGGTTAACCAAACAAAATTCACTCGAACATTTTTTTCAATAAACCTTCGAGGATTGTTCGTAACTCTTTGAAAGAATATTTGAAAAACCATCGTTGATGGTAGATTTCGCCTCACGTTCGGTGTAACCCTTTTTTAAAACCTTTAAATTGGAAAGGGTCGCTAAGAGTTAGATTAAACCTGTTCAGTGCATGATTAATTTCTGCAAATCCCGCTTCCTGTACAGTACGTTTTCCAACTTGAGCCGTGTGAAGAAAATCTCTTCCTGAACATTTTTTCTCCTCGTTTCTCCTTCTTGGGTTCGCTTCAATGGAAAAATAAGTTCTACGTAATAGTTACCAATTATTATTATGTAACATCCTGTGATACCTATAGTGGTTCTATGTCCTTCCTTATCAACCACATCGACTCTTCTTATCAAGGTTTCACCACGAAAAAATGCTTCCAGATCACCTGCACACAGTTCAAGAAATTGTCTGCTCTGAGTCGAAGGGTATTAACATTTTTGCCATCGATTTGGTTCCACCAACACGACCTTTACTAATCTTCGACTGTTGCAAAAGTGACAGTTTTTGAGTACGATTTTTTCTATATTTTAATCTTTTCCAGTTTTTGCTGGACCAGCATATTTATCTTTTATCAGTTGACTTTTGCTGTTGTTGATAGAGTGCATCTTTTTTGGATCGCATAAGATCATGTCGAATCAGTTAAGACTGAGGAGTTACTCCAAAATTTCTTTCGCAGATTCTTCTTCACGAGGTAATTTATCACAAATCTATATAATCAAGTTTCCAAGCAAGCGATTCATATCTGATGTGATACAATTAATTACTGTTTACTCGAGAATGTAAACATTATCATTCAAATACTTCTTTATGTGGGAGGTTCACTTTATGCTAGAATGATATCCTCCGCAAATGAAATTCTGTATAAAAATATCGTGCGGAGGATCATAAATGACTTCCATGTTCCAAAACCATTTACGCATACCTATTAGGTGTTTAAATATCGGGTGTTCATTTAAATTTATCCTCAAAGTTGGCGTTGAAGAGTCGATTGTGAACGCACCACTCATCAGTGAGGTTAGCTTTAAACAGCTGATCCGTGATCTGTAATCCGTGGTGCGTTCACAATTGACTCTTCAACATCTACTTTGAGGATAAATTTAAATGAACACCCGATACAAGCAAAATCCAACATTTTCTTACCTTTTTTCGCCATTTGTCGTAGAAGATAGGTACAGTTTTATATTTAATATAACAAATGAGTGATTTTTTAGTTTTTGGTTTGAATTTAACAGTTTTGTGCAATTTGTGCGAAATATTTGCTTATGGACATGTCGACGTTTGGACATAAGCTCCTCCATTAATGCAGCAACAGAAGCGGTTTTTGCACTTTATATTCGTTCTCGGAACGCGATCTATTAATTTTGGCAGAAAGGAAATCAAAAAAATTTAACACATCGCTAGACAAGCAAAAAATTATTTACCAAAGGTACCGCACAAACATCTGGAGGAATCTAAAATTTCATGTCGTGATTGTCATTCGAATCACAATAATCAACCGACTATAGCCCAAGATATGAAATATTGCGATTGTCATGGTTACTTCCAATGAGCAATGGAACGTAAATTACCTTTCAATCTTTACGAACATAACAGATATACATGGCGGCAATTAAACAGCGTCTCTCTCTGCGTGTCTGTGAAACCCGAGCCTCATCACCGGGAGACCTCCGCAGAACCCGTCGGAACCGCTCGTCGTTTCTTTGAAACCGACCATTCTAATTTTACTGTCGTATTTTTTCGGCCCATTCCAACAAATGGGTTCGTGTTGCCGCTTCCCCACGCTCTAATTAGTGACACGTGCAATCCTGTTCCAGAGGGCCAAGTCCAGCAGTACGGGGAGGTCAACCAGCTCGGCGGCGTCTTCGTCAACGGCCGCCCCCTGCCCAACTCCGTCCGCCTCCGGATCGTCGAGCTGTCCCAAGTGGGCATCCGCCCCTGCGACATCTCCCGGCAGCTGCGCGTCTCCCACGGTTGCGTGTCCAAGATCCTGGCCAGGTACCACGAGACCGGCTCCATCCTCCCCGGCGCCATCGGCGGCTCCAAGCCGCGCGTCACCACCCCCAAAGTGGTGGCCTACATCAAAGACCTGAAGCAGAAGGACCCCGGAATCTTCGCCTGGGAGATCCGCGACAGGCTCCTCTCGGACGGCATCTGCGACAAGTACAACGTGCCCTCGGTCAGCTCCATCAGCAGGATCCTGCGGAACAAGATCGGCTCGCTGGTGCACCCGGCGCCCCACTCGCACTCGCTCTACAACGCCATCTACCCCAGCTACCCCTATCCCCAGCAGAAGCTGCAGACGCCACCCCCGCAGCGACACGCCACCGGGCCCTGTTGGCCCAGTTCGCATTCGGTGTCGGATATTTTGGCGGGAGTGCACGCGGCGGCCTTCAGGGCGCCTCACGGGGCGCCCGGGGGAGTCCCGGGACCGACGCCGCCCTCGGACAGTGCGCAGAACTACAACTATTACATGTATCTGCAAAGTGGAAATACCGCGGCGGCCATGCACATGGTCAATCCGGGGATCAATGCGCACCCCTTGACGGCGCCAGGGACGCACCTTTGAGGCCCGCTCGTCTTGAGATGTTCGATTGCGCTGTCGAGGGTGACATTTTGTTCGAGTGGCCTCGCAAGAGGCGCACATTTCAAATTGTGTAATAGAATTATAAATAGTTATCGATAAAAGTGTACTTAACACTTTACAAGACTATTAGCTTGTGTTTTTGTATGCTTGTGAAGCTTTAAACTGTAATATTAAGGAACATGAAACATGATTGTACATAAATAACTTTATAGTTGCCTACAAACTTATGTGCCTTTTGGAACGTGTCGATGTTGAAACTAATTCAGACACAACTACTACTTGTTGAACAATATTATTATGTAAGTAGGTGTATTATTTATTATTAATAATTATTTATTTCAGAGTATAACAAATTTATTGTTTCTAAATCACTAAGAACATGTTTTGTGCGACAACACTCTCGTAGAAAATAAAATTGTGTCATTTTTGCAAAAATTGGGTTATTTTATAAATATTTTTTCATGTAACGTGAAAAGTGTATTATTGCTTTGAAATATATTATTTCTTTAAACCTGACTCACTCTTTCATTCCTATAAATTACTCAATTAAACTTATCACTTGGCCACCTACGAGGAGAACACGTCCGACAGTTCCTCGGCCTGGTCTGGCCCAGAAGGTTGTTGGGATCAACAGCAAATGGGCCGTGCAGGGCGCCATGTATTCCTTGAGTGGCTAAAATTGTTATCACTGCTGCAATCTGAGGGCCCACACTGAAATAAACAAATTCACAATTTCACAGGAACTACAGCGACAATGGGAGATATCAGACAGGGCAGAATAAGAGTGTCCGTCCTGTCACCCCAAAGGGCGAAGAGTTTTTTGTACAAATTGTTAATATGTACTTCAAAGTAGATCTGGCCCAGTGGCCCGCACCGAATAAATTAAATCATACGATCTGCTCAATCTCCGTTCGAGGATGGTCGTCTCGACGGTACCACCCGACAGGATGACACTCAAACAGCAATTCCTAATTACCTAAAACAAGAAAGCGTAAACTCAACAACTGTCTGTCCACTTCAAGCTGCGTTTACACGTTCCAATTTCCTATCCAAACTATCTAGGATGGCTCTTAACAAACACTTCCAAAAACTCACAAAATTTGCAGAGTGATCGCGCAAATGTCTTTCCCGGGTGCATTGGTCGCAATGCGCTTTCTTTCATTAAGTTCATAATTAAATTAATAGAAGCTCTGGAATATTTTCATGTCATAACTACTGTTTCAGCTACGTCAAATCATTTCTAGTCGACAACAATTTTAATTTCATTCCAGATCGGAACGTGATTATTATTATCTAATAAAAAAACAAAAATGTCAAAAAAAGTCAAAACCTGAATGTGGCAGATCAATTGTTCATGTAGCACTGTAGACTAAAGAATAGTGTTATGTGGAAGAAGCATCAATATTTCTTATTAGAAATTTCTAAATTGTAGAGTTCTTAAACATGAATACGATTTTAAAAAATGGTCTTTGGCTCTGGATGAAAAAAAACGCCGAACCTATCCTTCACTGCAGTGTATTATATTTATATTGTCTGATCCATTAAATTATTATATTTATATTCAACAATAGCAAAAAATATTTATTTTACTTGGCAGTAAAACGTTTTCATGTAGCGTCTTTCCTAAGAGAGGTACCTACATTTAAAGTACTTTTTTTAAATTTCCTCTTCAAAGTGTAGGTAAGACAGCTGTTCTTTACAGTGTCAACAAATAAAACTTGAATATTTTGTAAAATGTTTGGCATTCTAAACTGTAGTAGTTCAAAAGTACATCAATGAAAATGAAGAAAGTTTCGTTGAAGAGACAGAACATTTCATTAAGTAAGGAAGACTTTTTTCTTCTTTTTACAATCACTAGAGCTACAAAAGAAGAATATACGTTCCCAGTGCAATCTACCAAGATTTGTCTACCAATTTGGAGGAAAGAAAAAAATATTGTCATTACCACGAGTAGCCCAAATTATGTCGATTATTTTTCAAACTGGTCACGAATTATCAATTGTGCTTGGGAATGAATCCACGAGTGCGTCAGCACGAGTGAGATTCCCAAGCACAAGTGAATGAGTGAAACCAGTTTTAAAATAGTCTACATAATTTGGACTACGAGTTGTATTCGGAGGACTATTCCATGAACCCACTTTGTCAATTTGACAGCAAATCGCAAATCGGAAGAAGAAATTAACGCAGAAATCGAAGAAAATGTTTCCAACAACACAAAAAAGACACGTGAGTCCATTTGGAAGCAATTCTCAAGGCTGCATTCATTTGTTAAAAATTATCGCTGGGATCACTAGAGGCATTACCGACACAATTTCCACGAGTGAGAATATTCGGTCCAATTTTTTGAAACCATGGTAACAAATGTGTAAAATTGTGTTTTTATTGGTCCATTTTTAACAAATGACAGGTGAATGGAATAGTCAAGACAACTTACTTTACAATACATACCTACCTAATTATATAGACACTTCCAAAATTTACAAAGGCTATGAGCAATAGAAAAAAATATTGTATACCTCTAACTCCGCGTAAACGATCCAAGCAAGTCAAGCAAGTCAAATCGTACAGCAAGAGTTTCCAAAACTAATATAAGATAACAAATTTTAAAAAAGCAGTTTTTACATACCAAGAACTGTCTACGTCATATCGCGCTTTCAAATGAAATCCTGAGCTGAGAAAGCGTTGAAAACCATCAATTGTTGTATTTGTTGTGCTTTTTAAAGCGTCGATTAATTGGAGCATGTTGACAGCTACCCTAAAATTTAGAGCCAAAAATTTCTTTCCTTGCAATGTTTTGCATTAAAAATAGAATATCTTAACGATCCCTATTCTCGAAGCAAATAGCTAAGGGCACCCTTTGCTGAAAACAAACATGTCCAATCAATCAATCATGTCCAGATTAAACATAAACGGCGGGAAATTTAAAACTTTACACTGTTCTAAACGGTTTAATATTTCCAACGCCTACTCAGCCCAGGATTTCATTTGAACACGCGATATAACAAGGTATATCCCAAAATGTGTTTTTATTGAAATTTTCCTAGTTAGTTAAAAGTTGATATCTTTAATAACAAACAAGTTATGGAGCTTTTTCGCAACTCTGGGATACCTTGTATATGTATTGTCTAATCTACACCTAGATCACAGTAAATATTATTATCAGCAGTAGGCAACATTTTAAAATAGCCAATCAAACAATATCAATGAGTTGGCTGAAAATTACAAACACTTAATAAATTTGATTCAACTTTTATTTAAAGACTAATTTCTTTTTTTTTTCTTAGAAGGTGTCATTATTGACTCTCGAACTGAACCCAGAAGTAGAATTTCTCTCCTACTAGTTAATAATTTTTCATTATTAACCAGTGGTTAATAAGCAGTCACCTAGCAACGAAAGATTTTCTTTGATTTCATTGGTTAACGTAGACAGACGATTTTCAATTTTCATAGCAACCGTTGAAAAATGAGAACTCGGATCGTCGCATCGGACAAAATAATTTAATTAACAATTATTATTAGAAAGGGTTTTAACGTATCTGGTAGTGAAAAAAATAATATATACACCACGGTAGAGAAGACAATTTTAAGCCTGGCTTCTTGGGGAATAAACTACCTCGGCTTAAAAAAATGTCTTCTCTACCTTGGTGTATAATTACTATTATCCACAACCGGCATATTATCAGGTCATAATTATCTTGTTTAGAGACCTATTATGGTATTAATAAAACACGCAAGTCTTATAAATCGGTTATATGTATAAGAAGACACGTAACCATTTTATTTAATCTTGCTAACATTTACTTTCTTGGAATATTCTGATACTTTCCATTTTTCAGTAAAGAATGATTGACTTCCTGATGCAATGTACACTTCTGTTCATGGAAAAAGCATACAAGTCTTGAGAGAGATTTTTGCAATTTTTTGGCTGTGTAAATTTACTTGATAATTGTTTCCATGTTTACCCATATTAAGTTATCAGGTAAGAATTTACAAACGAATTTTGATAATACCAGACTTAAAAGAACCCACAATAAACCTTGAAAATAAAGAATAATAATTAATTGAGCGGGAATTAAGTACACGAAAGATTTATTCGCTTTGAAGGGAAACCAGAGTGGGAATTAAGTACACTTTTACTTGGACTGAAATCGAATTATTTCAATTATCTACCACTGAGAATGACAGTGACATCAGTTTTACAATGAACAGAAGTGTAGAACAAAATAATTTTCATCTAGTTAGCTTTGGAATTTTTTCATATATAAATCTTCCTGTACCGCTCTACTCTTTTTGAACTAGCTATGTATACTCAATTTCATATAAATGTGCATCTAAGCAAGCCATGAAAATCTGATTTTCTGTTGGTATGAAAGTTACTTCGACTTTCAAAGTTGCTTGCCCTGCGCGAATCTTGATTATAATTTTTTACTTTTGTTGTACGTTTCGGCACTGTTGATTTACTGATTAAAGTAATTCACTAATTCTTATTTGCTTTTGTCTTTGTATTTTCACCAAATAAAGATTTATTGGAGATAACCTATAATGAATCTGTCATAAATGTGACTTTTGTAATGTAACTTAAGTTAAAGGTGCTTTTACACATGCACAGCTCACTTGATCAACATTTATATGAAATCAACTATAGTTCTGTCAATAAATGTCATCAATCAAATTGGCAATTATTACAATTTATTGAACTGAATTAACAAACGATTAAATGTATACCTACCTAACGCCTTAAAATAACGATTTTAGTCATATCATCCTTTTGCAATAAATCACATTTGAAATGTTGATGAATATTTTGTGGTTCGGGTACTGCCTTCCTTTTTTTCGTAGAGCGGCACTTCGTATTTTTACAAGGGTAGTGCAAAGGTAACTAGATGAAAATCATATTTTGTTCCACACTGTTTAAACTAATTTTTCGTAAAATGATAAACGTCATTTCAAAATGTCAAATAAAAATGTTCCAAAAAATTAATATAAAAACTGAATTACATATTTGTACCTGGTTGTGGATATAATGTTGTATTCATTTGCATTTTGCATTTTTTGATTACCGGCAAATAAAACTCTTTCGCGAGTTTTATTTGCCTCTTAATCCACTTAAACAATAAATAACTATAAATGGTTCAGTTGTGTTACCTAATCCGAGTATTTCTCAATCTCTCATTTAATTATACCGGCCAATAAATTTTAACTTTGCATTTTTTTCTTGATAAAATTATTATTTCCTTAATGTTTGAACCACGTAGTTCTAATTTAGAATCCATGCGTTATTACATTCTTTTATGGATTTTGAATATAGGATGTTCACGATATGAATAAAATAAAATTCTAAGTTCAATTAAAGAATTCTTTTGAAAATGTTTTACTTGTCTTTTCTAATGTAATAATCAGCGTAGTGTGGCAACATAAGTGTAATACAAAGAGCAAAATTGTACTGATTGTGAGTGTTACGTGTGCTGTATCTTCAAAACTAAGCTAATAATTATTGTTTGTCATTATATTCCTAATTAGCAGCCACGTGTTAACCTAAATTAGCTTGCGTCCAGAAAACATTTTGGTTGCTATTGGTTTAATTTAATGACTTTTGTCTCTGTCCTTCGTGTTTTATTTGTTAAGTTCTTGACCATATCAGATTTGCACAAACAAAACACCATTTGCGCTATTGCAAATCATATTGAAAATATTAAAAATTAATTTATTCGTCCTTTTTCCCAGATTTTCTTTTTTCAAACTCTTTTCAAAATCGTTGGACAATTTTTCATTTTTAATCCAGTTAAATCCCTCATCGTGGACATCCAATGCACATTTTTACGACACTTTATTTCCATAATAGTCTTGTACATTGTCTCCAATTAGCAGTTTTTATATTCCTATAAGAAAGAAAAAAAAAACAATAATGTGATGTCTCATAAATTTGTATTGATCATTTAATGACCAATGATGCGTCCAATTGATTTACTTTAGACTTTTTAAGAAGAAGTTCACGTCTCATGTCAACTCCCAAAGCATGAAAAAATGAATAATTAAAGCAATTTACAACGTAAGCCCACCGTGGGCATCATCCTGTCAGATCCTGCAGTGGATTTTATTGCGCTTTTCAATATCACTTTCTACGCGCGGCAGAGAAGGTGTACGAAGCGTTTCCATCCATGTGGGTGTTAGTGACAGTAGTAAATGACCAGTGGGAAATGAAATGAAGTGTCCTGATGATCGCTGTTACACGGATGCTAGGGACCCTAACCAGCCATGTCTCGGTTGTGTACGATACGCCCATTTCCGTTCGTCCGTCACGTGTTTCTTACTTATTAATGCCGAACACTGCTTTCCCCAACATTTAATTTATAACGGAAAAAACGAAAATGATGTTCAACCATCTAACCCGCTCGGAAAACGTCGTTTCCTTTTTTGTCCGGGCAACAGCAGCGCCATCTTTAACACTCTCCAATTCTTGACGTTTCGATCGATGACAGCCGCGCGATCAATCAAATCAAGTGACAACACCCGTAGACGATTTCGGGAAATGTCAAATTTCCTGATCACGTGGTGGGGGTTTCAGGGACCATTAAACTTTCATTAAAATGACAACTTTTTAATGTAACATTTATGGAATAATTGTAATTGGTTTGTGTGCGTTGGTGATCGATCTCGTGTTTATTGTTTCTGTGTTTTTTTCGATTATTGCGGATGAAAAAATGAGGATTGATTGAAATAGTTAGACGTGATCAACGGGTTGATCGGTGTGTCTGATCCATGTCCGCCTTGATGATCAGGTCAAGCGTCCCATGACGTTTCCATGGTTGGCTGGGATTTATCGGCTGGATGCATGCACGTGCCAGACTCGTATACACACAACTTCAAACACTTCTGTCACCACCGTCGGTCACACTCTCTGACCGACACAGAAAATAAACTAACAAGATCGCAGATTGACATATGAGCTTTGGGAATTATACGACTTGGATTAGCCACCAACACTTGGCAGCACAGCGCAATTTCAAAAAATCAAACCGACGTTTATTTCTTTAATTAACTGGTGGTTACCCTTTCAACATTTTTTTCTTTTCTTCTTTCAATAAATCATGATCTTAGGGTTGACTGAAATCTCAATTATGTTGTCCCCAGTACTCAATAAAAAAGATCATTTTTCTAATGAAAATCATTTTCGATATAATCTTTACTTCACTGAACTGTTGATTTTTCACATGTGACAAATTGTTTATCGCAAAAAATATTATTTTGACATTATTACATACTACTGAAAGGATAATTAGGTATAATAGTTATTTAATAAACTAGTTTGTTAATGAAGGCGATTAATAATAATCGAAACTGTTTAAAGCACGAACGAGTGTAGCGGGTGAGTGCCTTTAATAGTTTAGATTATTAATCGCCCATTAACAAACGAGTTGATTACAAAAAAATTTCGTAGACCGCAAACTTCTTTTTTTTGTGACAAAATTTCAAATTAAAGCCAAATCAAAACCAATTTAATCTTTTTCGATAAAGATGAGACCTTATAAAATACCTTCATTCTTTTTTTGTCCTCAGGGTAGGCCATTTTAAAAATTTTCAACACTTTCTTTTCACTTTTCCACAAAGAGTGTCAGAAGACGTCAACTCCATTCACATTTAATTTCACGTAAAAATCACGGTTGCTAAGAAAACCTAGTTACCTTTGAAAAATATGACATGAGAATTATAACCAAAAAGGTCGGCTTTTGGAAAAGTGAATTCGTAATTGTGCAGTTATGGAGCTATAAAATATAGAAAACCCTGCTGCACTACCTGTTGCAGTGTTGGTAAGTGCAAACAATGCATGTTCGAGGTTTTTTATACATCAAAATAATCATCAAAACGTCAAAATCCCAAAAATCGTTTATTAATGAAAAATAGTGTATTAATGAGGTCACTATATTTTAGACAAAATAATTCATTAATATTGAAATTAACAAACAAAAATAACTAAGTAATGATTTAAAGCCACAAAATAATTTTATTTTCTAATAGGTAAGTATCTACCTACTATTCCGGACACGGAATCTTGGCCAACATTTTTTTGACATTTCTAAAAAAAATGATGTAAACCAATCATTAGCGTAATTAATAAATGACAATTATTAAAAATCACTTTGAAGTTTTTATTCTGACATTAAAAAAGCAAGGAAATGGCATTATCGAGTCAAAAGCTGGGTTAAATTCAATAAAGGCCAGTTCACACATACATATTTGTCAGTTAAATGTCAGTTATGGCCAACATTCCATGTCCGGAATAGTACATATGTAAAAGTACATAATAGATAAATTAAAAATATTGTTTCTCCACGACTATTAAAGAATGAATGTACCTATTCTTGTTGGATATTCAATGAATCAATTCCACGCCCCGTGTTAGAATAGGTATACTGAAATCCACGGCTGTCGGCCAATCACATCCCTCGTATTTTCATTATACAACGGCAGATCGCGAATCGGATGCGTCTGTAAACAATAAGTCGCGCATCGCGGATAGTCGTAAAAAAAGTATAGTTTCAACTCGGGTAAATTATCTATTATTATCTCGGATTTTCATCCTCTTGAATAATAGCCATCATACGCTCATTGAAGAATGTACTATTATTATGCAACATTCTATCGATACTACTGATGGTCGTAATAACAAAGTGAGTAATAATGCGTTCAGTAATCAACTCTACTTTGTTACTGTTAGTAAAAAATACTGAATGATTTCATTTTCGCACATTAAAAAATATAAACGATCAGTAAAATATTACAGTTGGCATAGTATAAAACCTGCACAGTATTTTATCATAATAATCATTACCTATATTGTGTGGTAGGTACAAACAGGAAAAATGACAAATACAACTGTTGTATTTCAATTTACACAGTAGAAATGTAAATGTTTGATAACATCCATCACTGTTACTAAAGATTTGTTTGCCTATGTAACATATAGTTTTTATACTGGACAATTATGATTCGTCCACTGTCATTTATAATTTTTACTGAACATCTATTATTTTACTTAACGTTAAGTATTTTTACTCTGCATTCAATTTTTTCCCAATAACAAATAACATCTACGATAATATGTATTGGCAAAGTTAGTTTCTACGACAAAGAATTCAGGTACTTTCAGCTTATCGGTCCATTGTCAACTGTTAACTTTGTATTATGTTCTAAAAACAATTAAAATTTTTCGAGACCGTAGTTATTTTTAAAGTTGCCGAGTTTTATTATTTGTAGGACTGGTTTTAGGTATAAGTAGTTCAGAGAGCCGCCAAATGTGCCAAAATAAAATCCAAGAATGTAATGTAGAATGTATTGGTACATAATATAAAATTGTAGGGTGGTTTCGAATGTATTTATTTATTGTAAACGTACAAAATGATTTCGAAAACACGGGTCGAGCTTCCACGGAGGTGTCGTCAGGGGGACCTGGTGATGCCTTCGAAGAAGAGGGTTCGGGATGTCAGGGTAAACGCAGTGTCCACTTGTCGGCTTGCTTTTGATTCGGAAAAGACCAGTGACCACAGAGGGTGCTGCTGGAGGAGAGAGAGTTGTGTCACCGAAGCAAGCGCAACTGATGTTGCAAGGGGATGCAATTTCTTTTATACCCTCGTCCGATGGCCTGAGGGCATGCAAAAGAGCGCGCGGAAACTTGACCAATGGGCGAGATCCTGGCTAAGAGCGAGAGCCGCACCGGGAAGATGGAGTGGCGCCCTCGAGAGCGTACTAGTGGAGCGTCACGGAACTACTCCCGGTCGCGAGGGTGTATTTGCGTTACAATCTCCCCCTCAGGACCAATGAAGCGACAAGCTATTGGGCCTGGACAATAGGGTGTTTTCGTGGACGTCCTCGTCTGCGGACTGGAGCTACGGGAGCCGGAGGGTCCTCAACCGGACCGTGGAACTTCTTCAACTGGGAAGTGTGGTACGTCCCGATGACCTCGGAAGGATTGGTTAGCGATTCCAGTTCATAACTCGTTGGTCCTTTTTGGGCTCGTATGGCATAGGGCCCGTCTCGTCTGGGCAGCAACTTCGAGGATACGCCCTGTCGAGCGTTGCTGAGCTGGTGTAGGGAGACCAGTACCAGATCTCCTAACTGATATTCGGGACTCGGCTGACGACCAAGATCAGCGTGTCGTTTTCTCCTTGTTTGTTCTGATTCGTGCTGTTCTCTGGCTATTTCAAGTGTATCAGCGAGTCGAAGCAGCTTGGGCGTGGCTTCGGCTACAAAATTTTCTGACACGACGATACTACGTAGATCGTGTGTGACGTCGTCGACGGTTCGGGGCTCGCGGCCAAACATCAGGTAGGCTGGGGTGAAGTTGGTGGTTTGGCACCGGGCTGTGTTCATTGCAAACCTGATCGCCGGAAGCTTCGTCGGCCACGTGGGGTGGGGCTCTTCACCGATCTGGATTGACAATTGAGTCTTTAAATCCCTGTTTCGTCGTTCCACCGGGTTGGCTTCGGGATGGTAAACTGGCGTAAGAGATTGTGTGATTCCTAAACAAAAGGTGATCTTCTGCATCACGGCACTTATGAATTGGCTACCGTTGTCGCTAATGATTCGCCGGGGGAGTCCATAACGGAGACCGATTTCATTAACGATGGTCCATCCACAATTTTCGGCAGTGGCGTCGGCAAGGGCGAATAATTCAACCCATTTCGTGGCGTAATCTTGGGCTATTAAAATCCACTTCTTACCATCTTCTGACGGGGGTAACGGTCCGAATAGATCGACGGATAATACTTCCATTCTTTGCTGCAAAACCGGAGTTTGAAGTAAACCGGCAGGTTTCACGTTACTCGGCTTGTATCGTTGGCACTCTAGGCAAGTCTTGAGATAGTCCGTGACGTATCTTCTCATTCCGGGCCAATAATATCGAGAGGAGATTTTGTAAAGCGTTCTTGCGACCCCATAGTGTCCGGCGGTGGGAGCGTCATGAAATTCTTTCAAGATCCTGGGGCGCTCGTGAACGGGTACGACGAGCTGTGCCTCTTCATCATCTCCTTCCTGTGGATAATGATAGAGGACTCCTTGGTTTATGACATACCCTTTTGCTGTCCACGGTTGGGCTATTTCTGGGTTGGCGGTGGTCAAAGCATCGATGACCTGTCTTACTTCCGGGTCGCGCATCTGTTCTTCTCGGAGAGCTAGTGCTCCCTGCACTGGAACATCGATATGAATCATACAGATAGAACACACATGCTTCGTCTCGGCGTCGCATTGGGGGCGTGAAAGTAGATCGGCGAGGACGTTTGCTCTCCCAGGGGTGTACTGTATGGTCAAATCGAAAGGTTGAAGTTGCAGGGCCCACCGTGCTAGTCTTCCGGTCGGTGACTTTAGTGACATCAGCCATCGAAGAGGTTGGTGATCGGTGATGACTACCGTGGTGTTTTCTTCGATGTACCCGCGGAACTTGTTAACAGCCCACACGATGGCGAGGGCCTCTCGTTCCGTAGTCGAGTAGTTTTTCTCGGGGGCGGTGAGTAAGCGACTGGCGTACTCGATCGGTCTTTCTTCGTTTTCCTCCCCCTGGAGGAGAGCTGCTCCTATGGCATGGGAGCTCGCGTCCGTTCTCAGCGTAAATGGCTTTGACAAATCAGCTTGCTGCAGGATGGGAGCGGTAATGAGGCGGTTCTTCAGCGTCTCGAAGGCTTCCTGTTGTGCAGGTCCCCATTCCCAAACGGCATTTTTCTTGAGCAAATCACTAAGTGGCTTCGATATGTTTGCGAAATTTGGGATAAACCGTCGAAACCAAGAGCAGGTTTGTAGGAAGGTGTGGGCGTGCTTCAGGTTGGACGGGGGTGGCATACCGGCAATCGCTTGTACCTTGTCGGGGTCGGGGACGATACCTCCAGCGGAGATGCGATGTCCTAGATATCGTACTTCTGGACAACCAAAGAAACATTTTTCCCTTTTCATGCGCAGCTTGAAATGTCGGATGTGTTGAAAAATGCGTTCCAGCTGTACAAGATGCTCTTGTTTAGTAGCTGAAAAGAGTACAAGGTCATCGAGATAGGCGAGGAGGGTCAGGTCTGGAAGGCCGGCCCGAAAGCGGTCCATGAGTCGTTGGAAGGTAGCGGGGGCGTTCCGGAGACCAAATGGCATCCTCGTAAATCGGAATAGCCCAAACGGGCAAATGAAAGCTGTCTTGTCCTGGTCCTGTTTCCGGACTGCGACCTGCCAATATCCGGCCTGCAAATCTATGGTGCTGATGCACCCAATTCTTCCCATGGATTGTAGCAAGTCGTCCATCCTTGGGAGCGGGTAGGCGTCGGGGACGGTGACGGCATTCAATTTCCGGTAATCCACGCACAGGCGTAGCGTTCCATCTGGCTTTGGAACGAGCACGACGGGGGCGGCCCATGGGCTGTCACATTCTTCCACAATCCCTATCTCAATCAACTCGTCGATTTCCTTTTTCAAAAAATCCTTTTTCTGCGGGGTCAAGCGGTAAGGGGGTACTGAAACGGGCGCGCTGGTCCCTGTTTCAATTGAGTGTTCGGCGAACGGCGTGGGTGGTCCAGAATTTTCGAAAAGATCGCGGTATTTACCAAGGAGGTCGTTGCACGCAGCCCTTTCACTTTCTAAAAAACCGGTTCCCTCGTGCAGTCTTAAATGTAGGGTGGCAAACTCTAACGGTACAGGCGGTCGTTGCTCTTGCGAGTGCGGGGAAACCGGAAATAATTCGGCGGTGGCCTGGACAGCGTCGGCCCACATGTACTCGACGGAATCTGGAGCCATGTAAATGTTCCAGCGCCCTTGCGGCTGAGTCGTGACGGGTCTCTTGGGAGCGGGTGGCCCGTAGTTGTCCGTGTCCATTGGTTCCTCTTTTGGTGGAGGCGCCGATCGTACGGTCGTCCTCACCTGCGCGACTTTAATGTTGGTCTCGGGTCTGGCGACAATCTCTCGTACACCATCTTTTGCAATGAGAGGGAAGGTTATGTTTGGAGCATTTCTGAAGAAAAACTTTTTTCCGGCGAGGTCGGGAATCAGACCGGCGTCCTCGATAAAGTCTGCCCCTAAAAGCGTGTTCGCGTTCTCATTACCTGAAAGAGAGACAAACGTTGTCGCGATTTTTCTTCCGCAGAGGACAACTTCGGCGTGAATCGTTGGCACCGTGAGGGTTTTGCTGGCGCCGTCTGCGAAAGTGGCGTCCACCGTCTCCACTCGTACTTGGTGACCTGATGCTTGCAAGTGGTGGAATAGGCTGGCGCTTGCGACACTGGAGCCGGCGGCGGTGTCGAGGAAAGCTGTTCCTGTCACATTCGCTATTGTGACCTCGACGGCGGGCCTGGAGCGGGGTTGCAAGCGTTGGGTTTTGATGGCACAGAACCCGACGTTGTTGGTTCTCATCGTAGTGGTGGCAGTAGGAGCAGGGGTGGTTTGGGTTGTGCAACGAGGGCAGTTGCGGCGAAACACCCCAGGTGCATTGCAACCGTAGCACCGAATTTCTTCTGGGCCGCCTACTTTGGATGCGACTGCTGCATGTGGTGGCTCATTTCTCTGGCGCTTCCGACATTCGTTGGCAGTGTGTCCATGGTTATGGCAGTATTCGCACCTAGTTCTTGTCTTTTTGTTGTCCTTGGGTTGTGGTTGTACGCTGGTGTTTTCTGGTACCTTCTTCTTACCTTCGGATAGGATCGCTTCGATTGCTCTTGCTCTGGAGAGGAGTGCATCGAAAGAGAAAATTTCTTCTCGCTGGAGACGATTTCGAAGTTTCGCCTTGAGCAAACCAAAAATGATGTCGATTTGCCATTCCTCGTCCAGCGCTCTTGACATCCGTGAAAGCAAGTCGCGTTGGATCGTGATGAATCGATCCACCGGCATGTCGTCTGGTTGAGGAAGGTGAAAGATTTCCTGAAAAAGCTGATAATTTGGTTTTGCTGGTGCATACGCTTTTCTAATCAGGCTCATCGCGTCGTCCCATGTGTGTGCCTGATTCTTGACGCCATTCCACCACTGGCTGGCTTCACCGATGAGGAGCAAGGGAAGGCCGGTGATCGCATTCTCGTCGGTGACGTTCTCCACGTTTTTGTAGATAGTTGCCATTGTGACGAACTCTTCTACCTTGGCGGCGGACCTGGTGCCGTCGAACCGGGCCGTGCAGTGTATAAAATTCTTATTATTGGCTGGTGCCGGGTTCCTAGCCATCCGCAAAAACTCCTGGAACTGTTCAGCCGTCATCTGTACCGTCATCGTCGCGTTGAGTCGTGGACTTCTTCGTAACAGGATGTCGCTACGTTGATCGCGTTTGGTGTGAGGTTTTCGAGCCCCACGTTGGGCGCCAGTTGTAGGGTGGTTTCGAATGTATTTATTTATTGTAAACGTACAAAATGATTTCGAAAACACGGGTCGAGCTTCCACGGAGGTGTCGTCAGGGGGACCTGGTGATGCCTTCGAAGAAGAGGGTTCGGGATGTCAGGGTAAACGCAGTGTCCACTTGTCGGCTTGCTTTTGATTCGGAAAAGACCAGTGACCACAGAGGGTGCTGCTGGAGGAGAGAGAGTTGTGTCACCGAAGCAAGCGCAACTGATGTTGCAAGGGGATGCAATTTCTTTTATACCCTCGTCCGATGGCCTGAGGGCATGCAAAAGAGCGCGCGGAAACTTGACCAATGGGCGAGATCCTGGCTAAGAGCGAGAGCCGCACCGGGAAGATGGAGTGGCGCCCTCGAGAGCGTACTAGTGGAGCGTCACGGAACTACTCCCGGTCGCGAGGGTGTATTTGCGTTACAATATACAATTTCAGATTCTGGTTAAGGTGTACATACCTACTTTTCAGAAATTAAAAAATAATCAGTCGTTCTAATGAACCAAAGAAAGAACAAGTATTGTTGTTTCCTACACTCTTTAGCATTCAACAATTAGAAATCAGAAATACTAGCGGCCCTGGCTACTTGATTGAATCCTCACATAATATTCGCAAAAATATAATTTATAATAAAAGAAGGTTGATGTCATTTAGTAGTCAGCAAATATTAAATGTAACTAAAAAACTAAACGGATAGCAGTAATTAAGATATTATTACGAATATTCATGTTATGAAGAAACAATGAAATGGTCACAGAAATAATATATCGAAAAAATACAAAAGAAAATATAAAAAAATTACAAAATTATTGCATGATTCATGATTGATAATTACACTACGAGTAGAAAGGTAGTTGAACCCTTAGCTACCAAATTAATTTTTCAAACACTCTAATTAATAATTACTGACCTCGTAGACCATCTGTTTTTTAAGAGAGTACAAAGACGTTGAATCAAAGATATTACTTACCTATATTATACCTGTATTCAGTAGAATGATATAATTATTTGAAGTAAAATAAATTCCACGAATCATTTATACAACATTTACTTTAAACCGCTAATCTTTAGGCTCGTATTAGGACTGCATATTCTTCAAGTTGGAATAAAAAAATCCCATTAATATCCGAATTTTAAAAAAATTGTTCGATTATGTTATACACACAAGAAAATTGGTAATCGAATCAGCCTTGGATATTAAACCGTATGTTTTCTCCGATTGACATGATTAATAATTGTACCGCATGAGCAACAATTACTGTTTGAGTTGGCAGTAAAACTATGGTGACTTTTTTGCGTCCCTGTTGGCTAAATTTGTCACATAACCGAAAATGACGTGATTTGACATATCGCCGAAAATCAGGTTATGTGTGATGCGAAGCAACGATTTATTGAAAAATGAGAAGTTTAAAACAAACAAGTTAGAGCGAGGAAAAGGCATTAAATTTAAAGGTGTTGCTCCAAATGGCTCCAATTTATCAATAAAAGATTACAAAAACCAAGACGTTTAAATATGAAATTTATGTCAGCTGTCAATAATGACAATGCAACAAACGGGAACAGGTACAACTCACAGTCAATACAACTAAAACAGTAATGTTATTTCAATTTTTCGTCAGATTCGTGGTAGATTGTAATTTGCACCACGGATGCACACGTTTACGTGAAACGTCAACAAACAACTTCCGTCTCGCATTCTGTTTTCTAACAATCTGGCGATACATTTGGTAAGATTTAATAAAATAAATGCCCTAATAATTTTGTTTGCAAATTCATTCATTTTTAACGATAAAACGTTGATAGGATATTTAATTAAACACATTCATTTCAAATTCTTTGCACGATTGTATAAAATATTCTAATCAAATACCATTCAAGCTTTGAATTAGGACCGATTAATTTACGCAAACTTCCTGCACAGCGACTCAAATCGTGCAAATTTCACAATTTGTTAAATTTAACACTCTTCCTCGCTACGAAACAAGTTATCGTAAATTAATTGAAAAATTGAAAGCTCTTATGATACTACTACAAATTAAAATATTAATGAGTAACTAGTCGAACAGGGTTCAGTCGTGTGAAATACTGAACATAACATAATTTATGTTCTCTTTGGCGAATATAATTATCTAGTGTAAGTCGAATTTATCCGAATTTAAGCCCCGTTCAGTTGTTAATAATCGCTCGTTGAAAGACAATTTCACAACTCCCCAACCATAAATTTAGAAATGATTGATCACTGATCACAGAGCTGGTGAAGTTTATACTGCGGTGACACAGTGGTTGAAAGCGCACTTTCAACAGATTAATTTTATTATTTATTATAAGATTTCCGAACATCTGGCAACTACGTACAAAAACCACATAACAAACAACACAAGGAAAATGTATCTTATTAACGGGAATTTAAATAAGTCGCTCCTCCTACTCCACAGCCGAAAATTCCGTCAAAGTCGAACTTCAAGGGGCGCCGCGGCCCCCATTCATCAAAGTCCGACATGTGCGGATCTCTATACTGTGCCTCTTTCCCGTGTCTTTCAGCCTAATTAATCTGAAATACCAACACATAGGTGTCCTGGTGGCGCTCAAACAAGACACCTCGTACCTGCGTACTCTTCCACGTAAAAACATGAACCGCCAGAACAATTTGTTGATTTTCACGAGTCGTGTAGGTACCCAATTAAAACCAATGGACTGGTAAAAAGAACAAACTGTGGCCGTCTCAGTTAAAAGTATCAGTTTCACATGTGGGTTAATTATTTGTGTCGGCTCCGCTTTGGTAAACCGAACTAGAGAAACCCACTAATGCTGCAACAAGCTGTATCGCGTACCCCAAATTCGGGCGAAGAGCAAATCGCCAATGGTCGACGGATTAGAACTATGACCCCATCGCAGCTCGTCGCTATTCATTAAAACAGAAAAAACTGCGGTATTATAAGACGGCGCGCAGTGATTAATAAATACAAGAGGTGCAGTGATGACAATATAATAATGATTATTACGAGGAGGTCGTTATTGCAACGCATGCAAACGAGGCCTCTGATCTATATAATCTATTCATTTTGATTGTGACCACTCCCTAGTAACTTTTCAGTTGCTAGGTTATTGATAGGGAATTTTAGATAACACTAAATCCAGTCGCAGTTGGCAACTCTCGGAGGCGCCATTTTGGCAGAAACGTCACGCTCACAGAACACAGAACGGAGAACGACTTGCGCAAACGTTTTTAGGCGTAGACTTTGTGCGCGTATTTATAAAATTGAGTGTTGCTACGAAATTTCGGAATTCAAAAAGGAAATGCCATGTCGTCTTCTCAAAGTTAAGAACAAACGGTTAATATTGACTTGTTTCGAGACATTTTATTGAAGCCAACGGAAAACAACTCACAAAGACGAACATCACCAATAAAGTTAACTCTATTTGTGCTTTTTGTTGTACATTTTGGCTAGTAAGTACTGTAGTTTGATGCCTTCTGCCTTTTCATCTCCTATAAAACACTTTTCTATACTTCATGTTTCTTTCTGTCTGATTAATTTTTATCTGACAGACGTTTTTAGTTTCTCCTACTTCAAATATTGATTTCCGTTATTAATTTTGATAAATACATTGAAATCATTGCTTTACTACCATTGTCAAGTTTTGACAATTCTGACATTTTCACATCATGTTCACACCACACAAATATTTAGTGTAAAACGTATGCAGCACACAGCTTAACAGCGCCTACTATTTTTTTCGTTGCGGTCACAATCAAAGTGAATAGATAATAGATACCATTCAAAGAAGCCGCCGGCATTTTTAAATTTTGTCATAGGAAACTTAGCAGGCTGTACATCAAACAAATGACATACGACTAGGTTACGCCTACTTGTGCATCAAGGAAATTAAACATGACTGGCAGAACGTAATATATCAGGAAATAGCAAAATGCTTTTGAAAAGACGGTTCTTTGAGGGTTTGCCGCATAAATGTCCGATTTGTTTTTCAGGGGAAGCTGCCCAACAACACCCACCTTATCCAGTACTGTGGATCTCCGACGATAGCTCACCAGGTATTATGTGACCTTGACACTTAACGTGTTGTACTGAAACATCTTCGAGTAAACATTAAAATTAGTGCAATGGGGTCGCTTATCTGCAAATACTCCCACATGGAGGGTAACATCGGGCAAGCAGTGGAGTAATCGTAACATCATGAAGCACAAACGGTTTGACGTTTGTGAAGACATAATTGAAATTAAAGTTAATTTAATGAATGAACTAATTAAAATGGCAAATTATAAAAGTAACGCAAAACAAACAAGACTAGAAATTGGTTCAAGAAAGGAACAGATGGGCACCACTCTTTACACTCGATGCAGTCTTCTGTTGTCTGCTTCTTCTCACTTTCCTGGAGCACTTTCTTGTTTGCATTCCTTCTCCCTCCTTTCTCTAATAAACATTTTCTTAGAAGTTAACATCAAAATTTCAGAGTGTTGTTTTTTACTTATTTACTCATTTGTCTCGGAGGTTTTGTAGTAGAAGATATTTTACTTAAAAACAAACTGGTAAGTATTTTGTCGCTTCTCCCAGTGATGACAGGATTCTTTATTTCAAGATTGGTTGCTCACAAATGTTCTGACTTATTCCTGCTAAAAATAAATGGACGGACAGTTTTGCAGGAACGCTTTGCTAGGGTGCTAGAAGAGCTCCTGCCTGTTTTGTGTTTGTGCTACCTATAAGGTAAAATCATTGCAAGTTTCCTTATAAAGGAACTATTTCCGCAATCTTAGCCATTTACAGCTATGGTGATTGGAGTCACTCTTTGATAGACTTTGTTAAAGTGTTCCACCACAATGAACCGTGTAACGCAAATCACATTAGACACTATAAACTGTTTTAACGGATTGAACACTGTGAGATCGAGGGGTTGGAATTCGGTCTCTGTTTCATTGATAGGTCGGTCTTGTTTTTGTTTTCGAAGAGAAAAATGAGGAGGAAACAATGGTCTCTACTGCTGTAGGACAAAATACAATTGAAAAAAGATCGCCTTCTCTATAATTTTTCCGGCTTGTTTGTTTACTAAATCTAGCAAGTTGTCAAAAAATATGTTCACTTCTTGGTTCAAGGATGAAAATTTGCGTATCGCTGCAGATAATTGTACATACTTCCAATCATTCCCTTCCGTTTTGTTGTCTTTGTTGAAAAAGTTGCTGCAAATAATCGTTTTGTTTACGAACAAAACGGAGAGCTTCCTTGGAGGAACAGGAGTGATAGAGCCCAATTTTTAGCGATTTGGGATAAAGCTGTCATTCCACTTTTGCTAACTCAACTTAGTATTCAAATATGTATGTTAGTTTTCCAAACTCTAGTAGAAAAATGTTTTGTTCAGTTTTGGAGAATAAAATGACAATAATAAATGCATCCCTTTTTTCATTTTTTTCAATTTTTGTTTCTTCATTAAAGAAAGAAGAAAGGACATTGTGCCGTCATCCTAAATAGATAAAAATTGACTACATTGAAAAAATGTAGTAATGTTTCAAAGCATGCTACCTGAAATACAGTTTGCTCAGCTTTTCCTTTCATTTAATTAATTAATTTTTACAACGTTTTGATCTTTTTATTTTATTTTCTTCAAACTGTATTTGAATCGTTTAACTTATCATCAATAAGTAAGTACTTGACAATGATTAAAATAATTAGATAATAAATATCAAAAAATGTTGGTACTTTTAGATTATAGACGGCATTTTTCCTGAGAACCCTGACCCTGTAATCCCTGACCCTGTCGGAAAAAGATAAACTTTCCAGAGAAGTTGTCAAAAAAATTGCAAATTGTTATTAAATCAGTTTCAGTTATATCGGGTGTGTCAAAAAGGACGGACAGGCATTTTAGCAGCATCGCATAGCACAACATAGACCCCGATTTTATATCAAAAACTGTTCTGCAGCTTTCATTTAAAGAAAAAACTCTCAGAAAGTGAAAATGTAAATGGCAGCAACGCAATAGGTAACTAAAAATACCGTACGTAGTTGTCATGGTTATATTTTTTTTCTCTCAGTCCTTGGTCAAAATGCCTAATAACATTCACACTAGGATGTCTTCCGTTACGAAAACGCATGGCGTATGTATGTGCAGCTAAATGCCGCGTCATTTTCTACCGCACCAATAGCTAAATACATACATCATACATTATATGTATTACAATATTCATCTGCGGTAAAACTCATTTTGAAAATAATTTCAAAACTGTCACAATTTCATTGACATTTATTTTATAAAGGTGATTTGCTATGGTATGTTAGCAATGTTCCCGCGTTTGAAAACTACTCTCTCACACCAAATTTCACCATATTTAACACTGACGAAGAAACGGATTTCGAACGTATTCGTGAAAGGAATTTTTGGACATCTGTTGAGGGCACCTTTGAGAGTTGATACATACAATTAGGTTTCCACATCAATAACAGGATCATTTAGTTTTACAGAGGGTTTAGTTCTAACTTCCAAAAGCTCTTGCGCGTTAACGAAAGGCCAAAAGCAAAAAAAAAGTATTCTTCTACTAGAGATTGGAAAACCAACATAGGTATTTGAATACTAATTCGAGTTAGGAAAAGTGAAATATTTCCTAACAAGGACGGAAATAATATTTCAACACTAAAAGTTCAATTTTGATCGTTTCCTGAGATACCTACGTAACTTGAAAACTGCCAAAGATAACCTCAAAATTTACAACTGATTAATGTTTTTTTTAAGACTTTGCTTAAACTAACACGAAAAACATTGTTCCATTTTCGTGCGTTGAGTCACTTTTCAGGTATTCGGAATTCGGCCTGTTTTGCATATCAATATCAAACGATTCACTTGTATCAGACATTTTAATAGAATTTCGGTAAATTTACTCGAGGGAACAACTTAAACGCGTTCACAATTTTTCATAAACAAAATATTTTTTTGTTCGACACTATCAGAATTTGAGAATTTTCTCCTATGTGAACGGATTTTGATAAATGTCACAACTTGTCAAAACGAAACGTCAATCTAATTTTAAAGGTTTTTAGCAATTTGGAGCCTTTAAGGGGCTCGTCGAACAAAAAAACGTTGTATTCAACTCGTTCGTGTGTAAATTGGGCCTTTTTTGGCACTCGTGGGCCTTTAAAACGCTCGTTTCACTTGCGTTTTAAAATGGCCCAGGCGTGCCAAAAAAAGGCCCAATTTACACACAAACTCGTCAAATAAACTACTATTCTCTATCTCTATGATGGTAACGAAAGCAGAACAATTTTTATTCCGTTTTTTAATTTAGAAATAATTAATAGAATATTAAAAATATCGAAATTTTATTTATTTTCCAAACTCCAGTAGAAAAAATCGTGTGTGCAATACGTAGGAAATCCTTTTTTTTTTCGTACACGGCATGTTTTTGATCACGGCTATCGCCTCGATAAAAAATCCCATGCCTTATACGGAAAAAAATACATTTCCTAACTGACCCATTACACAAATAGCTGTTATTTTTGTATAAGAACGTGTAAGTGCCTGCTAAATATTTTTAATTAATATCATTTGGATTGTTTTTATAAAAACCAATTCACGTTTAGTAAATTAAAATTGTAATTTATGTATGTGTATTTGAGATTTTTATATGTATTTTACACGTATAATTTAAAGTTTAAGTGCTAAGTAATTATAATTATTACTATTATTATTATTACAAAACCAAATGTCAGAGACAAAATGTCGGAATATATTTTTGGTCTCTAAGTAAGTAATGAATGAATTAATTATTTATACTGTAATAAAAAAAGACCTAATTAATATAAAACACATTAAAAAACCATGATTCATTATTAAAATCATAAAATTAACATACAAAATGCTGTGCGCATCATCTATGGATAGAAATTAGAAAGTGTTTTACCAACAGCATATAAATTTCAGTGCCATCTAACATTAGCATAAATAACTAAAGAAGAAATTGACCATAAGGCCCATAATGGGCTCATACTTTAAATATTTTGTTTATAGTTACAAACTAGACAATAAAGGGGTGAATTTTAAACATTTTATTCATACAATTATTTTTGCTTTAAAGTATAGCATTTAGCTGCAGCATTAAAATAAAAGTTAAAACACAAACATTAAGCTTAACCTTAACCTTGCATACATGTTGCATAGGTACCTATTGGATTTTTTTATTCCACACTGTCAGAATTTGAGAATTTTCTTCTGTGTGAACGGATTTTGATAAATGTCACAACTTGTCAAAACAAAACGTCAAACTAATTTTAAGCGATTTGAAGCCTTTAAGGGGCTCGTCGAACAAAAAAACGTTGTATTCAACTCGTTCGTGTGTAAATTGTAGTTTTTTTGGTATGAGTGAGCCAGTTTAACGGCCCACGAGTGCCAAAAAAAGGCCAATTTACACACAAACTCGTTAAATAAACTACTATTACCTAACATTCGTCAATCTCATTTTAATGAATTACCTTCAATGTCAAAAACACAGTATTTTTCAAGGTATATTTAAAATAATAGCTATTTATATAATCCGTTAGGAAATGCCTCATTTTGTGTAATGAGTGGGATGTTTGTAGGATGAGCGAAGCGGCTTTCCGCAAAATCACACAAAATGGCATTTCCTAATGTGTTCCCATACAAGATTTTTTTCTAATTTCAAAAGGTTCTTTAAACTGACGAAGTTATTGATTTCACAATTTGTATTGAAAAACAAATATGTAGGTAATTCCGTTTATTTCGCTTGTCAGTTTCAAGTTTCGTTTACACAATCGTACCTATTATCTGCAGGATTAAAAAAAAAACGGGAACTGTCAGAAAAAGTTCTGTCAGGTTTTGTTTTATTAAATTTTTATAGTTTGAAACGGCCTTTTAGAATTTAGGTTAAAAAATTGCACTTATGTGTCAGAAATAGTACTGTCAAATAGACACAAACTGACAAATTAAATTTCCAATTCACATTAGGTCAAATTTCATTTCTCGTTTTTTTTGAAGCCAACTGTACTTACCTATACGAAAAATGTTTCATTTACCTAAAAAAAGACGCACGGTGATACTCTTTTTGGTGGAGCACTCCTCACTGCGTTCGTCGTGCCCCAACGTCATTATTTTATCTTGTGGTGCCACATAAAAAAATACCAAACAATTTTTTAGCACAGGTGGTTTCAAAGTTGCAGACAAAACTTATAAAACTTAAAAGTATTTTATTAACTTGTACAAGTTTGAACACAAGTATTTATACAATGCTATACATTTAGTTATCTCCAGGAATGTATTTCATTTGTTCATAGTGGCTTCAAGTGCGTTTCCATTTGATAGAAATTCTGTAAGATCCACAACACACCTAATGTTTGTCAATTCACTATACATACTTCTGTAATAATACTCCTGTATTGTCTTACATATACACACAGAATACAGGACTGGCAGAAAAATTATGAGGCTAGTAAAAAATAATATATTCTACAATAAGATAATGCTTTAAATAAAATAATAAAAATTATTCAAGTGAATTTAACATCAGCAGTTGCTTGAGTACTTTGGTTTGGGATGTCTCCCTGATTTCTCCTGCCAAAAACATTTCATCAACAACAGTATAGACTTTATAAAAATTAAAAACGAGATCTAATTCACAAACATTGTGGAAATATTCGTTGAGTACTTCAACAAAATTATGTATTGCTTCCAGATAACACAAGTTATTGTCATTCACGTCGACACATATACAAAAGTAGAGTCCCGCATATCGACGGTAGACAATTTTGAAGTTGCGAAACTGTAAAAAAAAATTAAACTTACAACTGACTTGGCAAGGGCACAGCTTAAATACCTCAACAAAGTTCGTATGCTTCGCGTCACGAACGGTGACCACCGCGTGGACTTCTTCAATGAGTTTTTGCTTTTCGTCGTCATCAAAGTTCATATACCATTTAGCTAGACGTGTTTTGCCAGCGCGATTTTGGATTAATATGAAGCGAATCTGCGGACAAACGTACGTTGTTAGGTTAGATCACATTTATTTACCAGAAAAATATGCTGCAACATTTTGGTGTATAAATTGCCACAAGATCTCACCATTTTTAAGGAAAATCTGAAAAATCCGGCAGGTTTTGTTATTTAATAGAACAAAACCTCCGCCTCCGGCCAAGTGTCAGATCAAATATTTTCTGTCAGCTGTCATCCGCAACGTTGGCAGTACTGATTAAGTGACAGTTGTGAGTTGTGACGTATGTTCTGTTTTTGTTGCCACATGACAGATGAAAATAACCTTTGGCATTTACACAAATTTTCCTAAAAATGTCTCGAAATAAAGGTAGAATTTAGGACGTTTTTTCCAATCATGACATTGACGGTTTTTGTAGGTGCAAGACATGGGAAGGCTAAATTAGCTGTGGGGGACAAAGGACGCCAAGTGCTAGAAAATATTGATGAAAACAATCGCGTCATTAGAATGTTTTTAGAATTTAGAAAGGAACTCGACGATAAACACGATCGTTATGAAAAAATTGTGAAAACAAGCAGAGACATTACCATAGAAAATAAGCGAATCATTTTTTTGCTCCATTCAACCAACACAGACATGCAAGGATTATCATTTTTTTAAGTTTTTTGTTGATTGCTGATGTGATTTTAGTGAAAGTAAGAAGGAAGGAGTGCTTGAGGAAGCTAATTCAAGATTAATACAAATATTCGAAAAGAATTTTAAGTCCATTGCCACAATATTGAAAGGATTTGATCCTTATCAGTATCAAAGAGCGTACACAAATGGCTTGCAAGAATTTATTGAAGCACTCATATTTTACCAATTTTTAACCACTGACACCATAAAAACTTGGGAATTTATCAATAAGTCATTCCAATATGAAGAGGATGGTGAACACTTTAGCCTCTTGTTTCCTCAAATTGATTTCATTTTGGGAATTGCTGATTTCACAGGAGAGTTAATGAGGCGCTGTATAAATAATTTGGGAGTTGGAAATATTAATGATTGTTTTAAAACTTGTAATTTTGTCAAACATATCTACACAGGCTTTCTTGGTAATTTTTTTATTTCCATTGTAAACAATAAAATAATGTTTGTTTTAAGGTATAATTAATCCAGGTAACAAAGAGTTTGGGCGCAAAATGTATGTCCTAAAACAGAGTCTTTCTAAAATGGAACTTGTCTGTTACAACATTCAAATAAGAGGTTCCGAGGTACCAAAACACATGTTGGCCAGTGTCATGGAGTCGAATGATGTCAATACTGAAGAAGATGAAGGATTTTACTGAATTTGTGAAGTTATAACTGCACCATACCAGTATTTTTGTGTAGTACAATTTTACGTTAATTTTTTTATAAATTTATCACAGCTCTTAAAACACAGCTAAAATTTAATTTTTAATAAATGACTTGGTATTTTCTAGAAATGTGTAATCCTTTACCTGAATGTCACATTTCATGTAGACTTGTTCCTTGTCTGGAAATTTGAAAGAAGTCAAGTCTGTGTACATGAAACATCTTAAACTGCTGCCTTGGGGATTGTCAATTTTATACCATTTATCAATCAATTTCCGTTTTCTAAAAGCAAACATTTACTACATTCTCGCATATCTGACCACTCTCACCGTTTGCTGTGTTCTTCCGTCAAATGCAGCTTATTGTTTGCCTTTTCAAAGTCTTGGTCATCGTAGGCCCAGCAGTCCGTCACCATAATGTCATACAGATTACTGGGATCCTTCAAGTAGATGAAGATGGTGATTGGCTCCCCAACTTCAAGAGTCGATCCTATGTACGAAGTCTGCAAACGTTCACGGATTATTCGGAGTAGCAATTTCTGCCGAGATTTACATTCGGAAAAACTCCCTTCTGGATGTCCATCCAAGTGACGACGGGCTCATCTGATGTCGGCAGCGCGAAATATTTCACATCCGTGTGCGGTTTTATTAACACCACTTCTTTTGTGCAGTTCTGACAAACCATGACCTTAAAGCACAGTTATCAACAAGAAATTTGAACCTCGTGAATCAGTGTTTTTTCCCGGATATGTGGTCGTTTAGTCAAAAAATTTCCGCGATCGGCTATCACTGACAAAGTGGTTAAAATAATCGTTCAAGTATCAGCGGGAAACGTTTCGTCTTATTTTCCTTAATTCCACTCGAAGCAAATAATTTTTAAAATGTTCGTAACATTTGAAAACTGATTATTTTCTTCTTTTGGGCGGCAAATTTTGTCATATGTGAGAGCGCGCAATAACGTAACGCGGTTCCAAAACGAAAGAAAAAAAAATCGTAATAAAATTAATAGGTAGGTACAATGATTTTTAGTAAAAAGAGACTCACCATTAAATTTGTGAGAATTATCGCCGCGTGAACGAATGACGATCGCACGGGGTCCATCCTCTCCGTGTCCAAAAACAAATGAAGATCGCACACGATGGTACATGCGGTGTTGGTCATGCGGCCTACTTTAATGAAATGGGAACTATGGGTTTTATTGTTTATAAATTAGATAGAAATTTCTATCCAATTAATTATGTGAGATCCTTGGATTAACCGAGAGATAAATAGTGTTATATAAAATGTGTTCGTTACCAACTATTATTGCACACCGTGTGTGTAAAAAGTCGCCAAATGTTTGTTTATTTCTATTTATAAAAAATATCAGTCTTTAGAATTAGAAGTCAAATTAATAACTAATAAGATGCTACAACTGCAACTGTTGGAAATGATTGTATTAATTTGCACACGGCATCGCTGTGCATAGATTTTGCTACAAGAAAATTTGTCATAAATTAATTTATGGCCCGTTGTAAATTTTGGAGTGAAAGGGAATTACAATGACAACCGTTTGTCGAGAGAAAACTTTTCCTTTGCTACATACTCAACTGTTCCGTTAGAATTTGTGTCGTACACAAATTGAAAAGCAAATATTGTAAAAAAGAATCACTGAATGTGTTCCACGCAACGTGAAAATTTTGCTCTTAAGAGACGTATTTTGCTAAATATTTGCATTTTTGTTTTACGTCAGCTGGTACTACCGCCTGATAATTTTTGTATCTCTTCTATTATCACTTTCCTGTATGAGTGCATGTTGTGAAGTTGTGATTCACCACCAGAGTGAATCTTGAGTCGTTTCAGAGTTAACGCTAAAATGTTGAAGCCGCTGATATTAATAAATGTTTGTGTGACTTTATCATCTGCTTCTTTTATAATAAATTATACGGCAACTCGAATGATTGCCCTGAACGAGACAGATTCGTATTTCGGGTATTCCGTTCTTCTTCAGAAAGGAAATCCTCCACAGTGAGTACGATCCCAGCGTAAACAATTAAGTGCTAAAGTTTTTAATCAGGGTAATCGTTGGTGCTCCGAGAACAAGACAAGGGAAGCAATTTGCAGGGTCCGTGTACAAGTGTAATTTATCCACCTTCAGCTGTGGGAAGTACAACGGCATTTTACGGGATAGAAGTAAGTACAAAACAAGTTACGAATTAAATTATTTATACCACGACAGGCGTCTACGCTCCAAACAAGAACGGAGATTTTTTGGGTTCAGTGCTGGACGGAGATAATAACACAGGTGGATGTTTTTTTGTATGAAAAAGTGAAACATCTCGTGATTTTAACAACAATTAAATATGTTTTTAGACTTGTGCTCCAAGATTTATTTCACAATTCCCTCCAGACAATTACTTTCTTAACGGAAGATGTTTCCGTGTCAGAGATTCTACTAATCTTTTTGAAAACGCTCAGCTAATATTGCCTCTTCGTTCAGAGTGTAAGTCGCTTTCAGACAATTTTGTTTCTACAAAACCTGCTGTCACTCCAAATTTTATTTAAAATGTTTTAGCGCAAATTGGCACTTACAAAATCAAATCTTATTATGACGCTGCTTTTGGAGAATCCGGATTTAACCTTCTTTATTCTAAAGTATATAAATAATGGAATAAAGTGATACAATCGGATTCAAAATATTTTTATTTTAGGGCCTAAATGAATTGTTGTCTGGCGCTCCTGGCAAGTCAAACTGGGGCGGTAACTAAATACGAAACGAAAATAATTATTTTTTGTACGAGTTTTTGTAGGAGCTCTCGTTAGAACAAATCTCGGTAATGTCAAGAGCAACGTGTTTCCTTCAAAACCAGATCTGTCGTACTACCACGAAAGTTATCTTGGTAAGATGTAATCTATTAGACATCTACTGGAAAAAGTGCAACTGTAAATAATTATTTTAGGATATGCCGTTGCATGGGGTAGATTTATCAGGCGTTCGAATGCTGTTTGGTATATATCTGGTGCACCTCGAGGTGACAATTTGAAAGGAAAAGTAATTTTTGGATCAAAAATGTTTCGCGTTTAATGCAACAGAATTTTTAGGTGATCTTCTTTGGTCAGGATGGTACCGTCAGACTAACGCTCAGCGGAGAACAATTTGGTTCCTATTTTGGATCATCGTTGCTAGTCATTCACAAGTCTGATGGAGGCGACGACGTTTTGGTAGGTGCTCCCATGTATTCCGGAACAACTTTTGACGAGGGATGCGTGTATTATTATAAAAACAAAAATGATGTAAGTTGACAGAACACTTAAAAACTCAACACCAGATTTGCTTCATTACTCTTTTTCCAGGGAACTTTAGCTCAACCAATCAAACTGTCAAACAAGAAATCTCTCTCGAGATTTGGCACTGTTATAGCAGATCTGGGTGACATTGATCTTGATTCCTTTCCAGGTGTGTACAAGCTTTTGAACGAAGCTGCAATAAAAACGTATCGAAGGAGAATACAGGGAGTTAATTTTTATCTTTTCCTGTAGACTGCACTATTTCTGCACCATACGAAGACGATGGAGTTGGAGCAGTTTACATTTATTTTGGCACAAAAGACGGATTCTCAAATGGTAATGTTCATCGGATTGCTCCCTCAAAATTCGCGACTGTTTATCCCAAAATTGTTGTCAGAGGGTTTGGATTGGGTGTATCCAAAGGTGTTGACATTTACAACAAAAAGCACAACGGTGCAGTTCGCCTTAAATGAAAATTACGCCAGTAATAACTTCAGATTGTTTCAGATATCGTCATTGGAGCGTATCAAAGTGCACAAATCTTTGTCATGAGGTCACATGAAATTACTGACCTCGACGCCGCTCTTGCTACGGACGTGAAAAGATTATACACTTCTACGTCAAACTTTTCGGTAAAATATTGCCTAAAATTTTCTTTTAGAAACGGGCGATTCCAAAAACAATCGTTCTTTACCAGTTTGTTGCTAGTAGATAGTAGAGTCTTAAACGAACAAAACAAAACACAAGTTGTTACAATCGAGCCGAACAAACTCATTTGCAAGATTCATGAAGTCAAGTTAAAAGTAAGTGTCCAGTTTAGTTTGAAAAAATTTAAATGCGGACTGGTATCACACATTTCTTACAACTACAAATTCTAGGCGAATCATTTAAATGTCGACCCTTTCATTATTCGGTATCAGTATTTTCCTGTTGATAGTGTGAATCGGACTGAAGAAAAAATTTTGGAGATTCCGGTGACTTACGAGTGCGGAACGGACAACATTTGTCACACGAATATGACTATCAAGGCAGTAATTGTAGGAAGGTACGAAGAAAAATGTGTGTCGTTGAGATTCACTACTTTGCACATTTTTAGAGAAGTTTTGGTGGTGGGTAGAGACCGTGAACTGAAAGTCGAGGTTACAATTCAAAATTCGGGAGAGGCGGCGTACCAGCTAAAACTTTACATTGACGTCGCACCGGAAATAAGCTTGATTAATCTGAGAGAATGCGATTTGGAAAACGGAAGTTACTTTTGTGCGCTCGGTCAGATATTCAATGGGACCGTGAAGAAGAGTTTTCTGTTGGATTTGGCTAATCTACGGCCTAATCGTACACGGTTACCAGTTAGCTTTAGAGTGGAAAGCATCGGACAGGATGTCAATCCTTCCGATGACAAACTCACCTTATACGTACCAGTTACCTTACAGAGTAATCTTCATGTGAGCAGGTAATTCATCAAAAACTCATTTATTTTATTATTTTCATTGTCTTCTCTTTGGTACCAAAATGCAGGTCTTCCATTTTTATAATAAAATTTGTCATAAAGTATATAGGACAAATGCATGTCAAAAAAAAAACGGTAGTTGGTGACGACGAATAGAAGTTAAATATAAATGTTTTTTCTAGTAAGTCTTTTTGTTTTTGAGATGAAAATTTGCTCGAAATTTCCAGTATCTTTTTTCTTTTTTCTCAATGACATCAACTCAGTAGCGTCCTGGAAATTTCGAGTAAATTTTCAATGCTTTATATCTCAAAAACAAAAAAACTTACTGCATTTTTTTTTAATAAACAATTGTCAGTGTCAAAATTAAGTAAAAAACCACTCTGTACCACCCTAAAATGTGCGCATATGGAGCAGCTGTATAACAATTTGACACCAAATCATAGTTAAGGTTATGTTCACTTCACTTCCCGTACCTTTCTTCCGCGAATTCATTTTCAAAACAAATCGAATGAGAAATCAGCAGAAATCTTTTTCGAATTTGAAATAAACTCTCGCTTTTCAGGGCGCAGGCTCAGTTACATTAAAAAAATGTTGACACTCAGTGTGACTAACCGTATTATCATAAAAATCACTGTTTGGCTCATACCAACATGACAACGTTTTGACAATTGTTTATTACGTATAATCTGTTTCAAAATCAAAAATCCACCACCTGTTATGTTGGCAGAAAAAAAGAAATCCCTAGAAAAAGTTTAATTTCTTTGGGTTGGCTCAACCTCCCGCCAAAATTTGACATTGAACTGTTGAGTTTATTTACGAAACACAAAATAATATTATTATGTACAAAAAGGTTTTAGCTACTATATCATACTTTTTGAGTGAAATAATAAAATGAGAATAAAAAAAAACACGATGAACTACGACCAAAACGACTGTCCAACAGTTTTCTCCCACTTTTTTCTGACACTTACAGGAACACTAAAAACAAAAGTCGGCGACGTTGTCGGATGTATTTTCGAGGTAGAATGCACTGTTGGTGGAGTTTTGATTTTGAAACAGATTATAGGTGTATTAAAAAATTTCAATTATAGGTACCGATTTTTTTTTGACATGCATTTCGAGGACACCTGTATAAATGAATTTAGATATACACATTTACATCCCGTGTCCAATTGTCTAGACAATTTTTATCGACAATTCTTAATTATTTTGAAGAAAATAGTGTGCTCGCAAATTTTCAAAAAGAAACTTTAATATGTACCTGATAAATAACTCACCCCATACAGGGTTATTATAAATGTTGCTGATATCGTGGTGTGCTGTAAAAATTTGACACCTTCCATACATAGTGTACCGATACTATTAAAGAAATTAAGTGATTAATTGGTTGCCTATGTATTGTAAATAATACAATGGATACTTAAAAATATTATCAGAAATTTTTACCGTCTCAACTAATTTAACTCGGCGTAATTTACATTTTGAAAAATGATATCTAATCAATGAAAACTATAATATTAAAAGGGAGAGCTGTCAAATGCCAAATTTACAAATCAATCTCGAAGAGGCGGCAAATCTGTACGTATACGTTTAAATCAATCAGTCATGTTAAAAGAAATTATAATGACGTGGAAAATTTATAAAGAAAAATAGGACATTATTGTTGTGTGAACTGTGACCTTTCAGATTTTCTAATAGTTGTAACACATTCTTTCATTTGTATCTCTTTGTTTCGTAGTCAGTCAGTGCCTGATAGCGTTTTGCTAAATAAATCTGAAACCACGACGACAATGACTCACTATTTCCTAGTTGGGAACCAAGGGCCCAGTCCGTACGACCTTAAGGTCACTATATTCGTCCCACAATTGGAGGGCAACGGAAGCAATATTTTAGAAATAGAAAGTCTAGAAGTAAACCATTTCACTACTGCGTTCACTTAAAGATTTTAACAATAATTCTCTAGGGCTCTGTGAATGGAATCGTCACACAATGCAGACATTCTAACAAGAATCCGAGAGGTATGGTGAAGTTATCGCAAAATAACGTCAATACAACTGCTTTGAGTTGTTCCGAATCTGAAGTAAATTGTACCGCTTTGGCATGTGACGGAGGGTACTTTTCAAAGTCCAGCGAAAACGCCATTTTTGTTTTGAAGTTGGTCATCCGTAACGAACCTTTGGGTTAGTTTTTTTTGGGCAAAAGTGAAAAATAACAGTTTTCGTTTAAATATTTTTCAGCCAGGTTTATGGAAAAGAAAAACCAGATACTTATCCAGTCGACTATTCTCTTGAAAAACGGCACCAAAGAGTAAATTACAAAATGGCGTCTGCTTGTTCCAAGTTTTATTGTTTTCTTTTTAGGTTTTTCACAACTGCATCCGCTTTGATTTACAGAATTCCAGACAACACGATTCCTTTATGGATTCTTTTAGTCTCTTTCGTTTCTGGAATTGTTTTAATGTCAATAGTAATCCTTGTACTGTACAAGGTGAGTACTTGTCCGCTGATATTTTTCTGACAATCTTATCCACTTTATATTTAATGCAGTGCAATTTCTTCAAACGCGCTTATAAGGAAAAACTGGAAAATGAACAGTCAGATGACGAAGCAGTTCCGAATCAGGTGAGTCTTACATAAAAAAGTTAATTTTTATCCACATGGTTGCAAGTTTTCCTCGAGCAAAATTGTCCAAAAAGTGCTGCTTTAACAAATTATATTCCGTATTAAAAGATGTAAAAAAACAAGGAAACGAACAAATTCATAAATGTTGTTGTCGGACAACTATAAACAGATTTTGCATTTTTAAGAAGATGATTGAAGGTTTACGTATAACTGAATATTTATTTGAAAATCTTGCCTGAAATAATCTTCCCGGCTGAAAAATATTTATGCAACCGTTTTAAATGATAAACGTATGAAACTTTTCAAAATTTCTCTTACTTGTCAGCTTTAATTGCGTCTGCGTCATTTACCCCGAATTTCAAACTGATTCTAATTGATGCATTTTCTTCTCGTTTCAAATGAGGTGACCTGTAGTAAAATATACATCGCCAAGAAGTCACAATTCTATTGCTATTTAAAATAATATATCGATTTCCAGGGACCAAGCTCGGACGAATCAACGAATCGTGACGGAATATTTGATTAAGTGTTAGTAAGCGTTTTTATTACCTAACAAAATAAAATTACAAAGCTTAAATATGTTGATGACTATGGGGTAGATTGGTAACGGGAGTTCCTAAACTACTTTTAACCCTCCTCAGCTTAATTTTGTCCCTAATTTGCAACAGTCTCGACGACCTCTCGGATTCCTTGCGGTGCACCGGGACCTGGTCCATGTTCTGCACTCGCTCCCTTTCCATCTGGACCACCGAGTACAAATCGTAAACGAAGGCAGAAGACTTGGGCACGGGGCTCGTCAGAGCAACACTGGGCGTCCTAAACATGGAAGTGGTGGCTTGATCGTCCGGCGTGTCCAAATAGAACTTGGGCATCGACTGTTGCCTTATTATCGGTATTTCCTTCGGCTGGTCGATCTTCAGGTAAAGACTCTTCGACAGTCTCCTCTCTTTCAAGGACTTCCTCCGGATTTCCACTTCCGGCTCGAGATTCTCCGGCTTCAAGGTTGCCAGTTTGGGCTTGTCGTCCTTAGCTACCGCACAATCCACCTCATCTGAAGGTCTGACCTATTCGAAAAACGAAAATCAAAACCACAACTGCTGCTCAGCACGGAACCATACCTCTTCTTCCGTTTTGGTCTCTTTGTCTTCTTCCGTGGTCATTTCGCAAATTGCAGGAACGCTTTTCGAGATGCTCTCGTGTTTCTCCTCTTCCGGTTGGTAGTTTTGCCAACGCAGCTTCCTGGTTGGCTGTTGTACTATCGGTTTCTCCTCCGGTAACGGATCTATAGTCACAATGGCCCGTCCAGCTATCACAGACACGCTATCGTAGAACGCCATGTTGTCGAAGAAGTTGTTGTTTTTTTCTTCTTTTTCGGGGACTTCGTACAGAGCTATGCTTTCGTCGTAGCAAAAGCGCTTTTCTATGAGGTGCCAGTAGCATGTTTCGAAGCAACTGCAACAACGGAAAAATGTGTTTCACTTGACCCGCATCGAAATCAAATTAAATAGAGCAGCCTCATAAACGCGAAGGTAAAAGCACAAGTGATGACCTCAAGCTACACCTAGCGGTGTGCGTGAATTATGTGGAGCAGAGAACACTGTTGTAGCATTGGACGAAAATTTATTAAAAAGGTTCTCGGTCCATCGAGGCTGCGGACAAGTTGCTGCTTATCTTCACCTTCTCATCGCAATTATTGAAATTATTATTGCGTCACGCGGGAAATACGTAATTGGAAAATTGTGGGGTAATTAGTAGTCATCAAGAAATTGTTAGATAAGCATGTGGTCGCTTAGTCCAGAAATGGCTGTCGAGAAGTTATAATTGTTATCTGGAGGAAGTATTGTTTGCGTTTGCAAGTCTAAAGGTATAATATTGAAGGCAACAGTTAATTACACAGAGGAAGTTGACTTGATGATGAATTTTTCCCAAGGTTACATCTAAAAAAATTCGCATGATAAAAGAATAATGACTACAAGCGTGTAATGATTTTTCAATTCAGTGAAGCTGACTAATGGTAGTGTAATACGTTTCAAATTAAATAAATAACATGTTGCTTTATTTCCCTGTTTCACGTCTTTAAATCCTCCTTTGAAAATTTTCGTTTCGGTTTCAAATGAGCATTATCTAGGTCGGTACTGTAAAAATTATATTAACACATCAATAAAATCGAACCGTTGGAAACTTAAAATAATTCTTGTGTCCATCTACAATTAACTATTCCTAATTGGACGGTCAATGTTTATTGTAATAACTGACTTCAAAGAAATTCTAAACGTTTGCCGTGCTATTATGGTAACGTAAATGATGATTCTTCAAGCATTGTTGTAGCTCGTGTGTCTAAGTGGCGCCTTCCCATACACGTATAAAAATAATCTTTGATGCAAACATACCTTGTATTTGGCAGCGTTTAAAATACTGATATTGAATTTCAAATGCTTCCGCTGAACAACTCGACCATTCATGTTTGAGGAACTGTTCTTGATGATTTGTAATGTATTAGATAAATGTTTTTTTGACCCACTTGCAAATTTTAACGTCAGTTTGTTAATTTCCATTTGGCGCTTATTTTAGCAAGCTTCCGTCTTAAAATAAGATTTATTCTTTTTCACTGGACTTACAGGCTTTACCTGTTTAAAAAAATTGTACTTGGTTGCGTAACGGCCAAGTTGTTATGAACCAAGAACTCGAGAATATGAAACAAGGACTTTAGTGTTTTTTCTTTATGTGACAAAGTATGCAAAGTCCAGGTGATATATTTTTTTTTAATTGTTGTGAGTTATGTTATTACGGAGTTTACCTTCAACTACTTTAACTGTGAACGAAATGAAATCTAACGTTTCTTCAAAATTTTTCCAGTTTTTCTCCTAATGAATGCTTCACTTACATGTCGCTAAAAAAACGTCGAAGCAATCGATCCATGAGTAACAATAATTTGTCAGTTCATTGTTAATAATAGTGGTAATTAAATTTGTATTTTAACATTTAGGTATTAGTTGTTAAGAAAAATAAAACTGCAGTTTATACACCGCACAAAATAAACAATGTTATTTTAAGACAGATTAACAAATGCGTCTGGTCGGATTTTAATAGGAAATGAATACGAGTATATAAAAAATAATAAATACAATAATTATTTGCTTACTGATTTTTGCATTGTAGTTTGTTTTACACATCCTATGACGTTGCAAAACGTTAAATAGTATATGAATTATGTTGGCAGAAAAAAGAAATCCCTAGAATAAGTTTCATTTTTTTGGGTTGACCCAACCTCCTGCCAAAATTTGACATTGAACTGTTGAGTTTATTTACGTAACACAAAAGAATTATTATGTACAAAAAGTGGTAGCTACCATATCATAACTTTTGAGTGATATAATAAAATGAGAAAAAAAAACACGATGAATTACGACCTAAATGACTGTGAATAGTTTTCTTTCATAACCCCACTTTTTTCTGACGCTTGCAAAAACACTAAAAACAAAAATTGGCAACGTTGTCGGTTGTATTTTCGAGGTAGAATGCAGTGCTGGTGGATTTTTGATTTTGAAACAGATTATAGTTTATTTAACGAGTTCATGTATGAATTGGCCTTTTTTTTTAGCATGAGTGGGCCAGTTTAAAGGCCCACGAGTGCCAAAAAAAGACCAATTTACACAAGAACGAGTAGAATATAACGTTTTTTGTTCGACGACCCCCTTAAAGGCTCTAAATCGCATAAAAAAAATTTAAATTAGCTTGACGTTTCGTTTTGACAAGTTGTCAAATTTATCAAAATCCGTTCACACAGGAGAAAATTCTCAAATTCTGACCGTGTCGAACAAAAAAATAAATTATTGTTATTAATTAGAAAAACCAGGCTTTTTATAAATTTTAAAAACTAATTCGGTGTTTTTTTTTTACAATTTTTAGTTTATTTATCAACAAATATATAAATTGAAATATTTACTAGCCTGATCGGTATGTGTTGCTATAAATGTTCACAAAACCTTATATAGTACAGCAGATGACTCGATAAAAGCTTAAAAAGACAACAATTAACACTAGAAACCACGCCAGCTATGTTCGACACCACATTCAGTTATTTAACGTTTTAGTTAAATAAAATGCATCTCAAACCAACAGAATGGGCCTCTAAGTAAGTAAGAAAAACATTTTTTGGCTAATTTACTTCAACTGTGCATCACTTCGTTGGTAGTTAATTGTCCCTATTAAAGTAAAATTTATTTTACTTTGTAGAATAAGAATACATAACTTCGAGTTCTTACCGATCAACGATGTGAGAATGCAAAATAAGGACTTCAATTTTCTTTATGTAACGAGGTGTCAGCCGTTCAAATGATATTTTCCATCAGATTTTTTTCGTTTCTAACAAGTTGTTAAGATCATGCAGTCCACCTTCAATTTAACTGAGAAAAATAATTATCAAAGAAAATTTTAACGAGTTTTTGGTAAAGATGTACAGTAGTTATTACAATTAAGAACAGTTTTAATTTAATTAAAAAATGTATTTTAATTCACTGAAATTTTATTTATTTTTTTCATACAAGGAATCATTCTTATTCAAATGTATTTTTTGAATTATTCTTTAGGATTTGAATAATAAGAGTAAAAATAAGGAAGTGAGCATCACAACTTCCTCGTGAGCATCCCATTTATAACCGAAAAATAAATAATAATTTCAAGTGTTATCGATAGGCAGCGCTGTCAATCGCCCCAAATTCAAATATACCGGGAGTTGATTTAATTTCTTGTCAAAGTTGGCGTTGAAGAGTTGATTGTGAACCCACCACGACTTACAGATCACGGATAAGCTGTTAAATCTAACCTCACTTTTTGTGTTATTTGTGTTTTTTAGTTTTTACTCTGCAGATTGACGAGTGGTGCGTTCACAATCGACTCTTCAATGCCAACTTTGAGGAAAAATTTAAATGAATGCCCCATATTTTGAATGTTAAGAGTGGTCAAAAACGTGGTTAATTAACGTATCCTGTACCTAAATATTCCGTTTGATTTTTTTTAATTTTCATTTTTATTTTAACGAGCATAGGTAAATACGCCGTAAATCTGGTAATGAAAAACCGTAATTTTCAGAAACCCCAGGGTACTGCTTGTTATTGCTTTTATTTTTATATTAAAATATTTGCTGTGGAAAAAATATTGTTCTGTAAATAACGACGTAATAATTGAAAATAATGATAGAAAATTGCAAATGAGTAATCCTCCCTAATGTGGATTACATAAAAGAAAACGAGACACAAGGGAAACATGGCAACAATAACGTTATTATTAATCCATTTAAAACTCATTTATAGCTAGACAAACACAAACATAAAGAAAATCCTTTTGAAAATAAGGTGATTATAAAATAATCCTGCGTAATACATATACGAGAGCAATAAACTTACATCGCACTTTTATATAAATTATACTTGATTTAAGGTATCACAAATCAAACATGTAATTCATCATTTGGACTAGAAGTAATCGAAAGTAGTTTTGTAGGTGTAGATTGTTAATAAATAATAATTAATCGCTTTAGGTGTTAAAGGAAAGTGGTTTGAATAGGAGGAAATACCGAATGGAAAGGAACGAAACCGTTCAATGTCAGCAAAAAAATTAACAAACAAATAAAATAAAATAATAAAATAATGGACGTAAACTGCAGCTAATGTAAGTGGTGTTCCCGACAGGACGAAACCCGAAGATGATGTAAGATGTAAAGAAAGAAAAACAAATAATGGACAATACTAATTAACAACGTCGACCTTTCATTACATGTCGCATGATGATGAGCCATTACCGTTTTACACACAACAAAATAAACGACACAGTTTTTAAACAAAACAATTTTTGTACAAATCCGTGATTAAAAATTCGTAGTAAATAATGTCAGTCTTTGGAAGTGACATGTTCGGTGAAAATATTTGACGAAAGTAGCTTATCTGATGTTTCTCAAGGCTGCAATAATGACTTATTTACAATTAACCGAATACGAACGACTCAAATAGTTTTCGACAACTGCATAAGACACAATAAGACACTTACTACTGGAGGCATTTGCACATTTCTGCTTAACCAGACACCACTTCAAGTCACCAAGACACCATAATTCCTATTATTTTCAACGATATCACTTCAAAATAATAAAGTAGGTGATTAACAGATATGACGATAATGTTGATAGAGCACCGTTATTGTCCATTTTACAACAGACGTGCTCCTATGAACACTATTCGCATTTCATTTGAAAATAATGTCCAGAAACGAGTCTACAACACACCATTACATCACCTTGAACGGAGAATTTTTAATTGTGGTCTTATCGGTTTTTTACTGGCAGTACGTACCGCAGTAGGAATTTAATTTGTTGCTATTAGCGGTAATTTTACAATAAATGCTAAATAGTTACGGTTTCGGTAAACAGAACTTTGTTGACGCGACCCATTATTTATAAACGTCTTAAACTGTCTTAAATTATCTTTAAAATCATTTATCATTACTTTATTATTATATGGTCCTACTTTAAGTAAATCGTGATATGACACTGATGAACATGTGAAAAGTGCGCACTTGACTTTTGAACGTCACCAAAATTTTCAAAACAGGAATTTATTGTGGCATTTTGTTTTTTACATATGATGCATGCTGGCAGAGTAAATGTATGCACAAAACTTTAAACTAATGTTTGCCTAGTTAAAATTAATACTAATAAAGATCTCGTGGCGTTCGGAACTGCAATGATTTATTTCTATTAATAAAACGGTCGTGTACAACATTGTTTTAACGTCGTCTATAAACTTCAGGCTAGAAATAATTAATTACAATCTATTTTATTTTATAGGCAAATCAGCTGTAAGGATTTACATTGGTGAAAACAGTTTATTCCCTCCTGATTTTTGATCCCACCAAATTTTATTTGAGATTAGACAAACACCGAAAAGTTCACGACGTGATTGGTTGACTTTGGACAGCAAACTTATTTATTATTTCATAATACCGGTAAAATTTATCATTCGATCAACTCTATTGTTATTATATTATTGAAAAATTTTTTAGAGTACCGGATGTAATAATGATGTTTTTTGTTAATTCATCACACAGTTTTTACCTTCTCATGTTTGTTCGAACCGGTTATACACTTAATATTGTTAGATTATTTACAAATGTCTTCACAAGAGTTCACGTTCTTAAACTAAAACAACAATCATTAATTCACTACTGCACACAAATCATCACCACAATTTTTTTTAGCACGTAATTTCCGTAAAACGGTGTAAAACAAATGATAAGACAATTGTTTTAGTAAATCTAAAGAATTAATTAGTAGATATCTCGGGTAACAGTCGATAATATCTGAAATATTTTATCTATGAACCTGAATTGGGGGCACATAGTAGCTCCTTAGATGACGTGATCAGCCCATTGAATTGTGTTATTGTAGTTTTTTATTGTTTTTCTTTTTTACAATTTTTCCCAGCTACAATGATTGAAACTAACTTTATTTAAATTTGTATTAAATTAGTTTTATGCCTTCAAATCCTTATGTACTGGGTGGAAATGTGAATGATTGTTATCAATATAAGCTTGGAAAGATATAAATGTCGTTATTAGTTTGACATATTTACTAGTTATTTCTGGACTAATTCTCACTGTCATTGTGTAATAAATTATTAAACGTGTTCCTACGGAAAAAACGAATCTAATTTTATGTTGTAACAAAAGCGAGCCGACATAGACAATTTACTAAATAACAAAGAGTTATCTGCCGACAAAAGTTATATCAGGTGTTCATTTAAGTTTTCGGTCAAAGTTGGCGTTGAAGAGTCGGTTGTGAACGCACCAAGGACTACGGATCGCGGATCAGCTATTTAAATCTTACCCCGGTTTGTGTTTTTACACGAGTGGTGTCTCCACAATCAACCCTTCAACGCCAACTTTGACCGGAAATTTAAATGAACATCAATATTTCAATGTCAAAGAGAAAGAGTAAAAGTGACAAACGGAAAATTAATGGTTTTAAGTTATTTGTAAATAAGGATGTTTATCGAGGCTACATTTAGCATATTTCGCAAAAAATTAATCTCAATATTAAAATAGAAACAAAAATCGCACTGCTCGAAAAATTTATGACAGAATCAAAGCGATTTCAAATTTGAAGCAGTTTCCAAAATCATAGAACAAGAGAAGATAACAGGAAATTACTAAAGAAAAATATTTCGATAATGATAGATGTCTACAAATGTTACTAAATAGTACTTCAGAAACAAATGTGATGTACCGGAGACTTTGACAAAAATATAAGTGATTATTTTAGTTTCAGGAGTAGTGATAAAAAATTCTTCAGATGTGTCATGCTTTTTTATGAAAATTTATATTGTATCTGATTTATTATTAAAATTGTTTAAGGTCTGCTACACAACATAAGTAATGTTTATTTTTAAAATAATCTGCGTTTCAAGCTTGCTTTGTTGTTGTTGATTATTGCGCTATTGAGTGTAAAGTGTACTGCAAAGGATAATACAGCAGAAAAAATACAGACAAATTGCAAAAAATATAAATATAAAATAATAAAAAATAAAATATAAATTTATCAGTGTTTTACACTGCACATATAAATCTTCTGATGATTTTAGTATATTTACGTCTTAATAACGCAAATTTTTCAACTAAACAAATTTAATTAAGATTATTTCTGTAATTTGTTTAATGTGGGAATTTTTGAGTAGTTGCGTAATGTTTTGTGATATAATATTTTTCATAAACTCAGATCTCACGCACGACTTTTATAAAACGCAGTTGTTTGTTTTTGACTTATTTTAATTTCAGCAAACGAAATTCTACGATGTCTCTACTAGTTTTAATGAGGTAAGAATAATACACCTACATTATTATTTCTTACTACAAAGTTTTGGAACGTCCCAGGATCAGGTCCTTCCCCTTAAAAATTGCGATTCACTGATGGACTTTTACTATGTTGTACTCATTTATCATAACAACTTTTGCACCTTAAAAGTAGTAATTTACAATTTAAATGTCTGTAATTTATCGTTATTAAAGTAAACATTTCCGGATTTCATAAATTTATTAATTGAAGGAAACTGTAAAAAAATTTGGTAACAAATAGTAATTTGACTGGGATTTCGGTGAGATTTTTGCCAGTTTACTTAAATTACCAATTTGTATACAGAGGATGTGGGAACACAGTAATCAAAATCAAATCAAATCAAAATGTTTTATACAGTTAAATTATTTTGGGTCACTTTTAGTTCTGCACTTTAATAGTTACGTCTTCTGAATGCCCAAAGATATTATCATAAAGATTTAAAACTTTCACTAAATAGCTATGTCAAATAATATTGCGGTCTGTCCTATATAACTTGAATAACTCAAAAGTATTTTATTGAAAACGTATTAGCAATGATTAATAATAGAGGACAATATAAATATAAAATATAAAAAAGAAACATTAATTTGAAAGGAATGTTAAATTCTTTGTGGTTCTCAAGGTGTGCAATAAAACAAAATTTTAAATAACAAAACACAATTTATCTCTAAAATGGGAAAGTTTCCTGTCGTAGTGTTTCAAAGAAATGTCGTGACATAACTTGGGGAAAAACCAAATTTAAATAAAACTTGAATATATTTATTTCAAAGTGAGGAGGCGGAATACGACAATAACCTCTCCCCGGCCTGATAACCCAGTTTCTCATTGGCTACCATCACCGATTTTCTGTAATTGCTGTACCCTCAAAAAAATTACATAACATAGCGTGTTCCGCACATTTCATAGAATTAACACTTCTCTTTTAATTGCGTCGAAATGTCACTGAAATTTCCTAATTATACCATTCGATGAATCACTGTGTTAACTATAACTGTCACAAAGTTTGTATCCATCGAAAGAAAATTCTCAAAATGTTGTAATGGTGTGTCATTTGAAAATAGGAAAACTCACTTTATCTTGTAAATCATACAGCTACACAATTAAAAACCACCGATTTTCCACAGTTAGGTACGCGATACCAATCCGTCAGATTTCCCAGGACATTTTTAAACGTGAACTGATCGCGCCAAAGTCCAACACCAACTGATTCAACCAACAAACCACTATAACTCATGCTCTGACTTAATTGCAATGTTCCTACATAATTCTGACATTGAACTTATTCCTTTCACTGGTTGAGGTTTGCCTTGTTTTGTTGTAATGGCAGTTTCACTACAAACTTGTGTTATTCACCTGGTCCGTGGTGGTATTAAAAATTTGAACGGTGCGCTCCGGGGCTTCCGTTTAGATTCGAAGCTCTTGATAAGTTAACGAGAGCGAAAACGGTGGCGTGCTTGCGAATTATATTTTCTTGTTAAATAAACAAGTTTTTTTAAAAAAAAGAACTTTATTTACAGACACAACGGCGGTACAACGACTAATAACAACTGATTACAACTGATTGTCAATCTTGCTCTTACAGACATATATATAGGTTTTTCTTGTTTTGAAACTAATTGAAAACAGTGTTAATGTGACAGGGTTAAATATCTATAATTTGATAAGAATATGAATGATGGGCTCACAAATCTAGTTATGATATTTGGAAATAGTGGATAACATTGTATTCTTACTATAATTCGGTTAAAGAACTCTAACTGTAATGAGTAAGTGACATTATAATTGCTTAAATAGCGGGGTCAGATATCTAACTGAAATTATATTTTTACTATTTATGAAATAATGCGGTTAAAGAACTTATTCTGGAATAAACAAGTACATTATATAAAATTGGTGAGGTCAGATATCTAACTCCTCCCTCCTTAAGTTCGAAAATAAAATTGGTTTATTTTCGATTTTTTCTTCTGGACTTGGGTTCTCCGGGGTTGAATTTGTGGTTTTCTTGTAGCAGCGATTTTTCAATTTCCAGAGTAGTAAACAGCACACGGCAAGGGTCAGGACAACAAGTATGCTGATGTAGACGGGGTGGCTTTGGTGATACTCTACAATTCGAGGGGTGTGGATTGATGAGGCTTCCTTTTTCAGTTGGGAAATGTCGTCTAAATCGATGTGACGTAGGTTCAGGTGTTCGATAGTAGGGTGGTTTTCAACTTCTTCTGTTCTAACTTCCGGGAGTATGAAGGGTTCACCTAGTATGGAGTTTTCCTCATTGATGTAGGTGGATTCCTTGTTTTTGATTTTACAGTGGTGAGGGATTTTGATAACACTGGGTTTTTCTATGATGAAGTAGCCGTTACTTTCACAAGATTTTTCAAGTTTGGATATAGTTGTTCCTGGGATGACTAAAACACAGTTATGACTCAGTCTTTTAGTGATCGTATGAGGTGTGTGGATTGGTGTTAGGGAACATTTCTTCTTCTTCACGTTCAGGATTAGTGATATGACGCAATCTTCTCCGTTGGGGTTTAGTTTGTCTGGACAGATGTAGAGGTCTTCTATGGCACCACATGGCTCGTCTTCATATTGATGGTTTAGCGAGCTGAGCATTAGGAATGGTTGTTCGGGTATTATGGTTAGGTTGTTTTGAGGAATTGGGTATAGGTGGTAATAGTCGAAGTTGTCGGAATTGAAGATAGGCATGATTATTGCGAAAATAATTTTATCTTTAATAAAGGAAGCTCTTAGATCAATCAATTGGTAGTATGAAAGGATGTTTTGGAAAAATGGTATTTTATCGATTTTATAGAGGTTGGTTAATGTATTTAAAATATGTTTTATGTCAGAGACGGAAATGATGGAATTGTGTACAGTATTTAATTTTGCAAATGTAACAGCATTTTCTAAGTTGTCCAATAGTGTTATTAAATTTTGTGAGTTTAAAATGATCTGATCTAGGGTATTCTGTGCTCTGAGAAAACTTGAAATATCATCAAAAGATTTAATGAGATTATGTTCGAAGTAATTCAGTCTGGATTCTATTAATTTTTGATTATTGTTGAGTGTGGTAATTGTATGATTGTAATGATCGATTAAGTGTTGAGTCAAAGAAATTTGCATTTGCATTTGTTCATTTATAGATTTTTGATTACGTGAAAGGGTATCGATTGCTTTTTCGAAATTGGTTGCGTCTTCCGAATCTAATGTACCAAAAAGAAATTTTGACGTTTTTCCTACGAAGTCTATTAGTCCTCTTTTAGTTCTAATATGTGGGGCGAGATTTTTTAATTTATTGTCCGCTTGTTTAATTAGAAAATGAGCGTGTGTCAGTAAGTTGTTTAATATATTTCGATAGGTGACTCTAGAACTAAACGTTGTGTAATTACTTAAAGTATTATTGATTATGTTATAATATGTAATCGTATTATCTAATAGTTTAACTAAGGGGGCTAATTCTACATAGTGGATGAAGGTGTGTTTAGATTCTATTATTTTTCCTTTTCCTAAGTGGAATGGGAGGATTTGCGAAGGGATCGGGGTTACTTGGATGTCTTCTGCTTGTACCACTAGGTACGCAAGCGAGATGATGAAAATGTGTTTAGCGATCATCCTGTAAAAGAGAACCAGTGCTAAATTTTCTTGGTTCTTTGACTGTTGCTTTATGATAGGTACCTTGACGAGTTTTTAATTTTTTATCATTATTAGCAAGAATTTTACTGGAAATGAATTTAGGTTTAGCTTTGTTTCTTTCTTTAGTGCTAATATAAGCTGAATGTCCGGGTATAAATGTTTTAGGTTCTTCTCTAGTTGCGTTTAGTTTATCGACTATTTGTTCCTTTTTTGTTTGTGTTTTCTCTTTTATGTCAGCGTATAATGTTTGAACTTTTTCCTTATGTTGTTGGATATAATTACTGATGATTTTGGTATCTGTCATTTCAAAAGGGTCGTCTGAGTTAATGTGTCCTTTAACTATTTCGAAAGGGGTGTAGTTTGTTACTGAGTGAATCGCGTTATTGTATCCGATGATGGCATAACTGATTAAGGTTTCGATACTATCGCGAGGTTTTTCTAATTTGAGACATCTGATTTCTTCGGCGAGTGTCGAATGGAATCTTTCTACGGGAGAATTACTGTTTGAGTTCTTTGGGGTTGTATAATGAAGTTCTATTTTGTGAAGTTTACAAAAGTCGCTTAGAACATTATTTTTAAATTCTCCACCGCAATCTGTGGTAATTTTTTGGGGTAGACCATGGTGTGAAATGAAGGTTAATAGACTATTTAATATGTTAATTGGATTCAGCGAAGTGATACAATATGCTTGTCCATATCTCGAAAATGAGTCGAGGATGGTCAAAAATGAATGATTGAGGATTTTAAATGTGTCCATGTGTATGTGTTCGAATGGCTTGCTAGATGTCGGTGTTAAATTGAATTTTATTACAGGTGGGTTTCTTTCATATTTAGCGGTTTGGCATATTTCACAATTATTAACGTACGCTGTTATATCTTTTATCATGTTTGGCCAATAGTAGTTTCTCTGAAGGGAATTGGTCATTTCGTTAATACCTTTGTGACATGTCTTGCTTTCATGATGATATTTTAATTTTTCTTTTTGATCTTCCAGGTTTACGAGGTCTTGTAAGATGATGTTACTCTTGATGAATTTAAAGGCTGTATTTTTGAAATACATTTGGACTGTTTTTATAAATCTTGGCTCAATTTCAGGATTTTTGAAGAATAAACAATGGGTTTGTTTGGGATCGAGGTTAGTTTTTAGTATGTTCACGGTGTTGGTTTCAAAATTTGTTAGAGGTATTGAAGCAATTATTTTGGTTTTATCAAAAGCTTTTGTGATTTTAATGTTTGGTTTTAGTGCGTCTTTATTACAGTGGATTATAATTTGGCTTTTAAAGTAATTTACAGGTTTATTTGTTATTGGGATTTCAAGAACGGGGTTTTCAATGGAGGTGTGTATTGTTTCGTTATCATCATAATCGGGTGGTTTAATTTGGATATCGGATATGATATTAATTTTTTGTTTGCTTTTTAATTTAGAGGTTAGTTCTTTTAGTGAGGGGCAATCGAGAGTGGGTTTCGGATCAGGATTAGTTAAATATTTGTCAATGGTTTCTGAAATGTCGCCTTCATTTCCGATTGTGGAAAATCTATCATCGTCCTTTTCTAATGCATGTATTTCTATTCGCGACAAGGCATCAGCGTTGGTATTTTGTTTTCCTTTTTTATAAACGATGTTATAATTAAATTCTTCTAATTTGAGTCTCCATCTCACGAGTCGTGAACTAGGTTCTTTCAAGTTGAAAAGCCACTGCAGGGGTTTATGATCAGTCACTATCGTAAACTTATTGCCAAATAGGTATGGTCTGAAATATTTGGTACTCCATACAATCGCTAAAAGTTCTTTTTCGATTGTACTGTAATTGCATTCAGCTGTGTTTAGGGTTCTGGATGCGTATGCAATTGGTAAATCTTTGCCAATTTCTCCTTGACTTAGAATTGCACCTATCGCGAACTGGGAAGCGTCTGTAGTCAGTATGAATGGTTTGGAAAAATCTGGATATTGCAATATTGGTTCATTGCTTAAAATGTTTTTACAATATTCGAAGGCGCGGCAAAATTCTGTTGTATGTAAAATTTTCTCACCTTTTTTCAGGCATTTTGTAAATGGTTTTGTAATTTTCGCAAAGTTTTTGATAAATCGTCTGTAATATCCGAGTAAGCCTAGAAAGGACTTTATGTCTTTTACGGTTTTTGGTATGGGAAATTTCTTGATGGCTTCTATCTTTTTTGGGTTAGGTTTTATTCCGTCAGGTGTTATGACATGTCCTAAAAATTCTACTTCTTTACGAAGAAATTCTGACTTATCAAGCTGGATTTTAAATCTGCATTTGCGAAGTTTTTCAAAAACTAATCGTAGATTCGATGTGTGCTCTTGAAGAGAGGTCGAGAAAATGATTATGTCGTCCATGTATACGAAACAGACTTTGCCTTGCAAATCTTTTAAAACATTGTCCATGACGCGTTGAAATGTGGCTGGGGCGTTTTTTAATCCAAAGGGCATTCTAACGTATTCGTAGTGTCCATTTTCGACATTAAAGGCAGTTTTGGGTATGGACTCAGGATCCATTTCAATTTGGTGAAATCCTGACGCAAGGTCGAGTGTTGTAAAATATTGGCATTTGCCTAGTTTATCTAGTATATCGTTGATGTTCGGTAGAGGGTAACGGTCGTCTATTGTCTTTTCATTAATTTTCCTATAATCAACAACGATACGCCATTTTGTCTTGCCGCTAGCATCCATTTTTTTTGGGACGATCCATATTGGGGAGCTCCATGGACTTTGTGAAGGTCTAATTATACCGTTTTCTAGCATTTGCTCTATTTGTTTTGCAACTTCTGCTTTATGGACGAATGGGTATCTATATGATTTTGTGTGGACTGGAATTTCGTCTGTCGTTTTGATTGTGTGTTTAACTTGATTAGTAAAAGTCAATGTTTTATCGTCGCTGTGGAATATATCTTTGAATTCGTGGCATAGGGACAAAATTGCTTTTTTTTCTTCGTCATTTAAATGATCTGTTCTTATGAGATTTTGTATGTCTGGGCTATGTTTGATGTTCTTTGATTTCGTTAAAAAGGAATCAAGGTGAAAAAAGTCGAAATGTTGTTGTTGTGATGTCGGAAAACTTATGACATTTATCGGTGATTCTAATGTTAAGGTAATTCTATTGTTTGTGTTGTTGTGTACTTCCGTATTGGCAAAACCGTTGTCGGCTGTTGTTAATGTTTCTGGTACGTATAAGGCTTTTATTTTTTGTTCGGGAATTATGACGTCTCCTTTTAGGCAATTCACCGGTAGTTTAATTTTCATTACTTCGTGTGCATCGACACTAAAGGTAAACGATTTTTCGTGCGTTTGTCGAAAGAAAAGGGGTATGATTAAAGAATCGCTGATTAGTCGGTTATGTGTTAAATCTATTGATAATTTTAATTTTAATAGGTCTCGGAGGCCAATAATACCGTCGAAAAAATCGTGAAAGTCGTAAAGGAGGAATTTAAAGTTGTCATCTGAACAAAATTCTGAAAATGCGGGGATGTCGGCTTTATATTTAAGTTCCTTTTCACCTGTTGCCGTTTTAATTTTGGAATTTTCGTGGTAAATTGAAGAAGGGAAATAAGTTTCTGCGACAGATGGTCTTATTATTGAAATGAAACAGCCTGTGTCTATTAGTAATTTTAATGGTGGGTTTTGAATTTTGATATACGGTAGTGAGTTGCAAGTGGACACGTTGTTAATTTCGCATGTTATGTTGTTTGGTAAAATGGGCTGGCGTTTGGAAAATTTTGCTCATCGTGTATTTGTTGTTCGTAATGATAAGGTGGTTCGGGAATTTGTTGATCTTCGGTATTAATGTTTTCTTCGTAAATTGTGTGTTCGGGGTAATTATTGAGATTTGAATTGTCCTGGTAGTCGTCTTGGAAATCGTCACCGTCAAATTCAAAAGGATGTGGACTCTGTTGGGCTTGGTCGTTTTCGATGTTATGGAGTTCTTCTGATACGAAATTTTTGGGTCCATTATTAGGTCGGAAATAATTGTTATTCGGATTATATGGGTATGAATGTTTAACCGTGGGATTTCGAGAGGTAGTGGACATCGGTTCAGGTTTACCGGTTGGTTGTTGGCCTGTAGGACGAAATACATTTTTTGGCTTACCGAAAACTTGATTATTAGTGAAAAATTTCTGTTGTGGGGGGTTGCGAGAAGGTGTTATGTTAATTGTTTGCCTAGGGAATTGCGGTTGAGTGAATTGTGCAGGTTGTCTATGAAATTGTCGTGAATTCAGGTATGATTCGTTGTTAGTTGCGTGAGGTGAAAATGATGTTGGGTACGATGTATGTATGTTCGATGGTATGGTCGTTTGTTTTTGATGTGTTTTTGTTGAAAATGAGGTGGGTGGTCGTTGATGGTGTAAAAATGATGCGAAATTTTGCGTATATCTGAAGTTTTCCTCTTCAGTCACGTACGCCATTGCTTGTTCTAGGGTGTCGGGATTTCGTAATCGGATAATATTTTGTAGTTGTGGCTGTAGTCCGCGAATAAATGTTTTGAGAGCTAATTTGTTGTATTGGTTGCTGTAAACTCTCTTTGTATTGATACACATTTCGGTTACACTGACGCTACCTAATTTCGACTCAAGTTTACTTCTAACGATTTGAATACGTTTTCCGAATTCTAAAGGTGGTTCGTTTTTAAACGGAAATAAGGTAAGTAAGTCTTGTTCCAGGCAATCCAAATTTCTTTGGTCACCAAAACTCAGGCGTAATGCATTTTTTAATAAATCCCAAGTATTTAAATCTGTTTTAGTGCCGATCAAGATTAGAGCTCGACCAGTCAGTTTACTAATTACTACTCTCAACAAATAAGCGTTAACGTCGTTTGCCAAAGTGCCAAAAGTTGTGAATAAGTAGTCGCATGAGTTAATGAAGACTTCTAATGTATTAACGTTTCCATCATATGTGGGAATCGTGTCTACGTATAATTTTAATAAGCTGAGGTTGGTTGAATTGTTTACAACTTGATTAGGATCAATATTTTGAGGTGTGGGAGTCATTTTGATTTGTTTTTTTTTTCTTGAATTTGTCGATTAATTGATCTAAGTTAATACTACGAAAATGTAGTTCGTGAAATTATTATTTTAATTATATTTTTCTTTTGAAGAAAATTAAAAATTCAAAATGTTCATTCAACTCCGATGCAGAGAGTTAAAGGAAGGAAAAGAAAAATTGGAGCTCAGACTCACCTAGTGCAGGGTTGCGTCTGTTTCTGGAGGTTGTCTCTCGATGGATTCTCCGGAAGTTGACTCCAACTTGTCGCCGATTAATCGTTGAACCTCGAAATCTTGGTACGATACAGGATTTGCGTTGTGGGTCTGCTGTAGGTTCTTCGAGATAACACTTAAGGAATTGAAATTCCAAATCGCGGAAACTTGCACGATGCAGGATTTTATTAGCGATCGCGTTATCCTACCGACTGCGCCAATTATATTTTCTTGTTAAATAAACAAGTTTTTTTAAAAAAAAGAACTTTATTTACAGACACAACGGCGGTACAACGACTAATAACAACTGATTACAACTGATTGTCAATCTTGCTCTTACAGACATATATATAGGTTTTTCTTGTTTTGAAACTAATTGAAAACAGTGTTAATGTGACAGGGTTAAATATCTATAATTTGATAAGAATATGAATGATGGGCTCACAAATCTAGTTATGATATTTGGAAATAGTGGATAACATTGTATTCTTACTATAATTCGGTTAAAGAACTCTAACTGTAATGAGTAAGTGACATTATAATTGCTTAAATAGCGGGGTCAGATATCTAACTGAAATTATATTTTTACTATTTATGAAATAATGCGGTTAAAGAACTTATTCTGGAATAAACAAGTACATTATATAAAATTGGTGAGGTCAGATATCTAACTTGCGGCGCACCATTAAATTGATGGATGAAAGAAGCGGCATAATTGACTTGTTTACCAAATAAATTCTGTGAATTTTATCGAATTATCCGAGGATAACCGGATAAACAACGTTAAAGTTTCAAGCTTTTGGAAGTGATATCATTCGAATTGTGTTCACGATAGATCATCGGCGAGGATGTGCTCCCTAATACTTTCCTGTAATGGAAACAAGTTACTTTACACACTTTGAGAGACGTTTATGGTGTCAGTATTAAATAAATATTTTTTCTTTCAATAATGAAAAACTAAGAGTGGTTTTTTCCTTCCTTAAAAAATTATTCGAAAATTTCCGCGACCATAATTAAATAAACATATAGAGTTTGGCAAAAATAAAATTGTTTGATGCTGATACAATACTAACATGGTTTCTTGGAAAAATATTTGTTCATATGAATTATTATTAACACATGTTATTAATTATACAGGGAGGCTCAATAAAATGTATCAACTCGGATTATTTGGAAAAGTACAGACTTATTTGAAAAACGCCGAAACATGTCAATTCTGTCACCCTCATTTTAGGAAACAAGAGTTGAATGACAGATAAATAATTTTCAAACATTTTCAAACTCTTTACCACTTACTACAATCCCCTAATTTTATTACGGTTTATGTGACATTAGTTAACATTGAAAATTCAAACATTTTACAGCACTCAGCAGAAGTAGCTCAGTTGAGCGGCCCCCAAGATCATCAGATCTGAATCCTTTAAATTATTTCTTAACCTTAAAAAGTTATGCCACATTTCATTGAATTGATCAAATTGCTAAATTTCGTTAAAGTACTGCGAAATGCTAAGAATGTTTATATTAAAATGTTATAAAGTTGTTTTCTATGTTTTTACAACTTAGATGTTTAATAGCCGAGCAATTAATTTTGGTGGTCAATGTCATTTTAAAATTTCGTTCTATTGTCACAAATTAAAATTTTTCCAGATTTGATTATGTCAACTAAATGTCAATGATTCATTGAATTCTTAATGATTTTTTAAAATTGTTGAAAATCATGCCCCCAATATCATATTTTAATAAAGTGACGTTCATTTCATGAAATAAGTCATTTTATCCCAATACATTTTGCTTTTTCTTTTATCACTAAAATTTGACAAAGACAACTTAGACAATGAATGTCATATAACATGTTATAGGTTATGCCCGTTTCACACTAGACCACTTTCCATTGGGTTAAAGAATGACATTGACGCCACTAAAGTTAAACATTTAAATTTAAACAATTGCTAGTTGTTAAGAAAATGAACTGTAGCTTATGTTTATTTTATTTACTAATTATTTCGGTCACATCTGTTAAATTTGCATTTTTAACCAATCATGAATTAAAATAATTGAAATTATATCGAGAAACGCTCTCTTCCTGCAATTAGTGCTCGCTCCCTGTTTTACATAATTTTATTTTTAAAATCGTAATAGTCAGGCTGATCAGGCAAGTTTCATCGATTATAAATGAACTTAATTTTGCGCCCCTTGCGTTTCGCGTTTTTTTATTTGATTAAGAAAATAATCTATTCAAATACTACGCGACCTTCTGATTCCTTTTCGTTTATCTAGCTTTGCTACAACAAGGAACAACACGCGAACTAACCGACATGAGGTAAAATCCTACCAACAATAAGAACTCGAGACCATTTACCATTTTCTGAATAAGAATATTGATTGACACAATATCCGATGTTTTGTTAAAAATAGTTAATTAATAAAACTAAAGTTTAATTTATATGAGAATCGCCCTCAAATGTCACATGATTTATGTTGACAAATCACAACTCCGAATTGTTTGAATAGCAACCAATCACAATTTAATTAAGCGGAAATTTTCCCTATGGAAAATTTCCGATATAATTGACCTAGGGAAAAAAAATTTCGGGCGATTCTCTTCCGAATATACCTCGGGACAGATATATATCGCCAGAAATTTTTTCTTGCAGTCCAACACTCGTGTTTGTCGCTCAAAATTTTCTTGCTACAAACACTCGTGTGTGAGGACTGCTCGAAAAAATTTCCGGCAATATATCTGTCCCTTGGTATATTATATATGATAATTAAAGTTTCATATTTTCTGCCCTATTAGGTTAATGTGTTACTATAAACTTTTACAAAAAGGTTTACTACTACTTTATGTAGTAGAGTGGGTTAGTCAATAAAAGCTAAAAAAAGATTGCAATTAACATCACAAAGCTCAATCTTGGGCACTGCTTTCTTTTTACATTTTAGCTAAAGAAAAATGTACCCACCAGTTTGTTAATTTCCATTTGGTTTTAAAATAAAATGTATGCTTTTTTGTAGCACATGCATGTGTCGCCATTTTTAAAATATTTTATTTGAACTTGGAGCAGTCGATTATAGTCGCCTACCAATTTTCATATTAATACGATTTTGGGAAATCAGAAAGTTTCTAACGAACGGGCTACGTGAATCACCCTGTATATGAAAATAAAAATATAGATATACAGAGTGATTCATATAATATCATACAAACTTTAACCGGTGGTAGATTCCAATCCCTAGACACTCTTACAAAAATGTCTAGGTTCTGAGGTTAAAATTGTTCAAGATAAAGCATGTTGAAGAGTGTAGAGTACTACCATTTTTTAAAAACTGCAGATAAATGAAAATATTTTACGTTAAAACAAACTGTCAGGCATTGTTGTCAAAATAAAGCGAACTTTATAATACCAATATTTTCTTTACAGCAACAATTGTTTGCTTCTATTATGACATTCATGACATTTGTTGTACATACGTAAAGTGGAATAATTTAGTGAAGAATGCCATTTACTAATAGGTATGTATGTATCTAGTGAAAAAACCGATATGGTAATTTTTGTCAATTTTTGATGTATGACTCAAAATTTTATTGTCAAGAGCCTTTTGAGACCGGAATCTGCCACTGGTTAAAATATTTATGAAACTATATGAATCACCCTGGATAATATTATTTATACAGGGTATTTCACGAGTGATAATGAGTCCGACGCAATTGAAAATGCAACCCATAATACATTTGCAAAGTTAACTTGGGTATTTGTTTTTTGATTTAAAAAACATAAAATATAGTTAGCTGTGCAGTTTCGTAAATTTTGACATAAACCTCATTCGCTTGGTTAAATAAAATTGTCAAAAAAACGAAGAGTTTTTGGGAGAATGTTTGTTGTCTACACTCTACGTAATGGCGTAACGGCAGAAGCATTTTTATTAAATTCACCATAAATCAGGATCATGTCTGTTTTCTCATCGTTTGAATACATTTTAACCGTATTTTAACTTTTTCGTTGTGACAAATAAAATTATTGGACGCAAAGCCATCCTGGATCCATAATTTCATTTTAAAACAATACGATATTTAAAATAGCCACGTTAACTTTGGAAATATATTGTGGGTTGCATTTTCAATTCCGCTGGGCTCATTCGTTCGTGAAATACCCTGTATAAATACATAAATAAATACATAAAGAATAAATTAAAATTACAAATTAAAAAATTGTAGGCTTCATTGCCTCGATAATGTATGTACATAAAATTTCAATACATACATAATCTGATTTGGAGGAGATAGAATGAAGATCAAGAAAGTCTAGTAGAAAACACAATTTCTTTTTGAGAAGATATTTTAAACGCAGCTTGTTTAAGCAATTGTGTTTTCAATATTTATGCAGATAAACATACATGGTTTCCAGGTTAAACGTCTTTTTTGCTAAATTCAGTATTATGCAGTAATTGCTGCTATACTGTCAAGTATTACTTTATTAAATAATTTTGAAATTAGCAGTATAGTCCATTATTGTATAAAATACGATTTTTTTATAAAAACGAATTTTGGGGCACTCAGTATAATTTAACGAACAAGATATTTTGTTTTGAAGTATAACATCCAGACTATACAATGCCCTTCACGCCGATGATATTTTATAATCTTTACCTGGACAATTTTTTGTGGTTAGTGATGGCCATGACTCTTGATTTTTTTTACTTAATAACAGGTTTCCTACTTACACAGATTAATTGTTGAGGAAGTGTAAAGCTTGGTAAAAAATTTCTTAACTTTGTGTTGCCAACACGGTTAAATTTATGTGAAAATATTCTGCTGCTGTTAATTGTAAATGTTAAATGTCTGTATCATATTCGAGCATAATCAAATAATTCTGTTGAATACAAGAAGACGTTAATTAGATTTACATACGGTGAAATTGATTTAACAGTTACCTATGTCTTGTTTTTGAAGAGACATTTTTTTAGATCAATAAAAATTCTTCTTTATGGACAGACTTCTTTATTTTTCCAATGACTGTAAAAAATATAAAACGGAGAGATACAATTTCGCCGTTTCCGCGAAAATTTCGTACCTACTGTAACATCTTGTTGGTGTTTTGATGAAGTGCTTTTAATTGATTGCATGATACTTGGGCAAAGAGTAACAAAAGATTTTATTAAGTGAACACTATACAAATGTTTTACGAGTTCGAAGAGTCGAAGTCACAATTTGCTTTTGAGGTGAATATCAAAATGTAATTTGCAGCATCACTAAAATCAGTCCTTTGGTTGTTGATTTCGAGTATTCTTGAAGTCTTGAGAAAATATGTGATTTTCTCTAATTTTTACAAACGCAGATTTTCTTTCTAGTTGGTGTACCTACTTTAACATTCCTTCAGATACATAATCTCACTTTGACCATCATTTTGTTGTAATTGTAACACTAAAAAAAAAACAGAAAAGCTCTCATTGGTAAGTTCTAAAATTATTTGTTTTTTTGCAAAGAAATTACTTTTCACAGCTAATACGTGAACGGAAACAAAGCAATCAGGCCACTTGACCACAAATTCATTTGAACACTCTTTACACAAACAGTATTCTAAGTCAGGATTATTAAAACTGAATTACAATTGATTTGTACGTTTCAAATGCTGGTGGACGTGAATTTTATTTTAACAAAATGGTTTTAACTCGAGAAGACAACATTCATGAAAGAATTCTATTTCCGAAATAAGAATGAAGACAATGGTGACTAGGGTTATTAATATCTATGATACACAACATTATTTGTTGAAGTTTCGGCAAAATCTCTCTTCGCCACCGCTGCTAGTGCCTACAACTGAAGTTTCGCCAACTGTTTTCAGAAGTTTTGTTTTCCATAGCCGCCCCATATCTCCGTTTTTTAATCAAGCTAAATTATAAAGTGCATTTTTATTAAATATTAATAACTACAATCACTTATACACTGTTAGTTACATTATCATTATTATTACTACGACTAATTTCAAATAAGTTCTACGCATAAATATACAAAGCCTATTATCTTATTTAATCACAGTGGAGATACCGAGAAGAGACATTGCAGAAAGTAATTTGAAGGATAAAATTGTTATAATATCATATGAGTGAGATAATTAGTTAATTGTTTAGGTTCAAACATTTTTAACAATACTTAGGGAAGATATCAGAGAAGAATTGTTATTGCAACGTGTCATATTGAAAACAATAGAAAAAAACTTTTTAAATAAAATAAATAAAAAATATAATCGTGTTAAAAGCCATTACAACATAGAGATATTTTCGAAAAACACTGATAAAAGAGCAAAGATAAGGTGTAGTGTAAAATTGTTAGTTTTGAAACAAAGTCTTATCAGTGAAAGAACATTGAAATGTTACAAACTAAACATAAACATTTTGATGACTTAATTTTGAGAATCCTGATCAAATTCGTTTTAGTGGCGAGATAAATTTTTATAAACAGAAATCACAACGGGGTCATTCATTCTCCACTTACAGAAGCACTCTAAAGAAAGAGATGAAATTTTTGACAGCGCTTTTGTTTCATCTTTCCATGTCCCAACTTGGTGTTATTTCAGTTGGTACTCTCCTGGACAGGCGAAGGTGGCGGCCTGAAGTTTTCACTTTTTACAATATCTTCATATTTTGGCGGCGGCTCACAATACGTTTCTAAAAGAACTCATCAGAAACCAAGCAAAAAACGCTCTAACCTTACCTGTGTAAGGAGGAGGCGCGCAAGGAAACACCCCTTGACTGTTGTTGTTCCCCCCATTTTCATTTTCAGATGTGAACGTCGGATTTATGTAGATTTCTGTGAGGGAGAGCTGCTGCGACGAAACACTGGTGACCCTTTCTGCACAAAATGGAGATTATTTGTTATCGGTCGTGACTGTCATATTTGCAACTCACCTGTAAGTTCTCTGTCGTTCTCGTACGTTTTTCGAATTTTTTGCAACAGTGCACAGAAAGAGATGACGAATATAACGATCAACGCGGCTAGAAGTACCAATTCGACTTCCATGCTGGGGGTTTTAATCGGTTTTTTTGTTTTTGTTGAGATAATTGTGTGAAAATACGTACCCCATTGCGTATTGTCTTTCTCTAAATGTTATCAAAATAATCATTGATTTATTTTCCAATTTAACAGATTAGATAAGAGGAGTTTATAGGACGCTGATTGGTTATTAGCAAACAGAAAAGGCTTCGTACATTTATGCTTATTACAAATCACATTTAATGTGAACACCATCTGAAAAAACAACAATTTCATGCCAATGTGTATATTTGATCTACAAATTTCCTCTGTGTTATCATAAGATAATCAACAGATGTAAAATATGAATTGTTTTCTATTCACTCACTTACCCCAAATTGTTACATCTTTAACTACTGTATTAAACAAGTTTTAGAAACAATTCCGAAAAAAGGCAAATCAGTGTTTCTTTAGCCCATACTTTGTTAGACTGAAGCAACTGTTCGTTAAACAATTAGACAGTTTCTCTTGAACGTTGTAAATTATTAGGATAAAACAACCATTGTTTTTTTCAAGTGTAACTTTGTTTGATTAATGATAATTTTTGTTTTGTTCGATTTTAATTCATTACCATAAGCTCCCATCGTAATCTGCTATTATACGTTACATTCTCTTTTAAATGTTATCTCTTAATTATTGTCTCAGGCTCAGGCTCATCCACTTATCAAACAAGTCTGAAACGTTACAGAGAAATATTTTTTTATTTCGTTTGACGTCATCAAATTCCTTTTTATTTTTGTTTTACTTTTCATCCTTACAGATCCAACTTTGTAAAACTCTTCTAAAGAAGGAAGACGCAGTATTGAATATGTCAACCACACCAGAGGTGTGAAGAAATAGTGCAAAGTGAGGGAGAAAACATTTCAGTCAAAAAAACGATGGAGAGTTGAAAGCCATTTTGTTGATGTATGTTCTTGTATCTAAACTCGCTTTCTAATACATAGAAGTCTGATGAACACACTTTTGAACTCCAGTGGAAGAGAGTTTGATTTCTATGTTAGACAAAAACTTCAATTCCAAACAACGTTTATCTTCATTTCTTCATTTTTTGTCCTTTGAAAAAATAGGTCGGGATTGTCAGATACTTTTGTAACTTGTGGTCATTATTAAGAAAAGTTGTTTGGGTATGGTCAATTTCTTTTTGAAGATAGGAAATTTGCAAATTGGCCACTCCACGATGAACTAGTGAACTACTGATCATTTGTGTTTAAAGATGATGCTTTGTATGGCATGAAGATAACGATCAGTGTAATGATTTTACAATACTGATGATTAAGAGTTTTTGCTAAACAAAGGATCTAAAATAGTGTGTATCACTTCAGACATGACATAGAAGGATAGTTTGTATTGGATTGTTGAAATTTCTTTTTGGAAGATGGGACTCGAATTTCTAAATTTGTTTCGTGTAGGTAATTCAATTTGGAAGACACCCATGATTCTGGGTTAGATTGTTGGGTAGAAACAGGTGAAGATGGAAGAAGTTTTGAAATATAAAATGTAGGTTAGGTTTTGTTGCGTGCATTCGTTCACGTAGAAAGGTGGACTGGTTTGCAAAAGAATTCTATGTGAAGAAGGTGTCGAGGTGTACTGTTTAATTTGTAATCATGACAGTAGGTTATGAAGGTAACGGTGGAGAGAAGAAAATTTCTAACATAGTTTGGAGAAATAAAATGTTTTACTGGAGGATCTGGTGGAATTGGTTTCAAAAATTTTAAAAGTATCAGATGAAGACGATATGATGAATATCTAGATATTCTTCAAGTACAGCTCTTTCAGATACCATTCATTTTTTTTTTCTTCTACAGGTACCTATCTAAATCTTTTTTTTAATCTCTTAATACATTTTTCCATATTTTTTAGTTTATTGTATAATAATCAAATAAAATTATTTGTAACAAAAATTAAAGTTAAATAAAAACCACTTGAATTTCTTTCGATAAATTTAATATATTTTTTCATTTACCTACATAAGATTCAGAGGACTGAAACAATTAAGTTTCAACCTTTAGAAAGAATTTTTTCATAATTTTTAGTGACTCATAATTATCTACTAATACATAGTAGACCAAAAATTTCTCGCTTAAATCATCATCTTAAATTTTTTAAAATTATTTTTCAGCTCCTTTAAATATGTTTTCTTCAAACGTCAGTAATATGACATTATACTGCTGGATTGATAATGCTAAAGTGTCACATCATTGCCATGGCATCTGAGGAGCTGACGAGCGGCAGATAAACTTATTATCTCCGCAAACGAGCGGCAGATAAAGTAAACTAGCTCAATCATTTGAAAATCATAACTCAAATTTTAACAAATTCATTTCTGAATCTGACATATTGAACGCTGAAGTGAATAAATAAGATTTAATCAAGAAACTTGTACATAATTGCAAAACATACTACAAAATGTATCCAAATTAAAGCGGGCTGACAGATGAACAATTATTGAAAAAATGTTCGGATTTTGTTCACAGCGTTAATTAGGTATAGTGTTTATTCTAGTCATACGGTGTGATCAAGAATGACTGAGTCTGTTGGTAACAATGAAATTTGTCAATTTTGAAATTTACCATCAAAGGTTCATTTTCGTATACTAAGGACAACGTAACATTTTATCTGCCCCGCCCATTTCATTTTCTTAGTTACCAATCAAATAGGTTGTTAAGACGATCTGATTTACACAGTAAAAATTTCTGACATTCAAATTGTCTTAATGACATTTTATTTTTTAGAACCTAAAACAATAATTGTGGACTTGACAGGAAAATTCTAACCTTAACTTTTTTACGTGGCAAATGTGATGAAAAAGTATACAGATTGAATCTGGCTTTGATTCTGATTGGTCAATTTTAGTGGGCGGAGCAGATAAAAAGTTATAACGGCAATACTATAACAGCATAAATTTAGCCGGCATAACCAAAAATGTTTTTAATGTCGTCTCAAGTTAAAAAATCCGGTCAGTTCCAATTACGAGACAAAAAACACCAGTACTTTTCAATTGTTTCATTGCCAACAGACTCAGTCATTGTTGATCACGCTGTAGTAACGCTTTCCAAAACGAGCTACATTAATCAGTCTACCCAATCTTCTACCTAAAAATAATTCCTGGTTTTTTAACATTTCATAAATAATTTGTTATGAACGTTTGAAAACAAAAAAGTACATATATGTTACCCGGAGCAAAAATGATTTTATGTACATTGGCTCACTCTCTGGACAGCCAAACTACCAGTCTCAGCAAATAAAACTTCATTTTTGCTCCTAATAACATAATATACTATTATTAGAGCGCAGTTACATAGGAAAATACGTACGAAAATAGGAATTTAAGTGTTTTTCTGAGATAAAATTAAGTTTTTTTTTTTAAAAGCAGACGTTACGTCGATTATCTTTAAGGAGCTAGTCCCCAACGTTTTATTTTGGGCCCCCTACACATACATTATCAAGGATATGCATTTTTATCTCAATATTTAACCTATAAAAAACTTTGATGTATAATAAAATAGTCACTTTGGCAATAAATATAAAATACATAAGAGATTATCCATTCAAGGTAAAATTTTTGATAAGGCATGTCTACTTCAAGATATGACACTTTAGATTATTTAGACTTTTTCATATGATTTTAGTAATAGAATACATTATCACTTTATTAAAATTAAATTTGTGAGGAAAATTAAATTTTGTATTATGTTTACTCTTGTTTATTTTCATTTGTTCAGTATAATACATAATGCACTTTAAAGATCATTTTCCATAAGTAGGTAATCCATAATTTAATCTTTTGTAACCTGATGGTTTTGGTCCAAGAATTGAAGTACAAAATACAAATTGTTACGGAATGGCAAATTTTACATGTGATTGAAACTTTATCATTACAATTTAATAACAATAATTTGTGTCAATCAAAAATCTTTGTTCAGATAATACGACATAAAAACAACATTGTTAGAACGCGGTCGTCTTACAGATTAAAATCAATATCGAAATAATTTTGCCAAACAGCTGATTAAAATTAACGATAATTAAAATTTAAATCTAAATTGCACTCAAGATTTTTGTACGTTCCATCGCACATTAACTGTCTTAATCTAATAGTAACAAAATAAGAACTAGATTCATTTTCAAGTCCTATATTAAAAAATCTGTTGAGATTTTACACTTAAATTAGTCCTCACGTGACATACCTACATACAAGGATCATTCACACTCACGACTTATTCAAGTTATCACAATTTTTCGATTGGAAATATACATTATATACAGATTGAGTCGAAATCTCATTACTTAGTTCGATGTACTAGTAGCGGTGGTACTAGTAGGAGTAATAGTTGTCTTTGGTACAACTGCAGGTACTACAGTATTGTTATTGATCGAGGTGGCAATGCTCATTGCTTCTTCGTACGTGGGGGGATCTGCAACAAATTCAGGTCAGACAACGCGAAACGAAGAGGAGGACGCAGACGTACCATCGTTATACTTGTTCAGTTCGTTCGTGATGGCGAAATTGTCCAAAGATACGTGTGCGTCGTGGGTCGGCCATTGTCCTTGTCCCTGGACTCGGCTGCTTATGTTATAAATATCTTCCTGTTGATTTGCTGCAACAAAAGTCAAAGTTGAGGGCATATGCCGAAAGCAGGTGAAAGGGCGAGCCGTGCGACTCACTCAGCACGCAGATGTTTTGCGACACCAAACGGTACGGTCTGTGGTACTTTCCGATTTTCCATTGCAACAACACGTACAAAAGGAACAACAGAACCATGAAAATCAGAAAGAGAACAGTGGGAAGCGATACATCGAACATTGGTGTTATGTTGTTTACGCTACACTGACGGTACTACTGGCGAACCCGTGATCTTCAAAGTTTATTTGTTTTTAATGGAGATAAATAAATATTTACGGAGGACGTATAATTATTTGACTAAATTGTCTGGTTTTTTTAAGTCACAAGGTCGGACACTTTCTATAAATATTCAAAATTTTAATCAACGCGACACGGTCTTCTTACCTCCTTCGGTTTTATCTTTGTTACAGAATTTTAGACATGCAGCCCAAACAAAACAGCTTACACACGCCGCACCGACGATTATGGCAGCAATCAGAGTTGTTGTCATTTTCGAAAGCGTTAATCAGAGAACGAACTCTGAATCGGATTAAATTGTTTCTTAGATTTTTCGATATTTTATCTGCGATACGCAAAATCACTAGGTACTCAACGAAGATGATAAATACCTACGTCAATGCGTTAAGGACAGATAAGTGTTTTTCACTCAGAAGTGTTTACCGAGTGGCCCAAAACTGCGCTCCCAAAATTTTAGCCCAACAAGAAAAAAATCGGAAAGGGGACAGTTCGAGGAACAAGACGATTCTGTTGTTGCGCCAAGACGTGGTCAAGTACTGATAGCGGCGCTATTATTAGCACTATTAATAGCAAATTTGAATCATGCCTTTGGAAACGTACGCAGACGGATGTAGACTATTGTGCGATTGGGAATTACAAGCGTTAACAACGTTTTCTCTACTTTTCACAAAACTCTTCGTTTATTACCCATTGTTAGCAGTTTGCGTCACGCACGTTTACATTCAATTCTTCTATTCTTATATTTATTAAGTTTTCATGAATACTTACGGAACATGATTTCGTTTCTTATTCTAGATCTTATTTGATTCTTCCGCCGTCTTTTCATACATCTGGATCGGCAGCATAATCGCGTAAAAAACATGCACAAAATACAGATGACTAATACTGAGAAAGCGTATAGGATATCTTCTATTGAAGACATGCTTTATCAAATGAATTACTGTTTCATTTGAACAGATTTATTTTCCTTATTAATCTTATCAGATCACGAGGGATATTTTTGGTGGTGTAATTATCTGTGATTCTACTTGAACAAAAATAGATCGTTGTTACTCCTTAAAAAATTACGTGCAAAAGAGTGGTGTACAATGGCCAGATTAAATAAAGAATGTATTGTTTCGTCAATAATTTCATATTGAAATTTGTGTCAAATTTGTGTTATCGCCATGAGTTTGAGTTTTCTAATTTGTTAAGTACTAGTTTACTAAACTCTTACTAGGTACAATAGAATAATGGCAACATACAGACTGATTCACATGCAGAGTGTTTCACGTAAGAGTACGAGCCTGACGAAGTCTAAACGCAACACAAAATACATTTCACAATGGGAACTAGATTCATTAAAAATTATAAATTGTGGTTTTGGACACCCCTAACTAACACAATCGCTGGAGAGCTTTGGCACAAATCTGTGAAAAAGGGGAAATTTTGAAAAATTCAAAGATGTCCAAAATACTTTTTGTCAAAATATGATTTTTTTCACCTAGTTACTCATGAAAATCGAATGTTGGGTTGCATTTGCAACGTCGTAGGCTCGTACTCTTACGTGAAACACGTATATAACTTTCCGACCCTTACGAAATTTAAATGCAGCCAGTAATACGTTATTAAGTGATAACTTGATACCTTTTTTACTATGAAATCTGGACACTCCTGGCATTATTGACAATCACTTGACAGTTCCTTTTTGTATAATTCTGAAATAATTTTTGTTAATTAAATTGTGCTTCAATGACGAAAGGATAGATATGATATTGATACATGATGAGTCAGTTTTTTAAATAAAACAAAAATATTGTCGACTTTTGTGAGGGATGTCCAAACCATACAAAACCTTAAAATAATTCATGTTTTTAGATCGAGTTATGAATGAAAAACGTATTGGTGGCTGCATTTAAATTTCGTTAGGGTCGGAAAGTTATGTGAATCAGTCTGTATAGCATAAAAATGATAAGTTTTCTGAAATATTTTTGAAAAATATTGTATTTGTAAATCTATTACTTTTTCATTTTATAAACATATACAGTGCGTTCATAAAGATACTTTGGTGTATAGATAATTAAAAGCCTCCCATAAATAAGGGAACTATGGACTCATCTTCTTGTTTGGGGACACCTGTATAAGGTACCAATTTTTTTCATTAATCGTTTAGCTAGTACGAAGATTTATCAGAAAGAGAAGAAAAAGTTGGCGTTGTCATTTTAAAAAAATATTGATTGTTGTGAAGAATATGCACTTTTTAAAAACAAAGTTGACCTCTTCGAGGATTTTTCTCAGAAATTAATACTTACAGTTTTATCGAATTTATTCCAAACTTTATTAACGCATTGTATAAAAATGTTAACCCTATAAGTATTATTATTATTACATATGTATAATTTTAATATTTTTTGTTTTTTTAACGTCGGTCAAAAAAAGTGCAAGTTTTTTCATTCGTTTGCGTTCATAAAATATGTGATTTTTGAATCGGTCAAGAAGCGTTAAAAAAAGTGCCATAGCGGTTCATTTTTGCACGCATTTTCCGTTAAAAAAAATGCCGTAGCGTGTCATTTTTTAACGCAATTATAACATTTTTCATTCATAATTAGTAGTTTTTTAACGAGTTCGTATGTAAATTGGGATTTTTTTGGCATGAGTGGGCCAATTAAAACGCGAGTAAAACGAGCGTTTTAAAGGTCCACGGGTTCACACAGGAGAAAATTTTCAAATTTTGAGAGTGTCAAAAAAATTGTTATCTAAACTTATGGACGCCAAAAAATTTTTGTATGCAACTCGTTAGTAAAGTATCTTTTTTTACTCGGCGGATTTGCACACTCGCTGCGCTCGGGCGGCAAATTTTCCTTTTCGTAAAAAAAGTATTACTTTACTCACTTGTTGCATAAATAACTATTTTTGTATTAGAAATAATTTTTAATAAAGCTAAACTAAGTAAGTATTTTCAGTTATACAGATGTGCCAAATATTTGAAAATAATTGCACTAGGTATAGCGTGTGTTCCATAATTTTGTTGACAAAAATGTTTTGATTCTCTTTCTAAAAATATCAAGTTTAAAAACCTTTATATCAATTATTAATAAATTGTTATTAAATAAAAAAGAATTAAACATTCGGAAAAATCAACAAGACGAATTTGTTAAATATGTACAATACAATTATTATTATTAAGTGGATTCTTTCTCAACCCAGATGTGGCGTTGATAATAATGTACCATACGTTTTGTACGAGGGTAGTTTATGATTTATTGTTCCTGGGGTCAAAGGTGAATAAATAAGCATTTATCTTATTGCGAAATTTGATTAGTATTTCATTTTGCGTTTCATAATCAATCCGTTAATAATTCAATAAAGTTTTATTACTAGATGAAATGGCGATTCGAGCTTAATAAAATATCCAGTAAAAAGCTTTGTCATCGCAAAAGGTCGATGACAATATAAATGGAGCATTAGGCTTACAAGAATTATTGATCTCGAGATTTTTTAATATGGCAAAGAATCTAGTGAACATGCTATGCTGGACACTTCAAGAATGTTGCGAATTTGATAGATCTCCACGATAGACGAGTGATAGTGAAATTGATAGCAGATACCTACTTGTGGCTTTCTATGTATAGGGAGAGTAGAAACATTTTGCCCAATGAATTTGGTTTAAAAAGGGTGGCTGGATTATAAGTTATAAAAAAGGCTTAATGAAATCTGCATTCGTTAATTGACTACTGAAGCAAATTTATCTGTCATTAATGCAACATCGGATGAGCTTCTTGAAAGATTTCTTAAAGTCGATGAAACTTGAGTTCATCACTTTGATGCATGAAAATTTCAATAGGTAGAACGACGAACAGATATAGTAATAAAACCGCCCCTAGTGCCTGCGTATTTTAAACAGAAGCTTCCAATTGGCTTATTCAAAACGTGCGCATATTTTTGAAAGCCTGATGTATATCCACAAAAATTACTTGACGGCATTTCATTAGTTTTAACCTCGCTTTAGCAGTTCGACCACATGTTCATGTTTGGAGATGTGCACGTCAATGAATGCAACATTTTTCTCAGTCTATCAACTATATCACATTCTTATCTTATAAGAATGACAAATGGCATTGTGAAACAGATTTCGGCGTATATCGTTCTGCGCAACTAACGCCACATCCCCTTTTTTATTACTTTATCTGTTCGTCATCTCGGGTATAGAGTAGCAAAATATTTTACTTTTGTGGTAGGTAGGTACTCATTTTATGAACGTGGTGACACGGGCAAGAATTATGTCTTCTAAGAGGGCCAATCAGTTACACCAAATGTATCTATGTTAATTAATAAAATTATTTCCTTCTATAGTTGACTCAACTTGCAAAAAAACACTTTGCCTTTGCAACAGCACTTTTATGGCGTTAGTCATTTGAAATTACTTGAATATTGAAAAAATGCTGTTGCAAATGACAAGTGGTTTTTTGCTTGAGTCAATAATATATCTTGGAACTTGGATCATAAATGATGTTACCAATCTCGCACATAAAAATGAGTTGGTCTGTTGCACAAGTTACACAAATGATAACAAATTTATAAAGAGATAATCCGATAGATTAGGTATATGTTTACTTATTTGTGGCAGATTAAAATCAGATAAAATGTTAAAAAAACACGTTCACCTCAGTCCAAAAATTTAAAAACTTAGGTTATTAAATAATACGAGTAAATCCCGTCTTGGCGCACTGAAATTTGCTGAATTTCTCAACGATGAAGAGACAAGAGTTGCAAAATTGAACTTACGATGTCTGCGGACTCTTGTCGTAACAGTCGTAACTGTGGCACTGGTCTCCGTTTCCGAGGATTTTCGTTGTGCATATGCTTTACAACAACTAACCATGAAGAACAAACAAAATACGGCAACTCCAATTATAATAATAGTAGTATCATCCATTTTTCACAAGACTAATTTTGAAACTGAAAGTTAAATTGAACATTTAGGAATCTTATCTATTAAGCCAGTTATCTTATTGATAATTTAACAAATTCGAAGTAAATATATTATTGCATCAAGACACAAGTAAGTCTTTTACGCACCTTTTAATTGTAGCCCTTCTAAGAAGCAGCATAAATTTCATCTGTTCACTCTTAACGACGATCAAAAATGTATACTTAAGTAATTTTAGCTGTTCACAGAGAAGCAAATTTTCTATTTGAATTGACGCACAAATCTTAACTGGAGCAGGATATCGATTTTTAGTGATAAGGTGTTACCGAATGACGTAGCCGAATGATAGCAAATAATATTTAATCAACCGTAGAAATTGTCAACAATTTAGCTAAATGCACTGTTAGCCGTGAACTCCACAAGTCAAGATCCAAGTTTCTTCTTCTTTGTTACTTTTTTAGCACTTGCTTAACAAACCAGTTAGAAAGTTTTCACTACGACCACACGATTGATGTGATCAACTGATCAATTATGTTGCCAGAACTGATATGACTAAGAGGAAAAGGAAACGGTTTGTTCGGATTGTCCAGTGTTGCACCATGGAAATTTGTAGGCCGTTGTAATATATACTTACAAGTGGTGTTGTTTGTATTTTTCGGCGATTTTGTACAAAGCTGTACAATTTTGTAAATCGCAAAAAAACAAATAAACCAACCGAGACAGGCACAGGCAGCCCCAATTCCAATAACCACTCCAAAATGAAGCATTGTATGTATTATTGTCTATAAAAAATAACAAAAAGTAACAGACAAGTTATAGAAACAAACACTTCAAAAACTAAAAAGCTCCCGTCAACGAGACGTCTTGTTGGAGTCGTTTTGCCCCGACTTTTTTCATATTTATCGATCTATCAGATAATACTAAAAATAAAATGTGTTCCCCAGTGTCAGATTCACACCAGTGGGTTATATAAAAAAATATAAATCTTGATATATTTTAATATATGCAACCAGGAAAACAACCTTAATCATCCTGTCTTTTGCGTAGATAAATATAGTATAATATATAGTATAGTATAGTATAGTATAATATATATATATATACATATACAGGATATTTCACGAGTGATAACTGATAATGAGTCCGGGGGAATTGAAAATGCAACCCACAACACATTTCCAAAGTTAACGCGACTATTTTAAATATCGTATTGTTTTAAAATGAAATGATGAATCCATGATGGCTTTGCTTCCAATAATTTTATTTGTCGCAACTCACATTTATGAATAAGTTAAAATACGACGGTTAAAATGTATTCGAACGATGAAAAACAGACATGATACTGATTTATGCCGAATATAATAAAAAAGGTTCTGTCGCTGTGCGGTTATGTGGACAATAAGCATTTTCTCAAAAACTCATCGTTTTTTTACAATTTCATTTAACCAGGCGAATGACGTTTATGTCAAAATTTACGAAACTGCACAGCTATGTTTTTTAAATCAAAAACAAATATCCAGGTTAACTTTGCAAATGTATTGTGAGTTGCATTTTCAATTCCGCCGGGCTCATTATCACTCGTAAAATATCCTGCATAAAATACAAATTGAAATATGTATAAGCTTTGGAAAGATTCAGTAACATCAGCAGTAAGCATATAGGTAGCAATGTAAACTTAACTATGTAGTTAACGAAAATGAAATGATTTTTAAAAGTAAGGTATAGTAAAATGTTGGCGAAATGATAACATAATCTGCGACAGAAAAAAAAACACAAATGTGAGAATGAATTTTTTGTGTTAGATCGAAAAGTGAATTGTATGTATTAAATTACATAAATGTAGATTTTTAAAAACTGTATTTTATTTTATCTCACCTCAGTGTGCACCATTTATCCGATAAACAAAATATGTATATAAAATATGACCTTGTAATTATTGAAAAGCAACCAAACCTTCTAAATAGTAAAAGCCTACTTGCAGATTAATAAATACACCCCTTTGGTAGTCTTCAATCAGTCAACAAGAAATGTGTAATGATTTTAATAGTGTAATATTTTAATTCATCAATAAAATTTTTCTCTAAAATTAAAACAACCGAAAGATGTCTTTCAAATTAAATAATTTTCAAGAAAAAAATCATTTTTTGATGGGGCAATTTATGAATACTTATAAATATTTCTTATTTGTATTATATCTCATAGATCGTTCCAGGTTTAGGTTTGCATAGAATGTTTGTCATAATTTTTCAAAAAAATATGTAGGTACAGTGGCGGCCATTAATTTGGAAACACCAAGATTTTTCTATTGTAAATTGTTTGTCACTTTGACTCTTTGACAATGTTATTGACATATCAATTTCGGCTGCGACAGTCTGTTGAATGCGCTCAACGATGACATGTTTCAATTCTAAATTTCCACCACATGTTGAATTATGTTGGCAAAATAAAAATATTTCTAAACTGGGGATTGTTATAACTAAAGTTGGCAATATAATTATTTTATAAACATGATTCGAAAACAACGTAATTTACTTGAGGCTAAAATGAAAAATGGTCTAGTAAAATGTTTCGAAGAGATAAAAAGGTTAGCACGATCTTTTCCTTTATTCTAAAATCTTGAGTAGTAAAAACGGACACGGAGAATGATAACCTCACAACATGACGCATTTTTCACCAAACAGTTTTGCCGGTTGTATTTCTAACGTAGAATGCAGTGTTGATGGAAATTAAATTTAGAATTGAGGCAGATTATAAGTATTTTATAGCTAGTGATGTAGTGATAAAACATGTGCCGACACTTTTGCACGTAGATAGTGACGCACCAACGTACAAAACAGAGAAGGACAAATCTATTTATGTCATCAATTTTGTTACCCTAAATCGCGAAAAACATTTTGGACTTTGAATTATCAAAGACCCTTCATCACTCAAGAAATTACACCATTAATCTCTCGGTCCCAGAAATTTTGATAAGAAGTGATTGTACAAATGATCAAACATTGCCAAACAAGTAAAGTCACAAGACAAACAATAAAATTTGAAGAAAAAAGTTTATTCAGTCAAATTTATACCTAATCGTTGATCGAGATATTACCTACTAGTGTGAGAACAAAAGTCCAGATCATTTATCAAATGATTATTCACCAAGGAGACATTACAATGATTTTTATAAGATCTTTTATTACACTTACCTACTCCAAAACATTGTAGATTAAAAATGTAATTATAGATTGGATGTTTATTTTAATCACTTATCAAAACGGATATGCAGCCTTAACTTAGCAAAGGACGTTGTCAGATAATCAATTTCTCCTAATTTACCTCAACAAATACTGTTGTCTAATAATATTTTCTTCGACAAGTGCATAAAGTAGTACATTTTTTGACGCGAGTGAATCCCATGGGTGAAAAAAGACAATGCAAATGCATGAGTTCCATACAATATTTTTTCTACAATTCTGCAATTAGAAAAACGATCAACATCAAAAACAAATTCAATATTTGATATTTCTAAAGCCAAGATGGAGACACAATTTTAATTGTTTTCAATGCACTCTGATGATTCCGCTATTTCGGTATTCGTATTTGAAAAATGCTTTTTCCTTTTTTCGCCTTTGCCATAAACAATTCTTTTACGCATTAAAAATTAATTATTATAGTACAGTTTTTAAATAATTTCAGATAAAGACAATTTAGAATAACACAAAGACTTAAGTCGAACCATTCAAGTAAGTAAGTAAGTTGGTGTTGAAATACGAATATTTTTGTGTTTACTGTGGTGAAATATTTTCTCACAAACACATATAATAGACTATAATAGCGAACTAGCTAGTAACAATACTAAGCTATTTAAGTCTTGTTCTACTAAGTCATGGAAAAATACAATTTACAATAAGAGAATGAATTAAATGGAAGGTGTAAGTTGTTTTTGAAATATTTTTGTGTTCTTTATTGTGGTAAAATGTTTTCTTACAAGTAAAATAGACTACAATAATGAATAATGAACTGGCTAGTAACAATACTCTTTAAGTCTCTTCTAACAAGTTGTAGAAAAAAAAAACAATTTAGAATAAAAGGAGTAATTAGGTCGAGACATTCAAGTGAAATGTAAGTTGCTTTTTAAATATTTTTGTGTTTGTTGTGGTCGTAAAATGTTTTCTGACAAATAAATAAATAGACTAGAATAGCGAAGTGGCTAGTAACAATACTAAGCTCTTTATTCTGTTAAGTCAGAAAAATTATTCGCTGTTTATGCTTATTATTACGTTCGTAAAAATAAAACCTTTATCTGTTTTATCTGCAGAATGATGTCTCGCGATTATTTGAATAATACACGTACTTAGGCAAAATTTTCGGGACTCACTCAAGACAATCCGTCCGCCTCTGTTAATGTAGCGCCTGTGTCTTGTCCTCTCCTCCGGCCTTGATCTGTTCGTATTTTGTGACTCTTTCTGCCGAAAACACGTCACTATAAGCACAGCTAACACAATCAAAACCAAAACCACAGCAATGATAGAAATGACGAACTCCGGTGCCATTTCTTTCACTTAACATCGCATGTGTTTCTACTAGTGTTGGTTTGCAAGGATTATAGACCGACTCATAAATTTTCTAAAATTGTAGGTATTATAGATAAGATAAAATATACCTATAAAGATTATAATTATGAGACATTTATGGCTATATTTATAAAGTTGGAGTCCAAAATACTTAAAAGCTTACGCACGAGGCCCTTCCACTAATCAATAAATCAATTTTTGACGTCAAATGATTGAACCGAAAAGGGTACAGTGATTTTGAAACACGTCAGTAGTTCTTTGTGCTTACTGGATCGGTTTTCTTCGGCCAGGATTGTCCCCTGGATTTGGCCGAGTTTCACTTTTTCGGTGTAACACCAAAATATGAAGGCAGACATAGCACAAAGCACGATACCCACACACAAAAGAGTAAACATATTCACCACACTGGCAATTCTTGGCGACTACTCCACGAGTCAGACAATAAGTTAAAAAAGATCGTGATAAGATAGGGAGCCAAAAAATTATTGTGAATAATAAACATCAACAAATTAAAGTTTATTGTACAGTTTTGAAAAATGAACGCGTAATTTCTAGTTAATTCCTTATGGCGTTTTGTGTTAAAACAATGGGATAAAGATTATGTATTTATCTTTTAATTTCATCGTGCTTAGTGTCTGTTATAAAATAACACAAAAGTTAACTGAGCAAAACTTCCAGAACTTAAAGATTAGAACTTTTTGAAAAATAATTTTATAATTTATGAAAATTGAAACCAACAATACGTCCAGTTTTTTGAAAAATCACTTGTTTTTCTTATCTGATATGATGTCAATCAATTTTTCTCACAGATGAGTTCTGTTTATCTTTACAAAATACAAAATCAAGAAAAAGTGATTTTTTTTCGGAATTTCACATCTACTGACGTTTACTGTTATCATATGATAATGTTGTCGCAAGCAGATACGTTACTTCTACTTTCACAAGAAAATGAAAAACCGCCAGAAACTGGAATTTTATTACTTATATTAGAAAAATAAAACTGAAAAGAGGCTAACCTATTAGGTACTCACCTGATTTAACAAATTTAAACTTGAACCAATATTAAATGTTGATAACTGACACAACTGATCAATTGATGCTACGTATTTAACGTGCAATTACGGCAAAAACAAATTTGATCATTTATGATAAGATAAAATATTGTTTAGATATCATTTTACGCAGGTAAATTAAATAAAAATGAAAGGTAGAAGAATTTATATAGAAACGATCTGAATCTTTTTTATCTTCAAGGTTGTTAAATACTTGCCTGCATGCCGCTCTTGTAGATTCATCTTGAACAGGTTCTTCTTAAACTGCAAATACTTCCTAATACCAAGTATCAAAACCACCAAAATAACAATAACAATAAGAAAACCAATTTGATCTTCGTGATCGACCATTTTTCTTGAAAAGGATCAAAATCATTTCAAATTTGCCTACACACTAAACTTGCAAGTAAGGAGCGAAATTGTTAATTACACTATATTTATTCAGGAGGCTTTATTGTAAATAACTGCGATGATAAGATAACATTTAACAATATCCAAGAACAACCTATGGTACGTACGTGGTTATTACGTCGGCAAGCATTGTCTTTGTTGACTATGCAATAAAAAATACTCTTGCACGAGTATTAAAATCTCTCCGACTCTGTGATGTGAGAAATTGGTAAGTACAATTAAATAAACAGGTGTTTTCAATAGTTTTTCAAAAACAAAAATACGGAAAAATTCCAGAAATGTCTGAAATAAATTATGGAAGTAGAGTGCGGCAACACATAATACACAGATACACTCACATAAATAATGTTCAATGTTAAATGCCACTTCAGCAGGATGATGCAAGGTATGACACATAAAACAAAATATCATTATCTATGTAAAGATATACACTGTGAAATACCGATAAAGTGTGTGATTTAGGTTTTTCATATCATAAATTTTAATGACAGAATTGATAGAATCTCCGACATACCTATTTGCTACAAAATTTTCAGTGTTGAGCCTACCTTCTAGATTGCATTTCATTCTTGTTAGAATAATTATTATCTTTAATTATTATAAGGGTATTTCACGAGTGATAATAAGCCCGGCGGAATTGAAAATGCAGCCCAGAATACATTTCCAAAGTTAACGTGGCTAATTTAAACATCGTAGTGTTTTAAAATGAAATTATGAACTATGAGGAAAAAAAATAGCAAAAGTGAAACTTATCTTTACTTTTTTAGTCATAAACATTTACCATAAATCATAGTTATAAAAGATTATCATAAATATTATGGGCAAATAAATTTCACTGTATACAAAGACCTACTAAACACTTTAGCACAATTGATTAACGGAAGTATTAATGAATTGATTGAATGAATTGTTCAATGAAAGTATTATATATTATACAGGGTGCGTCCTAAAAAACGCCGCAAGCCATATCTCCATTATTTATGGTTCGATTTAAATAAAACAAAAACTGAAATAAATCATCCTCAAAACACTATGGGCCGTATGATTGTATGATTTCCCATTCGTTAAGCCTTTCATTAGCTAAATAATTGATTAGACAAAGTGAGAGTATATGCCAAGCACTATGTTAGACAGAGACAAAACAATTTAACGACGTTCTTTAACTTTAATGAAAAGGAAATCATACGGCCCTATAAGTACAACATAGATTTATTTTTTTTAAGTAATTCAAGGTCAGATGATAGTCAACTTTGTTTTTTCAAATGACTTGGTATATTTTTTTATTCCAATTTTGAAAGAGATTATTTTTCTGAATCCAACGATATGCCACATGTTAGAAATGCATTTAACAGTAACCGCGAAAATAAATAAATAAAATAGCAATATTGGAAATTTTTTCTTCGGAAAAAATCTGGTATACTACGGAAAACAATCCTAAACGCAATAACAATTCTTTCTAAAGATTTAAAAAAAAATTATATGACGTAACGTGTAATAAATATTGCGTTTAAGATTGATTTCCATAGAATACCTGATTTTTTTGGAAGAACAAATTTCCAATCAAGCTATTTTATTTATTTATTTTCGCGGTTACTATTAAATGAATTCTAACATGTAGCATATCGTTGGATTCAGAAAAATAATCTCTTTCAAAATCAGAATAAAAAAATATACCAAGCCATTTGAAAAAACAAGGTTGACTATCATCTGAGCTTGAATTACTTTTTGAAAAAAATTAATCTATGGTGTGCTTATGGTGCTTTTAAAGTGATTTATTTCAGTTTTTGTGTTATTTAAATCGAGCCATAAATAACGGAGATAAGGCTTGCGGCGTATTTTAGGACGGACCTGTGTATCATTGGTCGAATTTGTGCAAATCAAAACATTAAAAAACACTTGTAAATGAGAATAAGTAAATATGCAATTATATCAAGCATGTGAATTGTTCCACAGCTTTATCAAGAAAAAGAATCACAATTTCTAAATACATACTTTAACATCGTTAATAACTCATAATTAGAGATACCTACATTTTAATTCAGGACTATGTATAGGAAGCCTTTATTTTGGAAGGGATGGTAAACTGAGAAACACATTTAAAAAGATGGATTTAATAAGTTGATTTCTTTTATTTCTGGACTTGTCTATTTTCTTTTAATCAAAAATATGTGACCTCACATTTTGAGAGGAACTTGCGAAGCAAACAATTTCCCAAATAGCAAATATATCTACACTAAATCAGACCTATTAAATGACATTGGGCCTTCGTTAAAATCGCATTAAAGAGAAAAACAAGAACTCTTTTGCAAAAATTTGGAACGCACTCCTCAAAATTGTTACCGCAATTCTCAAATTAAATGATAGAAACGTGGCAAAGGAATCCTTGACGATAAACTGAAGTTAAATGTTAGGTATTTAATTACGGACAGAGCGTTGAATTGCAACTGGAAACATTGCAGTTTTCAAAATAAAGCACACTTCACGTTTTTATAAAAAAAGGTATAAGTAATGCGATGGAAAATGGCTCTATCTATAAAAAAGTCCCAATTAAATCAAAAAATTTAGAAAGTTGACCTATACAGGTATTCCAAAATTCGTGGAACGCTCGCTATTAACCGATCTCCTTTAGTTTCGACGTTATAAGGGCTTAAATCTTACACTTTGGACCTCATTTTATTTTAATTATTGGAAAAGATGATTTACTTTTAATAGGCTAATGGAATATCAATTTTGAAGGATTTGTAATTGCAATTATGTACTGTATCATTTGCCACATTTGCAAGAATTGCTTTGCTGTTGATTTTACTTTAAAACACACATGGCAATATTGCATCTGAACTCACTCATAAATTATTTCAAATTAAAAGAATAAAAATCAAAATTGCTTATAACGTTCAACGTTCTGTGCGTTCAACGTCACTGTAATTATCAAAAACTTACTGTCAATATCCTCCAGTTCATTTCAAGATTTACCTAGATTTCTGTTAGCTTTTGCATTTTATGTTCTTTTGTGTGATTCGTATTTATTATTTCTAGTCGTGATTTTTTTAGAGTTGTGTGGTTCTGGGTTCTTTTGTTTCTTGTTTACATTAAATTGTTCTCAATAAGAGAAACTGGAAGTGTGGTTATACCTGGATAGAGGACGTCCAATTTATTAGTGAACAGGACTTTTGAAGCAATTTATTCTTGTTCTCTTTGTAACATCTCTGGAGTTGATAACATACAGTGTCGTTAGCTTTCTTGGTGTGACTTTAGACCCGAAATTGTACTGGGATGAACATGTCAATGAGGTTCTCAAAAATTATTTTCCTTATAAAAATATTAAAAGTTGGTCATCCGGTACTTATGACATATTATTCTTTGTTTCAAAATATTTTCAGTCACGTATTTTGTAACCTGGGGCCGCAGTGGTCATCTTAAATCTGCATTTAAGTTACAATGTCTGTACTTAGCTGATGTAAGACATTATTAACATTATTTTGTCAAGCAACGTATTCTCATGGTCCCTTCACTTTATATTTCTCGTTGCTTAACATATGTGTATAAAAACTAATAAGACTTTGTTTGTAAAATGTTTAATAAATTGCCCACTCGTATTGCACAACTAGGAACTCTTTCACAATTTTCACGCACCATTAAGGAGTTTTTATTAAAAGTTGCATTTTATTCTGTAGACTAATTGTTTCATTACAAATTTTGAGATATGTAATTTTCACTCTACATTGTATTAACGTGATGTTTTGCATTTTGTATTCCTTTTAACCTCTAATATAAAGACTTCTCCACCCCTAATGTTTACCAAAAAAACTTACACTTACTTTTTATTTACTTCTGTAGAAGAGTTCAGATTTGCAGACATCACCTTCGACAAAATTATGAACACTAACTTTTTGTTTAATTAATTTTGTAAAAAATTTTGACACTTCTGTATTGTAATTTTGCTATTGACATTTAGATAATAATTTTGCTTAATTATTTCCGCACATATAAAAAAGCAAACACCTACACATTGTTGAAATAAATCCAACATGTTGCCAAACTTTCAGAAAAAAGCCAATATCTTCGAGAATAAAGGCGTCACTTTTTTCCAGAGTTTTCTAATGCGTTTTTATCTTTACTTAACAACATATTGATGAGTCTTTCTTTGAATTTTGGGACACTATGTATAAGAAATTTTTACTAAAGTTTTGCATGATGGTAGATTCCATGTTGTATTTTTAGACACTGAGATAAAATGTGTTTTTCTTCTAAATAAACTTCACACTACATAAACAAAATAACACAACTTTTTATTCTAATTTTATTCTGCCGAAACTAAGGTCTACAATGATTTGATGACATTTTCACACCTCTTGGACAAAATATGTATGTCTAGTAAACTACTTCATAACAATTCCATTATATCCTAATCCGAATATCTAGCCACACAAGAATTTTTTTATTAACAGGGTATTATGAAAAACGTAAATACTCAGTCGCGATTTTATTGTCGCCCACTTCACCAATTTTTCCACTGTAAATGAAATTTTTCTTTAGTTTTATGCTGTTCGTGGTGCAAATTTTCCCCTAAGGAATGCCTGCGAAAATGCCTGTGACCTTTAAATCTTTACAAAATAGTTATCTCCCAAACAATATCTGTTTGTTCTTTTAACAATAAGATGCTTATCTTATCTATAAAGGATTGACGTAAAAGGAATCGAACAAAGTTGCATTTGACCCGCGGTGATATTTTTTAAAACTAATCTTACCTTCCTTCTGACCGTTTCGCTGGTAATAATATTTGCAAGAACACAGAATGTGTATGAAGAATAAAGCAATGCACAATCCAAAGAAAACAGCTTCGAACAACATCTTCCCAATTCACTGGAGTGTAATTTTCATGTGTTGTTACCTCGAAGTTGTTCTAACAATTAATAAACGTGCTATAAATGTTAAACGTTTTTTGCGAAAAGTAAGCAAACTCAAGCGATATCTGTTAATTGTGTTCTTTTTTTATTAAAAATATCACATCACATGTACCAGCGAATATCGTTAGGAACAACTAAATGGAGAGACGTATGCGAAGGTTTTACAGCTTATTCAATTTTAAATAATGTTTACCCTGTGATGCGAGCAACTGGTACTGTTTGCATAAATTATATTGTACCCCAGGAGGTTTTTTATTTCACTTCTATTACACTAGTTTAATTCATCATTGGTGAGGACGTGAGACGGTGATTGTAAAACAATAGAACGGACATGATAAAATTGACAAATAACCATAGAAAAATATTTTTGATAATAAAAGATATGTAATTTAATTACTGCTGGTATTAACAGATTACAATGTTATAATATTATCGGGCCATTTTGATAAAAAATCATAACAATAATACAAATCAGTGAGCTGTTTCATTCGAAATATGTTATAATTCTGAGCAGGATGGAGTACTGGGGATTTTGTGTAATTTTAATCGTTGTACTTAGTTTGATTGTGAAGCTTACACAAGTCTGTCGAGATGGTAAGAGTAATACGAATTATTATTTATAATCAGAATTAAGTTTTTGATTTAAATTTCAGTCGGTTCAAAAGACGAACACCCCGAAGTAACGGAACAAAATTTGACCAATATTTACCTAATCGAAGAAGACTTTTTTGTCGTTGGTAATTCACATTTATTGAGAGATCATCAGTCAACTAATTTACTTTTTATAGATAATGAAAATGCAATACACGTGTCGAATTCTGCACTTCCATCTTATTTGGAGGCTTGCATTTCAGCACCTCCACCGCCGTACGATCCTCCTCCTGCATATACTCAAGTTGAAATTAAGGAATCTCCACAACAGTAGAGTAGAAGTAGACTACAACCGACAAGAAAATGTTTTTCTTGGATTACTTTATTATTTCACTTCGTGCAACGAAGCGACAATTCCTCACTCTAAACAGAACAGTTTACAGTTTTATTGTAAACTTGATTGTCTGTAAACTTTTTAAATTGATTTGTTTGTATTACTTTGTGAGTATTACATTTAAGAAACAATATATATTTTTTTTAATACTTAAGAATTGGGTCCTTAAAAAATATAACGCTAAATATTTATTTGTATTCAAAGTGATTACCCAACTACGCTTATCCAAGCATGTTTTTTTAATTAATTAGATTAAAATCCACTTTGGAAAAACGAAAGTAGTGACAATGAGGACTAACCAGACTAACCAGATTACAGATAAGCCTAAAAAATAATAAGTACTTTTTTAATACACTAGGTATATGAGATAGACGAGACAGATTCTATCGACACGTCGCCTAGTATTATCATCTATTCCATTATTATAATATTAAAAAACGGTAACTAAGGAGTAAAGTGTTAAAAATTTAAGATAAGCTCATACTGATAAGCTAAATAGCACGAGGAGTCAAATTTAATATTGTTGAAAAACGTATTTTATTATGAATTCAGTGATGCCTAGATCGCCGCCATTTTGAACATCTTTTTAGCAAAAAATTATGTATTTCGCGTTTAAACTTTTTTTTTATTAAAATGTATTCTGTTTCAGTTGAATGTCTCATTTTTATAGTTATTAGGTATTAACTTTTATTTATTTTTTGGTCAAAGTACAGGCGACAGCTAAAGACAACATTTCCAATGCCAAGGTTTTTTAAAATTTTATTTGTCTCTTCAAAATAAATGATGTTAGAAAATTGAAAAAAATCTCAGATGATAGAATTTAAACGCTACAAACTGTGTGCCAAATTTCAACAAGCTCGGCTAAACCGTTCTGAAAATATTTAGCTGTATCCATAAGTACTATTGGGGACAAAATGCTTTGGTCGTCATTTTTCTGTCACTTCAAAACAAATTAATGTAAACCAACCATTAACGTCAAGTCAATAGTGATGACAATTTCAAATTATTGACTTTTCTTTTGTCAAAAATATGGCACCTTCCACCATTCAAAAATTTAGAATCATCTCCCTTGTTTCTGGGGGATTGTCCATGGGCCAAATTGCCTTGTGGAAACCTTTTCAATTTTTCCTCCTAGGAATATCTCCTTCAGTTGTCCATTTTTCGGTATTTAACATTTTGCAATGATGAGTTTGACAGTGACAGTGGTTGACTGTAGTAAAAAATAAGGTTAACCGTCCTATGGTTGCTTTACAACTTTATGTCAGTCAACTGACTTTGACGACCAAAGTAATTTGTCCCCAATAGTACATAGAATAAATTTAATTCAAAATAGAAATCCCCATTTTCCATTATAAAGAAACCTACCTGTAGATATTTTTACCAAAATGTACGTTTAACATTAATGTGTTTTATTTTGGTTATTACAAAACTAAATTTTGTCATCATTCTCATTACGTCTTGGTTGTCATAAATACGAGAAACGGAAACATGTATTTCAGTTTGACAAACTTTAAGCTGAGAAAATGTCATTTGTCGAGGATACTAAGTTGAGATTCAATCCACATTATGATTTTTTACTTTTAAAGCAGGTTCAACGCTGTGAAGTGTAAATGATTTGAGGATTACCACCACTGAATGTAACTAAATAAATAAATAAACAAATCTTTGGATAAATTTAATTAACAGTTAACGTTTTACCATCTACAGAATTGAAATGCTACAAGTACGAGTATATTTATTTTAACACCGTATGTTAAAGGCATCATGACAAAATTAACGTTGACGTTTTCCTTTAACGTAATACATAAAAAGTTTTGCTAAAACTATCTAATCGAAATATGAAAAAACTTGAGATTTTTATCCAGCCTACTATAGCTAATTCCTGTTTAAGAACCCTTCCCGGCACAGGTTTGAGAGATTTCACTCTCTCACCCGGTTTTAAAATTTATTTTAACTTTTATGTATCCTGTACATCATGTAATTGGTCTTTTGTCGTTCTTATCACATTTAACTTACTGTATATTGTTGCATTTACATTCATAGTTTTATCTTGTGAGTGCGTATTTATTTTTTTAACAGACGTAATTGATTTATCAATTCTTCGTTGTAGACTGAAGATGGCCGTAACATTGTTTATTTTGTTTTTACCTATTTGGAAATCCTTACAAGAAGTGCCGAAATAAATTTACAAATTATATGTTAATAATAACACTGAGTTATCTAATAGTAATAAATAAATGTTATTTTGTATTTTTGAGCACGAAGTTATATTAAAAAAACGTATAAATTAAATTTAGTCAACCAATTCTTAACTGTTCTGTTAATTCTTTCCATCCAAAATTTCCATAAACAAAAGTCATTACAGGGATGAATATAATATAAACTAAGCTCCGTAACACAATATTTAAATTCTTATCGTACTATATTCAACAGTTAACCAAATAGTCTTTCTCATAATGTAGACTATTGTCGCTATTTTTAAACCAAGAAGTTTATTTCAGCTTAAGTATAATCCGAAGTTTAATTTGTCGTAAGAAACAAATATAAATGTTAACAAAAGATTCTTTCAAGGTTAAAGTTTTTGTATAATGACGTCACAGTTTCTTTATTTAATTTAAAATAGGTACATGCAAATTATTAGTGCTTAAGAGCCGGTGGCAATTGTTTTCAAATTTTAAGTGCTCCATCAAGTTAATTAGCGAAGAAGAGCGTTTACCCCTCGTGTTGCACAACCCACCCATCAACCGTGAACCATGCTGAGTAACTCTACGTCCTTGAAATTCGTTTGTGTTCGGCTTTTGACAGGTGACTGTTGAGTTTACCAGAGGCTTGCGCAGCGAAGTGTAAACATTGTGTAGGAAAGTTTGATTTTAAATTAAATTTTTTTATGGTTCTTGTTTCCAGATCAATTGTTCTGTTTTCATGTGTGATACAAACTTGTTGTACATTTCGGAACTGAATATCTTACTGGAAAAAATGTAGTTTTGCTAATAGAACAAAAATACCTATTAGTGATTGTGTTAAAGCTTGTGTATGTTTTAAGGTTATTCAGGTACGTCAAGTTTTACATTTTATTCGAAATATTATGAAAATATTGATTACATCATTGTTTCGATTCTGAATTTAATACTGTTTAACACCTCGTTTGTTACTTTGTGTGTATGCATAAATTGCCATAATGAAAAATAACAATGCACCATAAAATACGTGTGTTTACTCTTGTTAAATTATTTTCTCTTTGCTTATTCTACAATACTTTGTAGGGCGATGCCCATAGCAGTTTCAGACTGTGGAAGAGCGATAGGGTAAAATTTGCCGAGAAATTAACAAAATTTAGCTAAACTTAAATAATCATATTCAAAACTTGGACAGGTGGTTCTTGGGACCAACCAGGTGTTTCATGAAAGAGTAGTTTCCACAGCACCACATCACGAAAAAGCCGACCAACTTTCTTTTTTCAGCTATTTTTAAAAAATATTTACTTTAAATATAAATTTCAATTATTAATTATGAACTTACGTTACAAGTACCTACATATGTACCGGGTGATCAAAAAGGACTGTTTAAGTTGGCAGTACAATTAAGAAAATTTTATATTTCGGTTATTTATAACACTGCAACCGGGTATGTTTTGTTGGTTTATTTGACAAATATCTGATGTAGGTATAGCATTAACAACGACAAGCCATCAACAACCGAAAGTTACTCCTGTTATACAATTTAAAATACAATTCAGTGTTACCAACTTAAACAGTCCTATTTGATCACCCCGTATAATGAAGTGCCATAACTACAACATTTACGTTTAGTAAACCATCACATTCATCACTTTATTTAGAGTATTGAATAACTTAAGTGGCTGTTATGTACGTACGATGTTTTCTGATATGCTTTGGAGAAAATTTAATTACTTGACCATGTTTCGCTAAGGAAAAACAGTAGGTATCTACATACCTACTTAAAGAGTTTACCAATACTATAAAAGTGTTGCGGTAAGGAAAAAGTTTGCGACATTTCAAATAAAGGATTACGCTGTGTGTACCTAATAGTTAGTAACAAATATAAATGACCATATTAAAAAATATTAGGTCAATAAAAAAAAGAATATCTTGATTAAGAATGAAATCTCATCAATTTTTGTTTATTAACAACGCTCTATTAAATCACCTTCAAACACTTTTTAATTAAATTCTTTTCGATGTTTTACTAACCACGCAATATACACATCTAAGTAATTATTTAACTTTGACAAACTACATAAATTTTATTGGGTACTGAAACTCACAAATTAGCTCAAGATTTATAGGATTAAGATTCTTAGATAACCAAAATCTTTTATCATTTGCTTTCCTTAGAATAATTGTATATTTCACTTCTCGCAATTATCTTTAACAAATCTTTGCACTGAAACTAAAGTAAATACTTATTCAGTAATGCTTTTTTATCAACCTTTAGAACTTTGAATAGTTATTTGTATCACTAGGCCAGAAACTGCACGTTTGCGAGCATGAGTACGGTTTGCAGTACGAGTCGATAGACGAGTACGAATGCTCGCAAAACAGTTTCTGGACATGTGATACATAAAATTTTTCATGCCGACTTCTGCGGATTTTTGTTAAATGGAAGTTAAAGCACTTGTTTTAATAATTGGTATTAGGGACTTTTTTTGTGTTGGCAACACTTACATTTAAACATTTAAATTTTAAAATCAACATCGCTCTTGTTCCCTGACATTTATTAAATTTAATTAATTTGTTTTGTTTTTGACATTTTCCTGAAACATTTGTTGTAATAAATACACCAGCCCATATTCAAGAAGTGGCTCGAAACGTAATTTTAATTAATTAATTTTAGTTAAATATTGCTTCTTTGTAGTTTGTACGTTGTTATAAATATGTAGAAAAACATTTTTAACGAGCCATCCACAAAACAAACATTGACGTTTGATAGAATTCTGATAACAAATGCCAACCGAAACCGATGACAACTCGAAATCCCTACTTTTAGCCGGACTAGGCCCGCAATGCATGTGTTTCTGGACGATTTCGAGATCTGTATTGTAATTTCAATTTGGTTGTAGGTCGTAAAATTTTATGGTACTTTAAGTTAAAGATCTTGCGGGGCTTATAAATCCTAGTTTACCACTAGCAGGTAATATTTTAAGCAGGGTTGTATTGTACATTTGGTATATTTGCATTGTACGGCAAACGGCACGCGCCGCATCCCAACCTTTTCAGACCCAACCATTGTGCCCGTTAATCGCTCATAATATCCAATAAAATTTTACGACCTACAACCAAATTGAAACTACAGTAATTTACCAAATTCCGGCCGGAGGCACGAAAATTATAGTGTTGTATCTGTTCCCGTTATTGATAAGTTAGATGTAAATACCTTCAAGAGCTCTAAATTTTCACAAAAATTAAATCTGTTGCCTTTATTGGTAATTTGGATGTACGAGTAAATAATTTACAGAGTTCCGCATTTCTTTCTGTCAAGTTTTTAATGGTCCTTTTAAAATACTAAATAAGACAAAATTAAAAGACAGTTACATTTATTACAATACACCCGGGGTCCGCTCGAAAAATTCTAACGGGTTTATTTCTGGCTTCTTTAATGTTATAAATTTAAAAGTTTAGGATGAGTCAACACCTAAGGGAACGTAACTCAATACTGTAGTTTCAATTTGGTTGTAGGTCGTAAAATTTTATTGGATATTATGAGCGATTAACGGGCACAATGGTTGGGTTTGAAAAGGTTGGGAAGCGGCGTGTGCCGTTTGCCGTACAATGCAGATATACCAAATGTACAATACAACCCTGCTTAAAATATTACCTGCTAGTGGTAAACTAGGATTTATAAGCCCCGCAAGATCTTTAACTTAAAGTACCATAAAATTTTACGACCTACAACCAAATTGAAATTACAATATAACTCCCACGTCGTTACTTCATCCCCGGCCCCTCTCACTTCAAAAATTTAAATGACACCCTACATTTTTAATGACGAAAGAGGACATCTTTTATAACACGTGTAAAAAGTATCGATTCGTTACCTCTTACCTCTTATCCTCATTCATCGATCATCGTGAACAGACAATGCAGCCGATTCTCACATTTTAGAATATTACGTTTTTTAAATCGTAGTATGTATTTAAGGATTTAAGTCACAAGAAGAGTTTTGAAAAGTCATCACCAGATATGGCGTTAAGAGTTATAATGCATCTTCTCGTTAGCAAAAAACATAATAGTCCTACATAGGTAGGCTTATAATATGTAGTTGTTTTGCAAAAAGTAATCTTATCAATTAAATAAATTACGTGTTACTTCATAATTGTATTTTCCATTAGATGTAATTATGTATTGCCATTAAATTTTTACTCGTTACTTAACATTAGGTAGGTACGTCTTATAAAAAAAATGCAGATCGACGTTTAATTTGCTCAAATTTATTCATAAAATATAAAAATTTCGTGTTGGTAAACGCTTCATAAAAAATGATAACATTTGCAAATTATAGGGACATGAAAATAATGTTGAATAATGTAGGTAATCTGTGATATCCCCCTGATAAAAACAAACATTTAAAATATTGCGTTTATTGATAGGACTGTAAACCAGTAGAAATTGTTGAATTCAATTCAATAATCATTTCAGCTCAATTGCTACTTTTTAATAACACTTGAAAATATGCAATATTCTTAATAAATAAACTGTGAAATGAGGCTATTCGGTTGCGATAAAAAGATATCATTCTCTAACGAAGTAACAGTTCTGGATAAATCACCATGCGAATTATGCACTTATCGCTATTCAGTCACGAGCAACTATTATTCCGTTTAATTAAACACAGCAATATTATATTTTCCGACAATATTATAATCGATTACAAAGAAACTTATTGGTTACTTTCGACAACAGAGTCACCGTTCATGACTTAAACCAAAACGTTTGTGTTTAACTTTATTGTACTTTGATACTTTTATCACATTATTCGTCTTGACATAATTATTGATAACATAACATCACAACAACTCCTCCATATGCGATTACCACAATAAACTTATACCGAGCGTGTATCGTAACATATGTATGTGTGTACCGAGTGAATGTGACTACTTTTTGTACAAAAAGAGATTAATAGATAAGATTTTATTGTTCCATTTGGCGATGCAAAACGATAAGAGTCTCAAGTGGGTTCTGCTTACAGGTTGAAAATGATTCATAAAGCCCAACAAAAATAATGGAATTCGACGCTGTGCTATTATCGGCATTAGTGCCAGCGATAGTAGCGCTGATTATGATGTGTCTCCTGTCATGTTTGCGATGTGGTCGGCGTAAGTGAAAATGAATTTGCCGATATTGGACAACAATGTTAAATCGTGAAATTTGCAGGACAACCAAGTATCTCACGTGGCCTACCAACCACCACCTCAACCATATACACAGTTCCAACCAACTACAGCGCGGTGTCTTCCAACCCTCCACCCGTCCCTGTGCACTCCGGTAAATCAACACAATTTATGTTGGACAAATTATCTGAATTTCTAAAGTTGCAGCACCACCCGCTAGCTTCGCGCACAATAGAATCTCCAGTCTAGGAGATAGATGGGCAGTACCGATAGAGCTACTACCACCGACTTTTGGTACTCAATTTATCTTAACGTTGTTGCAACTGTACTCATGTTGTCGTTTTTAGATTATACCTCTCCCGGTGTAGAACACAAAGGCAACTACGTTTTAGTCAAAGATCTGAATTTAATAGAAAGTATTTCTAAAGATGAATACCAAAAGCAGTCACCGTATAATCCTAATTATACATAACTTATATCCTGATTTAATTTATTGAAAATTTTATAAGGTAGAAATAGGGTAAATCGTATTTTGTAAGGTATTCTTAAGATTGATTGCACTGTGTTAATATGATATTCGACAATTAAAAAAAAACGAACGTTTTATTGCGTGCAATTGAAGTACTCCGTACACTGCACTGATAGATTGCACGTTTTTTGACAAAAAACAAGTGTGGCGGGAATTAATCTGCAAGGCTACAACGGTTTTCTACATAACGTGAAACAATTGAGATGGAGAGTTTAGTACTTTTCACTGCGTTGTTTTGGAACTAGAATTTAAAATCGTGCAATCTATCAGCGTACGGAGTATACATATTTCGATAGTTCACATTAATTTACGATAAATCACCGACTGATGCAACAAACGACCGATACACTGATAAAATATGTAAAACGATTTATCAATCTCAATATCTCGATTTCTCAATCACTTTTGTTTGACACAAAGTTATTCCCTCAAAAAAACTCCTGTTACGTTAGCTAAATTCCACGTTTAAATAACTTTGATTTGATGTCCCTCAAATTTCTAAACTATAAAAAAAATATGTATAACAAAAATGTTTCACATTATACAACTTTGAATTAATATCTTGTGCCAGTTCTACTTTTAAATTTGATCCAATCAATATTTACACAACAGTTTTGATCATTACAAGCATCATTCAAATACCCAATCAACATTATAACATAAAGCACTTAAAGTTTTTACTATTCATTTTAGAATTAAATAAAAATGATCTTCTATAAAATGATTGTTACATTTTTGAATTTTTCGAGAAAATCTGTCTCAAAAAAAAATTAATGTAATCATGTCATCCAGTGGAAAATTTCTGCAAAATCTGAAAGATAAAAGTTGGTCAATTATTCAACGTATGATTCACAGTTAGATAAAATATATTTATTGTAACACATTTTCATCACTGAACTTAATTATAACCATATGTACATTGTGAAAGTGGAAAATAAAATATTTAAGTGAGGAAAACTGTATTTCATAAAAATAAAAAAAAGATTCGAATGTATCTACATACACTTACTATATATAAGCACTTTTATCACATATAGAAATGACAAACGAGAATTGTAGAGCCCCTTTAATAATTAACTCTTGGACGATATTAAAAAGGAATATTTTTCACAATTTTCCGATTTGTTGATAATAATAAGGATGAAATTGGTACTTCCTGAAAGTTCTTAAATTGTATCAAGATAGTGGAACACACAAATCTAACGTTGTAATTGTAAAATAATAACATAAATTAGAAAACACTTGAAATCTCAAACTCTCCATGTGAGTAAACAGTGAAACTAGTAGTTGGGGTTATAAGGGGCTTGTTTGGAATAGCCTTCCTTTCCTAGTGGAGGTTGAACAGGAGGTTGTGAAATGGCCTCAGAATATGATGGCGGTTGCGCTGAGTAATCGGGGTATGGAGCGGTACCCCCGACTACCGGCGGATATGGTGCGTGTCCTGTTGGACCAACAGGTGGGTAGGGTGCAGCAGATGGGTAAGGTGTAGGAGCTGCTCCTGAAATAAATCATTCTTACTAATCACGAAAAGAAAAACGGAAAAACAAAAACTACAACAAAACACAAAATCGTTAAAAACTTTCACATACCCACTGGCGGCGGACAGAAAACAGGAACTATGAAAAACATAAGTAGATGTAATTATGTGAATAATTTTTTGTGATGCGTGGAGGAAGTGACAAAAATTTACCTGGCATTGGATGAGGAGTGTGCGTCGGGTATGGCGGATGGTTTGTCGCGAACCCGGGACCAGGGGGACCTCCGTGAGGTGTTGGATGTCGAGGTTCCACCGGATAAGGCGGCACAACAACTGGGGAGGCTGAAATTGGTTGAGTAGATACAGTTACATGGGGACCAGCTACTGCAAATTTAATTACTCGTTAATGTAATCAGTCTATTGACTACGTAAAACACTTACGTCCGTAAACAGTTCCTTCGCGTTTTCTTTTGCAGCAAAAACCGCAAATCGAGAATATTAAAAAAAGTAAAACGAAAATTATAATGGGTACAAATACATCCATGACTTTTGACTTCTGTACCACGAGAACCACTAATTGGAGAAAATTATAGTAACACTTCTGCTAGTGGAATTAACACTCGGTGATTCATTGCGTTACGTTGGGAAACCACACAATGAGCGCAATTTGGTTGGGTCAATTTATATTACAATACGTTATGTTGCACATTGAGCCGTTTTACTATTTTACTTGTTTAAATTTTACTACACCTAAGAACTACGCTAAATCCTGGTCCAAAATTAAAGCCTTTCACGACATTTGCAAGAACTAATATGTCAAACTTGTATTTACGTCGCGCAAGTTACCAACCGATAACACTAAAAATACCTATCTCTTCAGTTAAAACTTTGCGATTAAACGCCACAACCGGAAATGTTGATTTATACATTTACTTCTACCAGTTACTAATAACTCTATTACTTTAATTTTAAATATATAATTTATGTAAATTAATGAAAATGAAAACAATTATGTTACATTTCATTTCATAATGTTGCCAGTCAACTGTCAACAACAGCTGATCGAATGAAAACAAAAACATGGTGATTAAAATTCGAAGAAAGATGATCGACAACCACTAATTTGCTTTGTTAATGTTACGAAATTTTCGAAGATTCTTTTCGAAACTTGTTCCAGACGATCCGCTCAAAAGAAGAATGGCGCCGACACGATATTTTCCCAACACGATGCCGGATTACGAAGGTCAGGACATTGACAGCCAACTGCCTCAGGGCTTCCTAACAAAATTTGTGGAAAGGATAATAAAAGACATTGAGCTGGCAATCAAACCAATAGACCGCCATGGAAATGACGGCCTTTACCTGGGTACAGCTGGAATTTCATACATGTACTACCATTTGAGCAAAATTCCCTCTTTAAATGAACACAAACAGACACTCTTGATGAAATCAGTGGAATACCTCACCCCGGCCTTCAGCGCAATGAAAAATAGTTCTCGAAGAGATGTTCCTTCATTTATTTTGGGAAAGTCAGGTGTTTACGCTGTTGCCTCTGCTATTTATAAAGCTATAGGTGATACAAAACAAAGTGACAACTTTAGAAAAATGTACCAAGAAGCTGGCAACATATGCAAAGACATACACTTTTTGACGTGTGGTTCTGACGAATTATTTGTAGGAAGAGCTGGTATTAACACCACTAATTCAAAATTTGTTTTATTTATTAAAAAATAATTTTTATAGGTTACGTGTTGGGCGCATTGTGGTTGTCAAAAGAAACAAACACAGAGCTACCACAGAGTGATATTTACACGTTGTGCGACATTATGGTGGAATCCGGTCGCAAATACGCTGAAAGACAACGCTGTCCGTGTCCCCTCATGTATTCCTACTACAAAGTTGAATATCTGGGGGCAGCCCACGGGCTGTGCACAATTCTGCAAGCGCTGCTAAGCGTGCCCGGCTATCTAGCCACAAACCCCGCCCACGCTCGCGATATTAAAACCAGCGTAGATTATCTATTGTCGTTGCAAGACCACCAGGGGAATTTCCCTTGTGCTAGCGACGAAATTGGGGAACAGAGTGAATTGGTTCACTGGTGTCACGGCGCCGCAGGTATGATTTACCTCATGGCCAAAGCGTATCTAGTGTGGCACGAACGCAAATATCTAAACTCCTGCGAAAAAATGGGGGAGCTGATTTGGGCCAGGGGGCTGCTGAAAAAAGGACCCGGAATTTGCCACGGGGTGGCTGGAAATGGCTACGCGTTTTTGTTGCTGTACAGACTTACCGAAAATCCCAAGTATTTGTACAGAGCTGTAAGCTTTGCAAAATTTTTGCAAACCCCTCAATTTGCGAATGACGCTAGAACGCCAGATTATCCCTTCAGCTTGTATGAAGGGATTGCTGGAACGGCGTGTTTTTTGGGGGATTTAATGTGTCCACAACAGGCGGTTTTTCCTTTTTCAGATGTATTTTAATCGGGTGGAAGTGAAATCGATCGTGTAGTAAATTAACAAGGTCAGTCGAATCTTTTCCCCAAATTTTCTCGTGTCAGTCCAGTCGTTCCAATAAAATACAACAAAAGTTACACTATTATGCAAACTTTTTTTAACCCAGTTATCTCTTCACTAATATTTATTATTAGCACGGACCTAACACCACGGAAGCTTTACTTCACATGAGATTTCAATACGCAGATGAAGCGCGTTACAAATTATTCATGTTTCCCGCCTTTTGTGGTATTTTAACAGTTGCTCAATTCAATGGCTTCTTCACAGCGCCTATGGCAAACTCAAGAACTAATGAAATGAACAGAGTAGGCTGCATTGCACTTTTGTTTTCAAAAGATAAATATCATATTGACTATCTCTTTCAACAAATTCTATTTTGATACAATATAATGTACACTTTAAATAAACAGAATCGTTCAGATGTTGAAAAATGTATTGATGTTTCCACAGTATGTGTGCTGCTGATTTAGAAATACAGTTCTTTAAATGACTTTCCATTCTCTCGTTTCACCATCATATATGTACTAATGATTATTGATTATTCTTCAAAAGTTACAAACCGGGGAATCGTTAATCAACTCTGTTTGGGGCAAGCTGAGTCATACATTTACTTAGATACTGCAATTAGCACATATTGGTCATGACCCCTGATGTCTGCCCAACCAGACGTAGTTGAGGGCCAATTAAAAGTTACTGCAGTTTAACATAACTTTCGACAATGTAGCAGACTGGGTCAATTTTACATCAATCAAAAGGTGAAAAATATCCAACGAAGTGAAGCCTAACATCTTGACCATCAAGAGTGTCGTTTTGTCGATGTTGTAATCAACAGGCGGTTTGTACTTCATTTTAAACAAAGCTTAACCTTTAACATTTGAACGGAAATATCAACGCTTCCGCAACTGTAGATTTGAGTATACGTTTCCTATCACAGAACACTATCCCGCATACAAATTATGCATGCAGTTGTGAAGTATCCAACCTTGAACAATATGGGCTAATCCATCTGATCATCAAAATCATTCCGCTGACCCTGGTTTCCGTTCATATTTCCGAATTCCACAAGTATATTAAAAATTAATTAAAAGCAATTAATTCAAAGTCACAATACTTGGTTTGATAATTGCGCTGAAAGTGTAAGCAAGATTTGAAAAAAAATCAGCTGTATAACGTGATGCGCAGATTTATATCAAAATTAAATTTTGCTTTGTGGTAAGTATGTTACGTTTGCAGCGAACGTGTTTCCTCAGAAGGAATAACCATGCACCCTTTTGGTTGTTTAAGAGGCAATCGCTGATCACACCGTACAATGACCAAATCGTTAGGAAAACTTTAAACTTTAACAAACCTTCCCCTGGTTCTGGTACCACAACAATGCCGTCGATATCTGTTATATCCTCGACTGAGGTTGGCGCCGGTCGATGTTGTGTCGTAGGAACGGAAGTCCGCGGAAGATTTTCGTAACTGCTCCTCAGACGGCGTCTGCGTGTAACTTTAGGTCGTCTGTCTTCTTCAAGTTGAACAGATTTACAATTTGTTTAAGTGATCAATGAGATAAAACATACCAGTGCAACACTTGAGTATTAAGATTATAATGAAGAGGAAGAAGATCACCCCAAAAACGCCCGCTACAGCGGGAAAAGTATTATACACAACCATTTCAAATGGTCCTTGGTAATTGGTGTTAGCGCCGTTGGCTGGTTGGCGGTACACCACTAAACATGCGGCCTCTTTGGTTAGGTTTAGGCGTCACAACACGAAACAGTAATGCATGGGCTGGGTCGGATGATGCGAAATCGGCGACGGCGAGTTATTTTTGTAATACAGTGTTGTCAAACAGCTTGTGCCGACGAATGGGGATTGGTGAGGGCAAGGTTGGCTGAAAAGCCGCTGTTCATTGGCACCGGACTACAGTTGTAATTAATGTGTTGCGTACAAGTTTACTATGTTCATTCATATTTTCACGATGCGCACGTGTAATCCAGCATCCAGGGATGTGATATGTTAACGTGGTTTTGTTTTACGATACTATTTGAGTTGTAGATGGTTGAGGGTCGTTTAAATGCTTGAAATATACAGAGTGAGTCTGGCAAATGTAATCTTCCTCTTGGCGTTCGAAATACAAAAATATTTTTACAGAGGCTTTGCATTTGTTGAAATTATAAATTACACTTCGTGAAATTTTATTTTCGAATGGGGTACAAATGAACTTCAGCGTGTTGTTCGATTTTTATAAAATTGACAGGTGTATTATAAAACATTAATTATTGTACCAATTGTAAAAAAGTTGAAAAATAAAGTTTAGATCTACGTTGCTATAGTTTTTAGTCATTCATAACGGCCGCTCCCGCTCATAACGAACACCGTTAACTGACTCCGGCCGTTATGAGGTTGTTTACATGGTGACAAACAGTCCGGAAAGCCACCTTTAACAACTAGATATTATATTTTTGGACGACGAAATCCGGGCGTGGAGTCTGACGCCGCACTCAGGCGTTTGGTTCTCCGCGAACCTTCCGTAAATCCGCTCCTCGGCGTCTGGACTCTCCTTCCACCCTCACCAGTTTCGGACCCTCGACGTCTCCACACCCTTTCCTCGCCGCTCAACCACTCCTTTTCCGCCCTCTTGACAGTCCGACACCGATCTGACCCCCAACCAAGACAAAAGCCCAAAGACCTCTCCCCAGAGACAAGGGAAGATATTTTCCCTTGTCTCTGCCTCTCTCCAAGATCCGTACTGGTCCCTCTACCTCTATTTTATAGTTTCGCCCCTGTCAATTCGGATTTTTGTCATTTTTGGCGGAAAACGGACTCGCCGCGGGTCATGCGCACGGTGATCGAGAAATATTTGCATTTTTAAAATGTAACAGTACCCCATACATGAAAAATATTTCCACTCTCTCATCGTTGAGTCATTATATCTAGTTCATAACCAAGTTTTAGCAAAACTGTCGAGACAAAGTTGATAAATTGATACTTTAATTTTTTTTAAATTACGGATCTAGTAGAATAAATGCTGGAATTAGTATTTTTGGTTGCATCAAACATCATTTCAGAAATAAGTCACAATTCACAATTGACTCATACTGTACAGGGTGCATTCGAAATACGTCACAATCTTCAGGATCTTCAGGAAGTGAATAAACCGAAAATATGGTTAAACATTTTAAATTCATTAAGTCCAATTTAACTTAATTCCATTCCGAACGAGACGCTTCTGAAAGTTCTAATAAATCAAAACATGAATATCCGCAAAAACGATTTAAAAACAAGAGTGACAAAAGCTGGCTTTGAATGAAATAACCGAAAAACACTTTAAACACACAGCCACAAAAACGTGAAAACCAAGTGAAAGGAAAAGTCAAAGCAAAAACCACAACTACCGTACTCACAATAATTATTAGACACAATGTTCAAAATGTCGGTAGCAGAGACCGGCGGAAAAAGGTTTTCGCCTCCCATCACTCTAGTGCAGTGGCTTGGTAGCTTTGAGTTCGCCAAATGAATTGTTTGCGTGTCAATTGCGAATTCGAAAATTATATCTCGGACGAGTAAAACCAATTTTTGATTTTGTCAACACAGAATTGAACAATGTTTCTTGTTTATATAAGAATGAGGATGACGAAGAAAACATTTAAAATAGGTAAATTTTAGCAAAAATACAAAGTTCCGGGTTATTTCTGCTCGTCGAATAAAAAAATATTTTCTCAAAAAGTACTTGGGCTATCAACTTAATTCTTTTTAAAAACTTTTCCAATATCTTAGTTACATTTGACTCGCTGCATGTGTATGGAAATTTTCAATATTTCACATAGGTCCCAGCAGAGTGAAGTTTACGATGCCCATTTTTGATTAATCGAAATTCATTAATTATTTTTTTCAAAACTATCGATATTTGCGAAATTTTCAATTCACTGTTGGAAGCGCTCTACTTTTTAGTATAAATATACAGAAAATCAAAATTATAGCTTCAGTAGTTGAATTAATACAGCGTTAAATGTTACGAAAAACGTAGTTTTTCGGACTACACCTCAACTACGTAGTTATAAAAGCCGTTTTCAAAGTTCGGTCCTATTAAAAAAAGTTGTAGATGACCATTCCTTATGCCTCAAAATGTCCTCTACAAGATAGGATATGTCTCACTAATTCATAATTGCAGTCCGATTTTACTCCACTAATAGAGCGCGCCGACACTGAGGGTATTGTGGTGGGAGTTATTCGCTAGCGTTTGACCATTTTTCGCCGGTCTCTGGTCGGTAGTGATTTCTAATACACGCCTGTGCCTTTCGATGTAGATTGTCCCGAACCCTTGCAAAACTTGTTGCATCGTCCGGGATTTGCGCTGATGAATATGGGTTAAAAACTCCGTTAACAACACTATTCGCATAAAATCAGGTTGATCGACCCACATTCGAATCACTCACAAAACTCAACAGCCAGAAATGTTTGCGAATGCGGAACACGACGCACCGGAAACTTTTCGCGATACAAAGCTTGTGCCCTTAAGCCAACACCATCTGGACTTCCGTAACAAAGTTGTATACCATATGGGTCATTTCACTATTGGTATAATTTTCCATGATAATGACACACTGAGACATAAAATTCCAACCAAACAATAGCCAAAGGTCGCACTGAAAACAACTAACCTACTAGCACCCGGGTAACAAACTTTTTGCACCTTTTTTGCGTTGCACTCGATAACTTTTTAAATCTCACTATCCGTCCTAACGTGATATCACTGGAGTACTCAACTTTTGTGGTTGAAGTTTACATGGCTTTTCTGCCCTTATGCGGATCTATAGCCCAAAACTGAATGCACGGGGTTTTTACAATTGGTTTGAAGATCCTGAGGTTTCAAGATTGTGACGTATTTCGAATTCACGCTGTATATTGAAAATAGATGGACTTTTCTAAAATCCATTCTACACCTGGTGTACCTACTTACAAATGTTATTTTCTAATATTACAGGCGCTGTTCTTTTTTAATATTTTTATTCAATAATAACAACACGAAATAGTAAAATATCTTACGAACACTGAAATAAAATGGATGTTGTCGAGTTCATTACAAGTACGAAGTCTTAGAGTTATCTTAGAATCATGCAATAAATTTAATTCCATCCTAAGATCTATTTGTTTCCGAGAGGGGTAATTAGCAAATCAGCATGATAAGAAAATTCTCGCTTGAAGCAAAACGTAAATATCGAATCAATCATCTAAGAAAAACGAACAATGTTAAATATTGTTTGGTAACTCCGTTAGACAAAATTTTTAAAATGTATAAAAGCATTATTTATCATTAGATGTACAACAAAAGAATAATTCTATAATATGCACAGCATTTATTTCTCTTGGCATTAATTAAGGTTTGACTGGTAAAAATAATAAGTTTATAACATTTTTTGCAGATAAAACCTATCTGATATACTGTACCTATTTATTAATAAAAATTTAACATTTTGGTTTTTTCGCTTTTTATTTCTCTTTCCCATTTGTAATGTAATGATAAATTTTCCTAATAGTGAATTAAATCCAAAGACAAATGTCCGCTTGTTGAACTCTCACTTAAATTTCTAGGTTATTGTGAATACGTATTAATGTAAAAGTACAGTAAAATGTTATGTTATATAGCACAAAATTAAATGTTACAAATATACCACAAAAGTAGTTTTGCTTACAATATGAACAACAATAAAACTACAAACTACGAGTATAAAAAATTACTTACTTCCATTCTGCACTCTCTTTGCACATTTTCTCGAAAGCTTATACCGCGAATGCGCTTTATAACAGCCAAATAAAACACATAAACAAAATATGCTAGCTCCAACTGTATATAAAGTAACAAGATTATTCATTTTGTCGAATTAAAAAAGTAACAGGTTTAGAACGATGTTAAAACAATATTTTGTAGATTTTGTGTGATTGTCACTTAATAAATTGCGATGAATTATAAATGTAGCTAAGGATAATATTTTACAAACTTCGTTATCAGCACTGATAAACAAAACGTTGTGTATGTTAATGGCCATGTTTTGTTCAAATTCAAAGCTTTTCTAATCTGAAAACACGAAAAATAACTCGATCTGCAGTGTAGTATTGTCATAGTAATGGAAAATTTAAGTGGCCTAATTTTTTCCAACAATATTTGTCATTTAAGACATGAGTAGCTTTTGCAACGAAAATTATTATTTATATTATTTATTATAATTTTCCAAAAGCAAAAGCTACGAATGTCTTAAATGACAAATTTTGTAGAAAAAATTAGACCACTCACTGTCCAATAGCAAATTTTAATGCAATGATATCAAGTATACAAAGTAATAAAATAAATAAATGGGTATTACTCGCTCATTGAATAATATACTATTACATATGCGCTAACTGTTAGGTAATGCTATTCATTACCCACAGCCGTGAGTGATTTACTGTATTCACTTTTCCATTAAATAGAAGTAATAAATGAATTTAGATAGTCAAGTCGTAGAAAAAATGTCATATTCTTCTTTCGTGTAATGGTGATTACTGACTCGGATAATTATTATAACATTTGCTGATCCAACCTTCACTTCATAGATGAGTAATAGCCGTCATTATACACTCAGATTGCTTCACTATCGTAATACCAAATACATTAAAGTCTTAGGTGACTACGTTGAGAAATAAAATTATTGCAATTTTCCTGGTCTTTTGCTTCGATATAAACAACACTCTTCGTATTTCCATTACATTTTTCCAAAAAAACAAATCATAGAAATAGATAATTATCATGTAGATAGAATTGTTAAAAGAGTAAAACATTTAAGCGAGTGTAGACTGTAGAAACACACCTAAACGTATCTACTGAGGTCAAGACGTATAGTTTGTCCAGCGAGAGATTGGTTGACATAAAAATCACTAAATTCTACGCAAAGAAAATACTTACTGCCTAGCGTAAATTATTATATTTATTGCTTTCAACTGTCATAAATTCTCATTTTTCTCCTTTGTAAACTGCCTCCTAACTGCTCTAAAGCAAAAAATAGCAGATAACCAACCGTTGCCCTAGGCAATACATTCAAAGTGACATTTCTTGAAAAATTTGTCAAAACTATCAAAAGCAAATGCGAAATTATTTTTAAAAGATTTAGAAGCTTTAGGGACGTCGTTTCAAACAATAAAAGTTTGTGTGCAACTCGTTTCTGTGCAAATTGGGCTTTTCTAATTGCCCTCGAGGCCTTAAAATCCTCGCTACGCTCGTATTTCAATCTGGCTTCTCGGGCAATTAGAAAAGCCCAATTTACACAGAACCTCGTTGCATAAATAAAAATAACTATTATTTACCTTCAAGCAGTAACATTTTTTGCCCTGAAATTATGCTCTAATTAAGGTATTCTAGTGCATTTTGTAGTGTTGGGTTACAAGTCTAATATTTAAAATTTCCCAATCTCTCGCTGGACGGAGTATGTATAGTAGAATAGCAATCGTGAGAATCATATACAGTCAGAAACCGTGACTCCTGATGTAAATATTTTAGTCTGATGCCATTGTCACGTACAGATATGTCACATTAAAATTAATGTTTTGATTCTATGAATTAAAAAATTAAAGAGACGCCTTCTTTAAGAATAATTTATTTTTTGTACATATAAATAATGCAACAAACTCTTCCAACCCTTGATGTTCATGCAAACCATGATTGATGTTCACTTTACAACATGAATCCATCAAGTTTAATTGTGTTCCTGACAATACAAATAACAATTTCTCAAGTAAACTGTTTAATTGACTTCAATTTAATTGAAAATTATTTCAGCGAAAAAGGTATCAAATCGGCTACCATATTTGGTTGTTTCAGCAAGGCTGGTCAGTAGGTTGATTCTTTTTAATTAACAAAAGACGTAATTTTTTTCAATAGAGCGAATTAATTTGGCTAAAATTTTAATGTCTAAAACTCGACCTGTATCCATATTAAACATTAACCGTAAAGGAGGTCATGAAAGTATAAAATCCAATCACCAACAAATTGGGGTAGTAGTGGATGGAGATTGTCCAAGCAGTGAACAGTTCTTGATCACTGTAAGTCACTGGATTCACTGGAATTAAAATGGACAGTGGTAACATTAGGTGTTTTTATAGTCTGGCCACTTAAAACTTTTCGATGAGAAACATCACTGGCTGATCACGTCTCTGTCCTCAACTGTTGTCAACAAATTTGAAAAAGTTGCTTTGAGTATCAATGCGGATATTCAAATTGCCGTTAAAAACAGTACAACGCAAAACTGGACGATTACAGATATTTATAATCCTGCGTCCGAATATGGAGGTAGCTTGAGTTTTACTAAAATAGGAGATTATAGCGAAGGACGTGGTTACAATGCTAGAAAGAAAGAGGCTACTTATTGGACTAGAAAAAACATGACTGGAGTTACGTTCAAAACAATGGTGGTGGTAATGATTTGCTTTAGAAAAGGAAAATCTCTTTTAGTAGAACATTTTAGCTCTTGGCGCCTTTTGAGGGGACACTCGACGAATATTTGCACAATGAGGACAACAGGAACGTCAACACTTTCAACAGATTCCAACACAAATTGTTGTGCTTTTGTAGAGATTATTATAACTTCACGTAACATTTGCTTTTTCTGTCGTGTTATTCCATAACATTCAGTTTTAGGATGGAAACTGAACTGGGGAAGTCGTGGGGTTACCCCTACCCCAACGGTTCTTTCGATGGAATGGTCGGAGCCATGGAACGCAAGCTGATAGAATTTGGAAGTTCTCCAATTTTTGTACGGGAGGACCGTGCCAAAAAAATAGATTACGGCCGGAATACGTGGAGTTGGAAGTTGGTACAACTCCCAACACTCAAATAATTTCACGAACTGCTTCAATTGCAGAGCTGGGTTTTTATTCAGATCTCCAAAATCGCGAACTTCCATCGAAATATTTTTGAAGCCTCTTGCGACGTCTATTTGGTTGATAACAGCATTGTTCGCCATACTGTCGATAATTATTCTAAAAGTTGTGACAACTTTCGAAAGAAAAGAGTTCCACGAGAGTGTCGAAACTTCGTGGAGTTTGTCCGCTGTATTCACTTTGGGGGCATTTTGCCAACAAGGTAGGAATTTACACTTTAGAAATTTGTGTTAATTTGAATCTTAGGCTCACCATCCGTCCCAAGAATGGTATGTGGTAGGATCACCGCGATCTTTATATTTCTTCTTTCGGTAATTATTTACCAGTTTTATTCAGCCAGTATTGTCTCTAATTTGTTGATTAAACCTACCTACAAAATTGGAAGTATCAAGGATCTCGTGGATTCGCCCTTGAAAGTTGGATGCGAGGATATTATATACAACAAGGACTTATTCGAGGTTGTGACAATTTTCCGAAGCAAAAATAACATCTAAGACGATTTATTGCAGCATACCAGTGACAAAATCCTCAAAGAGTTGTATTACAAGAAAATTTATGGTAAAGGGAATACATCTCATTTTCTGTTACCACAAGATGGTGTAAATTTGGTACGTGATGGAGGATATGCATTTCACATTGAAGTTGCAAGAGCTTATCCAATCATAGAATATACTTTCTCCGATGAAGCAATTTGCGAACTTCAAGAATTAAAATTGTTTAAAAATACAGATTTGTACACTACTTATCAAAAGGGCTCTTCGTTTCGTAACATGTTAGAGACTTGGTATAATTTATCAGAAATAAAAATTGTTTTTACTAAAAATTAACTAGTTTTCAGCGCATTGCCGAACACGGGATACTGTACAGGGAAATAAAATATTGGCATCCTCGAAAGCCGGAATGTATTCAGTCGTCGAAATCTTTTCTCACTTTCCATGTAGGTTTGGATGAGTTCTATCCCGCTCTGTTGATACTCTTGTTCGGAATTCTTCTTAGTTTGGTTGTACTTGCTGTTGAAAAACATGTTAAAATGGTTAAAAGCAGGTCTAAACAGACGTTCCTAAAACTACGGGAAAATATTATTCCGTTCACAGAATAATAAATAACTATTAACAATAATATGACTTAAACTCTTATACTCGTATTTTCATGATGTTTCACTTGCACCATTTAGTAGGTAATTAGTTTGTAGTAAACTTCCCAACTAGGCAGGTTGGTAAAAAATCTCAGTAAAAATTTTGGTAACATGAATGTATAAATTAGACCGGGTGCCCCAAAATTCGCGGAACAACTCAATGGGGCAATGTCAACTTATGACAGAAAATAATGAGAAAAATAATTCATAAATTTTATATCTTTTAGATTTGAAGATAAGGGGTCTGAAAAGGTTTGATCTCATTTATTTTAAATATTAAGAAAGATTTTGACTATTGGTCTTTTACTAGCCAGTGTCATATTAATTCTGAATCATTGTGATCAGGTTTGCAATTATTTTTTTTCATTATTTCCAACATTTCCAAAAAGTGATTTTGTGTCGGTTTTACCTCAAATAACGTATAGCAACCTGGCTTTGATTTTTCTTTCTTATTTCCACGGATACAACAAAAATGAAATATTTGCAGACTAGTGGGATACATTAGAATGTTTTCAGATGTTGGCACATTTAGTGTACCTAACAAATAGGTCTATACCTTCTACAAAAAAGAAGATTGATTTTGTTAAACATTTTTGCCTGATATTTTAATGATTACTTAACAACGTACTTCTAAGCTGTTCCGTGAATTTTGGGGCACCCGGTATATGTAAAGCAAAGCTTATGACGACCAGTGTTGTTATGAATAAATAATATCAAATAGTATGTAGAAAGTATGTACCAGTAGTATTAAGTTATTAACTAATTGCATTAATAATAAAGTTATAGACACAAAAAAATAGTCTGATTTATTTTGTACTCTTGTGATATTAGTCATCCATACAGTGAATACAAACAAACAAAAATCTAATAATAATCGAAAGTATTTCATTTTTCTCCTTTTTTAGTAATAATTTCAGAAGCATTTACTTTATTAATGAAATACACTGTCGAACTGTTGCATTGACGTCTTCATCAAGACTGATATAACCATATAACGAGTGTTCAAAATGTCTGGTCAAGCCGGTCGTGGATTCCTCTCTTTTCCGTAGATCGTATTTTTAGTTGACAAATCCTTTTTGATCATACCTTCCTTTGCAGTGATAAAATTCGGCTGTTTCTGAACTTGATATTAATGGTCGTTTGTATTTACATCATGCATTGTTACTTGGACGCCAGAAAAATTGTTGTTACTAACTGTGATGATCTCACCGATGTCCTAAAACATGGTAAAAGAAGTCTAAAGAAGAATACAATATTATATGAGACAACGAATTCTGGAAATACATACTAGTATGTATATTCAGATATGCATATATCTGTTACAGCAAGGGTGCAAAAAGGGTCAATGTGCACATCCACCAGCTTATGTGTACATTGATCAGCAGAACCGGTCAATGTGCGTAAATTATCTCTTATATGCACCTTGACCGGTAAAGGTGTACAGTGTCCTAGTACTTCTGGGAAATATTTATTCCACTATTTAGTGAACTAGAGAAGGCTTCAGCAGGTTAATTAATTTCTAGTACCTACTAAAAAATGCAATTTATACTGATGTTATAGGTTTATACAATGTATGTAATAATTAGATATACTCGTAAAACATGGTTTCTTAAAAAACAACAAAATAAACACAAGGAACACATTTTTTTTGAAGAAAATCAATTGCTATTTAGTCCTTACTGCAACAGGAATTACTACTGTGGCATTTAGAATTACATAGTACCAGTGAAGCTTTACACTGGCACTTCTTTGTTACGCATTTTACCCTGTAACTGCTGTAACTTCAGTTGTATCCACTTTTACCATCCGCCTGTGGTAAATATGCACACAATCCATGCTTGAAAGGTGAATGTGTGAAACCGATGACTGAAAAAGATTGCTATGCACATTTACCAACGAAACCGGTCGTTATGAACGTTTACCGGTGAACGTGTACATTCGCCCCCCTACACATTAATCCCGCAACACAGCATCCAGGGAAGTGTACGTGGTTTTACAATACTATTTGAGTTGTAAATGGGTGAGGGTCGTTTAAAATGCCTGAAATATACAGAGTGAGTCTGGCAAGTTTCAAGTTGGTACAACTCCCAACACTCAAATAATTTCACAATTGTTTCAATTGCAGAGCTGGGTTTTTATTCAGATCTCCAAAATCGCGAACTCCTATCGAAATATTTTTGAAGCCTTTTACGACGTCGATTTGGTTGATAACAGCATTGTTCGCCCTCCTTTCGATAGTTATTCTAAAAGTTGTGACAACTTTCGAAAGAAAAGAGTTCCATGAGAGTGTCGAAACTTCGTGGAGTTTGTCCGCTGTATTCACTTTGGGCGCATTTTGCCAACAAGGTACATACGAATTTACACTTTAGAAATTTGTGTTAATCTTAATCTTAGGCTCACCATCCGTTCCAAGAATGGTATGTGGTAGGATCACCGCGATCTTTATATTTCTCCTTTCGATAATTATTTACCAGTTTTATTCAGCCAGTATTGTCTCTAACTTGTTGATTAAACCTGCTTACAAAATTGGAAGTATCAAGGATCTCGTGGATTCGCCTTTAAAAGTTGGATGCGAGGATATTATATACACCAAGGACTTATTCGGGGTTGTGAAAATTTTCCTAAGCAAAAATAACATCTAACACGATTTATTGCAGCATACCAGTGACAAAATCCTCAAAGAGTTGTATTACAAGAAAATGTATGGTAAAGGGAATACATCGCATTTTCTGTCAGCACAAGATGGTGTAAATTTGGTACGTGATGGAGGATATGCATTTCACATTGAATTTGCAAGAGCTTATCCAATCATAGAATATACTTTCTCCGATGAAGCAATTTGCGAACTTCAAGAATTAAAACTTTTTAAAAATACAGATTTATACACTGGTTATCAAAAAGGCTCTTCTTTTCGTAATATGTTAGAGACTTGGTATAGTTTATCACAAATAAAAATTGTTTTTACTAAAAAGTAATTAGTTTTCAGCGTATTGCCGAACATGGGATACTGTACAGAGAAATAAAATATTGGCATCCTCGAAAGCCGGAATGTATTTTGTCATCGAAATCTCTTCTCACTTTCCATTTAGGTTTGGATGAGTTTTATCCCGCTCTGTTGATACTCTTGTTCGGAGTTCTTCTTAGTTTGGTTGTACTTGCTGTTGAAAAACATATTAAAATGGTTAAAAGCAGGTCTAAACAGACGTTCCTAAAACTACGGGAAAATATTACTCCGTTCACAGAATAATAAAATCATTTTAATTACTGTAATATCTAATATGTCTTAAACTGTTATATTTTCATGATGTTTCACTTGCACTCTTAAGTAATTATGTATGTAGTTTGCAGTAAACTTCAACTAGGCAGGTTGGTAAAAAAAATCTCTGTAAAAGTTTTGATAACATGAATGTATAATGTAAAGCTGATGACCAGTATTATTATCAATAAATAATATCGAAAAATACTAAGTAGAATGTAGCGATAGTATTAACTACTTCATAGATCAATCTAAACGAGCATTGATAATAAAGTTATAATGACAAAATATATTCTGATTCATTCTGTACTTTTGCGATATTCGTCATGCATATTGTGGATACGAAATAGTACCTAGTTTATTTAATGAGTTCGTGTGTAAATTGGGCCTTTTTTTGCACAAGTGGGCGATTTTAAAACGCGAGTGAAACGAGCGTTTTAAAGGCCCATGAGTGCCAAAAAAGGCCAAATTTACACAAGAACGAATTGAATATGGTTGAATACAACGTTTTTTTGTTCGACGAGCCCCTTAAAGGCTCCAAATCGCTTAAAATCTGTAAAATTAGCTTGACGTTTCGTTTTGACAATTTATCAAAATCCGTTCACACAGGAGAAAATTCTCAAATTCTGACAATGTCGAACAAAAAAAAAGATAAATCCAATAATAACCAAAAGTATTTCTTTTCATTCCTTTCTAAGAATGAAATACACTGTTGAAATGTTGCACTGACTCTTTTATCAAGACTGATATAACGAGTGTTCAAAATAAATGTGTGGTCAAGCGGGTCGTGGATTTCTCTCTTTTCCATAGATCGTATTTTTAGTTGACAAATGTTTCAGGCGTACCTACTTCTCATTTTGATCACACCTTCCTTTAACGCGTTCGGCTGTTACTGAACTATTATCAGATAAGGGTTGTTTCACATTAAAAGTCAAGACAATGACGTTGATGTCCCACTTTTTTGCCCTCAATAGTACGTAAAACAGTTTACCCGGCGCATCCGCCATTTACATTATAACAATGAAATAATTAAAAACAACAATATATTGATTCCCTTTTGAATGTTGTAACTATACTCAAATAAAAATAATTAACAGCAAACTTACTAACCATCCAAACGAAAGACTATTCTTCAGTTGTAATTAATTTATTTTTCTATTTTAAAAATAAAACATGTCATTAGTGTTTTGTTTAGCTTTTTAAGTGCTTCCTTTCAGTTTTAAGATTGAAACACGTTTCTTCGCATGTGCGTTAACAGTCGATTATTAAAAGTCGTTCTATAATTATCACAACATTCTGACTAGATACTCAGAAGTTGATCGAGCTGATTTTTGGAGGTAGATATTAATTCCCTTACACAAACAAACCTGCAATAACTAAATACATATATTTGAAATTTTAGACTGTAGACCTTTTCGACTCGTTCGACTTGTCACAAATTACGTGTCACAAAGTGACATAACAATTACTTTTTTGTACACCTTATTTTATTGCTACAATTTACAAATATCTGGACAGTAATTTGAGCAAGTCACAAACAGGGTCACGAATCCTCTATTGGAATGTATTATTCCCCAATGAATAATCCAACAACTCTTATCTTTATGAATCTTACTGCTATCAAAAAATATCCTTTGGAAACATTGACTAGATGATGGCGAACCTGACACTTCTTATTATCTTCACCCAAATGGTATTTTACACAAACTGTTTAAACAACGATGTGAATTTAATTAAAAATTATATGAAAGAGAAATCGATCAAGCATGCCACCATTTTTGGTTGTTTTAACAAAGCTGGTTTGTAAGAGTGAAATTTCTACTCCAACTTTTACATATTAGACATTTTAGAAGAAATAATTTTGGCGAAAACATTAATGTCGCAAACTCAACAAATGTCTGTCTTTAATCTAGACCGACAAGAATCTTTTAAACACCTGAAAAAGCTGTACCACCACGTGGGAATAATCCTAGACGGGGACTGTCCCAAAAGCGAAGAATTTTTAGTCAAAGTGAGGCGTCAAGTTCTGTTAAGACAATCTAATTAATTAATTTGTTCCAGTGCGGTCAGTTAAAACTTTTTGATGCAAAGCACCACTGGCTAATTGTAGCGTCGTCAATAAATGTAACGGAAAAATTCAATAACGTTGTCTTAAATATCAACGCTGACATACATCTAGCCGTTCCATCAACACCACTTAATTGGACCATTATCGACATTTACAACCCCGCGTCCAAACACGGAGGCGTCTTAAATTGCACCGAAATTGGTCTTTACAACGAAAAAGAGGGATATAAATTTAGAAATAATGAGGCAATATACTGGGCGAGGAAAAATATGACAGGAACCACCTTTAAGTCTCTAGTGGTGGTAATAGTATTTTCTTAGAACTTTAGTAAACTCTCCACACATTTATACTCTACAGCTTCCAGTACCATTTCAAGGGACGCTACAAGATTACCTCAGAAATGACGATAACAGAGATATTAACACCTTCAACCGGTTCCACAGCAGACTTGTTAGTTTTTGTAGGGACTACTACAATTTTTCGTAATCAAATTAGCTCCAAACGATGCAAATACTACAATTTGTTCATTTCAGTTTGGACATTAAAGTGGTAAAATCTTGGGGCTACACAAATCCCGACGGTACTTTCGACGGAATGGTTGGCGCCTTGGAACGAAAATCAATAGATTTCGGAAGCTCCCCTTTGTTCCTTCGCGTGGATCGCGCACAAGTGATAGACTACGGCAGAAACACCTGGATCTTGAGGTTTTTGAATCTCTCTATTCCGTTCCGCGTCCCAATGTTCTTCTTGCAGAGCGGCTTTCATATTCAGAAACCCAAAATCACGAACTTCTATCGAAATATTTTTGCATCCTCTGTCCACCTCAATCTGGTTAATCACAGGTTTGCTAGCAGTTATTTCAATTCTCATTTTGAAAGTGGTCACGACTTTCGAAAGAAAGCAGCACCACTTCAATGTCGAGACCTCTTGGAGTGTCTCTGTTGTTTTTACTTTGGGAGCGTTCTGCCAACAAGGTACCACTTTCGAGATTTTGACAGTTGTACAGCGTAGGTTGTAGGTTCGCCATCGGTTCCCAAAATGGCATGCGGACGGATCACCACGATTTCGATATTTCTACTCTCTATTATGATCTACCAATTCTATTCTGCTAGTTTAGTCTCTCATTTACTCATGAAACCGGTTACCAAAATCACCACGATTAAAAGTCTCCTGGAGTCGTCTCTGAAAACTGGATGCCAAGATATTCTCTACGACCGCGACTACTTTCAGGTTTTGGATCTCTTTGTTGTTAATTTAGTCCCACGATTAGTATCATTTCAGCACACCACCGACGAAGACGCTCGACAGTTGTACCAAAGAAAAATTCTAGGCAAAAACAACAACTCCAATTTTTTGAATCCCGAACAAGGCTTGAAGCTGGTAGAACAAGGCGGCTACGCCTTTCACGTCGAAACCGCAACAGCGTACCCCATAATTGAAGAGTCTTTTGCAGAAAAAGCAATCTGCGATCTTAGCGAAGTCCAGCTGTTTAGGACTCAACCCATGCACGCGAACTTCCAGAAACATTCACCTTTCCGAGACATGTTCGACACTTGGTAACTATTTTAGTACGAAGAGACTTGTGGAAATGTTTTGTAGTTTACAGCGTCTCGCCGAGAATGGGATGTTGTTTAGGGAAAGGAAACACTGGCATCCTCGCAAACCTGAGTGCATTCAGTCCTCCAGGTCTATGAGTTTCCACGTGGGGATAGAGGAGTTTTATCCCGCTCTGGTTATATTTCTGGTTGGGGTTTTGTGCAGTTTAATCATTTTAATTGGGGAGAAAAGGATTAAAATGATTCAAGAAAAACAACTGTTCTCAAAAAAGAAGCAAATGGTTTTTCCTTTTGTCGAGTAATTGGAAAGCACATTAGAAAATATCTTTAAAAAATCCAGTCCAGTGGATGAATTTATTATCAATAAATAGTTACAAAGTGTGCTGGTGATAACAATAAATTTGAGTTGGTACTCGTTAGTTTACGTAGGGTTTAATTACTTTTGGCTTGAAGACTACATTTGTGATGAACTCCCTTCTTGAGGTAATAATTTCACCTGCAAGAATAACTAGTGATGAGCAAACGCCATAGAAGAGGACTATCAATCCAGCAGAAAACTCCTTTAGTCCAACGTGAATGGTGATTTTTTTTGCGGATTCTATACAAACAGGAGTGCGAGCATCCCAGTACTTCCGTAGACGATCCATAAGTCCATCTTCGACCAAGTGTAACATACTAGAAACAATTTTTAGTGACATGAATCCTTCGTTGGAAATTTTTTCACCAATAATTCATCATCTCGCGAAATGGTGAGTTCTTTTGGAGGTTGGTGTGCATCGGTTGAGTCCTGTACATCTGCACCTCCTCCAATTCACAAATTTCTTGATTTGTGAAAGTTTCCTCGATGATGGGATAAGCTGTGCTGGTTTCCACATGAAACGCGAATCCTCCTCGCCTGACCAACTCCAGTCCATCTCTGGGCTCATAAAATCCAGAATCGTTAGAAATCCCTTTTATTTTCGTGTTGTAGAGTTCAATAGCCGCAGGATCTGTGGTTTGCTGCAATCACAAGAGCGATGAATTAAATAAGAGCGACAAATCAGGTTGCGTTACCACAAAGTAATTTCTGTCAATCAAAATATCCTCTATTCCAGCCTTCAAATTACTGTCACTCAAGTCTTTTAAATTATTAATCCTGCGTGGGGGGTCCATCAATAAATAAGAGACGATGCTGGCGGAGTAAAACTGGTAAATCAATATACAAAAGAGGAAAACAAAGACGGATAAAGTCCTGCTGCTCAATAACTGGGGGTGGCAGGTGGCGCCCTGTTGGCAAAATGCCCCCAAAGTGAACAGGAACAAGAAGCTCCAACTGCTGTCAACTTCGTTTAAGTCGGCTAAAATTCGCGTTTCTCTGCTGAAGATTATTTTCAAAAATCCTATTAAGACCGCCATCATCAGAGCGATGCAAATCCAGACTGTTGTAGAAAGGGGTCTCATGAAAATCTTGTGCGAGGCCTCTACGATTTTTGGGCGTCTGTAGATAAATGTAGATCTTAGAATCCAGTTTCCGTAGCTGTAATCCACAACTGGCATCCGGTCCAGTTTGTAAATCAGAGGCGAGCTGCCAAAATCTACGAGGCGTCGTTCGAGAAGGCCCACAAGGCCGTCGAAATGTCCGTTGGGGGTCAGATAACCCCACGAGTTAGTTCTTTGCACGTGCAGAGTAAAATTGTACATTTCTTTACAATAGTTTACGGTAACGCTCTGGAATCTGTGCATCGAATTCAGCTGTCGATTGTCCTCGCTGGCGAGATAATCTGTCAATTTTACGTGATGGTCGGGTGCAACAACAGCCGATTTGAACTGGACCCCAGTCATGTTTTTCCTTGTCCAGAATTTATTGCTCTGAGTTTGGATTTTAAAACCATTCTTTCTGTTGTAGTGTCCTAAATGTGTTGTCCTGAACTGTCCTTGATGATTTGAGGCAGGATTATATGCATCGAAAACTGTCCATTCGTCCGTTTCGTTGCTTAAAACCACCAAATTTACGTCGGAGTTGATATTCAAAGGCGCAACTTTCAAAAAATTTAAACTGTCGTCTTGTGCAGTTGACGAGCTTAGTACTAACCAGTGGTATGTTTCATAAAAATATTTCTTGTCCTATGAAATAACGATAAGGAAATAGATTGGAGCACATAATGCAGAATGAAGTTATACCTGGACGATTGATTTTGCAGAATTTACACAATCGCCGTCCAAGATTACAATTAAATGGTAATACTTGCGGTTTAACACATTGTGAGTGTTAAAGTTATCACTGCGGATGTCGACATTTAAAAATCTAAGTCCTTTTTTGGCGAAGTTAATTATTTTATTTGAGATTTCTACAAAAAAATCAAGTAGGTAAATCAAACAGTCAAATGTTACTGTCAATTTCATTCGTATTTATGTGTTATTTGTTTTACAAACGTTTTCGAAAATGACTCATTTAACAGAAACACAACGTATAGAAATTTTAATTTTGATTGGGTGCGGGGATAAAACTAAAACAGGGGGAATTTCTTCATAAACTTGCTTATTGTGAACAAGCTGGGGGATGGCAATTCAAACATTTAATTCCATTATTTTAAGTACTATGGCGGACAAAAAATTTAGGCCAGCAAATTTTTGACAATTCAGAAAAGTCAATGCAAGCGACCCTTTACTGTCATTATGACTGATGTGCCAATTAAATTTGATTTTTTTTTCAATTTGACACATTATTACATATTTACAATGCCAGCCGTTTCTAACTTTAACAAAGTGAGAATTGTAACTCTTGCCCACAGTGGCATGCCTGGTAGACAAATTGCGGCACATTTGGGTATTTCAAAAACCGGCGTACAAGCAATTCTTCGCAATTGGACGCAATTTGGTACTCTGGATCGGCGTCCAGGTTCTGGAAGGCCCCGAATATCTTCCGGTGAACAGGACGAAGCAGTTATAAATGTAGTTCGGGATAGTCCCTTCACTAACGCCGTTGAAGCCGTCGGAGTTACAAATTTTCCAGGGTCCGTTAGAACTGCTCGGCGACGAATAAAGACGAGTGACTTGCGTAATCATGTGGCAGCAAGAAAAACTAAATTAACGCCTCGGCACCGAGAAGCAAGGGTTTTCTTCACCCTTTTCGTAATTTACAGATCATGACGCACCACCATAACTGATTTGTGGTAGCACATCTCTCTGGTGCACGCTTCTTTCCCCAGTTTTAATTTTGATGATGGCTGTCACGATGACAAGAATGACATAAATCAAAAATGGGGTTAGTTGGACATAAGGTCAGCTTCACATTTTGATGTCAAGCGAATGACAGGCCGGCCTAAATTTATTGTCCGCCATAGTACTTACTAACACAGTTTTTGACTTGTTTTTGTTCGTTATAAAATTTATTTTTTCCAACTATTATTTTTTTCTCAAAAATTTCCTTATGTAAGGTAACAAAATTTGTATATTGGCGTTTAGACAATTAAAAGGGCTATCAGAATCAAGAAAAAAAATTGCGGGTTTCCATTTAAAAAAAGTATCGATGACGTCATAACTCGAAAACAAATGACTGCTTGGAATTTTATTTTGTACTAAAATATGTATTTTTATAAACTAAAATTGACCTGTCCAAAGATTTTTTTGAAAGAAATTTTGTTTAATTTTTAAGAAATTTATTCCATACTTTTGCCGCTCACTGTACACAGATTTTATTTTCCGTGAGTGAATTTTACATTGTCAGGGGTTAGACATTGGGTTAGACCATGGAGGTAGTATTATATCTGTGGCGGTCGTAAAAAAGTAGGTAAGTCAAATAATTTCAAAAATGAGTTAACGATGTTTACACCTTAATAATAAATCATGGAATTAAATAATTCAGATTTTCACAGTTTAAAATTTACTTATATTGAAAGCAGGTAGAAAGAAGTTTCTATTTAATTACAGGATTTTAGGAATGATGTGGAATTTTGAATCGTTGCCCTGAAAAATTAACATTTTCGACTTACCTACTTTTTCACGACCGCCACAGATATATTTATATTATATTATAATACTACCTCCATGGGTTAGACGTTTGCTACCTTTAGTACCTGAAACGACCCTCACGGGGCGTCACTATCTACATCTTCCCTGTGTTTGGGGTGCGTTTCGTGCATAAAGCTTTCTATTGAAAGCGGACAAGTTATCGCTTCTCGGCCTTATGGCTAAGATCAAAGTGTAGTATCTGTTCTTATCAGCTTAATATCTGATACGCCCCGCATGCGGGGCCAGTATATTAAACTGATTTTTGGAAATTGACGGAGGTTAGGGGCTTGCTCCACCTCCGTCGCGGGTTGGCCCGGTATTGCAGTACCGCCGGGATCGGCCCACCTAACATACTTAAAAGAGAGATGAAATGCATTTTTCCAATTTTCTATTATATCATATCTTGCTTCTTCCTTCCGTAAATGACTACTTAGAGTTCTTCTTTTACTTCTTCTATCTAAAGAATAGAATAGTCCGAGTTCCAAGTTAAGTGGTTAGTTAACATGGGTCGGTATTTAATATTTATAGTTAGTTGGCAACTTAAGTCCAACTTGGGTGAGTTGTACTCGAGTCCTGAGTTTTGCTCAAGTCTAGATCTTTATTATACTTCAGTTTTGTTTGAGTCGTATTGCAATGGTTAATTGGTTATTATTAGGGCCCGGATCTTAGGCAATTAAAAAGTCGAAAATAGGTGCCTAAAATAGTCCCTTAAACTACTGCAAATAGTCCCTTAAAAACTGAAAATAAGCCACATTAGGTCCTTAAAGTTGTGGTTAATTAAATTAAAAAATGGGTTTTTAAAGTTTTAAGTACACCCAACAAGATATTTACTAATTATTCCTTATTAATTTAATTAATATATCTACCTACAAGTTTGTTAGTTATATACTTGTATTTACATACATTGCATACAATATATTGCTCTAAATTTTCTATTTTAAAACATTGTCCGTTATCCACCAAAATGGACTTATATTTTGAGAAACTTCTTTCTACCTCGCAAGAGGTAATAGGCGCAAATTTGTAATTAATTTCTTCCATTTTGGTTTCATGTTCCGGCACATCTTCATCTCTAAATCTCTAATTTTCGTTTTTATGGCAGAGACCATTGTATAAACGTTAAAGCTTCTAGCCAGCCAGGTTATTGTTCTTCACCGTCTTCTTTTTTATGTCATACAACTCGACTTCTAATCCCGGTTGTGAAAATCTGATCTTTTCTGTGTTGTGAAACTAAAAACAAAAATAAAACTGGACTACGCCAATGCACTCGATTTTGGGTCGTCCTTCCCCTACATCTAACGCATCTCGGTAGCCACGCCTGTGTACCTCTCGTTGAAATGCACTCTAACAATACCTACGTATCACAGACCATTAGACTGTGTATACCTGCACCCCTTCGAACAGAGGCAAACAGATAAACTCTGTAATTTATGCCAGTCTAATGGTTTGTGGTACTTTTGTATTGTCGGAGTATTTACCGCTGACACCATGGTCCCAACCGTAAAAGCGAAAAAGTAATTCCTTTATTGTACTGTACTTTGTACATTTCAATAAATACATCTCCCTAAATTTCAAAATCATAAAGCATTGTAAATTTTATTGAGGTACCACTTGTACATTTTTAATACCGTAAACTTCCCAGAATTCGAATATTGGGAAAAAATCGCGAAAATGAAATTGATTTTTGGTCATTTTAGGCATGTTCAGGCAGTTAAAAAGTAAAATAGGTATCTAAAGGGCATTTTAGGCCGAATAGGCAGAATCAAATATGGCTCTAATCACTCTAATTAAGCCAGAAATCATTTATAGACAAGTTTCATATATGTGCCTTAAAAAATAAAAATAGTCCATTTTGCCTAAAATCCGGGCCCTAGTTATTATAGTGTTATACGGTGCGATCAATTAAAAAATAAATCGAGTCGGCGTGTTACCTATGGCAACCCATGCTATAGCATAGGCTCCAAAGCAAACTCGATTTATTTTTTAAATGATCGCTCGGTACCATACACCTTGTTTTGAATTCTCTTGCAAAATGGAAACCGCGTACGGTTTAAAGGAGAAAATTCTGGTGGCTTCTCTCATACGCGATATGGGAAAGGCAATAGAAAATTAAAAAAACAAATGCAGTTTCGGTTGAACGAAAAAATAATGCTTAGAAAAGGATTACCACCCAGTCCAAAAAGCCCAACCAGAGAGTACCACAGTATGCACGGCCCAGCAATTGAAAAAATTGTGGTCCAATATATAAAATACGTTGTTGACGTATATTTGGAACTTCTTCTTCTCCTACTTCGTCAACAGTCATAAACATTATTCTTAAGAATTTTAGCCTAAATCTTCTTAGTAAAATGTTTGTATTAACGGAGATAATTGATTGTATATTTTATTGTTTTCTAAAATTTTGAGTCCAGTCCTGTCTATTTCTCCGCTGTATCAGATTAATAACTGACGTGGCCCAGGATGGACTAATTAGATGATAACTCTGACACTATTTTTGATTAATGTCCATGCTCATTTGATTTTTTTTTGTCAGTTCCAATTTCTAACAAATCAGCCCAAATTTGAGCAGGACCGGTTTCAGAAATTTTTTTACCATTTCACTTTCGTTTCCTCTTCATTAGCGTCGACCACGGGCCGGAATGAGGTAAATTTTCAAATACGCAATTTCAGCCATCACAAATCATCTTCAAATGTCTTGGTGCTTTCCGGCTTAAAATATTTCCGCCTATTTTGATTACACCCTGTATATCTTCTCTTTGCGCATGATCTAACAATTTTTAAATTACTATTTACAATTTATGGATTATTTTGTTACTTATAAATCCTTACGTGATAAGACAACGGAATTTATTTTCGAATTCAACTCACCAAAATTAGAAAATCTATTGGAAGTGTAAAAAGGCGAATTACAATTTTTGAATCTGTTCGAATAAGTTACTTAAAAAACGAGTAACAAATTGTAATTCTTTTGCTAATTCTACGATATCGCTCTTACACAAACCTTTTTTGTTTTGGCACGAAAAAATTGTTCCCACTCTAACATTTTTCGTCTCACAATATTGAATAATGAGTCTTTCGTCAATTAGTGACTCAACATTTACCAACGTTCCATACAACAGTATTAGAAAAAAAAATTGATTCACATTTGCCATGTCGATAAATGCAAACTGAACTTCGATTAAGCTGACATTCTGTGATTTGCGTAATTTAGAAACAATCAGGATTATTACTGACATAAAACTGTTATTTAATTGATTTATTAAAGACGTAATTGTATTCTGAAATAAATATTACATGAATATTTTACAAATATCTGAAGCTCTTAGGCAATTATGTATTACATTGTCATACAAAAACTACAATACTAATTGTTTCACAGTATTTGATAAAGTTTATTAAAATTAGTAAATAAATAAATTAAAGACAAATTACAAGTACTAATAATAACAGCAATTTATATACACAGTGTCTTAGATCTAGATCAAGAAGTTTATTCGTGATATTAACTATGAATAGCGAGTGATGTTTGTATTAGTAAAAGAATCAGCCCGATTTTCTTTATCACATTATCTATTTTTTTTTATTTTACAGGAATAGAAGTGCTACCATTCCCAAACAAACAGTAATAAAGGGTAAAATTGTATTTGGTGTACTACACGGCGACGTTATAACTTCTTTCTTATTCACTAATACTCACCATTGTATTCTTTAATAAAGTAAAACGGGGCAAAAACTTGTTCGTTATTGCCACCACAGAGACCAATGATCAGAATCAACACAATAATAAAACTGTCGCTAAAAATAGTTGTAATTCTATACATACAAATCAAACAAAACGTGAAATGAATGTATTGTTCTTGTTTAATCGTCGTAAATCGTAACTTCAACATAAATAATAAATGCTGCTACAGAACTAAGCCCTTTGTAGGGAATGTGACTGAATTTACCGTTCTTCTAATATCACAGTTTCTTGGGGACACAATTTTAATTCCTTGAGTGTATTGTTCATGTCTAACAGAGTCAGCTGGAAACAAAGAAGAATCAATAAAAAAAACAACAAGTACACGTCTCCACTCACATCTCTTCTAGGCCAGCTAGAAATTACTTTGTATTCATCTCGAGGGTAACCCTTGACGGTTAAAAAGTCAAACAGAACTTTGAGAGGTGTATTCGCTTGAAATCTTCGCTCTATGCTTTCACCGTTGGGTAATCTGAACCGGATTTTGGCAATACCATCTCCTTGACTTAGAGGTGGTTCTGAGGGCAAACTAGCTTCGACTTTCTTGCGGTACGCTTCTTTTCTTGCCAACTCTTGGGCTTTCTCGTTTTCTATCCTCTGTCGGGCCTCCGACTCGGCCTGAGCTTGCTGTCTTTTGGCCTCTTCCTTTGCTCTACAATAACCAACCCGTTAACGCAATTCTCTGGACGGCCGTTTGGCGTTAACTCCCGCCACCCACAAAATTTTCACATCAACATTTACAAAATTAACCGAGATGTTCTTTATTTTCATATTAGAAAAAAATATTTAAAAATTATTAAACACATCATGTTCGTCTGTTTCCTTACTGTACCGGGTGTCCCATCACTTGTGTCCCGTAGGAAAATGACTTTAAAACTAAATTATATTTATATGAAGGTATTATAGATGCATAAATACTGTTCACCGCCACAAAAATTGGGTATTACTTTTTTGTTAAAATTAATTACCTAGGTACAGCAGGCAAAAAACTATCACTTTAAAAATTAAATTTTGTTCAATGCAGTTCAAATTTAGTATACGTTTTGAAAAAATGGTAGAGCAATAAAATCCGTGATTAGAATTTAATTAAAATGTTTTGATGTAAAGATATTTGGTTAAATTAATTTGGGCCGTTCTACTTTATGAAAATTTATTGCAGACGAAGATTTATGAGGGGTTCCAGTGTGTTTGACGCCATAACACAGGCAGGTACCGCTGGAACCCTCTTGAATGGTCTTCGTACCATAAATTGCGGACAAGAATAATACCCACAAACTTAACTTTGTCTTCCATAAATTTTTATAAAGTAGAAGGACCCAAATTAAATTAACCAAATATCTTTACATCAAAACATTTTAATTAAATTCTAATTACGGATTTTATTTCTCTATAACTATTTCATAACGTATACTAAATTTGAACTGCATCGAACAAAATTTAATTTTTAAAGTGATAGTTTTTTGCTTGCTGTACCTAGGTAATTAATTAATTTTAACAAAAAAGTAATATCCAATTTTTGTGGCGGTGAACACTATTTATGCATCTATAATACCTTCATATAAATATAATTTAGTTTTAAAGTCATTTTCCTACGGGACACAAGTGATGGGACACCCGGTATTTTGTTTGCGGTTGCTCGGGCATTACCTTATCGAAATAGTAACACCATTATGATTTTTTAATAAAATATGAATTAAAATGGCTACTTTGTAATATATCGGGTGTAGAATTGGTTTACGAGACATAGGATTTTACTTGTAAAAATAAAGAGTTTCAATTATTGGCTCCCCTAACAATTTTATGGCAAAATTGTTAAAATGTTAATTGTTAAAATGAAAGTTGGAGAGAATTAAAATTACGGTCTAATTTCAATCTTAGTTTTATTCTACCATCTTGTGGTACTGAAAGAAAAGCAAGAAAGGAGTTAAGACAAAAATACTATTACTACTACACTATTATTTAATTTTCTTTTGATCTGCCCTTCAAATGAACTCGTACAGGACTACAGGACGAATGAAAAGGTATCTTCCATTAAATGTTCAAACTCCTTATTTTTACATGTAAAATCCTATGTCTCGTAAACCAATTCTACACCCGGTATAAATACGAAGGAGATAAAAAACAAAAAAATTATAACGGCAAATTCCATGAAGAACTGATGGAACTCCATGCTACCTACAATAAATACTACTTGTCCCATGCTTAAAATCAGCTAGTTTATTTTCTATTAGCGGACATCTTTCCAAAGATATTACTTTGTCTCCACTCTTTTTTACGGTATTGGGAGAAACAAATAAGTTCTACAGTCTCATTGACAGGAGTATCCTACGCAAGGTTATTGGGATAGTCTGATGATCAAGCGGACTAAAGTAAAACGTTGAAAAAGGTTTTTTCCAAGAACTACTTTTGTGACACCTTAACATTTTATTACATAGATAATAGAAAAAGCCTTGAAAAAAAGGAGGTAAGTGTTCACAGTGCCTCTAATAAAAACTAAGGACAACTCATTATCAAACTTGGTTATCTCCCAAATTAGAACCTACTGAATGTTGTTGCGGGCAAAAACCAAATTTCGTTTTTCCTAAAAGTCTTATCCGTCCCATTCATGTGTTCACACACAAAACCAAGATTTATCGTAACTCATTACCGTTGTAATAATAGAGAGATATTGCAGTGTCATATAACGGTTAGCAGTATTTAGAAAGACGTTAGAAAGACGTAGACGGTAATAACGATTGCGCTTTACGTAAATTGCGAACGTATACCGCAAAACGTTAACGTTATTTTTGACATTTTTCATATGTCAACAGTTTGACAATTCAAAAAAGTTTGAGTGTGATTTGACCGAAATAAGATGATGAACTGATTCTTCAATATCATCGTCATTTGCACCACCTAAAATTGCAGCTTCTACCATTTCGTTCCTTTTTGACACTACTTGTCAAGTTTGCATTGTCTTTTAATAACGTTAACGCCTAGATAAATTGCAATAACTTTAAATCACTATGCCGTTACAGCATAGCGTTATTTCAGAGCGCAATCATTTATTAACCTATTACTTAAATAAAGGTTGAATGCAATATCTCTCTATTAACTAATAACGCTTAGTTTTCGAGATACCAGACCAGTCTTGCTTTTTCATGAATTCTAATGAGAAGTCACAAATATTGACGAATGCACAAGTCTGAATAAAATTACCCATATATGGTTTTCGTAACAGCTTGTATCCAGTTTGTTATATTTGGATTTTTCTAAAATAACGGTGTTTCTGTTTTCTTTAGGATCATCTGTGAGAACACCTCAGAATGGTAACGTATTCTTTCTTTCGCGTAAGCTGTCAGTCATTTTTATTTTCTTTGACGTCCTGACACGAAGAGCAAGACTGATGTTTTAATTTTTGAAACAAATTATTTAACGACATACTTTATAGCCATAATAGGAAACTGTGCTTGTTACTAGTTCGTTAGAACTAACTTTTCTCGAGGATTCAACAGTATGATATTTAATAAATCGTATTACCCGGGCGCCGTTGCGTCACGGTTTTATTCTGGGCACTCTGCTCTCTCATTGGCCGGCCAATGAGCAGGCTCCGTTCGTGCCGCGTTCGGTCCCAACTTTCCGATAAATAGCTAACGCCGGCCGAAATTCGTTCATTTTCATTCACGCTCTAAACGTGTTCCTTTCCTTCAGTCCTCTCTTCTCCCTCTACAAAAAAGACTGCGGCTCCGTAAAAACGAGCTGGACAAAAAGACGATGCTCGACAAGCGGGAAGAGGTATCAGTCCACAAATCGACACCGGCCCCGAAGATGGATTCGACAGTTCGACCCAGGTAGTAAGAATTGAAATGCAGAATTTTTATTGCGCTTCGTCTATTTTCTGGAACTTCTGTCATTTTGTTTTTATTATACGCTTTAACTACCTCGTACACTTTAGTAATTGAACTCTGCTCAAACGTCTTCAATCGGGCGAGTCTTGACAACATTAGGATTCATAAAATCGATTTTCTTTCAAAGTATAAACTTATTTGGGGGCTAACCTCTTGTCTTTTTCTAAGTCGCGATAACAGCTTTTGGTACGTTTTCCTTCTTCGTAACATTTTATTATCGAATTGTTCCGACTCTTTCATTGCAGATTAATTACAAAATACTAACAACTTAAGACAACACATCAAACCTGTTCTTTCAATAAACCATAAACCATCATGGTTCTTTTGGGAACGTTAGTATTTTAACGGTAGATTATTGCAAAGTACAGAGAATTTTGATTCAATTTATCCCAATTGTTGTTGTTGATGTCCCAATTAATAATACGAGTATGGCACAAGGATCAGATACCTAAACAGGTTTGAAATAATCTGCATTCACTGTATATCAAAACAAAGCGCAATAAACAGGTTATTTCATTTCAAATGTAAAGGAAGTAATGTTCCTAGAGTTTAGGCGGACCTTCAAGACCTTTTAAACGGAATTATATATGTAATTCCAAAAAAAAAAATCAAGTACCGTTGATCTTGTCATTTGCTGTAAAAAACATTAACTTACAATTACATAATTGTTATAAAACGTAACTGGGTAATTTCATTTGATCCAGGTGTCGGTCAATGTTAAACCACAACAAAAAAGAGAGTAGACCCTCACCTGTCAGCTTCGAGACTTTCACGATACGCTTCGTCTTGTTCCCACTTGACCAACTCTCTCTCCGCCCTTTCCTTTTCTTCGACGATCTCGACTCGCTGATGTTCGGTGAACACTTCCACTGCTTCGATTAAACTTGACAATAATTCATTGACCCCCACGTTACCTACGAACCGTCGAACAAATCGAAATGTCAAATTTTCAAATTGAATTTTTTACCATGTATGACGCTAAAAATGTCCGTCGACGACCGAATTCTCATTATCAGGACCAAAGCCGGCAATCTGTCGACCGGGATGTTGCGTAGACTCATGGCCGCGGTCGCCCCTAAAGCGTTGTTGACGTAAGTTTGTAACCGGGAACGATTTGATTCGAACGTGAGATCCCAACCCCACAGTATAAAATTCGTTTCGAACATTTGCATGACGCTTTCGTAACCCAGAAGTTGAGTACAAAAGACATTTGTTAAAACGCTGGAATCATGATGAAGGTATATCGCCAGGATTTTCCTCTGCAATTAAGTACGAACAGTTACAGTCGAAACCGAGTTAATTGACATACTTCCGCCGCCGGCTTGGAACAAGCCTCTTTAATCGCTTCCTCCAGAGTGCTCTGATAAAAAGCGGGGTGAACCGGACCGTATCTGTTTGTGAACTGCTCTGAGAAGCTTATACTACCCACGATCTCGTCTTCTATGTGGTCTGGAACTGTCACACAAATTAGAAATACCGGAGATCTGCACCGCAGACGGTGCTTACTCAACGGTTCGGTGCGTTTCGATGGGATGTTATCGACGAAATATTCATCGTCGACGTTGAAACTTTCCGAAGCGTCCTCGAACTCGTCGTCGTCGCTGTCGATCTGAACGATGTTGCTGTTGTTCTGCTTCTTCTCTTTGTTGTGGTTGACAGGACACGAACGTTTCACTGTTAGATCGTGCTCGGGATAGCTGGAAAGTCGCATTAGCTTCGACAAGGTGGAAGAATCTTCGACTTACTTGATTCCAGACAGAGCCAGCATCGTCTGGTCGTCTATGTTGGGGGGCCAACCACTCCAAATTTGATTGCGAACGTGAATGCTTGTGAGTGTGTAGACGTCTCCTTTTACTTTCAGTATGCTCTGCGTGCCTGGATATTTGAGATTGTAGGTTGCTTCCTCACACTTTATGTTCAAAGTGTATTTGCCGGTCAATTTCTCTTGTACTTCTAAGCTGCAAAAATAGATGTTTATGGCGATGCGACAGGGAACTTCCAAAATACGTCAAAAAATATTCATAGTTCAGTTAGCACAATTTCTACGTAATAAAGAGAATACCAAATAATGAAATATATATTCCCTTGTGACCATTACAGCAAAAGTGAATATTTCCATCTCGGCTTAGTGGATTTTTTTTTAAATATACCTATTCATGATTTAAAAAACTATAATCTAATAAAACAAACAAAAAACGATACATAAAATAATTTATAATTACGTTAAAAATTAAAAATAAAAGTGAACACGTGATCCCTAGATAAGTTAATTTATTATTTGCACACTATAAAGAGCCGTTTCCCTATCACCCACTCTATTAACATGTCAGAATTATTCTATAATTAGCAACATTTTTGTTATCGGTGAAAATTGGTCATGCATTTAACATATTTATCAATGGAAAAACACTATATTCACATAACATAAGTATGTACATAAACTTCGATAAATATTTAACAGGGTAATGGACCAGTAACACATTTTTTTAATTTTTTTTTAGAAAATACTAAATTTATTATGGTCTATAGGAAATAAAAACACTATAAAGGTTAACCTGAATTATACCAAGCAGTTAAAGCGGTTAACTTAATTAATTAGCTGATGGTTAAACATTACAACAAAATTATCCGGTTAACCGGTTAAATGAATTTATGAATCAATTAAATAGGTAGGTGAATATATTTAAAGAATTTCATGGTGTCTGTATTGTTGTTGAACTAAACTGACCAATAGCCAGTTAACTACATAACCAGTGCGATTCTGTTTCCAAATAGTTATAATATCGGTCGTTACATTGAAAATTGGTTGTTTTAAATATTTTTTTAAAAATTAGAAAATCACTTCCGAATCAAAATTTAAAAAAATCAAGTTAATTTAGCAAATATATACTTGTAGAGATCATCAACTTCCTTTAAGAAATCAACAAGCTCTTTAAAAATCATTTTAAAAAATCGATCGTTAAAATAACGATCGCTAAATCATAACAATGTGTAAATGGAATCGCAGATTATAATATAACGGACTTAACCATCAAATAATTAACTAACCAGTTAAGCCATGTAGCTCTATTATATTATCGTACATTTCATTTATTTCTACCTAACTTTAGTAAATAATTATCGTTTTCTTAAAAAGAGAAAAATATGCAGCAACTATCGTATTAAACATCTGATATTTTTTATCATCTCTTCAAGGAGCGTTGACATTCGTGCGCAAATACTTCAAAATTTTAAAGTACTAAGCAGTAACTCCAGAAAATAAAATCGCTTTGTAGTAAATATTCTATTGAACTAAATGTATCATTTACTTGATAAAATCTAGTTATAATCAGGTCGGTTAATTCAGAAATTTTCAAAATCTCTTCATAACGGACAATTTTTCTATTAAGAACAAAACTTTTGGTCCATAAAGTATTCGTCTTATATAGGCTCCATCTTATGTACAAAATTAAAAACATATCCTTTTGTTCCTTAAAAAAATGTTACAGGTTACAATTTTTTTTTGTATATACAGATATGTAATTGGAGATACCACTACTCGTAGAAGTTATTGTAAATGTTCAAAATCCAATTTTAATCCCTGGTGCCGATCTTCACAGCAAAATTCGTATTTTGATATTGTTCGTGATTGTCAGTAGTTTATTGTTTCAATATCATTTGTGTTTTATTATGTTCTAAATTTTGCTGAATTAAAAATAAATAAATTATTGCTTTTTCCACTTGTTTTTAACAAGTTCTTTCATTTCCACGACACTTTATTTAAGACTTCAAATTTTGCGTTAAAACTCGGAACATAAAGTCAAAATCGTATTCTGAACTACTTTTTCTAATAACTTCTTTTGACATTTCCACTGTGAAGCAAAATATCAAAGATTAGATCTATGTATTTGCGAGACGCGAGATGTACCTCGATAAAATTCTACCATTTTCTACGATTTGTGAAAAATTTAAAAATACGAAATAATATCAAACTGTATTCATCTTAAGTGTTACACTCTATAAATTGGACCGTTGGAATATTTTTTGTTATAAATTTAACCGAACGTGAACATAAAATGATTTTCCTTGATTAAATTATTTGAAGAGAACCAAAAAAAAAAGTGCCCATATTATGATTTGACTACAGTCAGATAATTCCTCATATGTCAGATTTATCAAATATGTACAATACAAAAATAATTATTCTGTTACTTTCAAAAGGACGCTTAATTAATACTTATGGACTTTCAACCAACATGTTGATTAATAAGCAAATTAATAGTTTTCAATTTCTTTCAAGTTTACTTCAGATTTATAAAACATATAATTATCTGACTTATTAATAGTTCAAGTCTAAGTGACGTCAGCAAAATAGCGAGAAGACTATATATAGTAAAGCATCTCCCCATGACAAAGCATATTTTGACTAGTATTATTTTTTCATTAACAAAAAATCAATATTGTTTTAACCCAGCAAGAAATTTGTTTTTCATGCACATAAAAATAAACAAATAAAAAAACTTACTCATCCTCTGCTGTAAATCCTCCCTCCGATGGCTTGAGTGTTAAATGCAATGAACTTTCTTGTGGCAGTTGCAATGCAGAAAATGGAGTATTCTCATACTGACTCATCCTTGCCCATCCAGACAAAAGCTGGCGACAAGGTGACACCTTCAGTTCTTTGAATAATCTCAATTTTAGATCAGCTGTAAAGAAATATTTTATAAAAACTTGTGACTCATTATTCCTCAGTAACTCACAAACTGTTGCCGATTCTGGTAGTTCTATCGTAATAATTCTATCACAATATTGTATAGTAAATTTGAGCATCTTGGTTAAATTATTTCTTACAGTAGAAGTAGATGGTTGGTCGTTGGTTTGATTGTTGGGTACTGGCGGATGCCCAACATTATTGCCAACTTCCATCATATCAGTGGCTGTTTCGATGGGACTTGATGGTACATTTATGTAATCGTCGACTACCATAACGTCGGGGTCAGACCGAGGTTGGAACGACTGACTGTCAGGTGGCATAACACGACTGACTGCACGCTTTTCACACAAAACCATGTAGTCTTTAAAGAATTCGATTTTTGTAAAATACTTACTAGTAAATCCCAGTTTGTTTCATCGAGATGGTAAATTGCTTCGGCAACATCTTCGATTCCAGTGCAAGCCTAAAACAATGGAAAATTGTGCAAGAAAAATACTGATTGTCATTCTTCTAACCTGACTCAATTTTCAATTGATTTTTATCATTGATTTTATAAATACTAATGTTAAAAGAGTTACCTGGAAATCTGCGAGAATTTCTTCTCTATTTTCAGACATAATCACAACAACGTAAAATATTTATTTCACGAGGGACAATTGGACAATACGTTTCTAATATTAGGGAAAAACACTACCTGTCAATTCCCAAGACGTCTACAAAACATCAAACACTACGCATGCGCCGCGCTAAATTCAAACACAAACCACCTAACGATTTTTCTCTAACAAGAAGACTAGAATTCTAGTCTTCTTGTTCTCAAGTTATAAAATGTAATATAGTGGAACGTTCGTAAATATAAATACATACTACAAAGTAACTCTCTTTTACGCATTTATATATTTTTATAAATATACATTGTTTGGGCTAATTGACAACTTCGTTTATTCTTACATTCAGTTTGTTTTATTAAAAACATCTTGAATTTTGTGTATAAATACTCATTGCAGTTATACAATTCTTGCTATATTTTGTAAATTATAAATTTTTATAAGATTTAAGGAAGATTTATAAGAGTTAAGATATGCAACACACCTTCTCATTCTATGCAAGTGACAACATCCGTAGAATGTATAGTACTTCAGACTTCAGAGACAGAATGACAGACATTCTGTGATTTTTGAGGTTTGTGTTCTGTGATTTTTAGTTCTATTCATCTATTCTGGGTTCTATTGTTCTATTGCTGTCTGTAATTCTGTGATTTGTGCGTATTAGATTAGTAAATTAGTAATCCGTGTTTGTGCGTGTAATGGAAACACGATAAGAATAAGTGGATTGTAAAATATAAACGTAAATGTTATTCAACATTTCTTCATTTTTACAATAATTAACAAGTTTCAAAAAATATAACTTTATTGTGAACTATTTTGTTGTGTACAGTTTTGACACTAATTAAGAACAGTAAATAAACTGATGGTGCGAAATTTGATTAAAATAAATTTTTCAGCTAGAACAATTTGTAGAATTGTCAGTGTGTTCGACTACATTAAATGTTTTTGTTACCATTGAGTGTGATTTTAGATTCTGATCACGCTGGTCTTCATCTGCTGGTATCACGCCATCATTTTAGACAGACACTTTCGAGAGTTCCAAGATTTACACATTTGTGACTGAATTTCGCATGGAAAATGCCGTTCAGTGCTGACACAATTGCTGCACAGAAAGTGCAAGAACATCTAAAATCACTTTATCAAATGGTTCACGAAGTAGAGAAAAAACGCCAACAAAGTGATCAAGGTATAAATAACATTATCAAGTTTCAAACTGGCCAAGATGAAAAGTCTAGTCAACATTATCAGGTAAATAACACAGTTACAGTTATTGCCCTGCAAATGCATGACATTCACAAAAAATGTAGTAACATGTTCCAAAAAAATAGCAGTAATTAGGGGGTATCAACATTTTTCGGTCTGGTGTTGGCGTTAGAGATTCATCTATAGGTGTAGAGGTTTCAGCAAGTGTTAACTGAAAGATATCAGTATGTCTCATGTGATTTTGACAACTCTGCTTACCATAATGACTGCAAGAGAATGTATTAAAAAAAGAATGTCATAACCTTTTATCATGACGGATGTTTATGTTCCACTATTAGTTCAAATTCAGTTACACTTTTTTATTGTCTTCAAAAGAAACAAAATTATAAGATGAAAATTAAACATTGACAGCGTCAGTGCAATATCAATTTGGCATTTTTACGATAACGGTGATCTTCATCTGCCAGCACTACACCATCATTTTCAAAATGATTTTATAAAATCACTTTATCTAATGGTTCATGAAGTAGAGAAAAAACTTCAGCAAAGTGAACAAGATATACGTAACAAATATCAAACAAGAAGGACGAATGATATAACATCAAGTAAATCGGATAGTTACAGTTAGCGCCCATAAATTCTATCACATTCACAAAAAAAATTGTAACATGTTCCAAAAAAGAGGCAGTAACTGGGGGGCCCCTTCGATCTGCGTTGCTGTGGCGGTGGCTTTGGCGATATGTCTGTAGGTGCAGGAGTTTCAGCAAATGTTGACTAAAAAGATATCGATGGGTCTCGTGTGATTTTGTCAAGTCTACTTACCATAACGACTGCAAAAGTGCATATTACAAAAAGGATGTTATATCTTTTTGTCATGACGGATGTTTATGTTGCACTATTAGTTGAAATTCAATTTCGCTATATTATTATAAAGAAAGAAAAACAAAATTGTATTTCATTGGCACAATGAAAATTAAAAAATGACAGCGTCAGTCCAATATCAAACTGACATTTTTATTAGTCTTCGTCTGCTGGTACTTTTAGACATTTTCGAGGGTTCCGAGGATCACACATTTGTGATTGATTCTCGCTTTGAAAATGTGTATCAGTGCTGACACAATTGTTGCACAGAAAGTGCAAGAACGTCTAAAATCACTTTATCAATCAAACGGTTCACGAAGTAAAGAAAAACTCCAACAAAGTGATCAAGGTATAAATAACATTATCAAGTTTCAAACTGGCCATGATGATTATCAGGTAAATCACACAGTTACAGTTATTCGTCTTCATATCTAATACATTCGCAAAAAATCTGGTAACATTTTCCAAAAAAATAGCAAAAATTGGGGGGGTTGATTATTTGTCGGTCTGGTGTTGGCGTTAGAGATTCATCTATGGGTGCAGGGGTTTCAGCAAGTGTTAACTGAAAGATATTGGTGTGTCTCATGTGATTTTGACAAGTCTGCTTACCATAATCACTGCAAAAGTGTGTATTAAAAAAATAATGGCATATCCTTTTATCATGATGAATGTTTATGTTCCACTATTAGTTCAAATTCAGTTTCACTTTTTTATTGCCTTCAAAAGAAACAAAATTATAAGATGAAAATTAAACATTGACAGGGTGAGTGCAATATCGAATTGACATTTTTGTGATAACTGTGATCTTCATCTGCCAGCACTACACCATCATTTTCAAAATGATTTGATAAAATCACTTTATCTAATGAAGTTCATGAAGTAGAGAAAAAAATTCAGCAAAGTGGACAAGATATACATAACAAATATCAAACAGGGTAGGACGAATGATATAACATCAGGTAAATCGGATAGTTACAGTTGGTGTCGCGAATTCTATCACATTCACAAAAAAATAGTAACATGTTCCAAAAAAGAAGCAGTAACTGTGGGCCCCCGATGTGCGTCGCTTTGCCGGTGGCCCTGGCGATACGTCTGTAGGTGCAGGAGTTTCAGCAAATGTTGACTAAAAAGATATCGATGAGTCTCGTGTTATTTTGTCAAGTCTGCTTACCATAGCGACTGCAAACCTGCATATTACAAAAAGGATATTATATCGAGCGATAATTTAAAAAATAAATCGAGTTTGCTTTGGAGCCTATGCTATAGCATGGGTTGCCATAGGTAACACGCCGACTCGATTTATTTTTTAATTGATCGCACCGTATCTTTTTGTCATGACGGATCTTTATGTTCCACTATTAGTTGAAATTCAGTTTCGCTATATTATAATGAAACACAAAATTGTATTTCATTGGTACAATATGACAGCGTCAGTCCAATATCAAACTGACATTTTTACTAGTCTTTATCTGCTGATACCTACTACGCCTTTATTTTAGACATTTTAGAGGGTTCCGAGGATCACACTTTGTGATTGATTCTCACTTTGAAAATGTGTATCAGTGCTGGCACAACTGTTGCACAGAAAGTGCAAGAACATCTAAAAGCACTTAATGAAATGGTTCACAAAATAGAGTAAAAACCCCAACAAAGTGAACAGTATAAATAACATTGTCAAGTTTTAATTGGTGTAGTCAACATTATCATTATCAGGTACGTCACAGAGTTAGAAATATTAGGTATCTTGAAATTTAAGATGTGGGCAAAAATGCGATACACATCTGTGAGTGCGGGAGCAAATAATGTTACCTAAAAAGATACCAGTATGTCTCATGTTAACGTCTGCTTACCATAATGACTGCAAAAATATATTTAAAAAAAAGAACAACTCACTACGTTGAACATTTATGTTCCACTATTCTTTTAAATTTAATTTCGCTTTTTTATAGCTTGGGAAAGAAACAATTTTTTTTTGACTGCTGAAATAAAAATTGAACAATGCAATATCAGATTTGCATTTTCAATAAGGAATTTCAAAAATATAAACAAAAGTTTCAATTTTATGGGGCAATTAGGAAAGTGTAATTTATGTATATTTTTAAATAAAGTAAATAAACAATTATACAGTGAACAAAATTCAAAATAGGGTTATGTAATTTTTTTAAGAAAACCGCTCGGGCAGGTGGATTTTATTTCGAAAAATGCCATCCTGTGACGAAATTTGTTTAAATGACGTCATTGGTTTTTGTTCAGTGACGTCATCACCTATTTTTTTAAATGACAACCCCCACCTTTTTCTTCTTTTTCTGATAGACCTTTCTACTACCTAAATGACTAATTTAAAAAAACGGTAACTTACATAACAATTTTTTTGAGAAAATGATAAATTTTATTTCAAAAATTTAATTGAATTTTTAATGTAAAAACAAAATGTTAATTGACCTCAAACAAAAATAAATAAACAAACATCTAAGGTTAACAATAAAATTTAATGCAAATTTTGAAATTGCGGGAGGACAACCATTTGGCACTCATCGACACATTGTACACAGCGCTCAGTAATGTCACGGCTTATTTGTTCCATTTCAGCCAGAATTATCCGCCGTAAATCTTCAAAATTGTTTGATCTATTAAAATAAAGCTTCGATTTTAAATATGTAACGCCCTAGAAAAAAAGATTACATTAAAAATTAAATTACATTTTTGAAATAAAATTTGTCATTTTCTCAAAAAAAATTATGTAAGGTACCAATTTTTTTTCATGCATCGTTTAGATAGTAGGAAGGACTATTATGTAGAAAGAGAAGAAAAAAGTGGAAGTTGTCATTTAAAAAAGTTGGTGATGACGTCATTGCGCAAAAACCAATCCAATGACGTCATTTAAACCAATTAATACTAAAGCCCGGTTTATTCACCTTCAAGTAACTTTAATTGGACGGTAATTACCATGGATCTACCAATAGCAGATTCTAAATCATAGCAACTACTGGTCAGATAAATTTACTCGAAGGTGAATAAACCGGGCCTAAATCTTTTAATTATTTCCCTAAAATATTAAAGTGTTTACAATCCCCAATTATACTGATACGCCAAATTTGGTCGGCTTTATTATTTCGCAAAAAATTAACTTTTGTCAGGGTGGAAAATTATTTCTCCACTGAATTTTTCCTTTCTAATCTTTAACGTGTATTGCACAGTTTTTACATTTCCTAAAGCAGTAATTCATTTTTTTCACGTCCGTTAAAAAAGTTTATAAAGGACACGTTTGTTTCATCGCGCTGGAAGCGTGAAAAAAAGTGTCATAGCGTTTCATTTTTTCACGCATTTGAATGAAAAAGTGTCGTAGCGTGTCATTTTTTAACACAAAACATAGAAGACTGACTTTGCTATGACACTTGACATTTGTCAGAAATTAGAACGCATTAATTTTGCAATTTAGTTCTTACTTGAGTTCTTTGTATTAAGTATTAGTTTTTTTTCGTAGAGGGATCCCTCTACGGTTTTTTTTGGTATTTGTGTGCTCGCATAATAGAATCTGACAGTATCTGAAGTAGATAGTTCTTGATTTTTATTACGGGCGTGAAAAAAATGTATGCAATATGCAACTTGTTTCGCTCGTGCGGAAAATTTTCCTTCTGGTAAAAAAAAAGATTTACTTTACTAACTTGTTACATAAATAACTACGGTGTGATCAAGAATGACTGAGTCTGTTGGTAACAATGAAATTTGTCAAATTTGAAATTTACCATCAAAGGTTCATTCTTGTAACAGCATAAATATAGCCGGCATAACCAAAAATGTTTTTTTTTCACGATCGGGAGTAGAAATCAACTTTTCGGATGTCAACATCGTGACAGAAGTTGAGCATTTTCATTTCATATTTGCTCCCTAGGGAGTTTTTATTTTTTTGACAGTTGTGACAAAAATCTAATGGGAGTTTTCATTTTTTTGACTGTTGTGACAAAAATCTAATTGTGTTGTCAAGGCAACTACTAATTCCATTAAATTCATCGAAAGATGACAACTCATTTGTCATCATTTTTGTATTCTTAAAATTTGAGATTTTTGTGCTGTTTCTACTCCCTACCGTGAAAAAAATAGTATATATACTTCTGGAGAGAATGCTCATTTTTCCCTCGGTGCTTTGTAGCCCTCGGGCTACAAACTGCACCTTAGGAAAAATCATGCATTTCTCTCCCTCAATATATAATATACTATTAATGTCGTCTCAAGTTAAAAAATCCGGTCAGTGCCAATTACGAGACAAAAAACACCAGTACTTTTCAATTGTTTCATTGCCAACAGATTCAGTCATTGTTGATCCCATTGTACCTATCGGGTGTTTTTTAAATTTCACCTCATAGTAGGCGTTGAAGAGTCGATTGGGAACGCACCATACGGGTTACGGATCACGGATCAGCTGTTTAACTCTTACGTTTTACACGCGTGTTGCGTTCACACCCTTGAACGCCAACTTTGAGGATAAATTTAAATGAACGCACGATATGTGTATTCCGACGCTGATTCTTGACAGTCATTGTTAAAACTAAGAATTCCTTTAACAAATTAACCCTTTGTTTATTACACGAACTGATACACATAAAATGAAGTTTTCACAAAATTTTAATGTTCATTGCTTTTTTTTAAGAGAGAAAGGAGCACAACATTAACTGTTTATTAATAACTTTTATTGGATAAAGAACATGCACGTAAACACTTTTTTTAAATAAAATTTAGAAAGTAGGTAATGGTAATAGAGACGATGATCACCCAACGAAAATTACTGAACAGGATTGGCGGAAAAGCATTTAAACGATTTCGAATTGGCAGACGGGGATAAAAACATAATGAAACTAATTTTTTTGACTAGATGAAACTGAAAAGTTTGTACAAAACGTCGATATCGCAAGCCGAACAGGAAGAGGATTTATTACGACAGGCGCTCCAGAAAATCGCAGAAATCCGCAACATCAAGAACGAGCGAAGAATCCAGGCGAGAAATGCGGGAAACAAAGAGTCCATCCGCAGGGGCACTTGGATGAAGATGCTGCTGAGTTCGGCACAAACTTTGCCCCTTTTCGTGGGCAAAATTGATGAGAAACCGCCTCCTTTGTGCGGGGCCATTCCAGCCGATCCCGGTTACGTGGCGAAAGTGGGCGACATGGTTGCCGCTTTGGTCAAAATCCCGGATGGGGACGGTGAAAACTGGATTCTAGCGGAAGTCTTTAGTTACAATCACACCACGAATAAGTACGAAGTCGACGACATTTTGGCGGAACAGAATCAAAAAGGGAGGCATACGCTCAGCAAGAAAGGAGTGGTGCCGTTGCCCTTGATGCGAGCGAATCCTGAAACAGACCCTTCAGCTTTGTTCGCACAAGGGACTGTTGGTGAGTTACATGCGGGGCGGCAACAGAAAATTATTCATAATTAGAATTTTTTTTTCCAGTAATGGCTCTTTATCCCACTACCAGTTGTTTTTACAAAGGCATTGTTAACAAGCCTCCTGCTACCCATACAGATGAATATGAGATTTTGTTCGAGGATGCGACTTACCCGGAAGGTTACAGCCCTCCATTGTACGTGGCTCAGCGTTATGTCATAGCCATTAAACAAAAGTCCAAGCAGACTTGACATTATCTTTCAGACAACATGTCTGACTCTGAAACTTCAGCTTTTATGGAATAAATTATGGTTAAACAATAAAGTACGATGTAGGAACGCAAGGATAGTTTTTTTACAAGACCCAACTTCTCTCTTTATGCTTTACCAATTTATTATTCATTTTTACATTTACATGAACTTTTTTACATTTTTGTTATTTTCTAATCTAACTTTTAAAAAAATGGAACTCCTGAAAAAAACAGGCTGAAGGTACCTGTAATGTTGCAACATTAAAGATCAATATAAAAGAAAAATTCACACCCTAACAAGATGGCCCTTTTTGTCATAATAAACTCAATACAATTACCAGTTGCTCACACAACTAGAGAAAATCATAATTAGCTTTATTATGACTTTCTCTACTGCTGTTTGAGTATATAATTTTTTTTTTATGAAAATGACTTCACACATCCACACGAAAATTTTGACACCCACTCAAAGAATTCATACATGTTAGCTTATCTAAATTTTATGGGGAAATAAAATAATTAACTTTTTTTTGTTAAAAATTTACAGGTTTTTTTTTTATACGCGTCACTTCTTTTTTTCTTGTTTCTTTTGTAACTATTTTTCTTTGTCCAAAATATCAGAGTGATAGAATAATGAGAGGTGTTACTTAAACAAAAATGTAATAATGATGTTCCTTATATTTACCAGGCCCGTCAGTATGGTGAAAAATATCCACCTCGTCTGTAACTCCTAAAAATGTAGACATCAGTTCATTAAGAAACTTCAGTAATTACTTTACAATTAATAAAACAGAAACAATACTGCAAAAGAAAAAGAAAAATTATATTGTTTCATGTTTTTTTTTTGTTTAATGGAGACTAGAAAACAGTACCTTGGCCTACGCATGGGCCTGTACCCAGCGTAATATCCCCGGCCGACTCCTCGAGCCCCGCGAAATGTCCCTCTGCCTCTCGGCGGTCGATTCGTGGTCGAAAGTCCAGGTCTGTTAGTCCTCTTGGGCATCACCTAAGTAAGAGGCGGATAATAACGACATACTCAACGTGTATCCCAATTAATAAGTCAAGATAAAAAAAAAATCAATTCCATCATAAATCAAACTCCCATATTAATTCTAACGCCAATTACTAAAATGTGTGTCCTGAAAGCAAAGTCTCACTTTAATTTGTCTTCCTCTGAACAAAGACTCGTCCATCGCCATTGCTGTCTGCACAGAATCTCTGTCCCCAAATTCAATATACGCGAAACCTTTTGGATGGCCATCATACTTGTTACAAAGGATTGTAACGCGGTTTATCGAACCACAGCCATGGAAGTGTTGCTCTAGTTCTTCAGCCGTCGCACCGTAGTCTACATTACCGACGTAAATACTGCGGTTGTCGACTTCCATCTTTTCTTCCAGAGACATGTTTAGAGGACTGGCTAATAAAAATAATGATTTATTTTGAAATAGGGCGATCTGCGTTTGTGGTACATACTGAGTCCAGGAGGACTTCCCATATTCATTTGTTTGTCAACTTCACTCTGGAGCTGTTTCAGTTTTTCAGCTTCCTCTTCCATCTCTCTGACTCGAGCCTTGATCGCTTCGAGCTCGGGGTCGTCGCCGCCAGTACCGTCTAAGTCTGTGTCGTTCAAAAGGGCGTCGTCGTGCATACCATTTGTTTCATCTAAAGAGTCTAAGTGATCCTCTGGACCTATTCCTAGATCTTCATTGTCTGCCATAGCTGAAAAAATTATTAACATAACCACATATTAAAACACCACCTTGATAACTTTTCCGTTGCAATAATAACAGCTTTTGCTTTGATGAATTGGATAGGTCATAAGTGCACACCTAGAGATTATACGTAGGTAACTGTTCTGCGTGGTTTTGTGCAGCGGAACTTTCTCAAAATGTTCCGATTCCCAATTGAACTTGGATTAAGGAAAGTCTGTACTTACTTCATGTAATCTGTTATATGTGAAGAATATTATTTCGAGTATATTTTTTGACAAAAACGCCACTAAAACACACCATCCAAAAGCCTTTTTGATAACCGGCAAATAGAAGAGTCGGCTTGTCTAAAAAAAAAATGGCGTCGCAAATTGTGGCCAACACTTATGGCATCAGAATTGCCAACAACGGCAAGAAATTACACTATGAAAAGCTACCCAAATTCAAAATAAATAAATAAACACATAACATAAACAAATAAACAATCCTTTAGCCGCAAGCGCAATAGTAATTCAAGAAAAATTTTCATACAGTTCTATAAATCTAAACAAATAATGCGTTTTATCATTTATAATTTAATATTAACTGAGATCAGCAAAATCAGGAAAAATTCAAGGCGAATTCGTACCTGCGCTAATTGTCAGCCAAATGTTGATTATTTGAAAATCTTCTGCACAATATAAAGAAAAAAAAACTCTTATTACTGGTATTATTACTGACAAAGTTTACAAACATATCAAACTGCAAGGACTGAATAAACCTAGAAATACCAATGAAAGCACTAACGCCAAACTTAAAATAAATATGTATTTTCTGGTTGATTGATTGATTGATAACTTCATTAAAATTCAAATATTATTACTCTTACTCTAGTGTCTAGTATTTTTTTTCTTCAGCTGAATTTATTCTTGGGAAATACTCTTCTAAGTAAACTGACGAAACGCCAATTTTGTTTAAAGCGAATCGATGTGTCCGTCTGTCTTACGTCATTTATTACCAATAAATAAATCAATCTGCTCTAGTTTTTGTTAGAAAATAAAAAACACCGGGAAAAACGTTTTCTTGCAAATGCAAAAATGGCTCATCGACAGATATAATCTTGTCAAAAATAAATTACTCCCTATGATTCAGGGATATTCGTTACTACTAGTACGGTTGGCTTCAAAAAAAACGGGAACCGTCAGAAAAAGTTCTGTCAGATATGATTAAATTTTTATAGTTTGAAACGGCCTTTTAGAGTTTAGGTTAAAAAACTGCACGCACTAATGTGTCAGAATTACTACTGTCAAACGGACACAAATTGACATAAATTGATAAATTAAATTTCCAATTCACATTAGGTCAGATTTCAATTCCCGTTTTTTTTTGAAGCCAACTGTACAGGGTATTTCACGAGTACACGAGTGATAATGAGCCCGGCGGAATAGAAAATGCAACCCACAATACATTAGGAGGAAAAGCCGGATATTTATCGCCCCTTATTTTTTTTGTGTTTTTCATTTTGCGCAATATGTTTACATTTTTAAATTACAGTAAAATATTTATTTATTATTTTATAAAGATTTTTACCCAATTTAAGTAAAAATCTTTACCACAACATAGATTACAATTTACATTGGATGCATCTGTAATAATTACCGCATCCTAATGCTATCACAAGAACGAACGAGATGAACCGAAAACGAAAAATGAGCCGGCGAACTCGTAATTAATAAATTCAATAAAATTATACAGGGTGTTTGAAAATTGCTAGTACAAAAAAATACTGGTAATTGGTGATGGTGAGTTAGTCATCGGCAAAAAATTTTTTTAATAAAAGTCCTCTAGTTTTCGAGATAAAAATTACTAAAAATTGGATTAAAATTGTTAGTACCATTGTTAGTTGCCAAAATCTTGCAAAAAAATATTTATTTTTCATATTGTTGTATAGTCCTTCATTATCACGCTTGGTTACCAAGGTTTAAAAAATACTGCCCCGCCTGAGGCCTAAAATATGCTGGGATAGGGTTACTTTATCCCTTTGTTTAAAAAAATTAAAAATTGGTTTTTTGGATTTCTTAGGGCTTCTAGATGCCACAGTTTTTTTTTTGTACTAGCAATTTTCAAACACCCTGTACAGATATGCAGATTGTTGCAAACTGGAGAAAAAAATTTACGAGACAATCCTTCACGCATTTTAAATAATTTTCTAATGAGATGATACAAATAACAATTTTTTATTAGGATATTGTTTGTAATTTTTTGTTTCCAAATAAGAACTTTACAACTTTATATTAAAAAAAATGGGTTCTCTGACATACTTTAACTCATTTATATTTTTGAATCGTCTGTAGACTTGTACGTCTACAAAAAAATCCTATTGTAATAACTGTGACAAGGTGAATTAACAACTTGTCGCAGCACCTCCGGTCGTATATTATGTAGTTTTTTTGATCAAATGGTATTTTACCAAATCGTTCGATAAAAAAGACACGTCTGAGTCGCCGCCCTTTGAATATTTATAATTGGATGCACTTGACACATATGTATTGTTAATAATAAATAACAATAAAATGGCGCGAGATGCCGGATATAGCCTCGTCGATTATTCCACTCCTCACCATTTCTAGAGGAAATTTCCTTGATTTTGTTTGTCAAGAATCCTTATTAAAATCCTGCTGTAACTTGACTTAGGTTATGGTGGAATATGTTAAATTAAATCTGATGGCATTGATTCGAGGGTCACTCACTAACCTTTTATACCCACACGAAAGGTGGCCGCCGGATATCCTTCCTGAAGATTGACAAGACAAGTACGAGCTCTAATGATATGCGATTCAGATAAAAAAAAATGTTTACTCTCAATTCCTTTTACCGCCTGTGTTGTATTCAATTTATTACTTTTGGTATCGATTAATTTATAGATAGGCCCGTCGAGTAAACAACAAATAATTCTCAGAAGACCAAATGTAACCTATCTGAGATCCCTGAAGGACACAACAGATCCGGATTTTCACTTGTAAACACTTCCTAATCCTCCAGTTTCGTTGGCATTGTTCGTCGAAGATTTTATCGAGCGATCGTAAATGAATATAACATTTGGTTCTTTGAAAATGAAGCAAGATGCCAATAAAAAAACAATAAACGACGTTATTGCCTTTTCAACAGACAATCTTCAACAGAGAACAACAACTCGTACTGTGGAGCGGTTAACAAAAATCGTGACAAGTATTACACGCTCAGGTCATTTCTATAAATCTTCTGTTTCTCAGCGGTCATTTTACGGTAATGACATTTCCCACTAATAATAAAAATTAGACAATGCCAGAGAACTAAAAGCCTTCAGCTGGACTGAATTCTTGCTCGTATCTCGTCGTAAGGCTGTGATTTGGTGCCCCAATTTTTAACGCGACTGTAATCTACTTCCGGAAACCTTCCGGTACAGTCGGCGAGGTTAAAAATGATACGGACATTTCCAAAATAACAATGTTAAGTCCTGGAAATCCTTGTAACCACTCGACTGGAATAAACAATGCTGATAGGAAATAAACGTTATTCAAGTTACAATGTCAAGTTATATGTCTTGTATAGTAATTAATGTCATTATGTAATGTAATAGCTGCACACAAGTACAATAAATACATTTTATTTATTTATTTATGCTCGCGTTTTGTAGTTGTGGGTGAGCTCAATTTGGTATGTGGCCTAGGATTTTTTAGAATTGTTGACTTGAAAAAAATTAACAGGGACGAGTGTACTTTCTCTGCCACAAGAATTCAGCTGTCTTCTTTGACAAAAATTTTAGTCACGAAGCGTCTACACCGCTGCGAGAAATAGTGCGTGACTGAAGAATTTTCACTGTTTCAGGAAACACATATTTTTGTCTTATTTATGCGGTATGAAAAATATGTTTCTGCGTCAGAGCGATTAATTATTGCGTGAAGCAAAAAAACAAACTTATTTTGTTTTTGGGTGTACATTAAGATAAACAAATTAATTTATTTTTTTTTTTGTCTATGTTGAGAGATTTGGAGGATTAATTCATACGATTGTTTACACAAAATAGAAAAATAGAAAAACAGCGTAAATATAATTGTTCTTAATTTCACAATAGATATATTAAATAAATATGAATCATAGATTTTGTAATGACAATAAATTTTAAAGAATGTCAATAAAAATAATAGCAATTTGTCATAATGCTAAAAATATAAAAATCAATAAAACAAATCCGGTTGTAAAAATTCAATTAAGTATAAAAATAAACGTAAATTAAAGAAAAGTAGAATTTCGCTGTTGAAAGTAAGTATAAATTATTCATGTCCCTCTTAGGCAAGTACCTGTTCAGGATGAGCAAAGCGCCATTATTTCTAACAACGTTTTACATCTAAACATGTTAAGTAATTAGCTCTTTCTAAAGAACCACCGGGAATGGCGATATTTGCAATAAAAATAAATCTTAGAATGTAGAAGCAAAACAGAAGGATACAGCATTTAATTAGTTTTGCTCGTACAATCAATATTTTTGTTGTTAAGATGTTAATCTTTCAAGTTAACTCAACAATTTTCGTAGCCATTAATGGAGTTGTTCTAAGTTAATTAAAAATTGTTACGACAGTAAATCGGCTTAAAAAATTGTTTACCTTTAAATTTGATGTTAATAGGACTTGATAAGAAAAATCGAGTTCTGAAACCAAAACCTCAAACAAAGTCATTACTCAAGACTGAAATGGATATCTGAGGATTAAATTTTACAAATTATGATAAAACTGCGCCTTTTCAAGTATGATTCAAAACGATTCGCATCGATTTAAGGTTGTTTCAGGAATCTTGTCATTACTTGTCTTAAGCTAGTTTCTGATGATTTTTAATGGAGCAAGTAAAAGGCACACTAAATGGCGTAAGAGTATTCAAATGTACTTATTAATCATTTGTCAACTGTTCAGAAATTTTGCTTGTGTGCAAGACTTGCAAATTTATTGAGTATTTTATATGTTCATAAATTACCATTACATCTGACACTTTACTTAATTTCCACATTTTCATTTTTATTTTATTTTGTAAAGTGGAACAAAACTAGTGAAAAGTTGCTGAAAAAGTGTTGCATCATTTTCTGCGTTGGTCATGCAGAAGTTCACAATGATAGCTAAATCTTAATTGTCAAAAAAAAAATACAACACTGCTGAACAATTATCCTTTCATTGATCGTTATTAGGGGAAGACTTTTTTTCGTGTAAATTAAATGAATCGGAGGCACCGATCTCATCGATCTCACCGATCTCATCTAACAAGACTTTTCCAACTGTCTGACACGCTCTACATTATTTCATGAACTATTCCAGCATTTCAGGCAGTTCGGTAACATTCTGTAACAACTTCAAACTAAAACAGACAATTACACAAGACCGTGTAAACTTCCGGAAAAATTAAAACTACCGGAAACCTGTTAATATCCCTTATTGCTGAAAAGCTTAATTTTCAGCATGCTTTCTCCCCTGGAATCTTGTACAAAGTGTGTCTAAAAGAACGTATATCAAAAGTCCTGTGGAATTCTGCGACTCTATAATTTTATTGTATCGAACTATGTCAAGCTGTCAAATCAGATGCCACCAGTCAAATGTCAAATTATTAAATCTTAGGGTCAGTTGTGAGTTCGACGTCTTAGTTGTTCTGCTTGTGATTTTCTTCAGTTTTTCTATATTTTAATTACTTTTTATAATACAACAGTCTTTATTAAAAACCTGTCATTAATGGACTTACATAACCTCTGTTTTTCTATTTGGTACCACAATACGCTACAGAGTGGCAAAAATCAAACAAGTATATTCGAATTCCACAGGACTCTTGATATACGTTCTTTTAGATACATTTTGTACATTGTGAAGAGGTCTTTTGAAAAAAAAAATGAAAATTCTGTAGAAAAACTTACCTACTTCATCATAGTTTAGAGAACTAGAAAAAATATCTTATTACTTCTCAAGAGTAACTATTTTAAAAGCTCTTGGTGTAATATGTACTTTAAGAATAAAATTAGATGGAAATAAGGTTATCTCTAGATAATAAAAAGTGAACTGAATAATTTATAACAAATGTTTAAAAAAATACACATTCTTTCCTTCTAAAAGTGAAAAATACTCCCACCGATAAAAAAACAATTAATTAGTCAATAGGATGATAAGAACGAGCATCCAAGAGGTAATAAGCTAATCCGTTATAACAATTAAATGAGAAAATTCTGGAGAAACACTACAATTAACTAAAAAAAATGTAGTCTTTCACCAAGATAATGCTCTAGTTCCCACAGCCGCAATTAAAGTGGTCAGAATTTATCATTTGCATTTTGCACATTAGTTTGTTTGGTTATGTTGGACTTCTTATTTCCAAATGTTAACAAAGTTCCTACATGGGAAGAAAATTTTAATTAATAAAAAATTATTGTGAGTTTACAACACTGTTGAACCAGACACGTTGGTAATCGAGTTCAAAGAGCTCAAATACAATCCGAATGAAAATTGGCATTCTTAAAAAAAAATCAAAAAATTTGAATTTGTTGTCATGTTCCAAGTTTGCACTATTGAATGACGAATCTGTTACAAAACTAGTTATACCACGTACGTCTGATACACCTGATGCGCGTCTTATTGAATTTTGAGGAAAACTGCATTGACAAATGCAGAGACATCGCAAAACCTGGTCGCACTTGACCTAATAAAACAGCACGTGTGTTATATAACGTACAAATGGATTATTCGCCACATTATTAAAGACCTTGCGAGAAATCACAGATCACATCACATTCTCAATATCAAATTAATTAAATGGCGGTCATTTATTACCCTAGTAAGGATTTTTATTTATTACAAAGTACAAGACTTGTACTTAGTGCATGCAGCAATTAAAACAAATCAAATGTGTAGCTTGATGGCTGTCGCAGAAAAAGTACCAGTTTTTTGTAATTGCAGGTAATTGTTAAAAAATAGCGAAGGTTCCACGGACAAGACGTATACACCTTAAACTGTACTTATATCATGTCCAGGATTATTGAAGTGACGGCCACTCTATTTTAATGTTAATAAATTGGCAACCTTGTTCGATTTCCGGAGGCCACCAACTCTATTTCCGATTTAATTAAAATAAAAAAGTGCCGCAGAACCATATGTGTGGGGCTTATAAATCAAAATCTTAACGCTCCAGTTGACCACGTTAAATTAGCTACGATTTTTCTAGAATAAAAAGAACGTTGCTTCGAACTCCTCGAAATACAAATCAAAAATTAGACGAAATCTTATCTGTGAAACATAATTTTTGCACTTCTCGGTTGCATTGCGTATGCAAACAACTCCGAAAATTACTGTGAAGATTTTATCTGCCATCATTATGATGGAACCGCGACGATTTGCATTTTTGCATCAAGGAAAACCGTAAAAGGAGTGAAACTGCGACCGAGCGTGTTAATTGTTAATTACGTAAAGCTGAAAATTTCCAAAGTGCAATGAAATTTGGGTAAACCCGGCCGTCACTCTATCCACAGAAGACAAATAACCTTTCGTCGAGTGTTTGAAGAGCAGTATAGGTCTAGCAAACGTATTACTGAACAGCATCCCAATTAAATTTTTGCCAGAAATAGGGTCAAGATTATCCACTTTGTTTGATTCGTTTCATATTTATCATTACATTTTTTTTTCATTCTTACGTCCGAGTTTTACACACGTCCACTATTTCTCTTGCGCAACGCGTACAGACATAATGAGCTGAAACCGATCGTGGAATTAAATAAATTTATTAAAAAGTTTCATATCGCGGAGCGTAATTATTGCAATTATATATTCAATTAAGTGCCCACTCTTTGGGTAAATACAGGTGTACATGTAAATATTTATGTTTTCGCAATATTTGCGATATTCCTTTCAGCCAACAATAATAATTTCCAGTCCGTCACTTGTGCCTATTAGTTTTAATTAAGCCAGACCAATTAAACTTGCCACAATTTTCATAAATTTTTCATTATACAAAGTATAACGAACTAAAACCTAAAGTGCACGATAATGTACGGAATAAATTTCATAGTTGGTGCCCGTAGACGTTCAATCCGGTTCATTTTTTGTACAGCACACTTTAAAAGTAATGACCGTCAAATTGAACGCTTCGAATTATTCTAGACGAAAAGTTTAATGAAGAGTCTTACTAGACCACAGATATCCTTGAAAGGGTCACCCATCGCCAAACAAACTAGGCCAGACGAACCTTGTCGATTGTTTAGATTTACATATTTTTCATAAATTCAACAAGTACAATAAGATCCTCGTTTAAATGACTTTATGTTGCCCATTAATCGATTAATCAACGTCGCTTGCATTACTTGTTATTGGTCACGTTGCTTTCACTTTTATTCTTATTGGTTTAATTTTGCAGTCAGACGTTTCAGATATATTAATATTACAATATGTCCATTTTTCAAAAATCTTAAATCTGTGTCAAAGTAGCTAACGATTTATTATTGACGTCAAACAAGTATTACCAGCCTAACAATAATTGGTTTTCTTATCGACTGAACTGGGACAAAAAATGAAAATGTTTCAAAGTAATTTTCAACTTTACAGTTATTAAACTAAATTAATTAATACTGTTGGTAAAAGCTAAAAATTAATATGTAATGACTATATCTAATAACAAACTGAAATGGGTTTAGTTTCAATTTTTTATTGTCCATAGATTTCTAAAACATACTCGTAGAAGAAAATTAGTAACGCGACTCCCGCTGAAAAGCATGAATTTCACTTTCTATTTTCTTTACAGTGTGTACTGAGTAATACCTAAATGGGATTACATTTTGTCTGACGCGTTTTATGTTATTGCAAATATTTGTCTACCTACTTTGTTGTCACCATTTCAAGAGTGAAGTTACAAACAATTGGCTAATGATTTACTTTTCTTTTAGGAAAAGGTATTCAAATAAAAAAAAATACATAATGCGAAAAAAAGAAATTTAATAAGTGAAGAAAATTTAAATGAAAGTACGTACATATAAACTAGAATAATTTTTCTACCGAAGAACATATGGTATTTAAGTTTAGTCCAAATGGCAGATAGCAAATCTTCGACGGAAAAGCTTAAGAATAATCTACATTGATGTTTCCGTTCCTAAATATAATAAACTCGTTATAATGTTAGGGGATAATAGGGATGCTTCTTCGATTTTTTACCTTTTGTGAACATGTTTTAAATATTTTACTTAAATACTTTGGCCTAATTGCGATTTCTTAAATTTAATTTTCTAAATAGAATGATGCAAAGTCTTGCAATCAGTGAATTGAAAAAATGTTATAAAATCTAGGATATTTGTCACAAATCTGGTTTATCGGAAGCAATACAAGACGTTAACAAAACAAAGTGAAAGAATCTGATAAGAAAAATGATGCACAATCTCCACAGACAAACAGATCATTGGGAACTAAATTAATGAAACCGTATTGTTGTGGTTTAAACGACAAAAAAATTTTGGACAATCTGGTTAGCGGTCTGATGTTGAAAGTTTTTGGAAAATCATTTTTTGTTAGGCATTTTTGATCTGGTTAACGATTTTACGGTCAAATTCCATAATGCAGTATTGTTGGAAATATTGGCTAGCATAATGCTAGATTGACTATTGGTCTGGAACAACATTTTTTTTGTCCGCTGGAATTCTCTGGAAATAAATAATTCCAATCGTATTGTCGATAGGGTAAAGTCTTAAAGCACAGAATCACTATTCTTGTTTTTGTTGGTATGAATAACAACAAAATAAGAAAACAAACAACTAAAATGTGGAATGTATGCTTAAGGTTAATTACAACTGGAACAACAAATTGCAAATGGCATGGGAGGTTTTCAAGAAGCTTTGTAATTGGGAGTATCAATTGAAAAATTGGAATAATAAGTACAACCACAAAGAAGTGATTTGCAGGTTGCAGGTAAAAAAAAAATACAAAAGCGAAAATTAATTGTTACCTAATTAGCCATACTGTTAACTATTAATAACAATTTTAACAAATAGACATAATTACTAAGTGAAATACGAGTACATAGAAGAGAAGAAGGTATCAGATTTGATTGTGCTAGTTATTTAATTACTCTAAAGATACTTTCACAACTATACCTACTGAAAAATATTGTTTCTCGTGAAACCTGATTTCAAAATTGATTCATTTATTTTTCAATGATATTTACACATTTTTGAATTTCGTAGTAATTATCGTGCCAACAAAACAGAAAAAAAAATCATTGGTTTTTTCGCAATTTCTTTTTTTGTCTGGTAAATGACATATAATTCGATGTTAGTCAACAGAAATGTTTATTCTTTGTTCGAATGTGTAGAATAATTTTGTATAAATAATGAAATAACTAAGAGAAAGTAAATTTCAGTTCACTGTTAAGGATGTAATTTAGTTAAAGCAGTTAACATTCATGTTTATGACAAAATACAGCTGCACCTAGTGAGCAAATTAAAAATTATTTCAATGATTATTCTAACAAAAAGTCAAGTAGACGATCAGCACATTTCATTTCCAAATTTGTATGGTTATCCAACACGTTAGCGATGTTATCTCTGTATTTTTTTAGATGATTTATTTATTTATTATAAACTACAATAATATTGTTTATTTTTAGTCAATTGTTATTAAAATCCTTATTTGATTATATTGGAATACTGTCTAATCATGTAGGAGAGAATAACACTTTCACTAATAAACATCTGAAATGTTTTGATTTTACTCATTTATCGTCCAATTATGATTCAATCAGCCACTTAATAGTTCACTAGCAATAGTCTTCCTGCGAAATTCTACGATAGTTCAAACGGATTCCTAAAACAACAAGAATTAAAAAATACATTTCTGCTTTTCAGGGATAATTTTGTTATCCCCATGAGATAAGAGAAAGTGGTTCTAGTATTACATTAAATGTTTTTTTTTTATTCTCATGTGAAGGTACCTTTTTTATGAAACTCCCATTACTTAACTTAACTGTACAACATTATTAAAACTGATTCGACTGAAAAATAAGGCAAAATACATCTTTCATAATGCTTTCTATATGTTTTTCCGGTACCCAATTTTGAAATAAATCATGTCTTCTCATGTTTTTTCCTACAGTTTTTTGATAGTAAATCCAATTCTACCACTTGAAAAACGTTTTATTCAGAACAAGCGAAAATAAAATAAACTATCTGTAAAACAGAATGTTAACAGAAGCAAGTGTGCTTACACTTTGATGCTTTGATTTCGAGGAAAAATGTGAGGTTTTTTTCAATAAAAAGGAGGTAGCAGATAAAAATATTAGTATACTTTGAGCAACGTGTAATGTCCTCCTTTCGGTGATTGCCGTTTATTCAAGTTCACCCCCACTTACTTCCTTTGCCATACATACAGGGTGTATTTGAAATACGTGTGTTAATTTCAACCACTGGAAGAACTCGCCAAGTTATGAAACTTTTCTCTATAAATTTTACCAAACGAGTCGTTTTGTGTCATTAACTAGTCTCTATTTTTTTTTTGTAACCATGAAAATTTTAATTTCAATTATTTAATTTTTTCTATAACAATGTATGTAACTTTTTTGACAAGGCTCTGTTTCTGCCACAACAGAAAATTTTGGCGGGTATATTTTGATGGCAAATTTATTTCAAATTTTAAATCAATTTGTAACGCTTTTTCGAAAAAAAATCAAATTGAAAAAACGTTTCATTTAAGAAGCTCTGCTAAGTATTAAAATTAACACAAGCATTTTAGATACAGCCTGTATAATTCTTATTTATACCAACTAATTGTATTTTTTGTTTCCTTCTTGGCATTTTTTCAACCTTTTCGGTGCCTTTGATTTAGTGAAAATCTTTCTTTCCCTTCTTTTCTTGTTTTAGCTTCGGTCATTGCCTTTTTAACACTTCTTTTACTGTTTGTAATTTGTATCAGTCTTGTCCTTATGTAAACATGAAGATTTGATTCTTACCAGAAAGCTGATTTTATTCTACGTCAGTACTACTACAGGGTCATTATAAATTATTGTCCCATCGTAGGTGACTGTGCGCTATGCTTTAGGTGCGCCGCTATACGCCCACTAGTTGTTACAAACATTTATAATGACCCCGTACAATAGCAATAAATTTCGTTCATCACTTAACATACATTTTTTGTCATCATTTGCAGATTCAGGAAATTTGGCGAAATTCAAATGAAATAAATTTCTTGTAAAAGTCGATTGTACATATATGTATTTTTCAAATTAAGGGATTCGAATTTTAAAATATATTTTTTTAAATTTGCTACATAAGTGCTTAATACACAATCTCAATAATTTATTCTAATCATTTTTCTTCGGTGTAAAAACGGTTTCATTTGAAGGTTGGGTCAAATGAGTAATATTATGTAAAATGAACACCATTCTGACGGCCAATGTCACCAAAATACAGCTCAGATGCAAAAATTATCATCAAATCATAAAATAAAGAAAACAATAATATTTTAAACAGTTAGTTATATAAAATATCATTATGTATTAAATGTATTATTATTTAATTATACCGGGTAAACAAAAATAACTGTTTCAATTAGCAATAAAAAAATTTACCTGAAATTTTCGAGACTTAATTGTACCAATTTCGGTTTGTTTTATTGACATTATAGACAGCTGGCATACATTTCAAATTTAAACGTCTTGGTTTCTGTAATCTTTTTTTAATAAAATGGTTTTGTCGTTCGAACATGACATAAAAGTCACCAGATTTTATTGCCAATTCAAATAGTAATTTTTGCTCACACGGTATAATAAATCATTGCATCTATACAGTTGGTTGCAAAAAAAACGGGAAACGAAAATTTTCCTAATGTAAATTTGGTTTTGGCCATTTGTCAATTAATTGTCTACTTGATAATACCTATCAAATAATTTTTTTAAATGTCATTGAATTTTGACGTTAATTCTAACCTATCTCTCGTAAAAAGGTTTCACACTATGGAAAAATTGTAAAACAGTTCCCGTTTTTTTTTGCAACCAACTGTACATTAGTGTTTTTCTTTTGATTTTTCTCTTTTGTCAATTCTATTTCACTATTTTTCAAAACTATTTCATATTTACGTCACTTTAACATTTAATAGAGATAGGAAATAGTTTTGAGAAATAGTGAAATACAATTGACAAAAGAGGAAAACCAAAAGGAAAACAGTGTAAAGCGCAATCAATTAATTTAAATTTAACTATTTTATTTTACTGTTTTCAATAACAATGCATTATAAAATATTTCTTTAAACAGAAAACAGTGGTGATTAACCGTTCTGGATATATGTAGGTCTACAAACAAAGACTCACGTGCTGCTTTCTCATCAGCTGTTTGAAGTGTGGCAAGGATGGAACAAATTGTTATTGTGACATTAAAACATCTCTGCTTATGGTTATCACTGTGTTATCGAAGTCGAGAGTAGAGCATCTGCTTAATACATATATTTCCTGAACACTGTTTCTTTAAACAGGAGAAAATTTGCCACCTACATACGACTATCTAACCCAAAATCATTTTGAAAACATAAAAATACATATTTATATCTATATCAAAAAGATACGCTCGAAAATAAAACATTTTGTTCACGGTAGAGAAGTTTGATTATTTCTTTTTTTAAATTCAATGAAATTATTTTTTTTAATTAAAGACCCAAGTCCAAAGAAACATCTACAAGACGATTTGAATCGAATTACTGGTTTCATAATATGCAAATCTAAAGAAATCCTTGAATAATTTTTATTAGTTCTAAGCTGGAGGATTATTGTTTCAACACCTAAGAAAATGTCTTTTAATTGAATAAATAAAAGTGATAATTTTTTCCTCCTCTTCTGTACAGTAGTGTAATACATAAAAATAAGAATCATAATGAGGTTCTTACATTGAACATATTTTTTATTGGTCTTAGTGAAATGTTAAAAAACACAAACAAAATTGTACAAAATGTGGCTTTTAAAGTGTGCCAAATCGAGGTCGCAGCATTCATACGATCACATCGTAAATCACGAAGGCGTCTTCTTTTGGGTCATTACGAATGTTTACAACATAAATCACAGCCTTTTCGTACGGTATAAATATTTATTTTAATACCTGTTCGATAATATTATTCAAGCTATTGAATTGGCAAAAAAAAAAAATCTGCCAAGGCCGGCGAACAATATGCCATCACCCTACACACTCGAGTATGGGCATAATGTTAATTGAGACGCAACTTCTGCACGAGTGTCAATGACTTGGTTTGAGGTGTGGGTCTAATTTGAGAGCGAGGTTGAAATCGACAAGAGCCCAACCCAAGACGGGTCAGTAACAGCGATTGTGGCTGGTAAAACAACCACTACCACGCTGTCTACGGGGCCAACCGGATCAAGGAGACCGAGAAGGGACCGGCACCTCCGCCAAGGATGACACACCGCAATGTCATCATCGTTCGCACCAGCAACATCCAACGCATTGCGTGCAAGTTTTAGCCGGAGTCACATCTTCGGCTTCTAAAAGTGTGAGCGACCGGAAGTTTTTAACACATGTACATTGTACATTAAGAAAATAATAATACATAATTCAAGAAATATTTTCTTCACATATGAAAGATCTACCTCCTGTTGACTAATGTTGGATAAACAATAAATATCCCTACAATACAAATTAGTAACTGAAAATTATACAAGTTGGCGGAACTGAGACAACAGCTTTGTGCTTGAGAAAAATCTTAATTTAAAACAATCCCGTGAAATGAAAGAAATTTGTTTAACAAAAAATAAAAAAATTGCCTTCATACGGTGTTTGGAAGAATTAAAAAAATTAACCGAACTTTTAATTTTCCTATGAATCAAAATTCAATAGTGTTCGGTATATGTTTTCGATGTAAATTCCGGTGTTAGTGGATCTGTAATATGTGAACCGGTTATATTTAGATACTAATGTTTATTTTTCACAAAGATATTAAATATTTCTTTGGTGTTTTTATTATACATTTATTGACATAAACATTGAATTCTATGAATTGGATAAAACAAAATAGACATTTCCTGTCGACGTTTCGAGGATAAGATCCCGCACTACACTACACATGACATCCAAGCCGCTGGCAAGTGTCAAATATCATTTCTGTCATCCATTGCCTGTTGTCAATTTTCAAAAATTCACAAGGAAGTGAAATGATGCCTTGGGTGTACCCAACGAACAATAGTCAAAACATATCACATTCTAAGGAGTTGCAATTGATTTAGAACCATTACAAACTAATTTAGTTAATATTGTTTGATTGATAAATCTAACCTCTCTTATACCTGTCACTTTGGCGGTTCATGATATAGTCCATTTTTTATTATGGTCCGATGAGCTTAGTCCGAATCAAGAAGTCGACATGATCTGTGTCTGCTTTCGACATTTGACAGCAATGCATGGTGCTACCAATATTTGATAACTATTTATCAACTAATAGGTAAAATATATTAAAAGTTCTTGAAAACGACACTAAACAACTAGGTTTGGACTGTCTTTAGTGTCTTTCTTTCTTCCTAGATTTTGTTTCGGCAATGCCACGTAAGGTCAATACCCTTACACGCGAATAAGAAATTTTTTAATGTATTTTGCACGGGAACGAGATAATAATGATCCGCTTTTGTCAATGGGTGCTGTTCAAGAAAGAGTTGCGTAGCTTTTCCTTGGCATCATACAGCGGAAATTTCAAGCAAAATTAAACAAAATTTTCACAAATGTAGTTATGACCTAACCTAAAAATTTGACGTCGCTAGTGGAATAAACGTACAATTCACGTCTTGCTCTAATCGCATATGTCAAAGCGTGATGCATAGTCGGACGGAATTAATAAAATACGTACAAAAATCCAATAGCTTGTTTTACATTATGTTGAAAAGAGACAGCAATATAACAGTTGCTCTGCTTATTAATTGATCCATCGGACTATAATTAAAAAATGGACTATAGTTGGTATCACTTTTCTAGTATACGTCAAAATTCAAAACATCAAATTATCAAAACCTGCTACGATACTACAATCATTTTGGAACATTTCGTATGATTTAAGTAGGTAAAAATATTTAAAGTCAGTTCAACCCATGTAACCTTCATAACCTTTGTTATCTTTCAAGACTTAGGCCATACGTCAAATTTTATCATTTTAAGTCCGATAACTCAGGTGTCGGATATTTAATTTGCACACATACGAGTACGCTGTTGTTTTGGTTTCCACTGTATTAGTTGTTATAACTGCTATAAGCTATTAATTTCTTTTCTCCATTATTACCTACATGTTTTCACTTTATTTTGACGGCTTTTTAGGAACATTCAAAACATTTACTTCAGAGGTTTACACATATTTTTTTACCATCTTCTTTTATCAAAAAAAGTCTCGTTGTTATGAATTTTTGAAGAATGAATTCTGGTAGTGATTCTCAGGAAATCGTGCCCCATGATGTCCGCGAAAAGGCTACAAAAGTATAATTGAATTTATTACCAAAAGTATACAATAGAATATGATTGATGGAGAAAATGGTGACGAAAATAAATGCAAAACATTTTGATATTATTTTTGTTTATTTTTCAAGCAAGTCGAAAATAAATAAATGAATCGCTAGGGAAAGCGTACTATGTACTTTGAAATAGAGAATATAAATTAAGCTTCATATCACAATATTAGGTACATGAAGGGTGTGTTTTTTTAAATTTGGCTTCGAAGTTGGCGTTGAATAGTCGATTGTGAATGAACCTCTCGTCTTACAAACACTAATTTTTTAAATTGCAGATTAAAAACACAAAGAACACAAAAAGTGAGGTTAGATTCAAACAGCTGATCCGGTGGTGCGTGCATAATCGAATCTTCAACGCCAACTTCGACGCCAAATTTAAAAAATCACCCGTTACTTACATATATTGATAATAATAATAATTAATTCCGTCGGGGAGACCGCGTCCCGTTATGTACTTCATAGCTTCGTTAATTTTTAATTTAATATGAACTTAGATCGAATGAGAGGTGTAATTATATTGTGATTTTTATGAAGATGTCTTGAATGTAATTAACTTTATGAGTCTCTAATGCAGGTAATTATTCTTGTGGACTTAGAAAATATATTTATTTTTTTAACTATTAGTAACAGAGATATAAAACTTACCTTTTCAGTGTTAATTATTATCTACTTGTTTTCAATAAGGTTTTACATAAGTCTTTAAATGTTTACTTAAATCCTGATTCGTCAGTACATTAACAATAATTTAAATCTTTACATAAAATGGGAAAACCCATCGATACGGGATATTTCATGAAAAGTAACCGAATTGTTCTTAATTTGGAATCATCGAATGAATTACGTATTGAAAACAGTCTCAGGTTTTGCCGCTGAAATGGCTTGCAAACGCAAACATAACAAATATCGTTCAATTATTTCGTCAAACTACATATTTAAAGGTTTAGCCTTTGAAACCTTAGGCCCTTAGTGCAAAGAAACAATAGATTTTATTAATGTCATCGGAGACCGACTTATCGCGGAATCGGGGGATTCAAAATCTAAGAAATTCCTTTTTGAGAGGATTTCCCTTACCATTCAACGTGGAAACGCTCCAAGCATTCGGGGCACTTTTCCAGATTCCGCATTATTATCGGAAATTTTCGCATTGTAAATTAAAAATGTTATTTTATGTTAAATTTTAATAAATCTTAAATTACTGATAATATTATGATCTATGGTTTCATGAACTTGCGAAAAATAAAATTTTTAAATAAAACTGACAAACTAAATATGGTCATAATGCTAACTATCTCACCAAAATATGTCCATCTCTAGTGGAATTTTCTCCAACTACTTTTATAATAAATTGTGCGTTTTAGATGTTGTAATATTCAAAATATGTATCAGTGTTCATTTAAACTTCCGGTCAAAGTTGGCGTTGAAGAGTTGATTATGAACGCACTACGAATTACGAATCACGGATCAGCTGTTCAAATCTTACGTTTTTACAGAAATAGTGCATTCACAATCGACTCTTCAACGCCAATATGATCGGAAATTTAATATGTAAAATTCTTAACAAGACGGACATTTTTAAACATAACATAAACTAGAACCTTAGATTTAGTGGAAAAGAAATTATGTATCGTCAAAAGTGATTTTACAGCTTAAAGAAATATCTCAAGATAATTATCACGCCACTGACTCTTATGTCTTATCAAATAAGTCCTTTGGTTGGAATATAAAAATGGTTTTACTTAAATATCTATCTCGAGGCCAGACATGTTCCTTTATCATTAAACTTATTGAAACCCAAGAAAATGTCATTACTTAGACTTAGAAGGAAGGTTATCTTGCTGCGCCTCCAGAATCGAATCACAAGAAATTAGCTGCTGAGATGCATAATATTGAAATTAAACCCTGCAAATCGGTTTCTTTTTCGTTTATTTCTTGAAAACTAAAAGAAACAGAAAATATTCCAATGGGAATTCCGTCACACTGTATAAGAATGTTTAAAGCTAGTTTGACACGATGCTAAATTTTGTAGAAAATTTGTTAGAAAATGAGAGAGGACCAATGAACGATCAGGATCTGACAAAGACAGACTATGATCCTGATCGTTCATTGGTCCTGATCGAGGGTCTCTCTCATTTTCTAACAAATTTTCTACAAGCATCGTGTCAAACTAGCTTAAGTGAAGAATAAAAAAATAAAATTTTAAATTCCCCTCGACTTTCTGAGGATGATTTCGCTTCTAAATGTGCATCTCAGCAGTTTATTTTTGTGAGGTTTTATGCTTTAAAGTGGACTATAAAATACAAAAAAAATCAACGTAGGTTTTGGGGGTACCTGCAATAAAGTAACCTTCTTTGTTGATAGATTTAATTAAAAAAAAAAACGAATAAAACAGTTGTTAGAACTTCTGTCATTAATAAAAATTAAGTACGAAAAGGCTTCCCTGGATTTAAGATGTAATTAATGAAAACTGAAACAACAAAAAGAAGGGTGCAGCCTCACCCCCTGCCACTCCCATCTATTGTCCGCTTTGCAAAAGTTTATCTAAGAGAAAAGCACAAAAAGTAATTGTTGCAAGTAATGCCTCGCAGAAAAATTCAAGGCTCGCGTTCCAAATTGTTCCAAATTGCATAACTCAACCAGGTTCACCAACAGTGATTGACATTAGAGGCTAATTGGGTCCGCTCCACGCACCGATCTACCCAAAAATTGCATCAGAGGGATTCTTCGAAGCCTTTATAATCCAATAAGAGCCGGATACGTGAATGTTTCAGTTCACGGGGTGTCTTCATTCGGTAATTATTGTCTAAGTCTTATTAGATGCGGCCGAGTAACGACCGACTGTGGTCAGTTTAGCGAGACGCATAATTAAATCTTCAAGTGCAATGCATCCAAGCGAGGAATCAAGTTCGAGGCAAAATTCCACGCTAACACCTCTGTCATATTTCTTACCCGGTTTCCGTAAATATCACTCTTGCACTTGACATTGCTTTGTTCTTAGTCTTTATGTAATAATTAAATAATTAAGGAGTGTAGCCGATCGGGACACTCTTGCACAACGGCCCCGTGCCTTACTTAATTCGATTATCTCATTACGGATGACACAACATTCGGAAGCTCAGTCCATTTGATCGGCGATTATTGAACCGACTTAAGCTGCGGCTTACGAGGCCATAGTATCCGCCGAAACGTCGCCGCTCTTCTATTGGATTACTTTCGGTGCAAAACGAGGAAAAGTCGGCGAGGTGTGCTGCCGAAACAAGAGCAATTGGAGGTGGAGGTGACCTGAGAGGCGTCTGCTAGCGGAAATTATTGCTGCAATCTATCTGTTTTCAGACCTCGTTTTGAACGAAACTGCTGAGGTGTAATTAAAAATGTTACAAAGTATAACGAAGCAGACTCGAATTGTTGCCGCATTTATAATTTTTCCAGGAATGAGGCAGCGGACTTGATGCATGGAGATATTTCCGCATGCGAGACTTTTTATTGCATGATTTTCAAAAAATAAAATAAAATCTCGCTGCCTTGCACATACACTTGTCTTATTTTCGATTTTGTACAATTTTCCTTCCTTTTCAATTCCGCCTCTTTTTCTTTCCGCAGGTTGTTGTTTTAACCTTTCTCTTTGACTTTCTTTTCCCTTTGTTTTAGTAATTTGCAACCGGCGTCCGCAATTTCATCTCCACGCTCTTGTACACATGTCGGTTTTTCTGTCGGTACTTCATCATTCATGTTAATTTTATTGAACGATTAATACTAAAATCATAATTGAAGCATCGTCTTTGTTTGCTTTTATGCAATAATGACCGCTTCAATTAATAAGCTAAATTGTCATTTCTTTGCAAACACAATCAAAAACATAAATCCACATTTTGTACCAATAAATGCATGTTAAGTCCGTCCTATCAAATCCTAACAAAATGGTACATTTTTTCAATTTTTCTTACATGCAACGGCTACTTTCTTCTTTAATACGCCAGCTATCGACTTTCCATTTTTTAAGGGAGAGTTTAATTAAACTTCTCTTATTACATCAGTCTGCATCAGATTCTCACAATATCACAAATATTCCGAGCACTTTCTGTTACAATTGTTTGAAATTCCTTTGTACTTTAACGTTGACAGTTACTCTATAGCATTTCTAAATATTTAAACAAAATGAATAATGTACCACTCTAAAAATATATATTTCGTATTTAGTTAATTTAACGTTCAATAGTCTGCTTGTTGAACAATTAATTAAATTTTTTTTTCAAAGTAAGTAAGTGGGGAAGTCATGTAATTAATTATTTAATTTCGAGTCGCTCACTTTCTAATAGGCACCCAAAAAAGACAAAATCTAGTTTGGTTTTGCCTCGTTTTCAAAAATAATCACTTTTAAATGTTAATCATTGTATCTGTAGAAAAAGAAAGTATATTTAATGAGTGACCCCATAAAATATTCAAAATTCATGCTTGATGATTAGTTCAAGGTGTTTTATTAAATTATGAGTTTAAACGTCTCAGCGACAATTTCTGTTTTACCATATTTGAATAAATCTTTCATAATCGCGTTTATTGAAGTTTTTTTTTTTTCATTGAAATTTTGTAAAAACTAGTTTCTGTTTAAAAATAAAATCAAAGTAACAAATAGAAATATGTTATTGAACAAAATTTGTGTTAAAACATTCTTGATCGAAATATAATCCGGGTCTATAAATTAATAAATAACAATATATAGTTAAAAAAAATATTTCTTAGACCTTGGTAACAAATAAGATTTGGCTAGACTTATCATACCTTGTCAGAGGCACTGATACCTATTGTTTTGCACTAACTAAATCCAACCTGTAAATCATTAATCCTTATTGTGATCGTCCTAGAATTTAAAGATTGTCAATCAATAACGTAACTTGATGTTTTCAATATTTTGCAACAATATTAAGCTTTTTATTATTATTGCATTGAAAAATAGGACAATATAATAATAATAATAGTCATAAACATTAAAAATAGACAAAATTTAAGAAGAACTTTATCCAAAATATGCAAAAATGAACGAGATAATCGTACTCGTGTACGTAATTACGAGATGTGTAATTTTTACATCGTTAAGTTATATTTGCAAAAGAATTAAATTTTTCCGCTACGTATTTAGTTTGTACTGAAGACAATAAAGAAATTTGTTTTGTATTAACAACAGTCAGAAACCAATTACAGGACAAGTTAAATATAAAATAAATGTTAAACAAGTGAAGAAAAAAATTTATAATAACTAAAAACTAGACCTAAAAGTACGACGAATAATAAATACATAGATATGTAAATATACAGTGCATTTTTTTTAACTGTTGCCATAGGGAATTGCATGGTAAAACTTGTACCCCCTGTTAACTTTTGTTCTGATCAAAATATTCAAACCATTTTTGGAACAAAGTTGGAAGATTTTTTAAACTATCGGATAGATTACAATTCAATATCCTAAACTGTCGAAAAAGTTGTGAAAAAATATTTCTAGCGCGCCGGAATAATAGTACGTCGAGCGGTCGCCAGAATAGCGTTCCTGTCGGCTCAACAAGCACCTGAGACCTGACTATCTCCACTTTTGACTTTTGTCACTTTCATTTAAAAAATAAATAACGAGATCTCCTCGAGGCTATGATTAAAATAAATAATAAATAAAAATATAAAACCTAATTTTTGTTCCCATATCGCCTACTACGTGTTTTGTCAAATTATTTACGTTCATTAATTTCAACTTTGAAGAGTAAAATTAGTAAAATAAAACTGCTTGTCGTTCGTTGTTCAAACAGTATGCATTACATAGTCTTATTAATGATTTATTAAAAAAAAATAAAAATTCGCACCAAATCTGCAGTGGATCATAAGTTAACAGAGGGTATAATTTTTACCATGCAATTCCCAACAGCAACAGTTAAAAAAACGCATAAGAGGTCAACCAGAAACTGGGGAGGAATTAAGGGCAAGATTAACACGCGAAGAAACTTTCAAGATCGCTTGGGACATTGTCTAGCAGTCGAAGGAAAACACTTTGAACATTTCTTTTAATAATTTCTGTTAATTTGTTGAGTTATTTGTGCGTTAACGTTTTATTTTTTTTAATAAATAAATGTTTACATGTTCTGCCTTCCAAAAGCTAATTAATTTAATCATAGCCTCCAGGAGATCTCGCTATTTTTTAAATGAAAGTGACAAAAGTCAAAACTGGAGATGGTCAGGTGCTGGTTGAGCCGACACGGACGCTATTCTGGCGGCCGCTCGACGTACTATTATTCCGGCGCGCTAGAAAATATTTTTTTCTAATTTTGACATATAAAGTGACACTTTTCAAAATTAATTGACGTTTGGAAACGTCACACTTTTCGTAACTGGTTACGAAAAGTAAAATCTTTCCTAACTGGTTAGGAAAAATTTATTGTATCACCAGTTGACACTGTCATATTTTTTGTTTTTAAGCAAAATAACCGTGCCTACTTACCTACTTGATATTTTAACACAATAATAATTTATTATTAATGAAATTCATTACTTCGTTTAACGTTTGAAGAAACTTTTTTTTTGTCAAAATTAGAAAAAATCTTGTATGTAACACGTTAGGAAATGCAATTTTGTGTAACTCGTGTGATTTTGCGGGATCTCGCTGCGCTCGTCCCGCAAATATTCCACTCGTTACACAAAATAACGCATTTCCTAACTGATTACATAAATAGCTATTTTCACAACTTTTTCGACAGTTTAGGATATTGAATTGTAATCTATCCGATAGTTTAAAAAATCTTCAAACTTTGTTCCAAAAATGGTTTGAATATTTTCATCAGAACAAAAGTTAACAGGGGGTATAAGTTTTACCATGCAATTCCCTATGGCAACAGTTAAAAAAAAATGCACTGTATAAATAAATATAATAATAGACCTACTAGAGACGCAGATTCTAAAAAATAGTATAAAAGATTCGTTGCAGAAGGTCCTTCAAGCACTCGTTTGTTCCTCAAATTCGTTTTGCCTTCTGCAACTTATATTTTAATATACTATTACGTAAAACGCAAATAACTAAAAAGCAGTTAAATGTCCCTGTTGCCAACCAATAAAGTACATATGTAGGAAGTACTAGAAGGTAACTCTGCCACCTTATTTTTTATTTACTGGACGGATAGTAATGAACTCGACGTTATACAGGGTGTTAGGGAATGGTCTCCCAAGAATTTCAGGGTGAGTTTATCAGGGAAAATGTGGTCGAAAACCTTTATACCGTTTTTGGATAAATTAAACCGTTTTCTGAAAATAAAATTGTTCCTTGCTGTTTTGGGACTGCTGAAATATTGCTTTGTGCACGAAATTAGTCAATTTTCATTTTGGACAGTAATCTGTTAGTTCACTTATTCAATAATAATAATAATAATAATAGCAAATATAAAACAGAAGTCTTTACATCGGAGATATTTTAAAGAACTAGAACAACCAGAAATTAATATTCAGGCTTTTCATGCATGGCTTAAAAAATCAAATATTCATCCTGAGACTGAGAGTTTTATATTTGCAATACAAGATCGTGTTATAGATACAAGAAATTATAAAAAACACATATGCGGTTTGCAATCGATCATTGATAAATGTAGGATTTGCGGAACTGAAGGGGAAACCATTGAACACATCATTTCTTCTTGCACCGTTTTGACTGAAAGCGAATATAAGAAACGTCATGATATATTCGCTAAAATTATACACATGAATTTAGCAGTTAAATTCAACTTATTAAAGGATACACAACCACATTACATTTATAAACCAGAAAATTGTTTGGAAAATGACAATTACAAATTATATTTTGATCATACAGTTTTAACTGACATTCATATTCATATATAATATACCAAGGGACAGATATATTGCCGGAAATTTTTTCGAGCAGTCCTGACAGACGAGTGTTTGTCGCAAGAAAATTACACGAGGGCTTCAGCTCGAGGGTAATTTTGAGCGACAAACACGAGTGTTGGACTGCAAGAAAAAATTTCTGGCGATATATATCTGTCCCGAGGTATATTCGGAAGAGAATCGCCCGAAAAAATTTTTCCCTAGGGCAATTACATCGGAAATTTTCCCTAGGGAAAATTTCCGCTTAATTAAATTGTGATTGGTTGCTATTCAAACAATTCGGAGTTGTGATTTGCCAATATAAATCATGTGACATTTGAGGGCGATTCTCAGCATAACAGACCAGACATTATTATTTTAAATAAACAACAAAAGCAAGCATATCTTTTAGATATAGCTGTTCCAAATTCACACAATATAACACAGACATATAACACAAAAATTAATAAATATTTAACTCTCTGTTGCTATGAGAAATCTTTGGTGTTTAGAAAAAATTTCGATTTTACCACTTATAATTTCAGCAACGGGAATAGTACCGCAATCTCTTTTTAAAAATTTAAAAATTTTGGAAATTCAAAAAGGTATATTATTATACTCATGTCATATCGTGAGGAAATTCCTTAACATTGACACAGAACATAAAACACAAAAAAGTTAAAATGTGGAGGCGAGACGCCGGTAATTATGTTGATAAGCACTGCACTATTACTTGATAGTATTATCCGTAATAGTGTATGTACTCCGGCAAAATTGCCGTGCCGCCGGGTGGTGAAGGGTTAAAATCGATCAAAATCTTATGTAGTATTAGGTGGTTAGTGCTCGATTTCAAATCCCTTTAGAGGTTGATCGAGATGTGTCACAAATAAAGCTGCAGAAATAATTTCAGTTTATTGCAGCAATAAAAGGGGATTTACTACAAGGTTGCGGTGAACCTAGATAAATATTTCGAATGAATTATTGATTTTGACTTTAAAAAAATGCAATCTTGATGAGATATTCAAAACCGAAACGTCATTGTGACAGTAGGTACTCGATAAAATCTGACATAAAGGCATTGTTGTCTTTTAGTTCCTAAGCAATTAACTTTCATTTCAGAACTTTAACTATTTATTTAATTATTACAACAATAAAATGGTGCAAAAGATCCCAAACAGTGGGGCACTATTTTAAATTTTTATCTTTGACAATCCAACTCGAAAATTTTTAACCGATCAAATTGCAGCATTTTTCAAATTTGGACCAATCAAATCGATTTATAGTGAGAAAACCATTCACGTTGGGAAAAAATGTTATTAAGGTTTTCGACCATATTTTCCCTCAGAAACTCACCCTGACATTCTTGGAAGACCATTCCCTAACACCCTGTATAGGTGTCGTTCATTTAAATTTATTCTCAAAATAGGCGTTGAAGAGTCTGTTGTGAATGCACCACGGATTACAGATCACGGATCAGCTGTTTAAATCTAGCCTTACTTTTTACGTTGTTTGTGTTTTTACTCTGCAGAGGGACGAGTGGTGCGTTCACAATCGACTCTTCAACACCAACTTTAAGGATAAATTTAAATGAACACCCGATATAAATAAAATGTTAAGTTAATCCACAAAAGGGTCATTTATTGGCATTGTTATTATATGTGAAATTTGATTGGTGTTTCTTTTTCCGTTTAAGAATTAGCCAATCAATAATTCAGTAAGTATAAGTTTATACCGGGAACCGGGATATCAAAAATTATCTTGGTCAAAGGTGGCCATGGATTGAAAAACGTCCGTCTCAATTTATTTCATGTGACGATTTTTTCGGTACGAACGATTGGCCTACCAGAATCTTTTCTAAGGCATGCATAAAAATCCTTTGGCATTACTGCAAAATGTGGGAAAAAATGAAAAACAAAACCGTTTGACAGATTCTGAGATTCAAAAAATTACTGACACAAATGCTTCGACAATTATTTGAAAATCGATGAACACCTTTGACCAAGATAATTTTTGATATCCCAGTATAAAATCAAAATATGAACAGTAATAAAATAATTTGGTGAAGAGCTTCATTTTCACAAGAAACACACCGAAAACTCCAGAACTTTTATGACACCAAAAAAAGTTCTCTTTGGGCATTTCTACCTCAATGTATTTAATTACAAATTATACAATAATTTCAATTTTTCCAATTTTTGCTTCACTATAGGGGACATTAATAATGAACCGTCCTCGTAGATAATGAATTGTAAGTTTATAACCATCAGCATATTTTTAATAGCACAGAAAAACCAATAATCATTTCTCAATTTTTAGAATTTCAAATAATTTCAACTTATCACCTGAGATCTATCTACCTGACTGGTTTTATTACCTTCAAATGATAAAGAAAATAAATTATCATGAAAAAGTACTTTTCGTGTATTATAGTATCAAGAAATTAAAAGAAAGAAAAAATAAATCTGACAAACAATTTTGCGAATAACTGCGTTTGTAGATTATGTTATTGTTCTAGTTAGAGAGCAAAACATTTCTCCAAAAAATATAATAACTTTTCGAAAAGACGTTTTCAAAATTTTGATTCGATTGATGCAAGATAATTTTCTCATTAGTTGACAGCTATTTGGTAATACATATGTAGATTTTTTTCGGGATTCTACCATCCTAAAATGACATGCAGAAGATAGATCATAAAATATATTCATTGTCGACAAACACAAAACCATAAAAGTCACAGCTGTCCCACCTCAACGACAATTTGTCAAGACAAATAGAAAGTGAATTGGCTGGCACAGGTACGAGCGTCCTATCCGTTAAAATTAAAATATATATTATTGTTAGAATGCATGTGTGGAATGCGAATAGAGTCGGATAGTGAAGTGATAGTGAATTTTTGTCCCATTTAAATAAATTACATGTAGCTGCAGCTACAAATCCATATTTATAAGTCACTATATCGGGTTAACCTGAATTTAGTATCGGCTGTAAAGTTCCAATGCAACACGGCAATAAATTAGTTCAACTAATAGATACTCGATCCGATAGCTCATAGCATTAGTACGCTACTAGCGCTAGTAGGTGTTTTGCAATTATTATTGAAATTGTAGTGTGACTGATACAATTGAATTAGATAAGTTATTTGTAAGTCGGCACGCAGTGGAGCCTCAAGAAAGAAAAGGAAAAAAACTGGTACCGACAATTATTTTTGTAGGTGCCAAATTCAGGATTTCCTTGCTCAAGGATAAGTAATCGGTCTTCCGAAAGGCGGCTTCGGTTAACCTACTTTATTTAATTAAGATATCCGGAAAGTTCATTACCAATGAAATTCACTTTTGAGCCGACAAATATGATTTGCATTAGGCTCTTAGGTCTGACAAGATCGATCAGATAGCTCCAATTGTCTATCGAAATGGGTGAAGAGCAGTGGAAAGTCGGCCTAATCGCATCAAAAATTTGCGAAGCAGAAAATTATGGAGAAACGCTCCAACCATGGCTCCAACCTACTCGTTTTGCGTATAATGTGTCCACTGGCAGTTATAATTTCGTCGCTAAAGTGTTTTTAATTATTAAAATCATCTTTTTTTGATGTGCTCTACTTTTTTCGATCGTTTTAATCTAATGACAAAATTTAAAATTAAGAGAGAACGTATTTGAAAGTATTATTCTACAAGCATGCTCTAATAGAGAATTTCACAAAGTATGGTCGGGGAAAGTCAAGACCATCGTCCGTTTGACAGGTCAGCCAACCAAATGATGACGAAAAGAGGTCCTCTTAGAAATTTTTTTCACCTGTTTTTATAATTACAAACTCGTCAGATCTTGTCTAACCTTAAAAGAAATTAGAGCGAAATCCTAATTAGTTAATTATTTACATAAATTACGCTCCTGCAATGACTGCTCACGTTTCAATAAAATAATAAAATAAACTCGATGGACAGTTTTGGAGTAACGGAAGTCGTTTGTATTTACTGAAAAGTAACTGTCAGGAATTATGAAGCGTTCACATCGAAAACTCATTGATCGAAGAATGCTCATTTCTTCGATTGTTGCCACGTGATGCCGTAATTTCCATTAACCGTTGGCTTTCTATAAAATCCACGGTTTGGAACAGTTTTAATCGCAACTGTAACAATAATTGACGCAATTATTCAAGAATTATTGCAATTTAAGTGGCCGTTAGTGCATCCGAAAGATGTCACAAATTTGCATGCAATTAGAATAATGACGGCATCGGTCTGTGTTATTAATTTCATTTTGATGAAATGCCACATCTTATACTTAGTCAGTTATTTCATCTCCGTTCATAAATTATTAAATAAAACGGATAAACATATGCTTAAGGTATATTTTACCTACATATTAACGTAATAGTGTTATGCGTTAAACACCATATTGGCGATTGGCGCAGCGTTTCAGACAGGAAGTTTTTTTCCATGAAACGATAATTCCTAAGGAATAATTAGATAATATCAATTAGTTTCAGATCCATCAAGTTAATTTGATCTACCACAAACAAGTTATGACTTAGCGTTGTATAATTATCTCGGCTTAGAGTCAAGTAACAAAAATGACAGTACGAAATTCCGATATTTCACTAGATAAACAGTTACAAGAACACTTTGTTTAAACAATTGTAAGTGAAATTTTCTCATCAAAATGACGCTTATTTTTATTAAGGTCTTCACGAGAAAATTTTAGTTAGCAAGTCAAAAAATAAAAATAACAAAAAATAAACACAATGTATACTTCTGCCTATGGTAATTTTGTTCAGAAAGTGTTTAAGTTTTAAAAGTTTGTGATTATTATTCACAAATCTATTTCAAAAAAGGCTAATTTTTAACTGGATTTTATCTACGAGTAGTTATAATCTGTTTCAAAATCAAAAATCCACCAACACTGCATTCTACCTCGAAAATACAACCGACAACGTCGCCAACGTTTGTTTTTAGTGTGTTTGCAACGTCAGAAAAAAGTAGGGTTATGAAAGAAAACTATTGACAGTCATTTAGGTCGTAATTCATCGTGTTTTTTTGTTCTCATTTTATTATATCTTATATCACTCAAAAGTTATGATATGGTAGCTACCACCTTTTTGTACATAATAATTCTTTTGTGTTACGTAAATAAACTCAACAGTTCAATGTCAAATTTTGGCGGGACGTTGGGCCAACCCAAAAAAATGAAACTTATTCTAGGGATTTCTTTTTTCTGCCAACATAATTCAACAGGTAGTGGATTTTTGATTTTGAAACAGATTCTAGATATAACTTGTTTTTTCTAACTAACTTGGCTTGGTTAATTGTTGACAGTTTAATTCCTAAATATTTATCTAAACTTCAAATAATTTCATTATTTTCTATAATATATTGCGAGTCATATTAAATACCAGTTATTGATTGGATGATAAGTTTTTAATAATAATAAAATATTGATTCATTATTATTGTGAAATCAAAAAATTATTTACTTAGGTATTTTCCTGTAAACTACAATAAGTAATCAATATTAAAAAATAGGTTTTTGAAAACTTTATCTACCTACAAATAATAATAATCATTACTTGATGAATAAACAGATTAAACAGAATCTGGAAGTGATAAATTTGATGAATTAATAAACACAAAAAATACGGATTTTCTAGGATTCAGTAGAAAGTTTAAATGCAAAATTGTACTACAATTTTGAATAATTTTTGACTAATTTCTGATTTTTAATACAATTTATTAAAACCAGAATCTTTGAAAACTTCCAAAAACTTGAATTTTAACATAATAAAACTTATTTTTACTCCCTAAACTCTAAATAAAATTTAAATTTTAAAATGTAAAATTATAATAGGTTTGTCATGGCTCCTTACGATATTATAATGAAGTAGTTTCTGTATTTTTTTAACTAATGAACATTAAAATTAAATTTTATTCGTTCTAGGTGATATTGTAATTAATAATTATACAGGCTTATTCACGTAAGATAACGAGCTTGAACAGGTAAAAATACAACCCAAAATACAATTTATAAAGCTATCTCGATCCCTATTACATTAGCATAATGCACATAAAACACAGATAGCTTTTAACGTCAGCCTAATGAATGTCAAGTTCTGGCAGATAAATACCTCAGTCAAAAAAGTATGATTTAATAACAATAATAAGCAATTAAAATCACAAAAGTAATGGGTAAGTAGGATCATGTCGGTTTTGTCATCGTTCGAAAACGTTTTCAAATAAATAGGTACTAAATATGAACGAAAAATGCAACGACAGATATAGAATAGAATTCCTACTTGAATTCCTGAGTTAATTTTTAAATACCAAAACACAATTAATGTTTTGTAAAATGTATTTTGGGTTGCATTTTTACTTGGTCAGGCTCGTCATCTTACGTGAATAACCCTGTATTATAGATATCTACTTGCGTTTCACCATTATTATTGAATCTTACAGTAAAATCTAAACAAGGTGCGATTTGTTTAAATTTAAACTCATTTAAAATTAATTTTTTATCTATTTTGTACAAAAATAAACAAGACTATAAGTTTGCTTTACAAAGAAAAGAACTCTGAAAGAAACAACACTAAATCGTTTATTTTATCACCTCATTAATTAATACAAAATAAAAACATAAAAATAAAGTGCAACTAAAACATAAACAAAATTTAATGTGATTTGTCATTTTAAATACCTATCATGTTTATTAATGTTTCAGAAAAAAAAACAAAACATAATTTTTTGTTCGACACTGTCAGAATTTGAAAATTTTCTCCTATGTGAACGGATTTTGATGAATATCAATACTTGTCAATTAATTTTAAAGATTTTAAACGATTTTGAGCCTTTAAGGGGCTCGTCGAACAAAAAAACCTTGTATTCAACTCGTTCGTGAGTCAATTGGGTTTTTTTGGCACTCGTAGGCCAAAAAACTCCAATTTACACAAGAACTCGTTACTATTAATTTATTAAATTATTATTTCGAAATAAAATCTCACAAGGTTTGATAATTTGATATATTCCTATAACACGCTGTAGTGATCTCGCGGAGTCTATTAATAATTTAATTTTTAATAAGTTTACAACGTTCCGCTAAAAAATAACACCGAATCGACGCACAAAAAAAGATGAAGAAATTCTTGTACAGTTTTGATAATACGCCAAGAAAATCTGATGTGTCTCGGTGTAATATAAAAAAAATTTCCTTATATGCGAAATGGATCAGAAAGGAAAAGAGTTTATGTACCTATATTATTTCTCACATTTCTCCATGTTAAATCCAATAACAATGTATTCAAAAAGAATTTTCCACGCATTTTTTTTATTAAGAACACATCATTGTAAAAAACCAAATGTTACATCCAATAGTACATTTTGTACAAATAGTACAAATTTGCAGAATAAACCACATCTATGTTTAAAATCTACTAAATTATCCATGTTTCTTGCCTTATCACTTGGCATTGTTGGAACTTGATTTGCTAATTTAACACGTCTTCTCGTAGTTTTGTACAATTTTCGTAAAACACTAAAATAGTTTAGTTTCGCAAACAAAATCTTCCAAAAGAGAACTTTGATGCTTGCGTCTAGTTATTTTCTGCTGATTTCCTTAGTCTTAACGGTCTTAATAACACATTGCTATTCAAAATTTGAATTGTTCGTATTTACATTATTGTAAATCTTAATGTCTGTTTACACATCTATTGTGTTATGATCTATTTTTAAAAGTACAATGAATGTAGTCTTCTGCACAATGAATAAAATTAATGCGTCGCAGTTCCAATTTTTTTCGTTTAACAACTCTGCAATGTTATTGAATGTGATTGTTGTAATTTATTTTTAGCGTAATTATGTGTCTGCAGAACTGTGCATGTAGCTGTGATAATTGCAATGTAATGCCATTTTAATCGAATCACAAAATCTATTCCTACCACTGTGAAACAGAAAGAAATGACAGGATGCCGGAACAAATCGGGAAAATAGAATTTTTTGGTTTAATTCTACACTTCCCTTCTCGGTAATATCCGAAAGCTTGGCTCATTCCCATGAATTAAAGTAGGAAGTGTTGCCTCAGTATTATCCGCTTATTCACCAACAGTGGCGAAAAGTCATCGGGAACTTGGACAATCCCAACTTCGTCGTTTAAATGCTTTTACATAACCAGCAGAAGCATTAATCATGCGTTTGTGAAAGAATAAGGTTCGTTCACCCTTCTTATTTAATCACACTTTTTAATTTATTCATATCGAATTAAGCCAAAAGTGTACTTGACAGCATTATGTAAACGCGTGAGCAATACTTTTATCAGCTGACAAATAAAGGATTTAAGCAGTAACTTTATCAGAAAATCCCTTTACGGCTCGACGCAGTAAACAAGATGAGCAAATATCCAAAAAAATAATTGGCCACGTTCATCGGGTGTTGGTAAATATCCTCTAACATTTATCAAGGCTCTTTATTATGTCGAGGAGTATGACTAATCCATACTAGGCGTAGTAGTCATAGGACCCTGAGGATGTCTGTCAGAAAAAATAGTAATGACTAATTAATTACATATCATTTTTAATAAATATCCCATAGACTATCGCGTGGGACTTTGGTTTTTGGTCCTTCGAGCTTCCGAGCACCACCGGCGCGCTTTGCAGGCACTACTTGTTACGATAGGTCAGGTTCTCGGCCATGACACGAGAAGAGGTTTCACCTCTCATAGAGTTGACCCTGCACGTCGAGGTGGGGCGATATCGCCTATAAAGTCGGCATCACACCGGCGCGACTCTAGTAGTACGCTGAAAGCTAGGTCATAAAACAGGTGTGTTGTGGCAGTAGCAAACCCGATCACCACGTGTGACCTACATTCGCACGACATACTATCGCAGTGTACGTTTTCGATGTGAAAGTGCCTTAAAAAAGAAAGAAGACTGACCGATCAAGCGAGCTGAATCGCCAAAAACACAGCAGTGATAAATTGTGATATTAGTTTACTAAGTGACTTAAGTAACGATGCCGGCACCAGTCGAAGAGACGCTCAACGAACAGGAGCTCGTCGAGAAGAACGAGATCGGCGACGTGGGCACTCTGTCGTTTTCGCCGCCCCCAGCCAAACTCTTGGAGACAAGAGACAGCATTTCTTCGATCGACAGCGACGTTTCTTTATCGTTTGATCGGAGTCCCGTTAGCGAGAACCCAGCCGAAGCCGAAGATGAAGGTGCCCACATGGCCGACCTCTCCGACAGCGCCTCCGACACGGGGTCCGCGGGAGGCGGAAAGGACTCGGGCTGCGAAGTTACCTCCGAGGTCACCGAGCCCCCGTTCCAACCCCCTTCGGAAGAACTAGCCGACAAGATAGTCCAGCAAGTCGAATTCTACTTCTCCGACGCTAACATCACTAAAGACGCATTCTTGCTGAAACACGTCAAGAGGAACAAGGAGGGCTACGTCAGTCTCAAGCTCATCTCGAGCTTCAAGAGGGTGAAGCACCTCACCAAAGACTGGAGGGTGGTGGCCCACGCTCTGTCCCGATCCTCGAAACTTGAGATCAACGAGGCTGGCACCAAGTTGAGGCGTCTGGAGCCTCTACCCCAGTACGACGAAACCACCCCTTCGCGCACCGTCGTGGCCGTCCACATGCCCATCGACAAGGCTACCATCGAAAACGTCGCCGAACTGTTCAAAGTCTGTGGGGAAATCGCCCTGATCCGGATCTTGCGACCTGGCAACCCCATCCCCGCAGATGTGCGACAGTTCATCAACAAGAACCCTTCGCTGGCCGGGGTGGTGTGCGCTTTGGTCGAATTCGTCGCCTCCGAATCTGCTAGGAATGCCATTCAGCTGCAACACACCCTCGGAGATCCCATGAAAGTTTACGAACTGAACAACGTTCCCCATCCCGAACGCAAGAAGAAGACCAACAACAAGAAGTCCAACGCTAACAACAACGCCAACAACACCAACAACAAAACCTTCTCCGACACGGACTACATCAGTTCTTGTCAGAGCGGTTCGGAAGCTGAAGATCTGAAGAACCGATCCCGTCTCCGACGAGGCTCGTCGGCTCATTTCCCCTCGAGATACATTGAGCCGGCGGCGTGGCTGCAGCGTCGCCTCTCGGCTTCCAGCACCGAAGCCAACTTCATCTACATGCCGAGACGCTTAAGCTACAGCAGCCGCGACTCCAGCGACTCCAGCCTTTTCCTGCCGCGCAGGATGAGCGCCTGCAGCCTCTCAGGATCTGAAAACAACTACAACAGGCGACTGTCCTCGGCGAGTCAGTCGTCGGAGTACAGCAATCCCAGATCCAGGAGCAACAGCACCGCTTTTCAGAACGGAGAGAACGTGGTGAGGTTGCCGCGTGGTCCCGACGGTTCCAAAGGATTCAGACAGAGACCTTTGACGGCTATAGCTCAGTGAGACTGGGTTCGAGATTCATGATATTCAGGGCCTTGACGTTGCTAAACTTTTACTTGCCCAACGGCAAAAATGAGGAGTGGGGATGTTTTTCTATTTTTTTGTCATGGGAAAATTGTTTTTTGCATCTTCTTCTAACGGTTTTCGAACCTTGAAGGAATGAATGAAATTTAATTCGCGAATGCATAATTCAGAACACGACCCACTTACTTTTTGTTCATTCTAGATTGGACTTTCACCTAAATGCGGTTTGTATTATAGTAATGATTATTATTAGCGCAAAATTTAGAAATTTTTACTTAATTGGAATTAATTTGTTACGCTTTTTAGTTTGCGGAAAAATGATCGGATTCTCTGAAAAGCACGAAAACTTCACAATATCGTTCGTTCTTACCTATATTATATTGTAGTTAGCATAGATACTTTAATAATTATCTTACTTTCTACTTGTGTTAATTAAGCTAATTATAGATTTAACGCTTCATTTTTCTTTCTTATTCTATTGTTTTGTTTTAAAAACATTTATTTAATGGCGCTATTATTTAAGTAAAAATAATTGTTGTTTCTTGTACGATACTGTAGAGTGATACGACAGCCTTGTGTAATTTTTATATGAATTAATTGTCTACCATTATGCATTTTGTGGTTTATGCTATTTACATGTAATTCTTAAGGAATTCTCTCCACTAGAATTAATTTCTAATTCGTAAGCATGTAAATTTCATTTTGTACATAAACTTATTTATTTTTTCTTATTTATTTCGATTATTGTTTACTTTACTGTAATAGCGAAACTGTTTTGATGATGAGCGTTATTTATTTATTTGTTGTCTATTATTATTTGCAATAAACTTTTTGGGAGAACATGTATTGTTTTATTTTTTATTTAACTCTCAGGTAAATCTCTAACTTGCAGCACACATTTCGACATCACAATAATACTAAAATTCCACTTAAATTTATTTGATTAAACCACACGCGTGTCATACATTCTAACTTAAATAATAACACGTTAACGCTGTTGTTTATTAAAAATACATCATTTTAATACTGTAATACGGTGTGTTTTTAATTATTTATAATAATAATTTTACATTTTTAACTTACTTCCTAGAGTCGTCAGATCTTTATTACGACAAGCTAATTGTTAATAACTAGACCTTAACTAAACGAAATTTAATAAACATCTATAACAATTTCACCCATTCATTACGCTTTTATTTCCTACTGCAAACTTGTTTAATATTTTTTTATTCGTTTTAAAGTGCAAACTGGTTTTATCACAACTTAATAGAAAAATGGGGAAATTATCTCATTTTTGAGAAAAGGTCCATCTTTTTATTATTTAATGCTTGGCAGTTTTTATGAGTTTGTTATTAAATAACTACATTAGCGATTATAACCGTACTAAAAGGAGCTAATTTTTCTTCCTATGAAATGATTATTGTAGAATAGCTTTACACAAAACGAAATTATGTATGTATTTCAAAAAAAAGGTAACAAAAATATTTTTCTACTTCTGCCAACACTTTGGTGTAACGCACTTTTTACAAATGTGTCAGGTTCATGGATTAAATTGAAAAAAACTAATCAGACACACTTGTATTTCTGAAAACAATTTAATATGTCCACTATTAATAAAAGCTTTTTATTTTTGACCAACACTTTCTACGAATCTAGTCGACACAAAAATTAATTTAATTGATCCATTAGAAAGGCAAAATTTAATATTCCTAAAAAAGAACGATATTTCGAGGCTGATAAATTTTAAGCAGGAACCACCTCCAAACTTAATTTTTCTTCTTTTATCATTTTATTCAAAGTCCTTTCTTTCTACAGTTCTTTCCAAAAAGGATTTGACCTTCTACATTTAACCAGTTCGTCAATAGTTTAAATTAAAAATACAAAACATTGATATTATCTCGACGTAATAATTATATTCTGTGATTAAGACAAAGAAGAAAGCCTTCTGGAGAAACATTTAAACAAAACAATCGATTAACAAGTGGGCCAGCACGAAACCTACAAACGCAGTGATTCTCTACCTACTTTATAAAATATACTTAAGTACCTGATGATTAAAACCCCGCTAAGTAACAGGAGTGACAAAGTGTTTTTTAAGTCGTATACTTTATCAAATCTACTTACTTGTCCTCGTTTAATACTGTTGCAAAATTAGGTGATTTATGGGATAAAGAAAATAAAATTTTTACTTATTTGACAAGATCAGATGCATAGATAGAATAAGGAACTAAACAAGTTTTGGTTTGTAGAACTTTATGAAAACAATAAAAAATGACCAGATTTTGCAAAAATGAATTTAAATTGATACACACATGAATGTTCTTGTTTCTGACTTATTGAAATAAAACTTATATACATAATTCTCTTTGAAAAGGTCGATTCGAGAACAAGAGATTACAAAAGATCTATCAAAACTTTCCTTGCCCTTGAAAATCCTGCACATAATTTACCACTCAACTTTTGTCTCCTTTAGAAATCAATAACCCCACCGTTTATCAAACTGTGGTTTATCCTGCGCGATTATTTGGATTTAATGCAACGAGTCATAAATTTTGCAGAGACAGTTAACTTGAAAAACATTGTATTTAAAACGGCCACGAATGCAGATGATGAGGTTGCAATCCGTAACAGAACATTCTTCTGGAAATTGTTGCAGTGCACTTTCCTGCACAATTTACGCATTGATAAAAGGCAGATTGTTCAATCTAGTTCGACAAAAGTTAATCAGCGTTAAATAATAATTATAATACGGTCTGGCTGATCTAAAAAGTGAGTGTTTCTCTCTGGTGGAATAAAATTGGCCATCAACTTTCACCGCTGGCACTTCTAGTTATACTAGTTATAGTGAGGGGGTCAACGGTGCGTGGCAAACGTTCTTTATAATCTCTTCCAACTTTCATCAATTTCATCATTTACTACACCACACCACAGTCAAGTTCAACGTTTTGCGCTTGACATTGCGGAATCGTTGGCTTGGAAAAAGAGAAATGGTTTATAGCGACTTATTCGCTCCGCTTCGCGAGCCCACGCACCGTTTTACTACTGTTTTTTTTTGTATATTTTGTTGCAATTTGAACTTTATCACACACTGTTCGCAAAATATTGTTAATTGAATGAGAAATTAATTTCTCCACCTTTAACAAAAATCAGCTCTTTTATATCTACGAAGCTTCCTCTAAAAAGATGCAGTTAATATTGTAGAAGAATTAAATTGGTTGGAGGAATTTATTTCGGTGTTTGAAAGATGTTCTAAATTGGTTGGCACTGAACCATGAAGAATGCAAAAACTGTGAAAGGAAGCCGTTATGTTCTTACAGTTTGCTCATCTATGACTCAAACAATTCATTTCACAAAAAAACACTTTTTCACAAATATTTTCAGTTAACAAATTTGTTTTAAATAATAAAGTCAAGTTTTTATTGATACATTAAGGTATAATATGTACTATTGATTACAATTTTTACCGTTATGCAAATAAATGCTGCAACAAACACTACATCATTGTGTAACGTGTGTTATCAACCACATTATTTATCATTTAACACGACCTAGACCTGATGGTCTCTTCGTTGGTCTCTTGTTGTCAAGCGATCGGGTGACCCACACGTTGCTCATTTTTTCATTGGAAAATATTCGTCAATACAGATGCACTGTCAAGACATATTTTAAGACAAATTTAATTTAATTACCTATACTATAAAAACAAATATTCTGCGGGAAAACCATCATAGCAGTGTGGAACGCGTTAAGGAAGAGAATCTAGGGATCTAACTACTGAATTAAAAATATAATTATGTACTTGTATAAAATATATATTTATAAAGGACTCTTTAATATCTTTAAGTACTAGTACTTTAAGTACTAGATGGACCTGGGGTTGGTTCATTTAAACTCTCTAATATTGCCTTTTGATATCGTTTGGCTCTTGCCGTTTTAAAGGTAATTTTCTTCTTAGGTTTAACATTTGAATGTTGCATTTTGTCCATCTGCTTTTGTAACAACTCAATAGCAGACAACCCATCAGGAATGTGGACATACCTAATATTTCTTGTACTTATAAAAAAATTATTAAACTTATATGCCCGTCCTCGTGGATTGAAAAATACCACATTTTCCATTTCTATGTTCATAAAACCATCAACAAATTTGATTAATCCAGACACACAACCTTCATTTCTTAAATCAATCACTGTGTGTTTGTTTTCAAGCGCCTTGACAATACTTGTTAAATGATTGTAAAAATTAAATTTTTCTTTGGCACCACCATATTCTTGCATTTTGACTAAAAAAAAATATTCAAGAGTTACTGGTTAAGTGGTTAGTTACACAAAAAAAAAATAGATCTGATGAAGAAATAACTTTATACCTTCAAAGTCTTCAAAGCGTGTACACAAAAAAATGAAACAAACTAAACTCAGATTTCGTTGCTTCTGCAAATTTTTTAGATTTGAAAAATCAAACAATACAACAAATAAACCTAACCTCAAATGTCAAATAGTTCAACGGTTTATACAAGTAGTTCAAATGATTTATGTATGTTAATGCTTGTTTTAATTATCGCTGGCTACTGTTAATACTGTTTTTTTACAACATTTAACGAATTTAACGAAGAAAATATTTTAACATTATCGTCATTCTCAAACGAAAATTCAAGAGTGTGAAGTGGTTTAGTAAAGCAATTTCGCTTTAGGTTGTTTCTCATAATCTTCTCAAATTAAAGAAGTCACAATACCTATGATTCGTAATAATTTGCAAAACATATTAATTCATTTGTGAAATTAAAAAAACAATCACAAATGGGTATTTGAACTAATTTACAATGAAGATCACATGAACTACGGAACCATTTAGAAATTTCCATCTAAAAATCTAAGAAAAATAGGTTTGTTAATCTATTTGCAGATAAATAAAGTGATAAATCTTGTTACTTCGCAGAAAATTGTTAGAAAATTTTTAACTGTCATGTGGAAATACGTAGCGGGTACAATCGTTGTAGGTTCAGTAACTTACAGTTTATAGTAAGTTCCCATAACCAATAATATTTTGCAATCATATTTACACTGCATTTTTCAAGTCGGTATTTCGCCGGAGGTGTGTGCAAGTGTTCTGCAAGGTTAGATGGTTTGGTTGTTGTTATTACAGGTGGAAATTCAGGAATTGGTAAAGCTTTAGCTGTGGAATTGGCACAAAGAGGTAAAGGATGAGTCTCAGGAAACACAGCAGTAACAATACAAATTTTGTAGGTGCTACTCTGGTTCTTGCCTGTAGAGACGTAGAAAAAGGAATTAACGCCAAGAAAGACATTCTGCAGAAGCTGAGCAACAAAAACGTCAAAATATTTATCAAACACCTAGACCTTGCCTCGATTACTAGCATTTTAAAGTTTTCAGAGTCTTTGAAGTCAGAATTTAATGAGATTTACGCGCTAGTTAATAACGCGGGAATATTCTATTATCCACATACTGTTACAGAGGATGGATTTGAAATTACATTTCAAGCCAACTACTTAGGTATGACTGAATTAGTTGCTCAGGTCATTTGAACTAATAACTAGATGGTATTTTTACTTTAAAGTACCATTCAATATTAAATCAATCCTAGAAAAAATACATTACGTTTCTATGAGAATTACAAATTTCAGGTCACTTCATTTTGACCCACAATTTGTTAAGTTTACTTAAAAAAGCGGATCACTCGCGCATCATCAACGTATCTTCCCAGGCCCACACTTGGGTCAACTTGTATGATCTGAACGCCATCACAAAATCACAAACCGAATTCAGATCTCATATTGTGGCTTATGGAGTCACCAAGTTGGCTCTAATCTTATTTACGCGTTACTTATTCAAAAAGTTGTCAAGTGAGTATAAAAAAAATGTAGCCAACAAGTTTTGAATGCATTATTTTTAGACACAAACATCATTGTGAACGCGGTCGATCCAGGAAACGTCGAAACCAATATTTTCCGTCACTTCCCCTTCTTGAATAACAAGTTCTTATACGCTCTCCAGTGGCCTATAAGATTTCTCGTTGTCAAGAGTCCTCGGCAAGGGGCACAAACACTCTTACATTGTCTTTTAACGTCAAATCGGTCAACAGGCCAGTATTACAGGGACTGTAAATTGGCGTTGCCGAGTCCGTTATCTTTGGATGAGAAACTGGCGCAGGACTACTACGAATTGACGTTGGAAATTCTAGACAATAAGTTTAGTACTGAATCTGAGTGTTAGATTAGTGCAGAATCAACATGTGGATCTCACCTGATGGCAAAATTCATAAATTAGTGATAGTAGAGGGTGATTGGGGCAAAAAGCCATCAGAACAGACTGAATGCGAAATATTAATCTCCGACTGTCCAGATTTATCAGAGTATAATAACTCCACTTTAGTGATAGGTGATAGTGATAATTACATAAGTCGTACTTTAGATATATGTTTAAGTACAATGAACGAGCAAGAAACAGCAAAATTCAGGATATCACCGGAAAACTTGACGTTCACGGTCAGGTTGGTGCGCATTAAATTTAAAGGATATATTTATCAGTGGGATGCTAAAAAGAAATTTGAAATAGCACAAAACCACAAAGAAAAAGGCGTGAATTTGTACAAACAAGAAAGATTCAAAGATGCTGCGTACAGATTTGCCAAAGCATTAAAAATCATATCGTCAATACCAATAGACGCTGAGACACCACCTGAAAAAATCGACACCATTCCTGTAAAAGATATTTACATGTTGAAAGCAAATTTGCTTAATAATTTAGCTTCATATTATTTAAAAACGGAAAAGTGGTTGCTTACTATCGACACCTGCAAGAGAGTTTTCGATTTTGACAGACATAGTGTTAAAGCCCATTATAAACTTGCAGTCGCATACATGAAGGATCGCAATTTTGAACAAGCAGAAAAGGAATTCAATGTAGTTTTAGGGTTTGAACCGAACAATAAGGCCGCCAGGGAACATGTAAAACTCGTCAAAGAGGAAATTCACAAAGCTAACGTCAAGTTTAATTTGCTAGTTAAAAAAATGTTTGTTTGAATTGTGCCATGAGTGTTTTTTATTTTTAAAAAATTCAATGTATTTTTATTAGAGTTAAAGATAAACTATTATTACCAAACTAGTGTAGTTTATTTCTCTTCCAGAATAAAGAAAAAAAAACATATATCAACAAGTTAGAAGACTGCTACACCGTCATGATCACAACGTTTGCGCATGCGTCGTAGCGTAGTAGTTTACAGTAACTGTTCAAATCGGTATAAAATTCTCAATGCATGTTCATGGAACATAATCACAAATAAAATGTTTACAAATTAATTCAGCCGAGGCTTCTTTTCTGGGGGCGGTTTAATTTTCTCTTGCGAATTTTCGGTCTTAATGTCTTTTACGTCTACTGTACCATTCTCCATCCCAGCCTTGACAGGAGCAGGTGGTGCTGCTTTTGGTTGTGGAGGTGTGGGCAGCGGAAATTTTTTAATAAGCTCCCCTAGCAACATATCAACTCTTTGTCTCTGAAACAGAGAACTCGGTTCCTCTCGCGGTTTTTCATCTTTTTTAGCCTTATCTGAAATAGACTTTTGTGATTTAAAATCCCATGAATAGCCTTTACTTGGATGGTATCTTGCAAAGCTTGCAACTTCTTCAAATGAAGACTGTAAGTGATGCACTGCAGACAGCTACAACAGGTAATTTTTGAAGATCTGTTAATAATTAAGAGACAGAAACATACTAATCTTGAATTTAAGACACTTGCTAAATCTGGTGCTTGATAGACAACCCCTGCTATGATATAATAATCAGTCAGTGGTGTTACTTGTTGGGGACTGTGTCTGTGTTGCTTTCGAATCACATATAAAATAGGTTCTTGGACATGTAACAAAACATATTCTAATCCAGTCATGTTTCTAGGATTAAAATAGTTACAAGTTATAATTAAGCAACTTGAATAACTTACTGAAGTTGATCTGGGGCTAAACGCTGCATTTTTACAATCTCATTGTTACAAGTTCTATCAAAAAACGGGTTAGACCGTTCTGAAAAATAATCCATAACATTTGCAGTATTCAGTATTGGAATCCAAGTTGAATCATGCCATGAAAGACTTAAAGGATTCTCTGGAATACCAGGAACCATACCCAGTCTTCCTGGCATCATCGCCATATCTTTTATTTATCCTAAAAATAGGTAATTAGCTATTTTGAGGATTGAGCGAAAATCCACATACCTAAGATAAAGATTGAGGTTAGCTGATAAAACTAATTCAATGGTATGTTCCACTTACACCTTTTTAAAATATTTTGAACACAAAACTCAGGAAATTTAAGTACATAGTTTATTTAAGTGAACTAATCCCTTATTATTTATTATTATTACACAAACTCCATCACCTCTGACGCAAATCATTGAACATAACCTTCGTTTATCATTTCAAACTTTTTATGTATTTTTTGTAAACAATAGTATTTTTTCAAATTATGTAATTTAATTTGTCACACATTTATCTTATTCATTTCATTATATTCTAACAAGATTTCTTGTGTAACTGTTTCTTATGATCTAGTTTCTGTAATGTTCCTAACCACACTTTTTCAAAATATATGATAAGTTATTAAAATTTAAGAAAATGATAATTTCGGGTTACAGTTGAATAATAACATGCCCCTCTACACAGTGGGAAACAGGAGGTATTTTTAAATCTTAAATTCAACAAGAATTTCACTTTTTGTCATTACAGATGGAATTAGCAGTGGTTCCCTTGCACCACTATAAAAAATACATGTCTGATTGTTGCAAACTGATAAATGATGAATGGAAACGTAGTGAAACAGCTCGAATGCGCAGCTTGGAAAGTTCATCAGACACACTGCCAACAAGTTTAATTTTACTAAAGAATGACCAAATTATAGGACATTTAAAACTTTCACCGATTCCCAGTATTTCTGATGCTTGCTTTGTTGAATCAGTGGTGATAGAACGAAAATTGCGGGGAAAAGGTTTTGGAACGATTTTAATGGAGAAAGCTGAAGACTATTGTAAAAATCATTTACAACTGAAAACAATTTATTTGTCAACACAAGGTCAAGAGGGGTTTTATAGCAAGTTGGGATATCAAGAATGTCAGCCTATATCTATATATGGAAATTACACACCAACTACAACTATGTGCTGTAAAAATAAAAACCAATATAGTAATGGCTGGCAAGGAGCACCAAAACCTCCCCCTCTGCCCTCAAATAAAATTAATGTGAATACAAAGATATATATGAAGAAAAATTTATGATTTCATGCAAATTGGCACATTTGTAAAAAACAAGAATTTTAAACTTATGAATTATGATTCATGTTAAATGCCATAAATAAAGTTCAAATATCATTTTATAAGTGTCTGTTGATAACCTGACTACTTAGTTTGAGTAATAACCTTATCATTTTTTAATCATTGTGGCAATAAACACTTTATTTATGTATGTAATTGTCATAATCTGGTATCACTTCTTAATATAAATGTTCTTTCCCCATGGTCCCATTTTTTATAACATATCTAATATAATTATCTGTTAAACTTAACAATTAATTATTAATGCTTAGTGCTGATTCCACACACTTTGCCATGATGCTCTGGTTGTGTGAGGGAGTCAATCAAAAATCTGCCAAGATCATGTTTTGAAATGACTCGTCCTGGTGATGCATCATGCTTTATTTGGTATTCTGAGCCTGGTTGATCTACAATTTAAAAAATTACTTTAAAGATATTTTCTAAACAAAAAAACCTACCTGCAATGTGTGGTGGTAAGACTGCAATGAACTTCAAATTAGATGCTTTCACCAAGTCAAATTGGCGCTTATGATCTGCATTCAAATCTTTGAACATAGGAGGTACCTTATCTGGCTCATAAAATAAAAATGCAGAGAGGCACACTGACACAATCTCCACATTTGATTCCTTCATAGCTTGTAAAATATTTTTCATACCCTCACTTAACACAGTGGTAGGTTTCAAATCATTACCTGTGCCCAAGACAACTACAACACCATTCACATCTTTTACAGCATTTAAAACATCACTATAGTTTAGAACATCTCCTTGAACAACTTCCACACTGTTTTTTATATGTTCAGGTAGTTTTGAAGGGTCTCTAACAAAAGCTCTAACATTTAGATCTTCAAAAATTGATTGTTAATTTTATAAACAAATTTTTGCAACAATATACCTTTCTTGATAGCTGCGTCCACCGCACAAAGACCAGTCATGCCCGTGGAACCGAAAATTACAATTTTTTCCATTGTGAGGCTCTTTCAACGTAAAAAAATCACAAATGAATATTTTTATTTAAACTGTTGATATCAGTTTGTTGACTATGACGCTGTTATTTGCTTTAATTTTGACAATTCACCGTGATTTGTCACAACTCTTTTTATCAACATGCCACTAGTTCGAAACGTATTGTATCAAAGACCTAAATCGTTCTTTAAAAGTTTATCAAAGGTCGTAGTTGTTATTTCATCACTTATTTTGTAAATCAACATTAATTCTACTGCATTAATTTGCAATTAAAAAGACACGTTGAATTTAAATATTGAAGTTTGCAATTTGCGACTTATAAAAAATAACATTTTAGGCTAACGAAATGACACCTGTCAATCCTGTCATGCATGATAATTATAAATTGTAATATTTGTAATGTCATAATCTGACAGGTGTCTCTATGTATTTTAATATTTTATTAGGGTTTTTAAAGTGTAATCACATTGAAAATGAGTTCTGAAGAAGTGTTTCAAAAACTAAAATCCAATTCCAGCAGTATTTGTGAAGAAACTGTTCGAATTTTAGTGAAAATTGTCGATAATATTGTAAAAGATCCAAATAACCTAAAAGTGAGATCTTTACAAAAAAGCAATTCTACCGTAAAGAATAAAATTTTGGCAATAAAAGGCGGTTTGGAATGTTTAAAATTACTGGGATTTCAAGAGGTACATCTTTTCAATCACTTGCAGCTTTTTCAAAAGAATTTTTTTAGGGTGATACCAATTTTGTTTTACCATCAAGTACACCAATCAGCAAACTGGAAGAAATTAAAAGGAGTTTATTAAATTTAAAAACTAATGATGTACACCAGGGAGCCATTCCAAAGCTAAAGGTAGAATATATATAGATTTTCTTGTGTCTTCTACTGTAAATTAATTAAGTAAGTATGTAATTATTTAACCAATTGTACTATTTGAACATTGTGCTTCAACTCCTTCTTGAAATTGCAACATTATTAATAAGTAAGTGGCAGCAGCTCCAACAATCTGTTAAAAAAGTTTTATGATTGTTTTGTTTTGAAAAACTGTGACCAATTAATTACTGTGAAAATTAAAGTAGCATCAATACTGAACAAACCACATGCTGTGAATTGAAGTGGTCGCTGGTCTACTTGCTGTGAAAAAACCATCAGCTAAAATTATACAATAATTATGTGTAATTAGAAAAAAATAAAATTTTTACTTTTCTTTTGATAACAGGGTCATTTTCATTCAAAAGAACTTTATGAATTGCCATTCCTGTATTTTTGGCCTAAAAGAAATAAATATTTTAACAGTGATGTAACATATTCAGTAAGTAGGTACCTCATTTGTTGTTAGGTGACAAGTTACTGTTACATAGAGTATTTCAAGTGAAGTCCAGGCTGTCCACATTAACCAAACTAGTGCAGAAACTTTGTTTTTTAGAATCTAGAATCAATCTACAAATATTAACATCTTAAGTTTCATTATAAAAAATTACCATGCTTTCATAATACAGATAAAAAACAGTAAAAACCGTTGTTAAAAATTGTGCCGTCAAACAACTCAATATTTGTAATGTGAAACTATCGCTCAATTTATTCCCCACATCTGTTAAGTAGTCATGAAGTTCCATTAACAATTCAATTCTTCTGAGGCCATGTTTCATTTGGTATTCTTGTTCAGTGCTCACTTTCCAAGACAAATGATTAATTTTTTCTTTTGCTAAATCAGCCAGTAATTTGTTAATTAAAATAAACCTTTCATACAAAAGCGTAATTAACAGAACAAAATTATTTTGGGCCAGAAATGATATGAGCGACGGAATAAATAAAACATAATGACTGTTATCATCTTCGGAAAATATGCTATTTTTCATGTACGCATGAGTAATAATTCCTCTTCCCAAAATCGCCACGAATCCCAAAGAAATTATAGAAATTTCGTACACAAAGTGTTTACGGTAATTAATATTCACACCCAGATCTTCGAAAATGTCGTCGATTTTTTTAACGTCTTTGATGGACGATAATACATTGGAACTTTTTGTTATGTTAACCAGGTAAATTATGTAAGTCAAGGCAATTTGTGCGAACAGTTGAAATATAATTCCAATTTTTGACACCCCAGATGCATAGTTTGCTTTAAGTTTTCTGTTCTTTAAATTGGAAACGGCTAGGTAAAGTAGAACTGAAAAAACGGCAATGTAGATGATGTTTAGTATTTTTAGTATGTTGAAAATTTTTAATTTGCGAGTTTTATTCTCTATTTTTAAAAAAATCGACGACACGCCAAATATTGCGGTCATAAATATAATAGGGTAGACAGCATCACAAATGTTTGTGATAAACATGGTAGGTATAAAATAACTGCCCCCTTTGTTACAATAAATCTTATGACAATGAAGGGAAACAATCAAATTTGTCCTTAAAATATTGCTGTAGAGCAGTTGGGGCATTAACGTTGATAATCATCTCACTCGGAATTAATGGTCATACATGATTTAATCTGTATGATAGAGTTGCACACGATCGAGCTATTATAAACCTAAATGTTAAGTAATAACGTTTAAATTATGAAAATGATTGTGACCATTTTAATCTCTATCAACTCAATATTTTATTTTCAGACTGACATCACAGCAAGTAATATTAAGAGTTATCAAGAAAATGACGACGATTTAGATAATGTGAAAAGATTTGTTTTACCCCCGTTGACATTGGTAAGTTTTTCGTGCTTTGCGAGTTTACATGAACATTAGAATTGATAAAAAAAAACAAACAGATATTTGTTTTTTAAGATTACAATCGATCACTCTAAATCTAACATACCTGAGTGTTAATTACAATTTATTTATTTTTTAAAATACAATTTTAATTACACATAATAAACCGGATGTTGACTCCACTTCGCGCATATGAATTTTGCTAAAGAGTAAAGACAGAAAAAAGGTATATTTTCATAGATAGACATATTTAGAGCAGAAAGATATTTACCTGGACGGAACCAGAAAAAGCGCTGTTATTAATTAATTACAAAGATTGAAAATGATACGTTTTCTAACACATCCATGTAAGAGCGTCTTTGTAAGCCACATTTTTTGTCTCCTTCCAAGAACAAGTTAAAATAATTGATCACTGTCACTCATTTTACTGAGTATGTAAAAGTATTCTTGACAAATGTAGTCTTCACGTAGGCCCAGACCAATATATTTTTTCAATGTTTGGCCACAGAAAAAAAAGTACATAATATGGTAATAAAAAACAAACTATGTATTTATATAAATTGTGATTCTGTTTGGGATATCTAATTGAGTTAAAAACGCTGTCAAGGTGTGTTAAATACAATTAAAATAATAATACATAATAATAAAATAGTATCAATATGAAATCTAATTTTTTTTATATGGGGTCATTATAAATTATTGTACCATCGTAGGTGGCTGTGCGCTATGCTTTAGGTGCGCCGTTACGCCCACTAGTTGTTACAAACATTTATAATGACTTCTTATAAAACGCAACTATAATTTCAGTATACAAAAATCGGTTGCTTGTGATTCACAAATTTATACTTTGTAAACTCGTCTTTGCAAAGCACCCATTACAACAGAAAATTCTCGACTTCCTTTATATATACCTTTTTCGTTATAACTCAGTCCCCTTGCAAGACGGTGCAATAGTTTTTACTAAAACCGGAGTTAGAGAAACCCTCTAACTATTAGTGAAAGCACTATAATATATCAAAATACTTGTAGTTTTTTAGTTCTAAGTGCCCAAGGGATACCTACATACGTATAATCAATTCACTTTTGTAATGACGAACTAGAGTTACTAAATTTAGTAACTTTTGTCTTGTGAACACATCTTTTTACCGCGAATTTGGGCTTTTAAAAAGTTAGGTTATGGGTCACGTCATTTGTTCTGTCAAAACTGGTCCAATTCAAAGTATAGTGAAACTAAATGTGTTTATTTTGAAGAAAAAAGCAAAGTTGCTCTACACAAATACGAAAAGGCAGTTGAACATAACAATGAAATAATTTTGCAGAATCCAGAATCCGAATCTTCAACCAAATTAACAATATTTGTGGATATGTCATGGATGCTAAAGTTTCTCATAAGCCTTGTTCTTGTCCTTCATTTAAAATTCTATACATATTTCTGGGACTGAAGCCTGTGCAGCACTTAGGAAGAGTTTTATTTTAGATTAGGATTTACCGAAAAAACATTCGCCACTGCTTCTACAATTTTGTATATTGATGCTTTACTCCGTTTTGGAAATGCATTCATTTTGGCAGTGACAATAATATGACATTTTAAATCATTGCCAACTGTCGAATTTTCATATATTTTGTAAAAAAATTTAACAAAAAAAAAGTTCCAGTTCGTCATTACAAAAATGAATGCATTATATACATAAATTTAGTTTTTTTGTAATATGTTATGATGTGGGAAAAAGCTTACCTTAATAACGTGTGGTTTAATACTTATGTAAATATTTGAATAGGTTACCCACACGTTTCTCATAACAGGAATGAAGTGGTATTTGAGGTACAAACAGGAGGTGACATTGTTTCTTGAAACTGAATCATAATAATGATGAAAGTGGCTGAGGACCCTATCATCTGAAATAGTTACTTAGACAATTACATATTCACATGTACACGTAGCCATTGTTCTTACATTAAACAATAAACTTGCGTCGATGTTGAAGAGACCACATAAAGTAAACCTGAATTTACTATGCATTATTTGCTTCGAAAACGCCAACAATTTTTCTTCAACTTCTTCGTTGTCGTTTCTTATCAAAACTTTATGTACTTTTCGTCCGACCTCTTCGGCCTACAATTAAAATGATTTTCATCCAAATTTTGTACATTTAGCAGAATATACTTCTTCACTAGCGAAGTGACAAGCAACAGCGACGTGAAGAATTTCGTAAGTTTTAAGAAAGCCCCAACCCAACCAACACAATGCCGAAAATGGTTTAGACGAGTACTGGAACGAAATAATGTATTTTACAAAGGACAAACGAATTTTCAGTTGATGTACCATCCAGTAGTAGTAAAATATTGAATAGAGGCTAATAAAAAATTGATGAGCCAACGAGGGCAGCATTTGAATGTTATAATTTAAATTGGTCCTGTGTGCCGCTTTGCATAAAATTTCATGGATCTTCGCCAGAGTTATGATTTGCTTCAAAATCGTAGGATCAGCTGACTTTTTTGTATTACGTACAACTAAAAATTTTCGTTTTTATGACGAGTAAAATTGGAAGCGACTTACTTGAAGCTTTTGTTTTGACGTGCTGTCCTACTAATTTGTATTTAATCCTTTCTAACTGTTGACTGATCATTTTAAATCTTTGGTAAATAAGCAAAGCGGTTATTGCGAACTGACTGTTCATACCATACAAAATTATCATAGGATGAGTGAATAAGATCCACATGTGCACAGAAAGCGGAGGGAAGTTTTCAGTTTTAATGTTTTTACTCTGCATAGCAGTGATCAAAGCAATCATGACCATTCCAGAAGATATTATTACAATTTCGTAACATACAAAACGACTGTACCGAAATTTTTGTTTCATGCTCTTCAAAAGTTCGTCGACTCTATTCAAATTCGTCATAACATCTCTTACGTGTTTTGTTTGCACGAAACTCATCAGATAGATCGTGTATAAAATGATAATGACAAAAAAGAACTCTAGAGTTATACCGAAATTTGAAACTTTGTTAGGTTTTTTGTAGAATGTTTTTCCTACCACTGTGTTAGATTTTCTAACAATGGTCGTAGCTAAACTCAACGAATAAGCTGTCAACATTAACACTGTTATTAAATGTAGTTTTTTTGAAAAATAAAGCGTGTATTGACCAACTCTTCTCAAAGGAAACATCGGAAATAAACCTACAACAGTTGACAAGACAAAAATAGGTAACAAACTTTCGTAGAAGTGATTCGGAAAGCGGAATCGTGACATGTTATCTGCTTTCTCTTCTACTTAAAACTGCGAACGATAATATGTCACTCAGTTTGGCTCATCTAGTTTAAAATGTTTTTCACAACAAGTTAATCTAATTGAAGTAATTCTGGTATTGCTCGATCATTGATATCTCTCAATAAAGTTTATAAACATTATAAATTCATGTTGCAATGCATTTCAAATAATTTGGATAATTTGCCTCGATGAAAATCTTGTTTTTGCAATATTTATTAATATCAGTCGCAGTAGTGATAAGTCTGCCAGTAACAATAATGGAAATTTTAGAAATTTGCCAATCCGTTTTTGCAAAGGATAGAGCGACAGTTCCATCATGCTCTAGCTTTTGGCGACAAAGATTGTCAAAAGCGTGCCAAAAAGCTGATACCACTGGATCAACTGGAAATGAACGCGCAAAGAAATTTGAGGTACCTTCAAACTCGGATAAAGAAAGGTACTCAGTGACTCCGACCCTCTAAAACTTTAATTCATCTTTTTGCAGAAAAGCTGCAAGATCCGGAATTTTCTGTCCAGGACATGTTGCTCCTGGAACTATTGACGTGGTTTAAAGAAGAATTTTTTTCATGGGTTAACTCCCCTGCATGCAGTAGTTGTGGGAAAAGCACCACCGCAGCTGGCATGAGTTCCGATCAGAAAGATTTGACATTTACCAGCAGAGTTGAAGTAAAGAGGAAGTTGCATTTTAACTTGTTTAATAAAGACTGATGATTTGAAGGTATACCAGTGTAAAAGTTGCCACCACGTGACTAAATTTCCACGTTATAATGACCTAAACATTCTATTGGAAACCCGCAGGGGTAGATGCGGAGAGTGGGCCCAAGTGTTCACTTTGTTTTGCCGATCTTTAGGCTGGGACGCTCGCTACGTCGTCGACGAGCTGGACCACGTCTGGACCGAAGTAAATTCCATTTACCAATTTCAAACACTTCTGTATCGTCTACTTTAGGTGTACTCGGTGACGCAAAACCGGTGGATACATTGCGACCCCTGTGAAAACGCTTGCGATACGCCACTGATGTACGAAAATGGATGGAACAAAAAACTGACATACGTTATTGCCTATTCACCCGAAGAGGTGCAAGACGTAACGTGGCGCTATTCGAGCAACCACAAAGCGGTGCTCGCTCGGAGGAAGAACTGCTCAGAAGATGACCTCATCGGTGCGCTGATAGTTTTGCGAAATGAAAGGCAAAAGACGATGTCGAAGTCTAAACAGAGTTATTTGACCAAGAGGTTGGTGTACGAGTTGTTGGAGTTGATGGTGGAGCGGAAACCTCACGACAACGAGAAGCTTGGTCGAACTTCGGGGTCTAAATCGTGGAGGATGGCACGGGGGGAAGTTAAAAGTGAAAACATGTACGTGTGGAGAATAGCAAATAAACATGTTGTTGATGATAAGTTAAGCATAAAGTATTCCACGGCACTAGATAAGTATGAGTTTGTGAAAGGAGATGGTTGCGTGATAACGGTAGACGAGTGGAGTTTTGGAGTTTTTGACTCTACTAATATATTCAGAAAGGAGGAGAAGGACTGGAAAACTGTATACATATGTAGAAGCGGTAGAAATGAAAAAAAAATGCATTTTTTTATGACTGTATTTGCGTTTTTAGAAGGGACAGATACAGGCAGTATATCGTGGAAATATGAGCTAGAAAATGACGTTACTAGAGTTATAGATGTTGTATCTTTAAAATTCAATCACAAGATTTACGAAAACGGTGTGGTGGAGATAAAATTAATTTCAGATGGTATTTGTGTGGATTTTCCCAAAAGTATAAATCTGTTGCGTTTCCGACAACATGAAATGATGTTTTTGTTTTAGGCGAGGAAAGTCTTGAGACCAGAGCATTTTCGGGGGTTAGAGAGTTCAGTATTCAGGTGAATTTGAAAGGAGGAAAAGGAGACGTGGCTTGGCAACACGCTCAATTATTCCGGCAGGCAATTCACAGTGAAGATTATCCATTTGTTCTCTCGTTAACGTTTAAGGCGAAGAATTAAAACGTTCTTAGGTATTTTATTGTTTAATTGGGAATATAAGTGAAATAGTTAAGATGGCTGTAAGTCAAATGATTACAATACTTAAATAAATTCAGTTATTGATTTGTCCAAATTTAATTTTAACAGCTCTCATACAAATAAAAGAATAAAGGAAAGAAATCATATTGCATTAATGTTTTTTTTTTACGTATAATGTGAATAAGTGGAGTAATGTAAATTATGTACCTACCCATATTTTCTTAATAATTATGCAAGTTTTCTTGCACAAGTGCAAACATGCAAGAAAAACAAAGAATTGAATGACAAAGTAAAAACCGTTGTTATGCTTTCGTATATTCACTGTAGTCAGGGATATCTTGACGAGGAATTTTATGTCATGAACCTTTAAAATTTAAACACGAAGCAAATGTTCTATTTAATACAAATTTTATACCGAAAATTGATATTTTTGTATATCCAGGCCGCGAAATCATTTTTTAACCAACAAAAAAAAAGTCGCCGAGGGCGCTTGCGGACGAGACAGGACAATCTCGAGGACTAAGGTGTACACAACATTTTTTGTGCAACTGAAAATTTGTAACTATTATGAAATGAACAAATAAAATTTACTTCACTGTCAATAAATACATATTATTTCGGCTTACATGTCGCTATGAAAATGACATAAATAAAGCAATTCATTTTGTAAATAATCGTAAAAATATGTGAAGAAAATTGTAGTGAAAGTGATGTTTCCAATTTCGTGTGGATGCTCCTCCAGAGTTAAAAAGTAAAGTCAGTAAACGTCACTCTTACATGGAAACTCTGATTTGTGGCAAATACACTGCCCCAAAAAAGTTAAAGATATTGCTGTTTGTGAACAAGAAAGGAAGAACAGGGATCATAATCAATACACATGTGTAATTCCATTCATTTTCAGCCAAATCAATACAGAATGGCACTAAAAAAAAAGTAAAACCTTTGAAATAAAATAAAATAAAATAATTTTTGTTTTAATTTCAAATAATCGGTATTTCGTCCTCGATCCTCGTACCCGTATAACTTCTCTAATAGGACGAATTAAGTTGTCAATCTGTTGCCACAAAATAGGGAACAAGTCACTCAATTCCCGAATATTCTCTGGATAAGGCAAATAATCTGGGAGAGTGTTTCCAAGGTCTCAGGCGGGTTCAATGGGATTGAGGTCCGGAGATCGTGCAGGTAGCTGAAAATGTTGAATTTCCTGCAAATATAAGGTTTCCAAAACCAATCGTATCCTGTGCAGAGGAGCGTTATCATTCACATATCGAGAATATCCTTAACTTTTGGGGCAGTGTATTAAAATGATGTTTAGTTTAACGGCCGTCGTTAAAAGCAAAGAAATTGGATTTCGCGGCCTGTTTTAGGTACAATTGCGGTCACAGAATCTTGGCCACAATTGAAGAAAAACTTCAAAGTGATTTTCAATAATTGTCATTTATTAATGACACTAATGATTGGTTTACATCATTTTTTTAGAAATGTCTAAAGAATGTTGGCCAAGATTCCGTGTCCGGAATAGTACGTGAAGTGCTCGTTTCATGTACGGTTACACAAAAAAATATCTATTTTTGGGTAATATTTTCCGGCGACTTATCATTTTAAGATTTTAATTGGCCATGTTTCTGACTCTTAGAGAATGATGTATTTTCTACAAATTATGTAAAGCTAAAATTTATTTTAATTTTTTAAAACAGTAAATCAATAAAAGCATTTTTGGATTTTGTGCAGGTTTATCAAACGTTTTGGTATCTTGGTCCGCATGTCTATCGGTCACAAAGATTATCAAATTTTCTTTCCAGATTTTGTCAATAGGTACTGTTACATTAAAAAAAAGCAAGTATTTTCAATGATTTGATCATCGTGCGCACGACTCGCGGCGAGACCGTTTTCCGCCAGAAATAATAAAAGAGAGAGTGTGGGGAAGGACTTTTTGGTCTTTGGTCAGGGAGGTCAGATCGGTGCGGGACTGTGAAAGGGGCTGAAATGGCGAGTGGTTGAACGACGAGAAAAGGGTGTGGAGACGTCGAGGGTCCGAAGAAGGTGAGGCTGGAAGAAGAGTCCAGGAAGTTCAAATCCAGACGCCGAGGAGCGAATTTACGGATCCTCGACAGAAGGTTCATGAAAAACCAAACCCCGGAGTGCGGAGTCAAATTCCACGCCCGGATTTCGTCGTCCACCGTGTGCCCGAGGAAGTCCCCGAGGAACGTCCAGGTCTCCAGAGACGTCGACCGCTTCGTAACGATCAAGGCAGCGCGTCGTTTCAGGCAGAACGTTTTTTTTTGTTCGGGTTTGAGTTATCGGTCTGCTGGTGACCTCGCCTGCAATAATAGTTTTTTTTTGTAAGAGTTCCTGTTTATTTGATTTCTTTATCTTTTGTGTCTTCGTCCGCCGCGCGACTTCTTTCTCTTTTAGAATTTTCCTTTTCTTTTGGGAAACGAGGCCTGAGGGAACGGTCCCACCGATCGTGGGCGGCGTAGAAGAATAGCGTCGAGGACGATATCGGGCTTCGCTTTCGGTTCCCCCTTTTTCTCTTTGATTTTTGTGTTTGAATCCCATTTACTCTACGAGAGTTTTTTTTTTAATCGCGGCGAGGGCACAACCCTTCATTTTGCACTTAATTATTGAGTGTCAGAAACGTTTTTGTTGTCAAATAATCAGATTTGTACGTGTGCAGGACTGAGTGAAAATATATTCATTTCGTTTAAACCACTCGGAGTTTTCGTTCTTCCGATTATCACCACCCATCCCCACGTTAAGGTGGTACTCTCGAGCAGTCTCCAGTGCGTCTCGACCCGAAATCTGTTAAATCGTTATTTTGAGAAAATTTCACCATAAGGGAAAATAAATAACGTAACAGTAGGTACAGAGCAACGAAACAGAATTGTGTTTCTTTAATGTGAAACGTGGAAGTTGGTGAATTATTATTTCCCAAAATGGTGGATGCGCCAAGAAAACTTTTGAAGAAACATTTCGATATTTTGTCTGTCTCTTTCGACGTGACAAATGCAAAAAAGTAATCCACATTTTTTTATCTTTAATCTTAATAAAATTGTCTAATTATTTATTATTTGCATAAAACATTTTTTTAAAACGCGCGACATACGTAGGAATGCAGTTCCAAATACATATAAGAAGGTAGACAGCATCATAAATATCTTTGAGTATTATCCAATGTTTCTCCTTAACAAATTTTATGACAATGTGCGCAGAAAAAAATAGGTTTATATTTAACAAAACATTACAGTATTTCACTTGGAACATTAACTTTGATAATCATCTCAATTGAAATAAATGGTTTTATGTAATCTAATATTTATGATAGAGTTGCACACGACTAGACTGTTATTGTTACATAATAACGTTTAAATTATGTAAATGATTGTGATCATTTTTATCTTGACCAACTTAATATTTCAGGCCAAAATAACTGCAACCAAGGGCAACTAACATTTGGAGTTATCAAGTAAATGACAATCTAGATAATGTGAAATGATTTATTTAACTAAAATTTTTATATTTAGTACTTTCCAATAATATTCCAGCTAACAAACAATTTACATTAGCTTATATACAACGTGTCTCAGAAATGAGTACCTACATTAATTTTAACTGGTAATAGAACTCGTTAGTAGCAACAATATAGGTATTTAAATATATTTTTTTCCTAAACCTTGAAGTTATACAATTGAAATTATTGAAAGATTTGACACAAATTTCGTTACCCGCTTATGGGGATTACTTGCTTCGCCGATGCCAATAAGCGAAGAACAAAAAACAAATGCAAAAAAACTTTCACTTGTTGCTAACAGCGGCTAATTATTGCGCCCGGTGCTGTGACCTATAATAATAAGGGTGAAGGAGAAAAAAGGGGATCATATGGTGTAAAATAATGACAAAATGTCTCCTAAAATTAATTCTCTGGACTCGAGGAGCACTCCCCCACGCTTCACCATACGCCAACGCAATATCTATGTATCCACTATTCGAAAATAAACGGCCATTTTCACAAAATTTTTGCTTAAATCACAGAATCAACACGTAAACACCTGCTTTTCGGAGTCGCACAAAACTGACTAAAAATGTAATCCTCTTTTGTCTACCTCGGCCACAGAGCGAATAAACTTTATTTTAAAAACACAATGTTTTGCGCTGATTTTACAAAAACTATTATTTCACGGTCGCTGTTATTGGGCCAAATATAAAATGCAAGTAAATAGACAAGCTCGTTAATTTATGGGGGGGTAAAATACTGCAATGAAAATCATATTTCAAAAAAATGGAACATAACAATTTTGTTGTTCTTGACGAGACCTGTCACTGGTTAAAATTAATGTACTTATTTCTGAGACACGTTTTATCTAAGTAGGCACTTCTTATTATTCTATCTACATACTAATGCCTAGTAAATATTAAAAGCAATACTCCAATTATTTTTCTATACCTAATACCTAATATCAGTTTTTTAAATAATATTCTCTTCCACTTAGGACACATTTGAAAAAACAGCTAAACAACATCTAATTTTAAATATCTCCAGTTAGGCAATCTTAAATCACAAAAGAAGTTCTATTTGAGATGCAAGTCGTTGGTGACATTGTTTCCTGAAATTGAATCATAATAACGATGAACGTGGTTGAAGATCCGATCATCTGAAATTATTAATTAAACAATTATTCTGAAGACCACGCAGCCATTGTTCTTACATTAAATAATAAACTTGCATCAATGTTGAAGAGACCGCACAAAGTAAATTTAAATTTACTATGGATTACTTGTTTTGAAAATGCCAACAATTTTTCTTCAATTTCTTCATTGTCGTTTCTTATAAGAATTTTATGTACTTTTCGTCCGATCACTTGAGCCTATAATTAAAATAAATGTTTCAAATATTCTGTACTAAAGTTGAGGTACACACTTCTTCGCTTGCCAAGTGACAAGTAATCGTGACATGAAGAATTTCGTAAGTTTTGTAAAACCCCCAAGCCAACCAACAAGATGCCGAAAATGGTTTAGACGAATACTGAAACGAATTTTTTTTTACAAGGTAACAAATAATTTTTAAATTAGTGTACCATCCAATAGTAGTAAAATATTGAAAAGAGGCTAACAAAAAACTGATGAGCCAATGTGGGCAGCATTTGAATGTTATAATTTAAATTGGTTTTTTGTGCAACTCTGCATAAAATTTCATGAATCTTTACGAGAGTAATTATATTGTTTAGTATCTTGGGATCAGCTGACTTTTTTGCATTACGAACAACTAAAAAATTTGTTGTGTAATAAAAAACACAAAGAAACTGACTTACTTGGGACCGTTGTTTTTACATGATATCCATCTAATTTGAATTTGATATTTTCCAGTTGTTGGTTAATCATTTTAAATCTTTCATAAATGAGCATTGCAGTTATCCCAAACTGACTGTTCATGTCATATAAAGGTACCAGAGGATAAATGAATAAAATCCACATGTGCAGAGATAGCGGAGGAAATTTTTCAATTCTTATATTTTGAATCTGCATAGAAGCGATCAGCGTAACCATCATTAATCCGGAAAAAATTATTATTAACTGATAACATACAAAACGACCGTACCGAAATTTTTGTTTCATGTTCTTCAGCAAATCGTCGACTTTATTGAGACTCATCATAACGTTTTTCACGTGTTTCGTTTTCACAAAACTCATAAAATAAAGCGTGTACAAGATGACAATACCAAAGATAAATTCGAATGTTATACCGAAATTTGAAACTTTGTTGCGTTTTTTGTAAAATTTTTTGCCCACAACAGTATTGGACTTTCTGATAATGGTCATAGCAAAACACAGCGAAAAAATTGTCAGTAGTAAAGATGTTATTAAGTGCAATTTTCTCGAAGTGTAGAGAGTGTATTCACCCATTCTTTTTACGGGAAACATCGGAAATACTCCTAGAATTGTCGTTAACACAAATATCGGCAACAAACTTTCGTAGAAATGATTTGGTAAGGGCAGTCGTGCCATGGTTTGTTTTTCAAACGAAACTGTGAACTAAATGCACTTCAGTTTGGTTCATTATATTTAAAACCCTCTTTATAATGAATTTATGTTGTACCTAACCGAAATAATCTTGGTAATTGTTTGATCAGTGATACCCCCTCGCAATGTATATACAGGGTGTAATCGAAATACACGAAATAATTTTAACCGCGAGCTACTGGCTTCATGTAGAACTCGGAAAAAATATTTAAAAATACTATGTCAAAAAATAAATTGACATTTAATTTTTAAGGTACAATTTTTATACATAGTTGCTTTTAGTGTTGTACGTTGTCCCACAACCTCGTAGGTAAAATTTCAGCACATTTTTAAAATACACCCTTGTATATCATGTTTTATAAAACGTACACCAATGCGGTTTCCTTGTTTTAAAGCATATTTCCTAGAGGTTACGTCGCATTGGCGTACATTTTATAAAATATGATATACAAGGGTGTATTTTAAAAATGTGCCGAAATTTTACCTATGTGGTTGTGGGACAACGTAGATGACTACAAGCAACTACATACAGGGCAAGTCATGTAAGGTTTATTTCTGAATTTATTTTGTCCGCAACCAACAATACTAATTACGCTGACCACTTGATACCGTTTATAATGTGTTTTAATTTAGTAATCAACGTAGGTATGTAATTTGGCTAAAAATGTCAAAGTGACAGTTGATGAATTTAATTTTTGATTTCATTTTGACGTCATTTTGACATTTTTAGTCAAATTACATACCTACGTTGATTACTAAATTAAATCACATTATAAACGGTATCAAGGAGTCAGCGTCATCAGTATTTTTGGTTGCGTACAAAATAAATTCAGAAGTTAACCTTATGTGACTTGCCCTGTATAAAAAATTGTACCTCAAAAATTAAATGTCAATTTATTTTTTGACAGAATTTTTTAAATATTTTTTCCGAGTTCTACATGAAGCCAATAGCTCGTGATTAAAATTATTCCGTGTACATATTTCGATTACACCCTGTATGTAAATATAAGAAATTCATATCACGAGTTATATCAAACAGTTTAGGCAATTTACCTTCATGATTTTTTTTTTGTATTTATGAATAATTGTGGCAATTGTAGTAATTTTGTGGCAGTAATAATTTAGTTTGTAAACGTTACAAATTTCCCGATTATTTTTTTATCCTTCTGTAGTTTTAATATACCCAGAAGAATGACTTAACCTTGCATTAATGCATTAATGTTTGACTGCAAAGATTAGCAAAAGGGTAGATGTAGATGTGTAGCTATGTACCTACTTAGTACAGTTCAAAATTATTTCAGCTAACAAACAGTTTAAATTAGCTTATACATACTCGTACATAAGTACTTCTTATTCTACTAAAAGATACGTAGTAAATATTAGAAGCAACACTCCTATTATTTTTCTATACCTAATATCAATTTTTAAAAATATTCTATTCTAATTAGGACAAATTTGAAGAAACAATTAAACATCCAATTTTAAATATCTCGAGTTAGGCAAAAATCTTAAATCAGAAAAGAAGTTCTATTTGAGACGCAAGTCGTTGGTGACATTGTTTCCTGAAACTGAATCATAATAACGATAAAAGTGGTTGAAGATCCGATCATCTGAAATTATTATTTAAACTATTATTCTGAAGATCACGCAGCCATCGTTCTTACATTAAATAGTAATCTTGCATCAATGTTGAAGAGACCGCACAAAGTAAATTTAAATTTACTGTGGATTACTTGTTTTGAAAATGCCATCAATTTTTCTTCAATTTCTTCATTGTCATTTCTTATTAGAATTTTATGTATTTTTCGTCCGATCACTTGAGCCTATAATTAAAACAGATGTTTCAAATATTCTGTACTAAAGTTGAGGTACACACTTCTTCGCTTGCCAAGTGACAAGTAATCGTGACGTGAAGAATTTCGTAAGTTTTGTAAAACCCCCAAGCCAACCAACAAGATGCCGAAAATGGTTTAGACGAATACTGAAACGAAAATATTTGTTTACAACGGAACACGGAACACATAATTTTTAAATTAGTGTACCATCCAAGAGAAGTAAAATACTGAATAGAGGCTAATAAAAAACTGATGAGCCAATGCGGGCAGCATTTGAATGTTATAATTTAAATTGGTTTTTTGTGCAACGCTGCATAAAATTTCATGAATCTTCGCCAGAGTAATTATATTGTTTAGTATCTTGGGATCAGCTGACTTTTTTGCATTACGAACAACTAAAAAAATTTTTATGTAATAAATAACACAAAGAAACTGACTTACTTAGGGCCTTTGTTTTTACATGATATCCATTTAATTTGAATCTGATACTTTCCAGTTGTTGGTTAATCATTTTAAATCTTTCATATAGGAGCATTGCAGTGATCCCGAACTGACTGTTCATGTCATATAAAGGTATCGTAGGATAAATGAATAAAATCCACATGGGTAGAGACAGCGAAGAAAAATGTTCAATTCTGACATTTTGAATCTGCATAGAGGCGATCAGCGCAACCATCATAAATCCGGAAAAAATTATTATTAACTGATAACATACAAAACGACCGTACCGAAATTTTTGTTTCATGTTCTTCAACAAATTGTCGACTTTATTGAGAGTTATCATTACGTTTTTCACGTGTTTCGTTCGCACAAAACTCATAAAATAAATCGTGTACAAGATGACAATACCAAAGATAAATTCGAATGTTATACCGAAATTTGAAACTTCATTGCGGTTTTTGTAGAATTTTTTGCCCACAACGGTATTGGAGTTTGTAACAATTGTGATAGCAAAACACAAAGAATAAATTGTCAAGAGTAAAGATGTTATTAAGTGCAATTTTCTCGAAGTGTAGAGAGTGTATTCACCCATTCTTTTTACGGGAAACATCGGAAATACTCCTACAATTGTTGTTAACACAAATATCGGCAACAAACTTTCGTAGAAATGATTTGGCAGGGGCAGTCGTGCCATGGTTTGTTTTTCAAACGAAACTGTGCTTCAGTTTCGTTCATTCTATTTTAAAACCCTCTTTATAAGGAATTTTTGTTGTAACCGAAGTAATTGTTTGATAAGTGAAACCCCTCGTAATGTCTGTAAATATTAGAAATTCATATCAAGAGTTATTTCAAACAGTTTAGGCAATTTTTCTTTAGTACGTAGGTATTTATGAATAATTGTGGCGATATAGTAAATTTATGACAGTAATAACTAATAATAGTTATTTAATAAACTAGTTTGTTAATGAAGGCGATTAATAATCGAAACTGTTTAAAGCACGAACGAGTGTAGCGAGTGAGTGCCTTTAATAGTTGAGATTATTAATCGCCCATTAACAAACGAGTTGATTACAAAATTTTTTCGTTGACCGCAAACATTATTTTTTTGTGACAAAATTTCAAATTGAAGCCAAATCAAAACCAATTTCATTTTTTTCGATAAAGATGAGACCTTATAAAATACCTTCACCCTTTTTTTGTCCTCAGGGTAGGCCATTTTTAAATTTTTCGACACATTCTATTCACTTTACCACAAAGAGTGTCAGAAGACGTCAACTCCATTCACATTCAATTTCACGTAAAAATCACGGTTGCTGAGAAAACCTAGTTACCTTTGAAAAATATGACATGCGAATTATAACCAAAAAGGTCGGCTTTTGAAAAAGTGAATTCATAATTGTGCAGTTATGGGGCTATAAAATATAGAAAACCTTGCTGCACTACCTACTGCAGTGTTGGTAAGTGCAAACAAGGCATGTTCGAGGTTGTTTATACATCAAAATATCAAAATCGCAAAAATCGTTGATTAATGAAAATAGTGTATTAATGAGGTCCATTAATACACTATATTTTAGACAAAATAATTCATTAATATTGAAATTAACAAGCGGTCAACGGAAAAGAATTTTACCCTGTTTTCAAGGTATATTGAAAAAAGCAAATATTTCAAAAATATTTCAAGGATTGCAAAAAGTAACATTTTAAACAATTTTACTTACCTGCTAAGTTTTTCAAATCCCACAAAAACAATTCAGTTTTTATCATTTTATCTTTTGTTTTCAACTACTTACACAGGACAAATAACAAGCATTAATTAATTAATCATTTTATTAAGAAATACCTATTGTAATATAATGTACTAAAATAAACGTATGAAATTTGAAATAGGTATACTAAACATGAACAAGTGTAGTCCACCGCAAATAAACGTAGAATACAGTAAATTAAAATTAAACATATGAAATATACCCACAACAATCATATGTAGACTTGACAAAAATGTATTACATAAACTAAAAATAAAAGTGTATTGTATACTAAAATTAAACGTGTGCAATTTACGGAAATTTATGGTAAATATTATGCAAAAAATGAACGTTGACGACGCGGACATTTTCCAGTACATAACAGGTTTGATATACTGTATTGGCACATATGGTATGGCTCATTATTACACATTTTCTATACCATTCACTGTTGCTGGGGATGTGCACTCATGAAGAGAAGTAATTTTCCCTTTGGGGATTTGGGGTCCATTCTCCACTACTGCAACAAGAAAGATGCGAAATTAAAAGTACTGTTTGCTTTTACTTAGGTATTTACATCTCTCTATGAAACATCTCTTTTTGTTCCCTTGATTCAAATTTTATTGTTATTGGTATAATTCCCATATATATTATTGAGATTTGTGCTGGCCCTTCATCCCTATAGGATTGTCTGGATACATGAAATGGATCAAAACCCTGAATTATTACTCTTCCCTCTCCAGTATACAGGATGATTCATCTTTTACCGCCGGTGGCAAAATTGACCTTAAAAATTATGATTTCACTTTCATATTTTGCAGACCTAATTTATTATCCATAAGGCACATAATATCAAAAAATGAAATGTATAAGTTAATTAGGTTAAATTTTGCCATTTTCTCAATTATTAATTGTTTAATTTATTCAACCTTGTAGTATATGCACACTCAGGTATTTTCACACAATTTTACCATGTTAAATTAATTTTAGCGTATGGTATTATTGAAATAAACGCATTTTGATATTCAAATTTGTATTTGCTTCATGATTTACGACATAATGTCCAAATATCTTAACAATAAGATTTATTAGAAGATTTTTATTGCCACAGCAGGGGGTCCTTTGTAAAATCGAAGAAATTCGCCTAAGCAGGTCAGTTTTACAAGGTAGTCATTGTTAGAGAAAATTTACAACACTAAAAGCCAACAACCATCAATAAAGGCAACTTTTCCATTAAAATCGATTTAATTCAAAAACTATCAAACATTTTTCGAAACGGATTGCAGATATTGATTTTATACGCCATTAGCCACATTCTGATGCAAAAATTTGAACAACAGTTTTTTATAAATATCTGCTCAATAAAAAAATTTTTTTTGAAATAAATTGTACCGGTCGAAAGTAAATTTTTCGACAAATCAAGTCTGTAAATTTTATAAATTTTTCTCAATTCTTAAGGGTCATTTTGCCACCGGCGGTAAAAGATGAATCAGCCTGTATATTCGGGTTTCTACAGAGTTATTCTAAATGATTGTAGTCGAAGTAGGCGTGAAAACTGAATGTAAAATTTATGGTTGCCGCTCCACATAAAAAAATCATCAAAATGATGTGTTAAATTGGGTGCAAAACAACTCAATATTTTAAAAATTGATTGTAGAACAGTTCAATATTTCTGGATTCAATCGTTAATTTAACAAAAATAAATAAAATCCTCATCACCGCACTTTTCACCTAAAAAATGACAGTGACAGCGACACAACTGACAGTTCACATGAAAGCGGCAAAAACGTAATAACATGGGCATGGCCTACTTCGACTACAATCATTTAGAATAACCCTGTATAAAACCAGCACACCCTAATTGTACGTCGAAATATATTTTGCGCTTCTTCTTCAGCGTCAACTGGAATGATTTTAGTTCTTTTAAGAGGGATTTTTGTACACCGAAATGTTTTTCTTCCATTTTTTGCTATCTGCAATTGATGAACAATTGATAGGTACACAGAAAATAAGGTCGGGTCGGATAGGTGCTGTCAAACCAGGCTGTGCAGCCACTCGCGTCTAGCGTCGTGTGCTGCTTGCTGCAGTTGTGTCCGTGAATTGCGTGCAGGCAGCTGCAGTCTGGGGCCACAGAACCCTGGGGCTGACACCCTGAGCTCACAGGGCTTGCGAGAATTCATTTAACATTTAACACATAGCCAAAGCACTGGCACAGCACGCGCCGCTCGGTGATCAGAAATTGCGGCGGCCCCAGATGTCACACATCATTTTTCAGGTCAGCTCAGGTCAGGTCAGGTGTAGTCGGCGTTTTAATTTTCAATATTTAAAATCCACGCTTAAACAGTTAGGGGCGGAGCGTGCTTAGGCTATGTGCTAAATGCATTCTCGCACAGGGCTGACAGCGTGGAGGTGACAGTCACGTGACAGTTCTTAAATGACAGATGGTATTTTACTTTACAACTTTGCAACGTGGTTCCGGTTTTTAATTTAGTCTATGTTAATTGAATAAACTGATAATTTGCCAAGAATTACTGTAGAAGACAGGTTATAAACATTATTTAAAAATGGTACGTAATTTTTAAATAAATACCTCCCACATTATTTTTAAGGTTATGTTTAATGAAATCATTTTAGCCTAAAAAGACGAGAAAATTTATTGATAAAAAGAAAGCGATTAGCTTCCAATTAGTACACCGCAGTCAACAAGACCCTTTAATCGCTGATGAAAATGCCCCTCAACGCGTCCTTTTACCTCTTACTGCAAAAGAGTCGACAAACTCTAAAGAACAGCGTTTGGAGGAACAACATAAATATGGAATTTATTATAATGATGATAGCAACTATTTAGAGCATTTGAAAGATTCAAAAGACAACCAAGTTGAGTGGCCAGATTATGTTGATAAAACTCTCAAAGAAAAGAAAGTGAAACTACAGTTACCTCCAACAGTTTTTGCTTCAAAACATGAAGAAAAAGAGGGAATGTTGAGCAGAGCTGCTCCTGTCTCAGGTTAATAATTTACCAAAATTTTAATGGGTTTGTTTACTTTTATAATTCACAGGGCCTCAGCTTCATTTAGATCCTGATGTTGTGGCTGCTATGGATGAAGATTTTGATTACTCAGATCCAGAGAATCAATTAGAGGATAATTTTATTGAATTGGCTGATGGTGTAGCATCTGATCAAGAATTTGATGATGAATTTGAAATGGGATCAGATTTTGGAAGTGAAGAAATGGATGATGTTGCTTCACTACCAGGTTCCCAACAGTCCTTCAATGAAGAGGAAACTAAATCTAGATTTACCAACTACTCTATGACTAGCTCAGTTATTAGAAGAAATGAACAACTCACTTTATTAGATGATCGTTTTGAGAAAGTAATATTATAAACCTTGTCATAAAAGTGAATATTAATGTTTCTTGCCTAGATGTATGCTGATTATGATGAAAATGAGATTGGCCCCCTAGATTGTGAAGAAATAGAAGGTCATGTTCCTGAAAGTTCTGATATTCTGTTACAATATGCCCAAGAATTTGAAAAAAGCCAGCAGAGAGAAAAATTAGATAAAGAAGCTATTATGACTAAAATTAGTGAAGTTTTAGATAGTGATTCAGAATGCGAAGAAGAAATGGTATACATGCCTGTTCCAGAAAAGGAAAAATGGGATTGTGAATCTATTTTAAGCACATACTCAAATATTTATAATCATCCAAAGTTAATCAGAGAATTACCAGTAAGTATTTTATAGTCTTCTGTAACGTTCTGGACATTTAAGTCTTGTAATTATCATGTTGAAACAGCTAACAAGGAAGTGTCACATGATTTAATCTTTGACAATAACATTGTTAGCTACAATTATATAATAAATTTTTAAACCTGGCATGTACAAGTACTTATCACATTAATTTTATAATTTTATTAGAGGGTTTTGTGTACCTACACAATACAAATATAATATAGTAATTCATAACTTAAATAAGAAATCTAAAAATAATCATTGAAACGTCTGTATTTTAGTTACACAATTCACAAACACTGAAATACTTTCATCTTGCGAATTGAAAATATCAATAATAGCAGTTACTTCTGGTCTATTTGCGAGAGGCATGATAAAAAACATATTTCGCAGTTATGTTTGAATTATCAAACGTACAATTGCGAGCATAAAATTTTGGTAGTCAATGTCATTGCCTAAGATGCTCTCTTGTGAAACGAACGTGTGGATGTCAAATAGCTGTCTTGTTTATGACATTCACGTCAGTGTTTTCTGTCAACTTCGAGCCACTTGTAAGAGCATTCTCATGAAAATAAGTTAAAGTAACAATTTAGCAAATATTTATTATAACGCAAACAACATCAAAACTATGAAATTAGTATTTAGTCATTTCTCCGTTGGCCTCGTAAACTTTAAGTAGTCGGTTGGGCATGGACAGACATAAATTTGTAAAATAATGCCGGGGTAAATCATGCCATGCCTCACTAATTGCAGTCAAGAGTTGATCTTTGTTTTCAAATCTCACTCGGCGCCTTTTCATGCTTTTAACTACTGCAGCCCACATATTTTCGATCGGGTTTAAGTCAGGGCTCAAACTCGGCCAGTCAAGAACGTTGATACCATGGTTTTGAAACCATTCTGAGACCCTGTGAGCGGTATGCACCGGACAGTTATCTTGCTGGAAGACAAAGTTATCTTCCGGATAGACAACCCTTACTGAAGGCACCATAATTTCTTCCAAAATCCTGGTATAAATGTGACTTGTAAGGCGTTCTTCAATGTGTACGATTACCCCAGGACTCTTTGCGGAAACCCAAGCCCACATATTTACCGAGAATCTACCACTATTATCATTTTTGTGCACATATTTCGGGTTGTACCTTTGATTCCTCGGTCTATAAACGCGCATTCGTCCATTCTAAGCTGACTGAAAAACTTTTTCGTCGCTAAATATTACGTTTTCCCAAAAATCGTTTCCTCGTAACATGTATTCCAGCGCAAATGCCAGTCTTGCCTCTTTATGTCTAGGTGTAAGTCGTATTTTAGTGGCAGCTGAAAATTTTTTTAACCTTGTCTCTCTTATGCGACGACGAGCGGTGTGGACAGAAGCGGGAAAATTAGTTAAGTTTCGCGCCTCCACCGCTGTTGTAAAAGGATTATTTTCAATTTCTTCAATCAGTGCCCGGTCATTTTGCTCTGTTGGGGCTCGAGGACGTCGGGAACCTACTTTTCTATCTAACGACCCCGTTTCTCTCCATTTTCGACTTATGAAATTGACGGAACTTCTTACGAGCCCCAACTGATCAGCTATCCTAACTTCAGAAAATCCTCTCTCCAGCATGGTAATTATTTTCACTTTGTTGAAATAAGAGACTGGCGCCATAATAGAATATTTGTTTAAAAATTAAATAAATTAGTTTTTGGCGTGGTGTTTTGACATTTATATTTATTTTTGAAAGAACGTTGACAAGACAAAATTACACAGAGAAACTTTTTGTTTTTTGACAAAGAGATGAAGTTTCAAAATGACATTGCCTACCAAAATTTAATGCTCGCAATTGTACTTACGATAAACGTTGTTTAAAAATAGTTATTTATGTAACAAGTGAGTAAAGTAATATTTTTTTTACGAGAAGGAAAGTTTGCCGCACGAGCGCAAATCCGCCGAGTAAAAAAAAGATACTTTACTAACGTGTTGCATACAAAAAAAATTTGGCACCCGTAAGTTTGAATAACTATTTTTGTTCGACACTGTCAGAATTTGAGAATTTTCACCTGTGTGAACTTGTGGGCCTTTAAAACGCAAGTTAAACGAGCGTTTAAATTGGCCCACTCACGTCATAAAGAGCACAGTTTACACACGAACTCATTGAACAATATATGTACTAAATTATGAATGAAAACTTTTATTATTGCGTTAAAAATGACACGGTACGGCACTTTTTTTAACGCAAATGCGTGAAAAAATGAACCGCTGGGGCACTTTTTAAACCTTCTGGACTGCTTCAAAAATCACATAGGTATTTTATGAATGCAAATGAATGAAAAATCTTGCAAATTTTTTGACGGACGTGAAAAAAACAAGATTTTAATTGACTATGTTTTCATGTGTTGGTTTTTCCACAACTTCTAACTAAAAGTTTTTCTATGTAGAGAAACAAGTGTTTTTTTTTCAGAGAAAACGTCTAAAACGATGGTTAATTCTCCACCTATTATGTATCTAGTATCAACTCATCTAACTGACTTTTTTATTATATTGGTACATATATTATAAATTGTCATTAATCTCTTTTGACTAAACTTACTAATGGAGTAAGTCTGCTTCCTACAAACAATTCGCTTGAGTATGTACTTCTTTTTCCGAATTAATCGTTTTGTATCTCCAGTAAAGAGTGTTTCTGCGACATTAAAACGGTCGCTTATCAAATTTGTTATCAATATTAGATAAATAAGTAAAAACCACATGAGGAGGAAGCGGTCAAAATTTTTCCAACCGGATTAAGTCTCTCTGACCGCGATTAAGGCTGTGAACATTATTCCAGTTAACATCCAATTTGATACCGGATATTTTGAAGAAACCGAAATTCTTGTTTGACTTTAACGGCTAAATGTTACTTCCTCATAACATATCTTAACTATTTAGTCTGCCTGAAACTGGCAGAATAAATTGTGTACATGATAACCGTTCTTAAAATAAACTTGGAACAAATTCTCTAAAGTTTGATACCCTATTGATTGAAAAATCAGTCGTCATAAAAACATAAAAAAGTGTGCACCGAGTACTCTAATTTTTTTGTATTAGAAGATAACATTGAGATAATTCTTTGATCGAAGCACATTTCAAGGAAAATTAAATAAAGGAACTGTACCAAACGCGAATGTGTATCGTTGATTAGACATTTCTCTCATCAAAATAATTTAATAAACAATCTTTCTTTTTACATTTTAATTCACAATAAAGATATATTAGATTATAGATAACAATTATAGATATTAATTGTTGAATTAAAAATATTAATTTCCAATTAATTTTTATTATTCCAAAATCGGAGTTAAGATTAGGAAAACATTTTTTCACGTTTTTTTTTTTCTCCAATTATTGCTATTTATCAAAACATGGAGTAATTGGTATTTCAAAAGAACCAGCTGGAAGTAAAAATTTCGCTTTGTTTGATTATTTTGTTTTACTGTAGGTCACTGGATAATAAAAGAAAGGTCAGCAAACCAGCAGCCCGTAATAAAAATTTTGCGCACTTTTTGATGATTACACTCGCTCTGATTTGTAGTTAATAAAGGTCATCATTAATTAGTGTCAACATTCCACATATCTTGGTGTTTTTGTTCCGTGTAATCCTTTTATCTACTGTTGGGTTTAGTCACTCCCTATTTTTGTTTTGTTTAAATATGTTTGTATTGGTACAATTTATAGCATGGCCATGAGAAAAACGTATGTTTAATTTGGTCCAGAGAAATGTTCAATTCAGTTTTTTGTGTCGCAAATCAAATTATGTAGTGTACCTAAATGTAAATACACATTTGACAGTAAACTGTTTTACACTGAACGCATAAATAGTTTATTGTTTTTTGATAACTATTAGACGGGAAATATATTTTTCTATGTAATGAAGTGTTTATGACAGGAAAGTGTCATGAAATTACTGTTTTTGTATTTAAAACATATTGTTTATTATGAAAAAGTCAACTTTTTAAATTTTATACCGGCTTCTAATCAATTGTAAGACATTTATTATTTTTTTATTCCAGTGGGGTGCATACAGTCCACACATCGGCCGCGCTGCTTCGCTAAAATATTTTGACTATTTTCAAAGACTACAACCGAGACACGTACAAGAATTACAGTATAATAAATAAACATCACAAAAATATTGATTTTATTTTTGGTGGTTCATCGATAACTAACTACTTATATCGAGCCCGATGTTTACAAAAAATATAAAATTGTGATAATACAATGTTTAAACAGTGATTTTAATGATAAAATGAACACTTTCACTTTGTTACACAAGACGAATTAATTTTCGATAAAGTATCTTCAGATGTTAGGTAAAGACGTTGTAAGATTGTACATATTGTGTACTGTATCTGTTGACGGGAGTTGCTGATGTACCTATTGAAGTATTCGTTGTATTGTAATTTATCAGAGATCACAATAATATTATTTATCAAAGAACACGTGCTCTAATTCGGTCAAGTTTTTAGTTTATATGTCCCGATTAGGTACATATATCGCTCAATTTTTAAGAACGCAAAACCTTCGTGACCTATGTTATTAGAGATAACTAAACAATAATCAATGAATGATTAAAATCTTAAATACGTCAGATGATTCACTTGTTTATTGTAATTGCCGGAATTTTCAATATTTTCGCTATAAAAGGTATCGTTTTGTTACAGAAAAAGAAAATTGAAATCGACAAGAAAACCGGAATCCCAAAATACATCATTCATACAGAAAAATTGACGAAGGAATCGTTGAAGAAAATCCAGGAAATTGAGAATTATCAAAGTCGAGGTCCGAAATCAACAGGAGTACAGTCGGTAATTTCACAAATTTCGGCATTATCAGTGAGAAACAAAGATGAAACTCCGGAAGAAAAGAAAGAAAGAAAGAAGTTGTTAAGGGAGTGTAAAAGAGAGCGACGTATTGAGAAGAAAGCTAACTCTTTAGCGTTCAAGGAAGAAGCAAAGAGACAGAGTAAAATCAGCATGAATAATAGGAACAATGTGCAAGGGAATAAAATTTTGTAACAGTTTTGTAGATATGTTTTATTTTTATAGATGACAGAGTGAATGGTAAAAGATTTAGAAATTATCTTTCTTGTTTTATTTCACTCTCGCGTGCTTACAATTGTTGCACAAATATTTAATAAACGACTGAGTAAATTATGAAACATTTTTTTTATTCTGTATTGTAGCATTTGATTTTGTTTTATTTTTTTGTATTTAAATAGCGTATGCTAATAAAGTATATTATTTATTTATTTACATTTATCTTTTCGCTTAATTTCGTCCTTATTGCGCCGCCACTGCCCGCGTCAAATCGGGGCAGACAAAGAGGTGCTCGTGAATTATAATCGGCTCAATCCACGACTCATGTTTCGGAATTTTCAAATTCCACAAATCTGGTTTGATTAAGTTTGACTCAGTCCAAGTTGTCTCTACTTTATGTGTTTGCGTGATTTGAGACCAGGCCCCCCGGGCTTTTTTTCAGTAAACCCGGCGATCACGTGCATTTGCTTACCTCACAGCTGTTCGACGTTTGTCCTAGCTGGGTTCGTAAACATTCGAGATAAGAATAGACATGCGCAGAACGGTCAGGTGCGTTCGCGTTTCGCGTGCGCCCGTACCAAGTATGTCTTAGCCGTATGAAATATAGCTGGACAAGGAACTTCGATTTAATATTGTCCAAGCTGTTGCATAGTATGGACGTTGTTGTAAAATGTGCAAGCAGTTTATACAACAAACGATACGCCGTCAGTATAATAGGACATTGCGATTTTGTCAAATGATCAGTGGTTTTTGCTAGCGATTTTTCGTCTAGCCCGTATTGGATTTGATATTGCAAAAATTGTTTCGATTTGAAAAAGAAGATGTGGTGCCTCATCAGCCAGCCCAATTCGGTCGTTTTTGAAGTCCGAGTCGACCCCAAAGCCATCGGCCAGGACTGTCTCGAAAAGGTAAGCAAACCCCTTTTAACCCTCATATACACGGTGATCCAGTCAAACGACATTTTCGCTTGCGCCGCCAACGGCAGAAAATGGCACCGCGGTTTTGACACATTCTCAAAAATCCCAGCCCTGACATTGCCCCCTTTATTGCTTAAATAACCGAAATTCAAACCGAATTTACATTGTTTACATTTTTGCGATAAACTTTGACTCGCCGGATGTATCTTGTGCCTTATTCACAATCCAAATCCATATCAATTTAGAAAAATTATGCAATTTTGTACTATTTTTAATTATCACATTGATGTAATCTTCTAAATAACTGTGATTAATTAGTTTTTTGGCATGGGTCAGGTCGCTCAGTGCTTATCGCGATATTAAAACATTTTAGGTTATGATTGGTGCGGTCATTTGCACAGATATGTATCCTTTCAATCTTGAACGTTATTGAAATTGTACCTATTGTTAATATCGCGTTGTTTTAATTAGTTGTGTTAAGTAAACAATTATTTTACAACAATTTTTCACGCAATCAATGTGTTTTGTAAAAGTTGAAAGTCCAATCAAAGGTACCGTTCAAAGTCCAATGTTCAAAGACAGGTAATAATAATTTTAGGCGCGATATCAGTTCGTGGCACGTTTACCGTTGTATATTTTGTATATTGAACATTTGTTCCTGTATCTAATGAAATCATGACGAAACGGCTTTATAGCCCAAGTACTCTTTACCACGAGAAATCGCTACGTAAGTTGCTCGTTTTTAAACATCAAAAGCACTTTTTGCCGATCGTAAACTTTGCAAATGGAATATGTAAGCCGCTGCCGCTTTTGTAACATTCGATACCCACTACGAGTCTAATTAAAAAAATAATAATCATGCAGTTGCGCCTGAATTCGACAGAGTTTGTTGACTTCCGAAGTAGCATCGAAACTACTAACAAATTATAAATATGCATTAACATTACTACCATCAATCATATTTTTTATCAGTGATACGTTACTCATGTAATGATAGGGACGAGTTGAGATTTGGCCGGATTTGACCCATCCTGACACAGTTAATCGTGATTCTCGTTGAGGAACGGTCGAAAACATTTCCCTAGAATAATGCTAATTTTATGCAGATTGTGGTATCAGACAAAGAAAATTTTTGTGCATATTATTTTACTGCGCATATATGAATATTTATTTTTACGCCAACTAAATTGTATATTGTAAATTTTGTGCTGAACTGGTGGAGCGTGTGAAAACCCGCAAACTTAGGCTATTGTTTGTAAAAAATATCAACTTTATGGTGTGCACGAAGTCATGAAGATTATTTGTTGTTTTGTAGTGTTGTCAAGTCCAGGAATATCGACTAAAGTCCCACCAGTAAAGAACAATCGAACTTTTCAAAATTTAAATATACGACCTCTCAACATTTTCACTTATCCCTCAATTTAGACCCCGAGGACTGTCTCTTTGTTGGCTTAATTTATAACTTCAGTCGACATTTCTTGGGATTTTAAGAACACTGTAAATGTGATAAGATTTAAAACTCATTTATTTGTCCGTAACTCGACATCTTAATTTAGACGCATCAATTTATCAACAAATTCCCCCTTAGCTGTGCTACATTTACCGGAAATAATCTCTCGGTAGGTCCAAACAAAATATGAAATTCAAATGAAGATACTCATTTCAATTTTAATTATCACTCTTTGTCGTGCTCGGGGACTATTATTAAGTTTTAATTTTTGCAATTCAAAAGGAAGGGCCCAAACGTTTTTGTACGGATTAATTAAATTTCGAGTGGATGCAACTTTCAATAGACAAGTTGTGAGTAATCTGCGAGTAATTATTCCGAAAAATGCATGACCTTTGGTGGGTTTATGGTGCAGTGTGGGCTGCACTCTACAACGTTGTTTACACCGTCCGAGCCATAATTCGATAATTTTGAATTTAAATGTGACCATTTACAGTTTATCCTCGCAGATGCGTGTCTCTTTATTTAGCAATTGCGTTGTCTATTGTTTGGCAACCACTTACACAATTGTATAGGGCCTTTAATGACAAAATGGAGCTGTTATTTGTACCAGGATAATGCGTGCGCTCGTGTTTATCCTTTGCGAACGAACCTCAAGGTGATTGAATTTATTAAAAAATAAAAAAATCGATGTTGGCACATGAAATGCGTAAAAGAGTAATGGTTTTGTGGAGTCAATTATAACTGAGAAGTAACTGGATTAGTCCAGGTTGGGAGAGGAAAACCTGGAAGCGGTTGGGAAATGGCGACTGAACACGATTTGGCAAAAATATGTTTTAGAGCTTCCTGGTTTCATTTCGGTGTCTAGATTTTTAGTTTGCAGTGATTTTTTTGTCGTGAGCAAGAGGGCATGATAAACGGTTGAAATTAGCAGGCGAAATCGGACGGGAACAGTGTAATTAAAATGGTTGAAATTTCCCAAAGCGCCCACAAACATGTTCGCAAATAAATTTCTCCCACGCGGGTACGTCCACGACCCTTCTCTCATTTAAACTAAATCGATCTGTAAAAATCTGGTTGATTCGATGCTGGTCGAAGTTTTGTGCAGTCGGTCTGTCGGTTTTCCACTAGGTCGCTAACGATCCCAGGCCGGGGCTTAGGTCAGCAGCAGATCGTCCCATCCATTGGCGAGAATTTATTCATGCAAACTAGTTGAAGTTGCATTCGCGTGGAGCGTGATCCGTAATACGTCGGTCGAAGATTTCACGTTCCATTGCCAACTGGTGGTTTTAAATAAAATTTGGCTTTCGCCGTCGTCAGTGGAGTTCATGCAACGAGGAGGGCCTCGAGTGTCTTCACCACATATTTATTTATGTAAAGTCGACTAAGAGAGCGTCTCTTTCAATCTGAATTTTAAAAGTCGAAAACATTTTTTGCGTCACTCTTTCAAAAAGTTGGACTAATCTAATCAGTAATCGGAATAAGAATGAGGGAAGAGTTGCGAAGTTAAATTAAATTAGACAGCACTCGGCGATGTGTTTCGTCTTTTTTACACTTGCGGTGCGCTGTTTTTCCGGAGACGGTGCGAGTTTGCTTTGCATTTCAAGCAGTCGGCGCCTCCGCTGAAAGACATTAATCTAAACAGTTTTCAGGATCCGTGGCATGAGAAAAACTGGCGAGTGTCGCCGCCATAATTGCACAATCGCGAGTTCTGCACCTTTCTGTCATACAGATGAGGGCTCGACATGGAGTTGTTGCTTTTTGCGACGCTCGACTACATAAATTACGGCGGTCTTAATCGCAGAATCCAGTGGAGTAGAACCGAAATAGAGATTTCGAGCACGTAAAATACTTAGATTAGTTTGTGTTTGACTCTTGCATCTGGAGTTATTATACATTTCCTCGGCTCCTTCGAGATTTTAATCTTGCCCCCGTACGGGGTATTTTCTTCACAAGCTCATACCGCCCAAGATATGGACACGGTGTTAATGTTATTACTTTCTTAGCTTTGGCTTCGTCGTAAAACGAACTTCTACGGATAGAACGAAGTATTTTAGAGGTTCTCACGAAAAGGTCAAGGATTCCGTGAAAATCTCGATAAATTCTTAGATTTTACAACTGCACGGTTCGCTTTATAAAGCTGAATTGAAAATAGACCGGCGGATTGATTTTTCCTGTTTGTAATCACCTCATAAATATCACGCCTACTAGTGCACAATTTTTTTTTTATTAATTTTCTTTCAGCAGATAATTAAAACCTGTTTCATTTGTAGTAAATGAAAAATCTATTTCACGTGAACTTCTGCTCTGGTAGCAGCGACAAACAACCTGTTCTAAGCGAAGGTCGCTTTTATTTTTAATATTGTAAACACGAGTGAGATTTGTTGATTATTTCACAAATGTCTGTCGGCGCGAATTGAAAAGGATCTGTCGGTTTTTTGTTATCGCTCGACCGCTGCGGTTTAAATCTAATGGTGGGGTTAATCATGAAAATGTCCTTATCAATATGGACGACCTCCAAACTCCTTTGTGATAGTCTCTCCCCTTGTTTGTTCGCGACAAATGCACTTCCAGAGTACGTCTAGTACAAAACAACCATACGGAAGCGGAAATTTCATAAACCGCATCGGAACTGGCGAGAGAACGATAACCTCCAGAACTAGAACTCGAATCTGTTTATTTCGTGATGGACGAAATTCGCAGTTTAAATCCATCAAAAGTGGCATTTGAACGCGCCAACTTAATTTAACGTTTTATTGGAGGATTTAGCCACTTGGCAGCTTCTAGACATGGCAAACAAATAGAACACGCGTGCACGTCGTGATAATGGTGGAGTTGCTCGTTATTCCCGAAACGTAGGAGGATGCCACACATCCACAGCTCCATCAAAAGAGAATTGTTTTGTCTTCGTCGTCCGTATTTGGATCGGCTTTGTGCACGAGCCGATGACTAACGAGGTTATTCCCTAAAAGAAATATTATCTTGGCCGTTGCTTTTATTTATCATCTTGTTTGTAAACGAAGATGTATTTTCGTAAAAAGGTCAACAGTTCCTCGTGGTGCGCCCAGAAAAACGTCCACCCTCACACCCACACTTGCCGGAAATTAAATTTCACATCGATCGACTTGTCGCTGAATTTTTCACTTCATTCCCGATAGTATCAATATTTCTTGAGCGCTGTGTTTACGGTGCTAATTATAGGCCGGCGATAATTGTATCAGCACACACTGGCAGTCCAAAATAAGAATCGGGGTCGTAAATATGCTTTCGCACATGTATTTTTTATTCGCCGACGATTCTCCCCGAAAGAGGGTTGAACAAGTGGCAAAAACGTGATGTCATAATCTGGTGTGGTGGCGCCTGCCGTGCAAGAAAGCGACGAATTCAATTTTGATGCATCGAAGCAGTGAAAGTCGCCTTTGTGATTTTTGTTCATTGGTTTTATTTTTTCAACGCCACGTCTTCGCCAGCTTTCTATTATTACAAAATTACGACCCACTGTAGGAAACAAACAAAATATATCAACAATGAGGTACGACTAAAAATATAGCGATAAAGGAGAACGTTATCAAACAATTGTCGTTGACACATTTTTTCCACTTTATTGCTCTTCTGTATCTCGATTCCTTTTATTAATCTCGCGACGTTCCTCGAGCGCCGATAATTAATTCCCATTGATTAATTAAATAAAAGGCTTCAGACTTCAATAAATTATTGGGAGCTGTAATTTAAATAAATTACACCAAGTTCTCTGTAATTTTCTCCGTTGCATTAAATGGGAATTATGCTAAGTTTTGTTTTGTGCCGTGTAATTTATTTCCTGGCTGAGAGTGCAGAAAACTGCGACAGATACTATGGTATTATTTGGTAAAATTAGGTTTTTTATGTCGCTGGACAACCAAACAATAATTTTGCGCGTAATGTGTCTTATTAGAATAAATACCAAGTGCATTGACTCTCTGATAACATTTATTTACCACATTTTTCTACTCTCGGAGTGGAATCCATCGTCTGTGCTGTAACTGCGCACTTTGGTGTTTTAAATATTGTCTCCTTAGGGAAATCATTTGCAATAACAAATACTGATTAGCCTAATTTATGACGAGGTAGGACCGTTCACCATAAGGTCGCATATTACAGTGACAAATGCTAATTATAAACTTGACTCTTATGGTAAACAGGAGGATTAAACTGGGGATCACAATGGATTATAAACATAAAAAACAACAGCAAATAGAAGGATAATAATGTTTATATTTGTACACTTAACCTCATTACCATCTCGTAAGCCCAAAATAGGAACGGACTGCCGAAACTAGTTCATCCTGACGTAAATTTGCGAATTGTCGACAGCTTGATCGATGAAAATACATTTCGCTTATTAAACGGGAGGTGTGTCCTGCCATCCTGTATTATTTATATAATGAAGCTATTGTTCTTTGACGTTGCACCGTCATGAATAAACGAAATTGTTTATTTATTTATAGCCGGAGCATATGTATTTGCTCGGGTTCATTTTTAAATCTGGTAAAACAATATTGACCTTCCGAAATCTGCTTATTTTCAAAAGAAGCGAATAACAAACTATTGTTGCTGTAGTAATTCGATACAATTTTCGTTATTTTAGCGTAGGTAATAGTGTTTGTTTAAAAAGAGAGTGCGTGCATGAATACATTGTGTACGAGGTAAATAGTCCAAAGTCCAACTCGATCAGCGGTTCCCAACGTGTTCACGTGCACATCTCGGATTCCGCGTCTTGCCGATACCTCACCCACAATCGCTCTTCTGTAAATATCGACAAACCTGCGACCTTGACTAGAATTTGAAGGACCCACCTAGCTGTATCAGTTAAGATAATTGGACTCGCAAATTACAAGTGCATTGCCGCAAATTAGATTTGTCTGGTGTCCTTTACCTTGTGCGAATTTTCCTGTGGCTTCGCGACAGGATTTTGCCAAGATTTGGTGGCTCCAATAAAAGTAGTGTTGTTCAAACCGGATTGTTTTATGGCTGCAGCAATATAACAGCTAGACCCCCAGAGTCCAAAGTCCAATTTTACCTCTCATTCGCGGCATGCTCTCTCATTAAAAGTCGGCTGCCCGGTATAAGCAGCCACGCTTATGATGTCATCAATTTATTATGGGATTGCCGGCCAATAATGCCAGTGGACTTTGTACCCAACGTTTCCTTGAAACCTGTGCACATATGACTAACGTCACGTTCAACCAGCGAAAGCGCGGTCGAAGCAGGTCTGCCACGCTGTTGCCAGCACTGTAGTGCCATTATGGCTTCCATAACATCATTTACGACCGTTTGGTACCTGATTAGAGACTTGCTCTGCACGTAATGTCATATTTCAGAACAGACGGCATTGCGGTGTTCTGTTTACTTTAAACGTTCTAATGGTGAATCAGAAAGCATCTTTCAATAAAACTTGTTCGTTATCAAAGCGAGATACCAGGGATTGTCCTGTGACTTCCTCGACTTTCGTGTTTTGAGCGCGTGGGCCTGTGCGAAGGTCAGAGTCCTGGCGGTGGTGCCGTCCAGATGGTACCGCAAAGCCAATCAGAGCGAGTGACAAGGTTCGTACGAATTCTGCGAAACCTCATTACGATAAAACGATCAATCTCGGTGTAAAAGAGAAAGAGAAGTAGAAGGTCGCGAGTCGTTGAAGGAAGCCCGGCATGACTAAAGATTGGACTTTGTTCGAGTTCGAATGAATGCCAGCATTGGAATCTCCCCTTTTACTTGATCAACAGCCTATAAGTAAAATTAGACTCGACGCCGTCAAAGTTCAAAAGTTATTTTTAATGAAACTCCATAAAGGGAGGCTTATTGAATTTTATTGAGTCTGGCTGGGGTAAAATCAATTGCCATTTTCCGCCGCTCGATTGTTATCAGTGGATTATTGTTTCATCGAGCAAGAGGGGCTGCAACGCCCTCCTTATCTACTTATCGAACCGAATTTTTTCCTAGCGGGTTACGATAAATACGAGATATTAACAATCGACTTATTTTTATTGCAATCACAAATGCGCACTCGAGATCGTCATGTCAAATCAAAGGCAAAACTGGAATCGATTAATTGTTGTGTTTGGTAGTTTGGGCGATTATTTAAAAGTGAATCACGTTTGTTGACCTGCTGCAAGATTAAATGGGCATTGAAATATAATTGCGCGATTGAATAAGGTTTTAATTGGGCCGCAGATCTTTTATTTCACCGTTTTACCCAAGTTGCTTCCAATGAACACGGAAAAACGTGTCACGAGGTACTCGGTGACCCATTTATGACAGCGGTCGTGTTGACTATTTAAAATACAAAATTTCCGAGTCGTGTGGATGCCAAATAGTTCTTTTCAGACATTCCTCCGTCCGCGGAAAGATTTTATTTAAAAATTCAGATCAACGGCGCTTTTCTAAATTAAGATTTTAAATTGAAAAGAAATTCTCGGCTGAAAGAAAAATCTTTTAAGCCGCTTTTTCCGATGAGGCGCGGCGCGCTGTACTTTTTGAGTACCTAAACAAAAAATTAAAACGATTGGAGCGGTACGTGATTTGACTCTGGGCGAAAACCGAAAAGTGATTATCCGTTTTCTCGGTGTATATTTTAATTTCATATGTGATACATGTCAGCATTTCCATGTTTATCGATGACGGCTCGCGTATAAAACCAGGCACTACGTGACGATCGAGAACTGAGGAAAACGCGGAACAGGAGACCGGGACGCAAGGCGTCATTCGATGACCAACCTCGAAGGGTACCACTCATAGTACCAGAGTTGGATGTTTAAGTTACGAAAGGACAATAAATCTTCATTCAGTTCCTATTTTCTTTTTTATACTCTGACATCAGAAGTGGGATAAAAGACCCGAATAAGTGGTGCAGTGAAAAATAGTTGCTGTAGTGAACAAGTACGCAAGAAATAATGCCCCGTTCACGAGCCGCCTCGAGATCACGCTCCAGATGTGGACCCCGGGACTTGGGACTTCGGAGTACCAGGTCCAGGCCCAGATCTCATGACAGTCGACCTAAGCATCGCAGGTCGGGGAAGGAAGACGGCGTCATTGTCGTAGGACCCCGAGGTCGACAACGGAGGGTCGTTCAGGGAGAGCTCGGAAGCGACACCCGAGCCAGAGTCGTACCAGCTCCTAACGCACGGAGAAGACGGTCCCGCGTCTGAGTGAGATTATATTTAAGAGAATGTCGGACGTGGTAAGATGGGTAAGACAACGAAACGAGGTAAGCGACGGGACCATTAGCAGCCAATATTGCATATCTCCGGTTGGACGGTAGAGTAACGAGCCATTTAGCCCTATCAAAATTGCGGGAACCAGCAGAGGTCTGGTACGGAGGTCTTCCGACTCGTTTTTTTACCCGGGCCGAGTGGAAGGAGGGGTTAACGCAAAATTTCGTTCCGAAACGCGATCCCATCAGCTTGTTATTTAATATGTTCGCTGGCGTCCCCAAATCACGCTAACCGTCGTCTTTTGAAAAACTCGCGCTAAACCATCAATTGAAAATTCCACGGAGTCCGAAAGACCAGGTAAAGTTGGTACTGGAAGGTATCAAGGACGAGAAAAGGAAATTCACGATTTACGCCGCGGAAAATAAAGAACTAACACCCTTATCGGCCTCTTAAAAACGCCAAAATCATCGGTTACGTCATCGGCGTCAGACGCGACGCAGTCAAGTACCTCTCGGGTTCCAACAGGAACACAACAAAACCAAGGCCGAACAGTACCTAGAGTAAGATGCTTTACGTGAAATTAACGGGCCACGTATGCCGCTCGAATTTCATTCTAGGCCGGGAAGAATACTGATCAATAAGGACCGAAACGGGACACAAAACTCATCATTCGCCCACTTGGACGATCCATTATTTTAATTACTCTTTGCGGACTACATTGGGAACCGAAACTCGCACACGTGCGGTCTAAGATGTTGAAGGTGTTTTACGAAATACGATACCCTACATAACGTCTTAACCAGACAGAATTTTACCCAACTACATGTACTACGGGAAGATGTTCATATTTTACGCAAAAATAAACCTGATACCGACAACCAACGGTTTATGCGTAGGCTGCGCGCTACCGGGTGAATCAAATAACAAACCATTAACCCTTTATGCGGAGATTCTAGGCGTAATGACCCATCTGCGTGGCCTTTGCACGTCTACACGAAATAGTTACGACAAAATCTACAAATTCGGCAAGGACGCTTACAACGTCGGATATTCGAAACTGGCGACGACCGCTGCGAATCGGTAAATACGTGACCAGAGACGGGGTTAACGTGAGATGGAGGAATTGGAGGCGATGGCCGGCCTTTTGGATGTCTTCGATGAGTTCCCAGAGTGCGGGACTGATTATAATTCAGAAACGATCGGCGTTAGGCACTATCTTGGCGGAACGCGCATCACCGATCAACCACCGGCCGCGATCATTTTTATATTTTTGAACGGGACGAAACACGAAACCCCCATCCCATACGCCGCGTTCATCACCCAGACAATCATTGCGAACATTCGGCTCGGGCTAAATGGCAAGGTCCATAAATCCATCGAGATAACTGCAAGCTACGCACTAATGAGGTATCGACAGATGACACAGGGTCAACTGGAACTAGAGAACCGGGAGATCCCCCATGCGGCGGCTGTACGAGCACGGATGGAGTAGGAGACTGCCGAGTACCGGGCTGAGCAGAACAACGTCCGGACGTTGTGGAGGATCTGGTGATGATCCGCGGCGGCAGCCAGGCGGCCACGGGTACCAGTCGGGATTTGCTCCTGAGGTGGCGAGCCCCATCCGAGGTAGTGGAGGTGCTGAGCCACGACCGGGACGAGATAGCGGACCTCCCGGGGACTCCCCGATTGCAGTTGCGGGATAGTGGAGTGGCGGCGGCAGAGAGCAGGAGGCCGTGGATCCACTACGGGGAGAGGACAGTACTGGTCGAGTACTGGACAGGGCCAGGGAGGGTGGTGAGACCCTCTCTGGGGGGCTAAACTCTTGATCGGTCAGCACTCCGCCTGTGCGAGGCGTCGAGGGCTGATTTGCAGGTGTCTGATGCCCAGGTCACACGGGCCACGCCGGTGCTTCGGAGGTGACCAAACGTAGATTGCGGGCCGAATTAAGCGCCTCTAGTATTAAGTTCGCTTAAAGCGGGGGTATATCGTTCCTTTAGTATCAGTACGTTCCTTAGTTATAGTGCGTTCTTTCGTAGCGTTTATTTCGAACATGTATCACATTAATCTGTAATACTTGGCCCAAGTTTGCAAAATTCACAGGTTGTGCTGTGTGTCCTTCCGTTGGGTCGACGAACGTTTCGGCATGAATCGTTCAGGGACAGTTAGTCTAGTCACCCTAGATCGGTAGATGGAACCAGATGTACAACCTGGGGTTATAGTCGGTACATGTGCACTGTACCAGGTTGACAGAACCCGCTAGACTTGCGTAGATATTAAGTTCGTAAAATCACTTAGAATAAGAGCTTTGGGGATTAAGCACGACGGGGTAAATTGTTCCGGTCAACAATTGAAAGATGTTCCGATTTCAGGAAGCAAGCTGGGTAGTCCTGGATTGGCCGTCATCCGCGTGCCAGTGCCAATAGCGAGGACGCTATTGCTTGTCAGGAAGGGCCGTGTCAGCATTTCCATGTTTATCGATGACGGCTCGCGTATAAAACCAGGCACTACGTGACGATCGAGAACTGAGGAAAACGCGGAACAGGAGACCGGGACGCAAGGCGTCATTCGATGACCAACCTCGAAGGGTACCACTCATAGTACCAGAGTTGGATGTTTAAGTTACGAAAGGACAATAAATCTTCATTCAGTTCCTATTTTCTTTTTTATACTCTGACATACATGCGAGAGAATAATGAATGCGCTGCTGGAGGCGACGATTAGAATAATTCGTGTTTATTTAGACGCAAAAAACTGAAGGCTGATAAATGTCTGGGTTCGTAAAACGTTTGTTTCATTTTTGTTTGAGCAGTGTCGAGGTTCTTGGCGGCGCAATTGTCAGATGGCGGCGGGAAAATAGACCTGACAAAAAATGAAAAGTAAACAGGGGAAAAGATAATAAACTTCGATTATTTTTAATCTGTCACGTATGAATGCTATTACGAAAGTTTAAAATAGACGCTTGCGAATGTTTTATGAAAAAAGTTGTTGGAGATTTTGATCCGAAATAAAAACAACAATTAACATGTTGCCCCTAGTTGCGCAAGAAAAGTTACATAACGCTTTCAAATTAGCATGAAGTGTGCGCTTCTAATTAAAATTTTCATAATAAAGGTCATCACGATTTTGTGTTTTTCACTGTCTTGATGTTCTATTTGCTTTGTTTCAGGTGTGCGAATTCGTGAACGTGAGATATGAATCTGATTATTTCGGTTTAAAATACGAAAACCATAAGGGGGAGGAGTCTTGGTTGAATCTGCGGAACCCCATCGACAGACAGGTGACCTTCCACGGCCACCCTCCCTGCCTTCGGCTGTCGTTGCGAGTGAAATTTTGGGTACCCCCTCACATTCTCCAGCAAGAGAGTACAAGGTAGTTGGACCGATTTGACATCAGTTCCGGTTGATAATTAGTATTTTTGCAGACATCAGTTCTATCTGAATGCAAGATTGCATTTGTTGGAAAAACGCTTAACGGCCCCAGATTGGGACAGCATTTCAAGACTGATCGCTTTTATAGCACAATCGGAATGTGGCGATTTCAACGAACTGGATCCCGCTCGAAATATCTACAACTTGGCCGCGTCCATAGCCCCTCTGAGTCAGTCGGAGAAGCCGAACGACTTGCTCCAGAAAATCGTCCACGAGCACAAGAAGTGCAGCGGAATGAAGAGTTCCTCGGCCGAGTACTGGTTCCTGAAGGAGGTGTCGGAGTTTGAAAATTTCGGCGAAGAAACCTTCACCGTCAAGAATCATCACAACAACAACACAGTATTCGGGATCGGGCCCCACGGGATCACGATGTACAAGAAGGAGGGCGAGAAGGAGTTAATTTCGTTCACAAATATCACCAGTGCTTCCTCACACAAGCGCACTTTCAAACTTGAATACTTGACCATCGATAACGAAGTGGCCATCTTAAATATTAAGTTAGATTCTAGTCACCTGGCTAGTAGTTTATACAGGGCGATCACAGAAAAGCACGCTTTCTACAGTTGCGAGACTGTACGCAGCGCTGTGACAGCCCAGTTCATTCGAGATTTGAAAGGGACCATCGTTTCGATTTTCAACGAAGATTCCACGCTGGGAAAGAAGTACGTCTTCGATATTCGCAGGACGTGCAGGGAGGTGTACGACAACGCCAGGAGGGCGTTGTACCAAGAAAACACAACTCAGAATCTTTCGCGTGGGAACCTCGACCACAACCAAAACGGGGGAGAGTGCAAAGTAGGTTGCACAGCCGAGTCTACGTCTCGATCAATCTGACGTTGTTTCTTTTTGCAGAATTCCCAAGAAAAGTTGTCGAGATTTTTGGACGCGATGACTTGCAAGATATGCATGGACAGCCAGATCGACGCGATATTTCTTCCGTGTGGACACGGAGTGGCCTGCACCGCTTGCGCCTCGAGGTGCGACCGGTGTCCACTTTGCCGTTCTGATATTGCACAAGCACAGAAAGTCTTTCTACCGATCGAACTGCAACAGCTGCTTTTGACTCAAACCAATTGACGAGGTGAAAGACTCGATTTTTGTTTTGTATAATACTGAAAGATCTCGAATAGTTAAGTTTTGGTTTTAAATTCTCGTTGTGGAAGTGTAAGCAGAAAAAACAGAGTACACAGTGACAATCGTACGAAAACTTTTTCGAAATTTAGATTTTTATTTGTGATTTTATGTTTACCAAAATCTCATATTGAGGTTGTTTATTACGTTATATAACTATCTATATACAATTTTTACTATGTAAAGTATCAAGGACCTAAAGTGTTGTCTTTAATTAACCATCGACAATAGTCAAATGCAAAACACAATAACAATGCAAATTATATAAATTATTATTAGTCATGTTATCAATGCAAGATGTAAATTTAGGTTTAGTTCCATGAATATTTGTAAATATCAAGATGTTATAATGTTAGTATTATTAAGAAAAATTGTGTGATAAGAAATATTTGTTTTGTGATAATTACTGCATTAACTTGGATCTTGATTTCCCGTTTATACTGTAAAATTTTATTGATCGATGTTAAAGTACCGATGTATAGACGTGCATAATATGTCGTATATTTACAAGTATTTTGTTAGTATTATGAATTTTGAGTTAAACTTTTTTGCTATTTACTGTTTATGAATCAACATGGAGTTACAACATTGCTCGATTGTTTTATTTAATTAAAAAACCAAATACATTATTCAACGCTTTTATTAAACACAACCTGCACACATTTATATTTATGAACTTTAAAATGTTTGAAAGCTGTTGTCAAACATTTTTTTCAATGTATACGAAACAGCACAACCGATGATTTATAAGCGCTGTTGTAATTGATGACTTAATTATTTAAATATGCGACTCGCTCATGTATTTTTTTATATGCAGTTTATATTTTAATTTATCGATAGCTAAGTGATAAACAAACATTGACGCCAACCAAGAAAACTTGTTTTTACATTATACTTCACTAATGCTATTATTGTTTGTGAGTTTTGTTTTTAACATTGTTATAAAATACAGGAAATACAAAATTAAATGTATTCTACTTATGTAGCCCACAAAGCAACTGTGTATTGTGGGTGGCATCATTATAACAAAATTTATTAATTATTATAGTTATAATGAATTAAGCAATTATTAATAAACATTTTCAAAATGTAATTGAAAAATTAAATAATTTTAGAACATAACATTACTTGCAAGATTCGGACATGATAATTTTATTAATTATCTTTGATGATAAGATGTAGATGTTAGATTTTTGTAAATAATGATCGTTTTAGTTTATTAATCAGTTTATCTATCTTATTTTGTTGTTTTTTTTTTTATTTAGAAGTACATATCTGCATCTAAAAACTGGTTGATTCTGCTTCTCACTGCATTCAGCGATCAGCTGAGTAATTAGAAGATTAGACGAAATGCATGACTGTTTGTTTTTGTATATTTTTTTAAAAATCACTCCGTAATATGGTATATTATTTTATCTATTACATATTTTTAAACGGTGCACAAGTGCTCCTACTATTCGCGAATAAGGCATCTTTTTGTTTTCTAACTTCCAAGAATCGTTGTTTTGCGATAGCTATAATGTTAGCTGTGCCTGTTGTTTATAAGTGTTCAGTCAGTGCAAATGCCATTTTCTAATAATCAGTATTAATAATATTGGAAAATATTTTTGTATGCAGCTATAATTATGTTCATGGCGAAATAATATGTTTTGTTTTGTAATAAATTTAAATTTTGAAATTTTGAATTTGAATAACAAATGTAGGGTTTTCAGCTGTAATCCAAAATTTTTGTGTGTTGGCAGCGCCGCGTTGCATTGTTGGAAAATTTTTCAAGATGGCCACCTCTTGTAAGTAAGTGCGAATATGAACGTTTAAAACGATGTTTCCACTGTACATTTAAGGTTTTTAAGTGAACCCAAGACGGAATTAAAATCATTAGAATTTGACGTTAGTTTCGTGTATAAAATCGTGTGTAAATATGTGCATAATCAGAGTTAATAAGTGCAATGTAATTTTAAGTGTATAGCATAGTCCAAAGATAAGAACTCTCCAATGTTTTTGTGCACAAGTTGACGAATTCAGTGTAATTTTAACAGTTGGACGAAGTCGAGGAAGCCTCCAGAAGCACGTAAGTTCGGCGAAAAAGTCCCGCAGAACACACCTTGTAATGCCGTACGTGCGTACATGGTGTATGGCGCAGCTATTTCGACACTTGATTTCAGTTTCTCTATTGCACAAAATTAACTTTTCGAAAGCCAGCTTCGCAATGGCATTGTTATAAAACAAGGGAGACCCCAGTTGCGGCTGTTCCGTCCCTAAAACCGGCCCATTATCGAACGTTCTCTTCAACAGCTGTTCGCTACCCAGCGACACTTTCCAGGGATTTAATTACAAATACACCGGTACATTTCTGACCTCCTTTTTTCTATTTGGCTCAAAAATAATGCGTCTGATTCATTGTAATACGTGCGTACCGAAACATTTCACTCAATCGAAAGTGTAACTAGAAAATTTGCCATTGAAAACCACCAAAATCGTTACAAAATCACCAAACCTAAACAAATACGGACGATAAAACTTATTTAGATAACAAACCATTTAATGGGAATATTCCCAAATGTACAACAAAAATAGAAACGTCATTCCTCCATGGAAAACAGCTCTCGCACTTGCAGCATCCTCAAGGGCGTCTTTACTTCTCATATTAGAAGTACGTCCCGGTTCAAAAGGATCGTGTTTGTTGAATAAATACTAGAATTCCCAGTTTGTTGCTTTATTTATTCAATTAAATATAATTTGTGGAAAATACTCCCGAGGCATCTGTGGGACTGGGAAATGTGGAAAGTACGGAACAAACCGGTCGTCGAAATTTAAAAATGAAAACCACTCCGTACTTTATGCAAGCAGGAATAGACCCTGCCCAAGAGTGTTTTTTCAATCAATCTTTATGCGTTTTGTCGCTCTTTCCTCCTTCCATTGGGCAGTTGTCGGGCGAACGTCGGATTTGGTTCCAAGAACTGTAGACATTTTTGGCCAGCGAGTTTGATTTACGCTGTAGGAGTAATAATTAAGTTTATAATGACGAAATCGAAGTTTTAACGGTTACCTACTGTTGGATTTTTTTTATTTGGTTATATTTGCAACTGAGGGTTAAACAAATTATTGTAGTTTTACAAAGTAAATGTTTGAGAAAGAGTGAAGAAGATTTTATTTACACAAAAAAATTGTGTCATTAATGTAATGATAGCTATCAGTTGATCTTTGATATATTACTCACATTTTATCAATAATCACATCAAGTTTCGAATTGACTTATAAAGTCATCTGTTTTTACAATCGACATCATTTAGATCAGTGGATCCTATCTTAACTTACTCCTTTAATACTACGTACTACCTGTTTCTGTGGAATTTAGTACCTATTTTTTCCATTGTTATTGAAAAAAGTACATTGAAATTGAAAGGTTTCTCGCCTGCTCTAAACTGGAAATGTACTAAATAATTGTGATTTTTTTGCACAAAACACTGAAGCTGGACAGTCGCTGATTAGATAGTTTTGATACATGAAATTATTTTGATAATGATGCTTTTAATGTATAAAGAATAATCTACATTGTAGCGTTGACAAATCGAGAAATGTATTGTATGCTACTTTCTTTTACGCTGGATTGGCGTTTTATAATTTCATTATCTTATTCTGAAGCCTAAAAAAGTGAACATTTGTGACCATCGCGTCAATCGATTATTATTTCATCGTGTCAAGGTAAAATATTTTGGTTGAATTTATAACAAATTATTATAACTGTTATGATCACAATTTCAACTTGCAATGCTTGCGTTTACATTTTGATGAATTTATTTTGGGTGTTGAGTTATGCTTGACTTTGAAAAAGTGAACCAAATAAACAATGCTCACTGTTTTTGGTACAGTGTTTCTCCAAATTAACTGTCCAGATTTGAATTGAAACTGCAAAAGTGTAAATTTTAAATGACAACTTTGACCTTACAAATTTTTTTAGATTATTTCGAAATTTTATAAGATTATAAAAAACTTTTCTAATGTACGAGTATTATGGTATTAGTTAGTTGATTTATTGGGCTTGGATCTACACTGCACTTCAAGATAACCAAATAGGAATGGTTCAGATGTGGTCGGGAACCAATTCTACTCTGTATGAAGATGAATGATGATAAGTAACATTTTTATTTGAAAACGATAAGATTCCATGACTTATGGTAATGATATCAGACTTCCAAGTGCACTTAAAAGAATTAGAGGTAAACACTTTATGACGGATTTAACATGACTTACGGAGATGATCACGAAATGTTAGAATTTTTATTAATCGATAAAATCAATTGTGCGGCGTGATCTGAACACCGGTATTAAGCCTAAGCATTATTGTAGATTTTTAACTTTTAGGAGAGGAATTGTTGACAAATTTGCAAAAGTTCAATTCAATTTTTTGTTTGCACCGAGAAACCAGTGGGATGTTTTGCGACCAAAATGGAAGGATTTCTGACTGATTTTACCGCATTGGTGATCGCTTAATTAGTTTCGCTCTGGCAGTACACTATTGTATCGAAAAAAACAGCAAGAAATTCAAATAAACGAATGGAAAGATTAAGATGAGTTTTTTTTTTTTTTGTTATTGCGTTTAATTAGTCACGCACGTTCATGCTGATGCCGTCAAATTAAACTTTTTTTTTTTTGTGAATCCGAAAAATAAATCAATAATTAATTACTTTTTAATTTCGTTATCGTGCCAGGCAGTAATTAATTGAAACGAGAGTTATCGGACGAACTTCAAAACTCCTACACACCATAGACATCAAATGTAACAATAAAAAAATCGTCACGTGATTGTTGGTAAGCGGATGTTAACAATAATGTTTGATTGTGTGGATTTTTGTTAAATTTCAGGAGTGCCACGTGGATCGTGATAACGCACGTAATAAAATGTTGATACCTTTGAGGAATTTTTTTTAATGTTGATACAACATTTGTGGTTAAAACATTTAGTGGGAGGTTAAATTTATGTGTTTGATCTGTGACTTTTGACACAAGTTCTACATACTCTATTTACATCTTTGAGAAGATATAATCGCAATCAAACCTACTAAACCGAATTCGTAAATCGAAAATTAAGTGATAAACGCATCGCGAGTAGATTGTAATAATACCAAATTAATATTTCAAGACGTTTTCTGCAAGTTGCGAAAAATTACGGCTTTCCGAAGATGGAAATTGTCATGTGTCACGAATAGATGACTTTTGAAATCGCCCGATGAATTATTAATTGTTGGACATTCGGTGTGGGTGGTGGAAGCACCCACTCCGAAGACAATATCACATTCTTTTGATCTTTGTCGTTAGAAAATTATGTAAATAAGTACATTTATCTGTGTTAATAAAATATCTAATTTGTTGACTTCTACATGCGTCAACATACCGAATAGAGTTGCAGCCGATTTTCACAACAGTAAGGACATTTTTAAAAGCCGCACAGTGATTTTCATCCCAGTGCGAATTTGAAAGATAAATATCGACCGTAAAATAAATACCATTTCCTTCAAAATAAATAAAAATTTTCGGTCGGAGAAGCGGAGGGAAGAGGACGCTTGTCATCTTGCCAACCAATCAATTAATTTGATTTGAGAAGATACCGATTTGTGGTATTATTGGTCGAAACTCTTTCCTGAAATCTCGAGTCAATAAATATACACATGACCGAGCCAATTATCGGCAGTTCATAATGTCAAACTATTAGCAGTTTTTTTCTTCTATTTGATGATCAACAATATTGCGTATATTTTGCATCTCCTATTGACCTCTTATTTTCTTTATATAATAACAAGCAAAGGTCATCGTCTGTTATTTATTAACCAGTCGGTTGACAATTCGCTAAGAACGACTCGTCTATTAATAAAAGCCTTACAAAAATGTTAAATATTTTGTTATTAGCCCTCCACCTCGAACAGAAGAGACGTGGGCGTTTAACTACCTTCATGCAGACTCGAGGCAATCGTCGAAGTCTGTACTGCTGCCCTCATTGGAAACGTATTGATGAATCAAATTTCAAGTCCAATATTAGATTCACACGTTTGATGTTTAGCTTCACGTGTATAACTGGCCAGTCTGGTTTAAATAGCTGTTCTGTTTTTCTAGGTTCCCAATGCAAACAATGGACAAAATTCAAGTGAAGAAAGAGCCTCCGCCCACAGATCTTCAACCGTTAAAAGCGACTTCTGACGTTCCCGAGATATGTTTCGTTTGTGGAAATAAAAATCACTCTCAATCGTACTGGTTAAACGTACATCCGATACCGAACAAGCCGAAGGAACCCCATTTTCCATTTCTGACATCACATGCACCACCAGCAGGCTACGTTCCAAAGAGCGATCTCGCCGTTTCCGCTTGTTACCTGTGTTACACCTTACTCATCCAACAATGGGAAGCTTACGAATTATCTGCTCGGCCTCATTCAGAAAGGCTCTATTGGTTAAAAAGAGTCGATAATGGACCGTACACGGGGGCCGATATGGGCGTGCAAGGGGAATATGCTGCGCAAGTTCTAGGTTTAAATAATGAGAATAGCGTGGGAAGTAACGTTAGACCCCCGAGTCGAAGGGACGATATTAAAGTAGAAATATCGCCAAGGCCTCCACAGGTAATTTCTTTAATGCATCTAATTTTTTTTAGTGATAGCATTATCGGTTACGGTTTATTATTGGAAGCGAATTATTTGAAATGCGTCTTGATGTACTCGACATGACGTTTAGTCCATTTTCTTAGAACTAATCATGCTATAATTTAAGGTGTTATTTACCGTCTGTAAATGTTGACTTTCCACTAAATACGGTTATTAGTTGTAATGAATTGCTTTTTAAGGTGACTGTGTTTGCCTAATGCTACCTTATCTGGATAGAACAGGATTCAGGTACTTAATCGTTTAGGTTATCTCTACTATTTTTAAATCGCAGTTTTCATTGATTACATTGTAAAAATAATTGTGCGTGCTTCATAATTTTCCTTAGTAAATAGTACATTTTGTTGCATCACAAAACGTCGAACCACAAAAATCAATCGAACAATCTGGAAGCATCAGTTTTTTCAAAATATCGTAGTGAAACACACAGGAAAATTCGGTACTGCGGAACGAACTGAACAATAAAATTATCATTATTTTGTGATGAGCGTTTGAATCGAAAATTTTCCGGTATTTTGAGAGACGATGAAACAATTTAAAAAATTTAATCCGGCGAGGTGTTAAGCCAATCTCGCAAAACCTGGAAGTGAGCGTATTAATGGTGTGCAACAAGGATCGCGACTTCTCTGACGGTTCTTATCGGCATTAGTATTCAAAAAAAGTTTGGAGGTATTTGAAAAAATTAATTACACAATCGCTTTATTAGCAGATTCCTTTGCGTGGTGCATAAATACATTTTAATGAGCATCGCCGGATTGTCGGATTTTTTCCGTAAAGTAGAACGACTCGTGGCATTTTTTCAAAATTTAGAACGACTCGAGAGGACCGAGCTGACGATTTACAATTGTTATCTGGTGACGTTGTCGATGTACATTATTTGTTGACGAGTGGTGGTGGTTGAGTTCGTGCATTACACGTTCTTTCCATACTTCAAAGTGAGTACATTACGTGCCTCAGACACAGGTTGTTCACGTTTTGTGCAAAACAGAAATATATCATCCGAAGCGAAGATGAAACCGTTTGATGTATCAAGATTTGCTCGTTCCCAAGGTAACAACGCTGAACGTAGGTACTGGACGTGTCTAATTATTCGGATTAATTCGTACGGCATCGGTATTTTGTGCGTCCCTATTTACAGGCAAAAGCAATTTTGATTGCGAGATAGACGGCCTTCATCCTGTTGATAATATTTTTTAATAAGTAATTGCTATAAAGTGTTGATAAGGCAACGATGACTTTTTGTTGAATCGAAATTTGTTGTTATTCCATTTTAAGTGTGAATTTTATCTCTAGAAATTATCTTGATTTGAAGTAATTTAAATTGATGTCACGAATAGATTTTGATTGATTGTCGAGATTAAAACTCCACTTGACAATTTTCATTATCTTGTCCGTTCGCAGAATTTTCCAGTCTCAATTTCAGGTGCAAAGGTGAAAAAGTTATTTATTGTTATAATTCCTAGAAATCGTTCAAAATGTACGAAAACAACCTATATCTACGGCATGAATCTAAAGTGGACAAGTTATTGATTATTGAAATAGTACACAGTTTTACCGACTGATTTAATCAGAAGGGGGAGGAGGTTTTTTTGTTTTGAAAAACAACGTAATTTCGACAACAATAATAAACAATCGATTTACAGTTTTGTTCCAGATTTAGTCGCCGTTTACTTTAGTGATTTTCGTCGGCGATTATTGACGAGTCAACCGTGTTTTTGGTGTAGAGTCGGTGTATTTACCCAAGAAGAATTTACTGACGTATCACAAGATTACTTTTTTTGTACTAACTGGATGCGAAAACAATAATGTTTGTCGAGCTTTTTATGTAACCAAATCTGTTTGATGGCCGTAGCACGGTTGTGCGGTTGTCGGCTGTTTATCATTTGATTTACTTGGTAATGAGTCTTGAATGGGGACACTCGAAACGCACAAGTGTTATGCGAGTGACGGTATCGATTTAATCGGTTTCAATCACAAAAATCCGACATTTTCGTTATTTGTGTTTGGTGTTTGGCCGCAATTAGTACGTTTCAATGCCGCACCGACAATCGCAACGTTCGTTCGAATCCGTGGGTTCGCAGTGATGTAACGACAAGCCGACGTTGGTCGCACCTCTTTACATTCACTTTTCGTTTTTGCAATTCCAGATCGTGAGTGAGGAACGCGAGCACTCCGAGATGATCCCGGAAGGAGCCCTGGACTTGACTCACTCGCAGCCCTCGCTCCAGTCGCTTCCGGTTTTCCACAATCAAAACTCCAACTCGTCGACGGGGACGGACATCCTCGACCTGAGCATGCCGGATAAGAACTCGACGACGGAGGTGTGCTACGTGTGCGGGGACGGCTTCCCCCGCGGCAGCCTCGAAGTGATCGCCGCCAAGCAGCTTCCCGACTCCCCCGTGCAGCCGTTTTTTCCCAGCCTGATCGAACACCCCCGGCCGAGCAGGTCGCGGCCCATCGACTCGACGGGCCGAGTCCAGGCCTGCACCGACTGCCAGAAGCACCTCATAAAACAATGGCAGGCGTTCCAGACGCAGGGGGTGCCGCACAACGAGCGGAACTACACTCTGAGGAAGCGACAGTCGTCCACTTTGGACACTACGACTTTTATCTGTTATACTTGTGCCTTGGAATATCCTTCCAGCAGTATACGCTTGCTGTATTGTTGTCCGAATGCCGAAAAGGAAAAGTATTATCCGTTTATTCAGAACGTGAAGGCGCCCCCCGGAGCGAGCCCGATCAGTCCGCAGGGGATGATCCAGGTGTGTTACATCTGCTACAAGGCCATACCCCAGAAACATCAAGTGTTCGGTGGTGATCCTAGTGCTATCGTGAATAATCACGTGTCTGTGACTGACGTGCAGTACCACAATAGTACTTCGTCGAGGCCTAGTACTGTTAAATCGCCAGCAAACAGTGCCGGTTCTGACATTAGATATAAGCCGTACGACATCAATCCCGCTATTATCACCAGCAAGAAGAAACAAGCCGCGTTGGAAAGTCGGCAGTTAATGAAGGTAAATAAAATATAAGGTTCTTGTTATTTAAAATAAATGTGTCTACTTTCCGTCTAAAATTAGTAAACAAAGCTGATTATTATATCATATTTATAGAGTAAACACAAGATAAAATGTAACATTGAAAAATCCAGTTGTTTCTATTTAAAAAGTAATTAACGGCGTGTTGTTTTATTATTTAACGGTGGCACGTGCGCCCAAATTGCACACCAACTTTCAAATCGATCGCCATTTTATTGCCTTTGAAATGAAAAAATAAAAGATGTTACACTTTGGCAGTAGATTGTGTTTATTATACGAACCCACGTTTATTTAATCGCCCAGTCACAATGTATGAATAATAAATCGACGTTAAATCAACCTTTTACCTCTCCTTTCGCTTAAATTAAACCGTTAATTCATAATGTTGCGACAACGAGGAAGTTACAAAGTTTAAAACAGTTTTGGAAGACATCAATACATCCGAAAATGAAAAATCGCAATAAACGGAAAAGTCTGTCCGAAATTATTGTAAATTGATTTTTTAAGCTCTACAAAAAAGTGGTCACTTTTTTGAGTACTTTTGAACGGCTGGAATGAGGCAAGAGGATAATCGGATACCCCTCGGTATTTAAAAAATCGAATTAAAAAAAACAATTACCAACGCGGAGATGTAGAAAATTACTGTCAAATGATGTTTATTAATGTGCAAAGTTAAGAAATCTGATTGCCAATTATGTACTTAATTGGTTGATATCGGTAATTTAATCAAGTTTACGACACATACACTATAATCATGCTATTCAACAATCATTATATTTACGACTTGATCCCTGCCTAACCAAAAACCTTGGTTTTCAATTTTTTTGCATGAGGCTGAGGTCATTCTTTAGCTGCAAATTGAGTGTGATGGTTCAAGTCTGTTTCTTGATCTTATTGGTAACATCATTTCAACAGCGAAAATTATTTTTAAAAACTAGAAATTGAATAATATTTTCAATAAATTTTGTCCAAATTTAGATAGGATGAAATGTTTTGTCATCATTGTTGGTTGAGTGAAAACAGAGGTGATTAGCTGTAGATTCAAAGTTCATTTCCAGAAGTGCGTGGAAAGTCAGTATTTCTCATCTTATAAAGGCCAAAACAGAAGTACAGAGCATACGTTGTTCTATTGAGGTACTTCTTGCTGGATCTTGCGATTTTCCTAGCTAGCACTCGCAAGACAACCACCGAAAAGAACATCAGAATTTAATTAGACCGCTCCAAAACTTCCTTCTTTTTTTATTTTTATTTTAAACTCGGGAAGAGCAGCTGTAATATTCCAAGAGTGGCTTGGCCCGCGGAAATAAACTCTTAACTCGATTTCACGACAACAATAAAATTTCATAGTTCGTTGGCATGACAAATGAATTCTTAACTCTAACCGTTGAATCGAAGGTCTACGTTTTTTTCTCGTTTCGGTCAGCTTTATTTCATCTTTCATTGTCATTATTGAGGAATTGACGGCCGATTTCCAAATAAGAAAATGTCAAGAGGTACGCTGCAAAAAACTCTGGTGCGCTGTAGACATTGGAGCTGTTAAGAGTTACTTGACCGTTAATATACTGGAAAATTTTTTCGGCTCCAATAATTTCGTTTTTTAATACAATTACAGGCGAATATGGCGTCGAGAACCACTTCACCTGCTCCAGACATCAACGGCCAACCTTTGACTCAGAGTTACAGATGTTACATTTGTACCGGCCTCTTTCCTCGGACGCAAATGGAATGGATAAGCACTTCACCCGAAGGAATGAATTCGCACGCCATGCACTTTCCTTGTCTCCGAAACGTGGCCAGAACGTCGGAAAACAGTTGTATGGACTCACACGGACGAGTGCTAAGCTGTACCAGATGCGTCAATCACTTAGCTCAACAGTGGGAAACTTATGAAAACGAAAGAGTACCTTTAGAGAGAAGAAGGTACTGTTTTTGCATTGTACGTCCAAACGGATAATCTAGTGTGATTATTTTTAGGTACGAAATTCCAATGCCTGATCCTTCTTCATCGAACGGTGATAGAGGAATCCCAACACCTCCAAGTACAAATAGTGAAAGGACAATAGCAAGTAATCCGGGAGGGAGCAGTATTTATTGCTTCGTCTGCGGATTGCATTCAGAGTTTACTTTAGCTAGAGTCGTCTACGGGCGTCCACAAGGTAACTCATTGATGCCGGTGTAATTTTGTCTAAAAGTAAAGTTGCTCTTTGTAGGGAGAAATGCTCCTTACTTTCCATATCTTCTCCAACGAGTTAGTCCTCCAAATACCGAACAGCTTCGCGAAGATGGCTCAGCTCTAGTCTGCACGTTCTGTTACCACAGTTTAGTGAGTCAGTGGAGGCGGTACGAGGCTCAAGGCTTGTCTGCGCCCTCTGCCGACAAAAGAGAATACAATACTCACGACTACTGTTGCTACGTCTGTGGAATTACGACTTATAGGAAACGAGTTAGGGCCCTATTAATTAAGGCAAAAAAACATTGTACTCCGACAAGAAGCTTCACTAACCGTGATTTTCTGCAGGATTTTCCTTTTCTGAGGTTTCACCCCCAACCGGAACACTCTTTGTTGTTAGAAAATGGCGATTACGCGGTTGTCTGTTTAGATTGTTATGAAACGTTAAGAACTCAAAGTTTGGAGTATGAAAGGTGGGGATTACCGTTGGACAAGAGGCAATACAATTGGATAACGCAGCCTCCTCCTCCCGAAGATAGTCCCGAAGCCACAATCGCAAGACTGCCGAGCGGACAAAGAAGTGATAAAGTTGTAAGTTTTAGTTGCGAAAGTAGTGTAATTTGGTAAAACTTTTGTTGCTTTCAGGTTCCTCCAACTTTTTTAGCGAAGCCATCAAAAAAGAATTGTTCGCCTAAGCTAATAGAAAGAAAATCTGGCTCAAAATCGGAACCAAGTGGTGAGTTGCTTTAATAATGACACGATGATACTAGTTTTCTCGAATTCACTCGTGGAAAATTGATTCAAGTGTTCAGAAATGACGTTTGCGATAAAATCATTAAATCTGAAGGTAACATTTTGTTAACGATCACGAATCGCACCATAACTGTGATACAATATTTGTGGCATGACTACGAGATTTGTCATTAGTGACATACACTTTTATTGTAGCATGTTTAAAACAAAAGTACCTATTTATAGATATTTTGATTGGTCGTAAATAATACAACACCTTTACGTCGATGTCAAATATTTGCAATGTTTCTTTTTTTTTTGACATTCAATATTTTTGTGCTAGTGTTGTTTATGAATGTGTGTATTTTTCATTACATTTGGTCGTTCTTTTTCACTTGTTGTAAATTATTGGAATAATCATAGCACCACCGGCGATAATCGAATTTACGAATTGGTTCTAATGGTAATTGTAAATACTTTCATTGGCGTTTATAATATAAATTAGAAATGAAACTAAACGAATAACAAGGAGTTCCCGCAGCATAGACAAAACAAAAAAAAAAATCATTAGCACTGCAGCCTTCTTTGTCAGAGGTTTAAGTAAATATTTTTTTATGAACATGGACTAGAACCACTTTTTTCACGTTGACACGGTTACGAACAGTTCGCTAATTAATTTTTATCGCACTATGCTATTAATATTTTATTTAAGTTTTGTGCAAATATGTGACTTTTTAAGTCGTTGAGAGCAAATAATTGCTTTTGAATTACTTTAAAAATTGATTAGTAGAATAATTTTTAAACAATGGAGGTCATTCGTTACTTGTATTTCTACGACACCAGTGTTTCACGTTGTAATGATTGTTCTAGTTTATTAGCCGAAAAATTTGTTAACGGATGTTTTTGAACAATAAGGATTTTTTTTCAACATTCAAGCTGATTAAAAAAGGAATTTATTTTGTAAGAGAAATTTAGAGTTTTTGTAGTAACGCTAAATATTGAATAATTTCCTTTATTAAAAAGTAAAGCTTTTCATTTGGTTTAAAAAAGAGTTCCAGTTTTTACCATATTATTCACCATATTCAGTCGACAGTAATGTTGAATTCTATTTCTATCAAGAAGTCTGGTTTTGGGGTACATAAGGTAAGTTTTGCAAATCGCCACTTCAAGAAGCGCATTTTACAATATGATTTTTTTTCGTTTAAAAATATATTCCTGTCTTTTGTATTTTTTTATTTAGTCGCAAATTTCAAGTCATGAACTCATGAATTAGAAATATCGGAACTATATCTTTATACATACACTCAATGGTGCTCAAGGGAATTCTTTACCAAACGGGGGATTTATCATTTTTATTACATTATATTTGACATCAAAATCGGCGAATGTTCAACATACAATGAAATTTTATCGTAGCACCTGCTTTGAAGCGCATAGTTCGATCGCTAATTGGTTGTTGATGCGGATAGTTGATCTATTCTCATTAAAATACATCATTTGACATAACGTAACTGTAACACTTTCCGTTGTAATTAATCTTCTTAGAGCAGTTGCAGTGTGGTTGGTGATGGCTTCCTTTAAATGTTCTACTCTGCAGTAACAAATCCTTCGTGTGGTTCAACTGAGAGCCTTTGTAGTCCATCTTTCCAATCTTTTAACTCATTATTCTTATCATAATTTATACTTTTGATTCAATTCATTTCGTAAGATTTTTCGTGTTGGCAACTTTTAAGCATACAAAACTCTTGTCAAACATTGTACGAAGTCCTTGGAGTTTTTTTGTTATGTCTGAACACGTAAACTCGATTTGATTAATTTGTTTGTATCAAGGACACATATGCTTGTCCTTGGTGCAACAATTAATTAATGATGGTATTTACCGTCATCAACATAATTAATGATAATGATAAAGTACTAATTTAGGTGCGTTTTAAAAATCTAACCGGTTTTAAATTTACCTTCGGTTATCGTGTCTTTTCTGTCAATACTTCAGTCCAGCGTGAAGAAAACAAAGTTTGTAATAATTCTCGAATAGCAATTTCCCAGCCACACACTGTATGTGTAGGTTTGAAAAATATTTCAAGAACGCTCAAAATGTTCAGTTGGATCGTATTTTTTATTTAAAAAGTAAGACAAAATAAAATGTATGTGGTGCGCCTAGAGGTTTTCACTTCAAAAATATCTGACCATTTTTAAGGAATGTTTGGGGAAGCTGTTGTTACTTTTATTGTAATGTACAAAATATTTTGTACGCTGAGAAATCCTGAAAGGTAGACTTGCGCAAAATTTTAATTATAAATCTCCCGGTTTAAAATGAGTGCAATAAAGCGACCGAGCGGGATGTTTGTCAGCGCCGCTCCAAATAAATAATTTAAAACATTTAACGTTGGTTCAATGGAACTTCAAAAAGGTTCTAAATTGCCTCGACGCTGGATCGTCGCCATGTGGTTTGCGCTATTTTTTAATTGTATTTTCTATAAACATGCACGTCCGGGCATTTTAAACTCCTTATTGACAATTAAAAATCGTTATTTTGAACCATGTCTAGATTATTTATCTAAATTGTGATATAAACGCACTTGTTCGCTTGGAAAAAAAATTGTGTAATTTTTAATGTGTAATTGCATTCGTCATTTTAGGATCGTGTATACGAGAAAAATAAATGATTATTAGATCCTGCAAGCCCCATTTAAAAATTCAATTAGATCCAATTTTCTTGTTTCGCGTTCCGTTCCTTTTTTGGAATAAATTTCTGTTCGGATCAATCTTTCACTCCCTAATCCCGACATCAGTTCAATTTTCTCGCCAATTTGGCCGGGATTTTTTCGTTTCCCGGGCGTGAATTCTGCAAGAGCGGTGTTAAAAAATGGAGGAAATTTTCGCGTGCGTTGTGTGTGTTGTGCATAATCTGGCCTAGACGCCAACCCAACAGGAAGTAAATAAAGACGTCGCGTTAACAGATCGACGGACGGAACACATGCGCCGCTTCGTCAGGGGTCGTGCGGGGCGCGGAGGGGCCACAAAGACTAGGGGCTTCCGCCACCGCCACTTCCACCCCCAGTCTGCTCTTGCCGGCGGGTTGAAATCAAGTATCGCAGACTAGTAGGGGTCGCGCTTGTCAATAAACGCCTTTTTGCGGTATCACACGCCCAAAAATATCGCGCTAAGATACTCCCTCTCGCTCGCTCCCCGTATAATTTTGTTATTGTTGTCGCCGTTGTGACGTCATCGCGTTTTTGTTATTGTTTTTAAATCGGGCCACAGGACGAACGATGTAGGATGGCTCCGGATGTGTGAGAGTGCAAATTGGTAATTAAGGGGTGTCGGGATTTTTTTTCGCAGCCAGGGGATGATGTGATTGAAGATGCGCGCGTGGATTTTTTTTTATTTCGCCATGTAATCGACTAGCGATTGTGTGAGGTGTGCAGATTTTTTTCTTAATGTAGACTTGATAATATGGATTTTAAACATTCGCACTATCTCCCTAATTTACAACATCCGCACCCTTATTATTACCCGGATGCGGGAGGTAAGATTGCTTCGGGGACCAACCCCGCTTTTAATTATGCTTGAAATATGCGACCGACAAGAATTAATTTCTGTGAAAATTTCACCCTTTCGAAAAATGCCCGTGCGACGAGGGGGAAAATTTGCCGAGTAATTTTTTGTCTTAGGCCAGTATCGGATCGGATTGCAGGGCGAAAGTTTCCTATTCATAAAGCTATCCAACACACGATATCAAATATTCATTGGTTTCTGTGTTGCTTTGCTTTCTGGTTATATTCTGCTACCCTCAGAGGGACGGTTTCTGCTCGGTCGAGTGCCGAGTTGATCGGTGCGGAAACGCGGCGTTCCCTTTTAGAAGATAACAAGCTTGAGGAATTAATCTTCCCTCGACGATTATTTCATCGAGATTTTTCTCCAATTAATTTTTTTCCTCCATTTCTTGATTTCTCGCTGTTATGTCTGTTAAATGGCAGGTTTTGAATTGAATTTAATAACAGGGATCGATTGTATTTTATGGGATCAGTTCAAATGTCGAGACCCGAAGGGTCTCGATAATGCCTGTCAAGGTCGTTCGGTTCATTTTTCCCCCAAATACATGTTCACACGTTCTTAGCACCGGGGTTATCAGTTATTGGTAATTACCCATCGGAATAATTTTAGATAATTGCGTGCTTTTCAAAAGGTTTTGCGCATATGCATAAATAAACTTTTTTATTTGTTGTATTGACAGATGTTTGACCGCGAATGATATTTCCACATTATTTTATCGTTAAAAAAATACCCCAATTTTTTAAAACTACGTTTTTAAACATATTTTACGTTTATATACAGAGAGATCAAAAAAGAACTTTCGCAGAACTTTTACCGCATGTCTTTAATCGAAAAATATTTGACAATTTGTCAGTTCCACGGTTTCATCAATTTTTTTTTCTAAAAAATTCTTAACGATTCATCCTTTTGGAATCATAATTTTGAAATAACGTGAAATTAGAAAATGAATGAATTATTTTGTGCAGGTTTTATCGAACTGACAACTTGTCAAATATTTTTCCATCAAAGACATACGGAAAGAAGTTCAAAGGCTACTGCGATCGGGTTCTTTATTGATTTTGCTGAACTTGGTGAAACTTTGATAAAAACAGTTCGTTTTTAGCACAAAATATAAAAAACAATATCACTCATTGATTTGTACAAAGTAAAACAAAAAGACAAGAACTTGGTTAACAAGTACAAAAATAAAACGGACGATCTCTTTGCGAGGAGAAAACATTAACGATTCTTTTTGTTATTTTCCTGTCTTAAGGTATTTTTCTATTTTAACAAATTTCCCCAATTTCAAATTTTTATAATGAAGTGTAAATAAAAAAATACGGGGCGAATTAATTTCTTACTAAATTGTGAGCAACACTGATCCATGTAATATTATCGGTGTTTACAAAACTGAAAAACAATTTTTGTAAATTAATCCTGTTGTTTGTTCGGGCTGGATGTAACTTTACCCTATCATTTGATCTACTGTTAATACATTAAGTTAAGCGTTTGATGTTCTTAATATCCATTTTTTTCCGAAATATTCGTCATTGTCGCCATAAAGCGCCGGTAAATGTGATTGTCGCCTTCTTATTCTCCTGTGAAAGATAAATTTCCTGTAATAAATCTGATATCGGTTGTTTTTCACTGTTGTTTGTCCAAATGTGTAAGTATAAGTGTTCTACGTTTATATTAAAAAATATCTGTTTCTAAATGTTTCCGTTTTTGATGTAGATTAATGTTTATAACAAAAATGACTAAAAAAATATTTGTGTTTCTGTTCTTAAAAGGTTAATAATTTTTTTTTTTTTTTGTTGACGATGGTCATTACGTTTCAGTACCAAATAGCCCAAAAGTAGTAGTTTCAACGAACGGGAGCGCAAAACCGAGAGTAACAACAGGACACGCAGTCCCAGGTCCTGGTCCGGGAACGCAGTCCCAAAGTTCCCATTCCTTCGCAGCGGCATTGCGTAATTTAGCCCAACAATCAGTTCCTGGCAGCGAACACCCATCAACGACTCCATCGGCTCCAGAGCCGCTACGCAGGGAGTCCGGTATGTGGGAGGAGATTTGGCAAAATCTTTTTGCTGACAGTCGTTTTCTGCTTAAAGCCAGCGTTCCAGCTCCCGAAAAGTCAAAAGTGTCGAGTGAACTACCCCTGTACGCCACCTCGTCCATACGACCGCCGGAAACCAGAATGTCGGTGGGAAATTCTACCGACAGATATCCGCAGTCCTCTCTAACCGACTTAGGACGGAGTGGCTTTCAACCGTACCGTCCCGAGGAGAGAATTCCTTCGGTTCCTGTGGGTTTAGAAGTTCCGGGGTATCCGCCGTACGGTTACCCGTCGATTCCGCTCTTGGATGAACAACTGTATTACGAAAGAATGGGGCTGTTGAGGCCGCCCTGGCCGCCTCTAGGACCGGCGTATTTACCTTATATGCTACCGGGGGCTAGCATGCCTCTGTACATCCACGAAAGGTATGACAAGTTAATGTAGTCTCGGGACGGCAAATTGGGAAAATGACACCAGAGACTGAAGTAGGTTTAGTGCAGACCCAAATAAAAATGCCCTTGCTGAACACTTTTTTTTTATATTGTTTCTGTGTTCAGTAACTTCAACTTTTTTCTTTAAAAGATTCCATTTTCTTGGCCATATATGGCAATTTCAATCGTTATCGCGAATGATGTGACTCACTGTATTTTTAAAGCAATTATGATTCAGGTTCTATATCTTTGTAGCAAGCAGCTGAACTTATCTGAAATATTTTTGGCAAATAATAAACAATTACTAAGACATTTTCACCTGAGATTGTTGTGTAAGAACGTTCTTGATTCTCACAGAAGGAATATTTTAATGTTGATGAAAATTTGGGCCCCATTTGTGTCCAGTGTTACATAGATGTCAAACAGAAGCATTATTATTTGTGATTTAAAAAGAGCACTTAAAGTGGACGTCATTTTAACGATGATTTGTGTCCACTTATCTTCATTTTCGCATCAATAGATAAATGTTTTCAGATATATTGATATTTTTTAATATTATTTCGTCACATTTAGTACCTACATTATTTTCATTATTAAAATTTTACCCCATTCTCAGTTGCTGCACTCTGTGAAAAGTGTTACATAAAGTGCATTTACGTAGGCTGTAATGGTGAAAACACTGTACGTAGTAATACCGATAATGTAGAAGTTTAATTTACGATAATGAACAACAGAGTTTATGTAGAATCTTAATGGCTAAGAGCAACTTCGTTGTGTAACCGTTTCACTTCTTTCTCGGTTATTTTTTTTTTATTTGTGATTAAAGTAACTGTCAATTGATTTGTGATAAAATTAGTTACAACCCCTTATTCAGAGCCATATATTGTCGAACAAATATTACTCTTCATGATTTGTAGTCCTGTTATTTTAATAAAATTAAAAAAACGGATACGAAGTCGTTTATTTTTTGCCCTCTTGGGTTTTTTAAGGGTGTTATCCAAATTAATATAATACCAATTTTTCAGTTTTTCATGCAGAATGTTCTTGTTAACGAGCTGTTCACCCACTTCAGTCTCCTTTCATTATTTGTCAATAGTTACTTTGTAATTTACTTCATTTGTATCATTTCAACATCTCCAAAAAAATATAATAAGAGGATGAATCGAATCAAACCAGTATTCAAGACAAATTCATGCTGAATATTTTGAATAATGGAGTATCATTTAGCTTCAAACAGTATACGAGGATGATTTATCATTTATTGTCCCTGACATTGAAACAAAAAGCGGGGAAAGTCAAGCAATTTCACTTCTCGACCACTTAAGCTACCAGTACATTTGATGTGACGATGCTAAAGTGTCCTAGAAAAGATTCTTTTGATACGAAAGTATTAATTGTACGAATCTGCGTTTATATTGTGTGATTGCCATACATGTGGCGACTTTGCTGCTTAAGCGTTATTTATTTTAAATTTTCGATCGGATTTGTGTCCGAAGATCGAGAAGGCCATTCCAATAGACTGCATTGTTTGGGATCATTGTCTTGTGGTATCCATGGTTCATTATGTCGCATAGTCCATTCTTTAGCGACGGTAATAATTATTTTTGATAGATTTTCATCATCTCTGCTATTGGATGATTCAAAATGATTGTGGATATATGGCAACAATGTACGGAAATGTGTGTGGCAACTCTGCACGTAGGATAGAGATGACATTTCTTTGACAGTTCATAGTGGCGCAATTTTGAAAATTGTTAAGTCAATGTACAATGGTATAAAATAGCTATTTATGCACCAAGGGCGTTACAACGATGATTACCCCGATTAGCCCGAGAGATGGATATCGTTCGATGGGCGTAATCATTCGGTGACGCCGTGGTGCATACAAGATTTTATTTTTCACTATACATGTTCTTAAAAAAAAAAAAATCAGCATCTTTGCAATTTTGAATTGATGAGGGCGTTATGAATTCATTATGCCCGCTTATTCTTATTACGCCCTGTATTATTCCCCGGTTGTTATGGACATGTTTACGTATTTCGTATCCTAGGAGTTATCATGCAATTATACTAAAGTGAAAAATAAAAAATCAAATGCACGCATATGAAATGTCATACATATGTCAACTCCAGCCCACCCACACAGTTGCCACATACATTTTCGTACATGGTTGCCATATTTATCCACAATCATTTTGAATCACCCAATACTTCGCACATTAAAATACATATCACCAAATATGAATGAGAGTAGAATTTAATTTTTGACCAAATGCTGAAGCATCGTTAATTCAATATTGACTTTGCTCTTCAGAGTCCATATTTCGAATGTCACCTCAAGATGCCCTTGTGCAAAAAATAATTTTGCTGCCCTGTGCCTCTGCCTTCCAAATTATTTTAAACATATGGAAACTCAAATTATTATGAAACGATTTAAATAATCACTAAGGAATAGGTTTGGAATATTGGAAATATGTATTTTCTCTCCAGTTGAGCTTTTCGAAAAGAACAGAACAGAGTCATTTTACTTTTTTTAAACAAACTACATATTTTCGATAATTTTAATTGTTCCGCCTCTCTGTTTCCGCGCAATGTTATCTCCATGTCTTTTAAATTATCAAATTCTGATCTGCTGGTTTCTGAGATGTTGATGTTTAAAAGTGGAGCAGGGTAACAGTAAGATTCAAATTTAACGCCGAAATTACCACAAAAATTCTTCAATAAGAAAATGGGGGTTGCTTTCATAAACGAAAGTAATTCTGATATCAACAAACTAAAAAAACAAATGACAAAACGCCTTCGTGCACATTTTTGAAACAAAAAAAACCTTGTTCCAACAAAAGCAACCAAACTGATTGCGATTTGCTTCTTGACAGTACGCTAATAGTTTTTGGAACGTGCCCTCATTTTTTACTGTCCAAACTTTGCATTATGTAAACACCATTCACGTTGTCTTGACATAATGGGAGGCCATGATTTATTTTTTAACGTTGGACACACCGTTTAATTTCCGTCGCTGAAGTGCCTGACATGCGGACCTATCAAAATGAACGTAACATGTTGCAAACTAGTAAAACTTACAACAATGCACTACACATTGACGCTGTATATAACCTCAAACTTATAAAAACAACTGACAGCTTTACTACCATTAATCTCTTTTTTTGTTTGTAATATGCCCTTTACATACCCTTACTTTATTCTTGTGGAACATGAAAAAACAAATCTTTGCCATGGGGATTTTTCGCTCTCTTTTAGTCTTCAAGATACAGAGTGTCTCAAAATTCGCGAATTCCGAATTCAGAGCGTTGTAGGGGATCACTTCAGTAGTCCAAATATGGAAATTAAAAAAAAAAATCGGGGCTCCCCCCTCAAAGATACATTGGTCTGAAGGTACACTCTTTGAAGTGCGTTTTCTTCAAATACAGGCTAAAAAGTTCAGTGTTTATTGTTATTTATGGTGTAGATGATTGTGGAAAATAACGTAAAACAATTTTTTGAAGAATAGCTTTACTTTGGAGTAAAAAAATCATAAATTTTTGTAATTTTTCTTAAAAGAGCTAGAATAGTATTTTGTCACTGTGGATATGAAGACTGCTATGTATTGAACAAAATGAAAGTGCTTATATCTTCTTCAGGAAGAGCTAATTTTTTTTCCTAAGTATTTTTCGAGCTCCACTTGGTCCTTCTCTACCACGCTCTGAATTCGGAATTCACAAATTTTGAGACACCCCGTATAACCGAAAACAAAAAAATCTCGATGTTGTGGGGGTGACCTCACTCTTTAAATGTTGCTTGTGCTGAGTTTAATTTTTTTTTAATTGCAATTTTTTCGTATTTAGCGAAAATAGTGGCGCACCTCGCGCATCCTTTTGGCGCGACCCTGTCAAAGCAGCGTCTGTTGCATCAATGATTAATACGCTTTTCTGGCTTGAAGAGAAATTTTACATATTAAATATTATTTTTAACCATAAAAGCCACGTATTACTAGTGAAATCTTGGTTTCATCCATTTTTATCTAAAAAGAAACTTCACTGGACAATTCTTAAACGAAAAAAACAGCAGCAACAGCAGTTTTTCATTTTTGTCGGGGGTAAAAAACCACTATCGTATATGCGCTATAATCTCAGGAGCTTCGCATGAAAAGATTAATTGTTACTGTTATTTTTTACAAAAATACCCATAACTAAAATTAAAAAAAGTAAGGGCAGCAAATGTGTAGTTTTTAATTGTAAGCGGGGTAATAAAATCCGCCAGGAATAATATTTTCAACCTGATTGAACCACAAAAATTGTTGAAATTTATTTTATGTGAATGGCCAGGAATACTAAGAGGATGTGGTCGTAAATGTTTGTCGCTATAAATTGAAATGTATATTTGGGTCTGTATTAAATCTGACTGGGATTTAAGTTATTTCTCCTTTCCACAACGATTTGCGAATTAGTGGAAAATGTTGCTTCGTGACCGTAGACGTTTGCAAAGAAACTGTTGTATATTTTAGGTTAAAATTAGAAGAGGAACATCGCCAGCGGTTGGCGGCGGTCCGCAAAGACGATCACACCGAACGAGAGATGCTAGAACATCGCGAGCTGTTGCAGCAGCAGCGCGAACGCGAGCAGAGGGAGAAAGAGCGGGCCCAGCGCGACCGTGAGAAAGCTCAACAGGCCCGGATATCTCCCCACATGACTCCGTCACATCTCTCGGCTCAATCCCCGATGATGCTTCCGATTTTACATTCCGGATCCATGTTGCCGTCAACTCCCCTTAGTCTGACCTCGACAACCCGTCAATCACCTCTGAGTGCAGGTTTTTTAACTCCTAGTTCTTTATCGCACAACTATCCCGTTCCGCGTTCAAGTCCATCGTTACAACGACATTCTCCCCACACGAATCTACATTCTAGTACCGGTTATTCGCTAAATTTAAGTCAGCAACAGAGACAATCGCCGATCATCCAGCCGTCGGGCCCCCTGATTAACAATACGAGTATGGGGCAGTTATCTAGTCAAGTACCGAAAGCGCCAACTCCGAAGTTGAGTACAGTGCCTAAGATAAGTGTGGCGCCGACTCCCGTAACTAGTACTAGTGTGGTTAATTCGAATTCTTCAAGTGATGTGACCAAAACAGTGACGGATGATCGGCCGACTGCTTCAAGCGCAGGTGAGGGGATTCGCGACAAAGGAGAAAATGCCTGATCTATGCTTGTGGTTTGTGAACTGTCCTAGCCCTACCCCAAGATTATTTACTTTTCGGTAATTTGTGGATTTTATTGGGTTTTTAGTTTTTATTTGCACCAACCTCTTTTAAACTGCCCCAAAAAATTATTTCTCCTTTTCTCAACAGATTAAATAATTAATAACGAGTCACAAAAAAAATATGTTCAATCGTAGCTCATCACTATTTCTTGTAGCATTTGCAGAATTTATTTCGGTTGCGGAAAATGCGTGAAACGACCAGAATGAAATATGGAAAAGATTTTTTGGCAGTTTCCCTTAAATCGTTTAATGTCAAATTTAAAAAAAAATGCTACAAACCTGACAAAATTTTTATACATTCAGTACCGATGATTAAATTGTTCCGGTTTGGACTTAATAAACTTTTTTATAACTTTTTACTTCAGAAAATGTTCCAACAATATTGACCAAATAGAAAAAATTGTATTATTTTTGAAACTTTTCGGTTTAAAAATACCAAGCACCAACGAAACATGAAAAAAGTTTATTTAATCATAACTGGTGAACTGTTCATTGTTACAGAACTTGGGAAAGCAACAAAACACTAAATATTCTTCCTACAACGTTAGAAGAAATTTATTGGAAAATTTGTTTAATGTAAAGCATTCTGTTATGGTGTCATCGTCATCACTGGAATATGAAAGATGTTTAATGTTATTCCCCTGGTAAGGTCCTGTTATTTCTGGTGGAGTCTTGATTGAATAAGAAAAATAAAAACTTTTTTACAGTTTAGTATGCCCTCCCTATTTCCCCTAAAAATTTCTTAAAAACCTTGAATTTTTCCATTAACTGGAAACAACAGTCGTGCAACGATTTTAAATGAATTAAAGAACATTCAACAAACACTCCATATTAATAATTAATATGGGAGAATTCATTAATTTTCGTAAGTTTTTATTGCATATTCCTGGAGCACTAATTACTTAATCTGTTGAAGAAAATAATTGAAGTAATTTGTTTTTCTAATTGGTTTTTTAAATGATTTTATTTACTGATTTTTAAAATAAGCGAAGACTATAAAAAAATTTCTTAATATGTATCTAATTCAAAACAACCTTCCATCAACTTGATTTGAAAAATTGAAAAACAACAAAGTCTGTTCATCGAGTATTGAGCTTGATTTTTTTTTATTTGATCGATATTTTAAATTTTTTAAATGTTTTGCATTTAGTAATCAATTAACCACTAATCGAAGATTTTATTTTATACATATTTATTAAAATTTACAAGTTGCAATGAGAAAATGGGAAGTAACATTTGTCATATTTTACATGAAGATTTGCTAAATTTTGACAACAGAGTTTATTTGCAAATTTGCACAGTATGGGGTACCATATTTCTTTCCAACTTTTACTAAATATATTAATTTTTCGTTACCCTTCTAATTTCTCTTTCATTGTTGCAGAATAATGCAAATTAGTATTTTTAACAATAAATATTTCAAACATGTGTGTTAAAGTCGCCGCTTATTTTAACTGTTACTAAATATACACCTCACTAGCTTTTGCCTTAAAATGTGTGTTTTAATTTCTATTATGTATCGTTTAACAGTTAATTAATTTTTGTTTCTGACCGCACATCCATAATGTATTAATTTAAAATTAACATCAACCTTTCAATCGTGTCATGGTTTCACTTGCCACTAAAAGCAGCACCGTCGTGATGACTTAAAGGGTGCAAGTGAACTTTACACTCACGAGTATTTTTGTCACTCTGAGTGTAGAGCGAGACGGTGGTGGATAAAAGAGTATTGAGTCGGCCGTATTGTATTGGCATATTTTGTTGTCTTTGTTTCAGCCAGGAAGCCTACCATAGCACCGAATCAACTTTATCAATTTAACACGCAAACTGAACCAACTTTACCTCAAACTGTCCCCCTACCGTGTAATAACAAAAATGTAATAAAACCGAACAATCAAGAACAACAAACAAAGTGTAAACCGTCACCTTACAACATCGACTACATCGTGAAAGACTTGGCCATACCCAAACAGTCGAAGGATCCCTCTGAATCGCCACTGAAGAACGGGACGAAGATAAAAACGGAGAACGCGACGGAGAGCGCACAGAAGGAGGAGAAGAAGAGCAAGGAGGAAGCGAAGGAGAGCAGATTTTTCGACAGTGCTTATTCAGACATGAGTTCCGAGGTTAAACACGCGAGCACACCGGTCAACAACAGCGTCAACCAACAGACGCACAGTCCACAGTTGCCGGTACCATCCCCGAATTTACCGATCGAACCGAAAGAATGCCATAAACAGATCCTACCAAATACGTTTGTTCCTACGATTAATAATAATTATATAAGCGCACCTCATAGTACTAGTCAGAACGAATTACGTAAAACAGACTGTTTCGAAACACATTCCACGGATTTGGCAGAGAAGTCGACCGATTCCAATAAGAACGCGTCGCTGACGCTCAAACCGATCAACAAGCTGTGCAACACCATCAGTCCGACAGAGGGCGTCGACAGCGCCACCTGTCAAAAACCACCAATCGAAACCCCGTTCACCGTGCTGAACATACCGAACCTGAACTTCCAAGCGCCTCCGGTGAAGCGCCAGAAGTTGAGCAAAATCGACGTGGCCACAATCAGGAGGAAAATGCGCCGACAGAAGCGCCTGATCAAGCCGAAAGAACCGAAGGTAATCAGCGACAACAACAGTAAAGTGACCGTAGATTTCGGAGTGTCGGTTTTCGGCTACTCCGACAACTCCAGTTCCAGTTCAATGTCCAGTTCGGAGTGCGAGAGCGAGAGCGTGGATGTCGATTTGTGGATCAAATCGGGACCGCCCTCCAAGCTCGACCTGCGGCCGGAGAAAGTCAAGTTTTTGGAAATGTTCGGCTTGACGACCCACACCAAGAAGAACTGTAAGTGGGGACGGTGACAGTCGCGTCTGATTCTCCCTGTCTGCTTTCAGATGTCGAACTGGAGAAACTGGAAAGGCGAAAATGGCAACCAGCATGGAATGTCAGTGTTGACGCGGGCGAGGAGCGCCTCGTCCCGTTGAATCTACCAGTGCCTTTGCAGTCGCCGTCTGTACTGAATAGCCTGCCGGATTACAGGATGAAGAGCAATTTTTTGCAGATTTTGGGACTGCGAAACGTTCCTGTCCAAACAAGACAAGGTGAGATGATACTCTCGCTCATTTCGATTCTCCAGACGTCATCGTCGCTTGTGTTGCAGAACTGGAAAAGACTTGGATGAAGATCGTTGAAGAACGAATACGGAGAAACTGTGAGTCGGCTTTGACGAAATACACCATTAAAGCGTACAAGAAGCATAAAGCCGTCAACAAGCTAAAACCGAACGGCCTAATCGAAACGAACAACAATAACTGTACCGATATCACCTTCAAAATTCCCATAGTCCACCAGTATGGGCAAACAATCTCGACGATTAAACAGGAAGACCCACTAAACAATTCGAAGAATATCGAATACAACTACGTACCTCTGACGATGGTTCTGCTGGAGCACCCCAAGAACAACAGAGTCATCCAGAACGAGTTTAAAATCGACGACATCAAATCTGAAGAGGTGGAAAAAACAAAAGTGAAGCAGTGGCCGGGGATTCAGGAGATCATGGAGTCGTATCAGGCATTTTCCAAAGGTGATTTTCACTGTTTTCTGTCGTTTTTCTTTTTACATTTTGAGATTTCAGAACGTGAAGGGGAGATTGAGGCATTGTCGAAACGATGCACCTCTCTGAAAGAAGAAGTGATAATGAAGCAGTTCGAGGTGAAGTACCTCGAGCGGCGTCAGAGGGAGCTGCATTCGACTTTATTTCTAACAGAACAGGAAAGGAAACGACTACAGAAAATTCTCGACCAATTAAACAATATCGTCAATGCTTTTAGGTAGCATAAGTTTAATAACAATTTGGTGGATAAATTGTGTTTATAATTATTTGTTTTTCATTTTGTTGAGTTACATATTGTTTTTAGAAAGACTATTGTTATTGATAATCGGACCAAGTTCACTCTTGATTTGTTGTAATTTCTATTATGATGTCTGGTTTTAATCATATTGTTAAGTGATCTTGATGTCGATTTTTATTAAAGAAACTAAATTTTTAAAAGACTGTGATGGGAATATTTAAAACAAAATGGTGGGTTTTATACTTTTTAATAATCATTATTATTAAAAAAATAAAATAGTATTATGTAAAGCTTCCAAAACTTAACCCGTTGTAATTACTTTTTAAGGTTTTCGAATATAAATTATAAACCGAATTTATGAAAGAAAATGTTTATTTGGTATGTTTATTTTTACGGGTGTCTTTTAGTTGTAAGTAGGAGAGAGTGGTGTTCACTTATTCTGTGATAATACAATTTTAGTAACCGTAACGTAAAAAACTGTTTCTAGCATGACAAACTTAATAAATGTACAGAAGTATAATGTTTGAGTCTTATTTATTTATCCATCTAACTGTAAGATCACAAAAAAAGTATCATCAATGCATTGCTTAAATTAACCTAAATGAAATGAAAAAGTTTTGCATGTTTTGGTGTAACTTTACAGTGCATTTAACAATCTAGGAAATTTGCGGCCATTAATAATTCCAACGCTATTTCTGGAGCGATTGGGAACTCTGGAATCTCAGTCGAACTGTTGGTGTAACGGACTTTGTACGTGAAATACATACAAACTTTCTGAAGCACGTGGGACCTAAACGAACAGATTAGTGCCAGGAACGACATTAAATGCTTGAAACTTACGGAATTTCTCTAAAATTCACTTCGTTAGCTTCGTTTTCTGCGAACTGACCGGGTCCACTCAACATGGCCTTGATGGTTCCTGAAGTCAAAGCATGTTCGCGTTTTACGATGAACTCGTGGCCATCTGACGATATTAACTTGACGTACATGGCGTCGGGCCCCTCGCAGCCCCCATACACGCGCTCCTGAGACTTCTCTTCCCCGATTTCGCTCATTGTGCTTCTATAAAAATTAAATCTCGAGTGACTGAAAACTAGTCGAAACACTGTTTCGCACTTTCTAGAATCTAATCACACTAATAGATTTTGAAAGGGATACAGTCTTCTCTTTTGGCGTCGAAATTAACTACACTAAACAACAATAGAAGCTACCTCACGTTGACGTAACGTACGTCAATTTCTGCAAAAAATCCGAAATCCGATTGGCCTAGTGTTTTTGCGTCGTCCGCGCCGTCGCGCCGATAACAAGTCTTTATGAAATGGCCACCAGAGGCACTTGGATCGTGAACGTGAATGAATGGAAACTGTAATGCTTACGGTGGGTTAGGGCTCCCACACACTAGCAACTTTTGGTATAGGCAACTAAATATTTACTTTAGTCACCGAAAAAGACGAGCAGCGCGCACTGGCAACTTAACAGTTGCTTATACAGATCAGTTTTAACACAGGCATTTTGTGGAAAAAGCAACTAAATAATCGCCGGCAACAGTTTTCTCCTAAAATAGGACAAGTTTTTAGAACATTTCCAATCGCCGGCAACAGTTTTCTCCTAAAATAGGACAAGTTTTTAGAACATTTCCATCTCACTTAATTTGGCGTAATGTTAAGCATTACGTAAAGCTGCATTTAGTACACCTTTCAATTATAGACAAACACTTTTCAATTTTCATATTTATCAGTTTCTTTGTTCAGTGGATGATTGTTATTTTAAGAAGCTTTAAAGTGGAAGATTAGATGGGATAGAGGAAAAATGAAGGACAATGATTAAAGACAACTATAGGAATAGGTCACCAAAGAATCGAAACTGAATTTCCAGAGGGCTCGACAAATCTTTTTATTACCCAAGAACAACATAAGAGATTTCAGTTCATTTTTTAAACCTAAACCATAACCATTTTATACGAGTATATCCATTTTATATGGCCAGCGGTCAGGTGAACTGATTCTGTACACGACCTAAACGATATCTTAAATGCAGTTTTGATTCCGGGTAAGTCTCTCTAAGTTTGTTTGCCAACCCACCAGATACAAACCTGAGGAACAGCTTTACCACGAAAGGTCCATCAAGCTGAAAATCACATTTTACTATTTTACAACGGTTCCAAGATGAAAAACAGGTACTCGGGACCAGATTATCTGACAGCAGGATATAAAATCCTTGGCTGAAGACGTACTATTGCGATCAAAAAATTTTGGACACTAATGTCATCGTGCTGTCATACATTCTAAAACGACCCTTATAATAACCTCAATTTTGATTGTGTCAATTTCGAAAACGTGAATGTCAGATTTACCGAGAAAATATTCAAAAAGTTGTAAAAATCAGACAAATGGAATAGAACGAGGTTTTAATTAATAATAGTTATTTAAGATATAAGTGTAAAAAGTTATCCTTTATTGCACGAACGGGTTTAAAATACGACCGAGGTACGAGGGAGTATTTTAAAAGATGTGAGTGCAACAAAGGAACTTTTTACACGTATGTCTTACAACATTTTATCTACGATCATGAGATCATCACACCGGTTTCAACATAAATTTGTATAAAATAATTCATTGGTTCAATATTTCATGAATAACCAAAGTCGTTTGAGAACCACGTCGTTTAGCAACCTAAACAATGTTTCCAACAAATTCGATTGTTGTATTCTGACAGTTCTGTGCCATAAAAGCGAGAAATCGTGCTCTAAAACTTTTAGAGAACGATTCCGTCAGTTTCTCTAAACGTCAACTTTGACAACGATTTTTAGTGCAAAAAGTGCCTACTTTTTACGCGATCGTAGATAAAAAATATAAAACAAATACCCAAATGTACTCGCATATTTAAAAAATTATATTTTAAACCGGTGTCAAATTGACAACAATTTCATCTTTCATGTGACAGTTTCAATAAAGCACGATTTAGAGTAATTTTTTTAATGTGACAGAAGTTTGATGTCCAAAATTTTATGATCGGACAATAAATTTAGGCCGGCAAATTTCTGACATTTCAAAAAAGTCAATGCAAGCGACCATTTATTGTCATTATGACTGATGTGTCAGTTTGTCAAACTGAAGGTTTTCAAGCTGTTTGGCGTTTCCTTCGCCCTTTTCGTAACTTACAGATCATGACGCACTAGCATAACTGATTTGTAGTAGCACTTCTCTCTGGTGCACGCTTTTTTTCCCAATTTTAATTTTGATTATCGCTCTCACGATGACAAGAATGACAAAAATCGAAAATGGGGTTAGTTGAACATAATGCCAGCTTCACATTTTGATGTCAAGCCAATGACAGGCCGACTTAAATTTATTGTCCGCACAGGCCATATTATCTACAAAATTGTTAACAAAAACTTCATCCTAGTCGTTTTTTTACAAACAATAATGATTCTACGGTGCGATCAATTAAAAAATAAATCGAGTCGGCGTGTTACCTATGGCAACCCATGCTATAGCATAGGCTCCAAAGCAAACTCGATTTATTTTTTAAATATATATATTCGTATCAAGAAAATTACAATTAAAATTCGAAATTCATAAAATAATTATGGTAAATTATATGTTTTTAATTTGTTGTAGCCAATTTAGGGCGTCTTCGGTAAGTAGATGTAGTTTGGAGAAACCTTGCTGGAATTTACTAAGGGGACATTCTTCCACACAATGTGTTGGATGGTTTCTTTTTCTGCACCGCATTCACAAGAAGGGTTTTCACGAATGTTCCAGTGAAACAACATATTTGCCATGCAACATTTGCCATGGCCGGTTCTAAAACGATTTAATTTACACCAGATTTTCCTAGGTAGGTCAAATCCCGGAAGTTGTTTTGTAGGATCCTCAATTAGATTTTTATTGAAAATATCTACGTCTTGCCAGGCTGCTTTCCAATAGTCAGATTTGGAAAATGGTTCCATGAGAAATTCTTCTTTCCAAAGTGGTTTACGCGATTTTAATCTAAAGGGTGGTAAATTTGCCATGTTATGGAGTACATGTTCGGTGAATTTTGAAATTTATCCCAAATTCGTTTTGTTACGTATTTTCTTCTAATATCGTACGGAATAATGTGCGCTAGGACATGTAGCCATGGTGTTGGAGTAGATTTTAAAGTACCCGTTATTATTCGAAGTGTGGTATTCAATTGAGCATCTATTTTGTTCACGTGTGCACTGTTCTTCCAGACAGGGCAACAATATTCTGCCGTTGAATATACTAGAGCTAGTCCTGTGATACGTAAAGTGTGTGCATTCGCTCCCCAACTTATGCCTGCGAGTTTATGTATAATGTTGTTTCTCGTTTTCAGTTTCTGTCGTAACGTTTCGATGTGTAATTTGAAGGTTAGAGATGAATCAAGAGTTACTCCTAGATATGTCGGAGAATAATTATGCTTAAATGACGCTCGGTATTAGTTTTCAGTTTCAATTTAAAAGTTTGAAGCTAAGTGGGTAAGTGGGTTTATTCGGAATCGTATTGTAATATGCACATTCCTAACCTTATACGAGGGCGGAAAGTTAACCATTCCTTTTTATCTTTACTTCCCTCTCTTGGTCAGTAATAGGTCACTTTCCGCCCTATTATAAATTTTTTCCAGTGGCGTACTTACTGAAATTCGAAAAACAGTTGAAATGAAACTGCATCAAATTAATTGTTTATTCGCTAAAAATGTAATGATTCCGAATAAAATAGTATACAAACCTCGGTGGGAATGTGTTTCATTCCTGTCTCGAGCATTAGTTCACCTCGGCTACGCCTTGGTAAACTATCTTAACTCTCGACAGGAATGAAACACTTTCCACCTCGGTATACTATTATTTACGTTTACTTCCACTTCATAAGCATCGTGAAAATTTTAAATAACAAGATAGATTATGATAAGAACACGATATAGGAATATTTTTGTGTGGGTCCTCAACTATTGCGAAAATCGTACGACACTCATTAATGACCAACAGAAACATTGCTAACAAAGAGATTTTTGGCTCAAAATTTTTGGTTAGCTGTCAACATGCTCCAATTAATCTACGCTTTAAAAAGGCGCAACAATTGACCGTTTCCAACGCCTTCCCAGCCCAGGACTTCACTTGAACGCGCGATATAGTTAGTCATAATAATGAAGAATGACATAATTTGTGTTGATCTGGTTTTAAGAGTGTCAACTTCTTCCGGGACTGGTTTATTTAGGGATCTCGTGTTAACTCGCTTTTTCTTTGATTTTCATTATAAAACAAACGAATTATTAAGTCTTCAATTCTTTATTATAATCTATCCATAATTTTCATAAACTTGTAATAAACAAAAGTAAAAAAATTTAAGCATTTCTAATTCCGAAAAAATAACTGTCCTCCGCGAAGACGCAAAACTAAGTGGAGGGTAGATTCTTTTTGAATATTGTAGTCCGACAGGGTGCGTCCATCTTCCAACTGTTTTCCGGCGAAAATCAAACGTTGCTGATCTGGAGGAATACCTTCTTTGTCCTGAATTTTAGCTTTTACGTTTTCAATAGTATCTGAAGGTTCGACTTCCAAAGTGATTGTTTTGCCAGTAAGCGTTTTAACGAAAATTTGCATTCCTCCCCTGAGACGCAAGACTAGATGAAGAGTAGATTCTTTCTGGATGTTGTAATCCGATAGGGTGCGTCCGTCCTCGAGTTGTTTGCCAGCAAAAATTAACCTTTGTTGGTCTGGTGGAATACCTTCTTTGTCTTGGATTTTGGCTTTTACATTTTCAATAGTATCAGAAGGTTCGACTTCCAGAGTGATAGTTTTGCCAGTGAGAGTCTTAACGAAAATTTGCATGCCACCCCTAAGACGTAATACCAAGTGCAGAGTTGATTCTTTCTGAATGTTGTAATCTGAAAGTGTACGTCCGTCTTCCAATTGTTTGCCGGCAAAAATCAATCTCTGCTGATCTGGAGGGATACCTTCTTTGTCCTGAATTTTGGCCTTCACATTTTCAATGGTGTCTGACGGTTCCACTTCCAAAGTGATGGTTTTACCGGTAAGAGTCTTAACAAAAATTTGCATACCACCCCTAAGACGTAGTACCAAATGGAGTGTTGATTCCTTTTGGATGTTATAGTCTGAAAGGGTACGTCCGTCTTCAAGTTGTTTACCGGCAAAAATCAATCGCTGTTGATCTGGAGGAATTCCTTCCTTGTCTTGAATTTTGGCCTTAACATTTTCAATTGTGTCCGAGGGTTCGACTTCCAGGGTGATGGTCTTGCCGGTCAATGTTTTTACAAAAATTTGCATACCTCCTCTAAGACGCAGCACCAAGTGAAGAGTGGATTCTTTTTGGATGTTGTAGTCTGAAAGGGTGCGTCCATCTTCTAGTTGTTTACCGGCAAAAATTAACCTCTGCTGATCTGGTGGAATCCCTTCTTTGTCTTGAATTTTGGCTTTGACATTTTCAATAGTATCTGAAGGTTCGACTTCCAATGTGATCGTTTTACCGGTCAAAGTCTTGACGAAAATCTGCATACCACCTCTCAGACGCAGTACCAGATGCAGGGTTGACTCCTTCTGGATGTTGTAGTCGGACAGTGTGCGACCATCTTCCAACTGTTTACCGGCAAAGATCAACCTCTGCTGATCTGGTGGAATACCTTCTTTGTCTTGAATTTTCGCTTTGACGTTTTCAATAGTATCTGAAGGTTCGACTTCCAACGTAATGGTTTTACCGGTCAAGGTCTTGACGAAAATCTGCATACCACCCCTCAGACGCAATACCAGATGAAGGGTTGACTCCTTCTGGATGTTGTAGTCTGACAGTGTGCGACCATCTTCCAACTGTTTACCGGCGAAGATCAACCTCTGCTGATCTGGTGGAATACCTTCTTTGTCTTGAATTTTCGCTTTCACGTTTTCGATGGTATCTGAAGGTTCGACTTCCAAGGTAATCGTCTTGCCGGTCAAAGTCTTGACGAAAATCTGCATACCACCCCTCAGACGCAGTACGAGATGAAGGGTTGATTCTTTCTGGATGTTGTAGTCTGAAAGAGTGCGTCCATCTTCTAGTTGTTTACCGGCAAAGATCAACCTCTGCTGATCTGGGGGAATTCCCTCCTTGTCCTGGATTTTCGCTTTGACGTTCTCGATGGTATCAGAGGGCTCAACCTCCAAAGTGATGGTCTTCCCAGTCAAAGTCTTGACAAAGATCTGCATACCTCCTCTCAGTCTCAAAACCAAATGGAGAGTCGATTCCTTCTGGATGTTGTAATCGGACAAAGTGCGTCCGTCTTCCAGCTGTTTGCCAGCGAAGATCAAACGTTGTTGGTCTGGGGGGATACCTTCCTTATCCTGGATCTTAGCCTTGACATTCTCGATGGTATCAGAGGGTTCAACCTCCAAAGTGATGGTCTTCCCAGTCAAAGTCTTGACGAAGATCTGCATACCTCCCCTCAATCTCAAAACCAAATGGAGAGTCGACTCCTTCTGGATGTTGTAATCGGACAAAGTGCGTCCGTCTTCCAATTGTTTGCCAGCGAAGATTAAACGTTGTTGGTCTGGGGGGATACCTTCCTTATCTTGGATCTTGGCTTTCACGTTTTCAATGGTGTCAGAAGGCTCTACCTCCAACGTAATAGTCTTGCCAGTTAAAGTCTTCACGAAGATCTGCATCTGTAATGACAAAAAAAATTTGCATTTGGTGACACGGCAGATTTTATCGCGACGCCATATTGGATTTTGTGGAACAAAGAACTGCGATCTAAAATAGCAACGAACTTGCAGCAACTTACATTGAATTATAATAGTTTTTTGGATTCAACAAATTTACAAAATTAATTTTGTTAATTTAAACAAAAAAAAACACGTCACTACGGCGATCGTTTTTTCAAACGATGCAACAGGATAGTTAGAAATTTAAAGAAAATTTGTTTCCTTAGTTGTTACGGATCTTATCAAATATGAACGATAAATTCAATATTAACGTACCTTTGTAGCTTTGAATAATCACTTATCGTTATCACTTATCAGTTTGCTTTTACACGGACAATATGGCGACGCAAACTGTGAAAGCGCTTTTATAACAACGTTTTCCCCCACTTCTTTATAATCTTGGAACCAGCGTACTCTTTCTAGAATTTTCCACTAGTTTTACTGAAATGACCAAAGTTATATGAAAAAATACAATCAACAGATAGAATTTATCAGTAAAAGTCGATCCTTTAATGAAATTTTGAAAACTATGTTGTAGAAATGCCGAAAATGATTTTTACTTTTAGTGGGAAACATTGATTTTTAGTAATTTTGACGTCACGAAGTTGGCGACAATTTGCCTGAGTCATCTTTATCGATCAGCTGTTTTCCTGACAATGTTATTCCGCCCATCTAGGTACTTTGCCTTTGTTTTCAATTTGCAATATTTTCGCCATTTACTTAATAAGGCGAACGTAACAATGGTTTACAAACTTCCAATTTGATTTTCCAAATGCCCTGCGTAATTTTCTTTGTTTAAATACATTTTTGTAACTTGACTTTTGTCTGCTGTCTTGTATATTTATCATCATATCATTATCTTATCGGTAAACAATACTGCTGATAAGGGTATTATCTGGTTTTTTTAGTACGTTTACCAATCATTGTTCATTGTTGTCTTATAGATTTCGGGGAATTAATTGAATGTAAAAAACAGGTCATTAACGTATTTTTTATTGAATACATAAGGCACTGTTTGTGTCTATAAAATGGAAACAAATATCACATAAAAAGGCAATTAATGTCACAAAATAAATCCCCTAATATGAAAACGGTTTAAAAAAATAATTCGCCATTTTACACTACGAAATATCCTTTTCTTTACAAAAAAAAATAAGCTATGCTAAATCCACTTTTTAATAAAAATATTGCATCAGATTTTATTACACATAATATTCAATTTATCATTAACTAAAATGATCTACAGCTACTGATAAATTATACACGTCACTTTAACAATGTTTTTTTCGTGATGAGGCGTATTTAAAATTAAATCTACAATGTCAACAAAAAAACCAAGCGCAGTCGTTATCATCTAAAAATGTACTCTACAGCTGGCAACTAAAAAGATTTTAAAATGCATTGTTTTCCAGTTTTTGCTGCGAAAATTGTGAATTTTAATCTTTAAAGTGGTACAATAAAAATCACCAATGTTCCGTTAAAAACTGAAAACAACGCATAAAAGCATCTAACATCTAATTGCGCATTTCCAATAACAATTGTTATCGGTTTATCGCGCTCACGGCCAAGAACAAATACCAGGCAAGTAACTAACATAACTACAATAATTCTCGACGTCGTATTCAACTCCTAATGATAATTATTGGCGAAGGAAAATACAAAATCCAACTAATTCGTTGTACACGTTTTACGACAATGGGACCAACTCCAAACAAGACTCCTCATAAAATTTTAACCTACAACTCATCTTTTAACATCAACTTCTTAAAACTCATCTGATAAACTCGCTTTTGGACTGGCTCTCGTTACTTTTTGTCCGTCGCTACAGTATAAACAACACGATAATAGAATATAAATAAATAGCTTCAATATTAACCGATTAGGTTCAGACATAACAATACATAAATAACCACGAGTTTTGATTAATCGATGATTTTACTGCGAAAGCCCGAACAGCTTTAAGGCGTTGAAAGACGTGGCTAGGGCAACATCTTCCGGTTTCTTATTCATGAAGGCTGCGATCATCTCGACGATTGCTGGCAAGGAACAAGGTTCGTTCCTTTGGAAGGTGCAGTATCGATGCAGGAAGGTAATTGACCTGTGTTGGCAAAATAATTAGGTGGTTTCACAAGATAGTCCTAATGAAAATTAATAAAGCAGTAAATAAAACGCACTGTTTGCTGTGCGAATATTTGAATGCGGAAACTGGCGTCATTTTCAGGGAAATACAAGCTTTCTAAAAATTACTGAACTGAGCATGAAGTTCACAGGACTGTAAAAATAGGCATTCGTGGAATCAAGGACGTGACGCGTTAACCTCATGAGTCTATTATTAACTCCCGTATAAACAGAAAACGCAGTAAAACTGGGAGTTTGTATGATGATAAACTCTCGATAGGCGAATTATCATGTAAACTTTGAACGGTGATATTGTACTTCACTCGGATATTCTAGAATGTTAAAGTACAAACATTTTTTCTTGTAACTAACGGAACGATTATTTGCTACTTGCAATCGTCAATTCAGCAGATATTACACAATTTGTTACATTCTGCAAATCCATTAAAACAAAGGAGTCATAAATTGACCAATATTACATAAAATGGTGAAATCCACATTGCACTGTTGCAAGCGATCAAATTAAAATTACACGCGATATATCGGTGAATCATGAGATGGCGCATCATCTTGTTGGATGCGAAATAAAAATTGTAGATTTTTTGGAAAGTGTCTGGTAAATAGTGCGTCGTATTTCGCTGCGCTCGAATTATTTCTTGTGCGTACGTCCAATTAACATTAATATGAACGTTCCATTAAATGTTTTTAATCACCCATCAAAGCTTTGATAAATATTGTTACAGCCACTTAATTAAATGGTACCGCTGCTCTATTAATGCGTAAAAATAAAGCATTGGAATCGTTGTAAACATGTTTGGCTGCGTAACTGTTTTCTCTACTCACGCACCTTTCAGTGAGACCATCCTTGACGTGTAGAGGTAGCTTGGAGGCACGTGTGTTGGGGTACATGAACGGAGCGTCCGTTTCTACCACTAACCGGTCCAGGGGTATGGACCCGTCGACCAACAGCTTGCGCACGCCAACATCAGACTTGTCTTTACACAAGTAACCTTGAAAAAGCCCAACAATTTATGAGTTTCGGGCGAAATGCGGTCACAGGGTTACCTGTTAATCCTATGTAAAACCCCCTAGAAAGATATGTTAGCGCTTGCTCGGCTGTTCCTGTGAAGCAGTGTATCAGGACAGGGGGTAGGCGCCCTTTGTACTGGTCCAAAATCTCGAGTAAATCGTCGTGTCCGTCCCGCTCATGTACAAATAGAGGTTTGTTAATCTCTATTGCTAATTCGATCTGAAAAAATGTTATCACAACTGATACAAGCAGAGATTCTTGTCTTACATGTTTTCTAAAAACTTGTCTCTGTTCGCTCGGTTCTGAAAAGTTTCGATTGTAATCTAAACCGCATTCGCCGACAGCGACGCATTCGGGATTGGAAGCGACTACTTTCAATTCGTTCCAAGATTCGTCCGTGTAAGATTTCGCATCGTGGGGGTGTATTCCTGAGTTGAGAGCGTAATTACTGCAGTTAACTGATTGGGGGGTACTCACCTGCAGTCGAATATAAGGTGCCTGGGTAGATTCTGGTTAATCTTAGTGCTTCTTTGCTAGACTTTACCGAAGTGCCTGTAACCATGATTTTCTGGACACCTGAAGGTTGAAAATCTGTGTTTACGGAAAAATTGAAACCATGTAATGCATACCTGAGTCTCGTGCCCGTTGTATTACCGATTCCAGGTCCCTGCTGTACTTCTTGTTGGTTAAATTAGCACCAACATCAACCAGAATATAATTTTCGTAGCACTGTTCCATAGTTTTGTTATTTGTCGAATTTTGATTATCTTCGTTGGTTGCCATTTTCTTAAAGTGTTTCGTTTATTCACAAATTAATAGTAAATTCGTTCAAAATGACTGCAGAAACAAATATAACCCCATTAGTCATGTGTCATTGTGACAGAAATAAAAGTAAACAGCTGTTAAATTTGATTAGTTAAATGACATAATAAAAGCTACTGGCAGGACGTGATCGTGACGGAACACCTCCCAACGTTACATTTAAATAATTGGCGCGAAACAGTTTTTTTTTTCTCAATCATGAACATGTTTTTATTAATTTAATAAACTTACATTTAAATATACAAACAAGTGAGTCTGTAATATAACTACAAACAATAAGTAAAATAAACTAAAAAATATTTATATTTTATACACAATAGCAGTTTTAAATTCAAATCGTCAAATATTTAAAATGCAACTGGTAAAAAAACTTAATATAAACAATAAAACAATAAAATTTCCGACATTTACAAAGGACTTTGAAGATTCCACTTTTTTCTTTGCTAAGTATTACAAACTACTAAATTGTACTGACAAAAATATGCGGACGGTTCCACCGCATTAAGAAGAGTCAAAGTATTGAAATCTTGTTTCTTCTTTAGCCTGTCTAACTTTAACGCATATAAGTACTTGAGTAACAGCAAATTTGGTCAAATTACCATTTGTCCAACCTTTGCTAGTGGTAAGACCCGACCTTCAGCTTCTTTGGCCTTCTCGGTTGAACAGCACCTTCCATATCTGAAGTGTCTGATTCTGTTTCATTGTACGTAGAATCTTTGCCGTCTGAAGATTCCACTCCAAAGGACCCTGTAGTTTTGGCTTTTTCTAAGGTACGAACTGCAAATTCTAATTTTAAAGAAATCGTCCAACTCTTGTTGAAATTTTATTACTCTGAGCTTCTAGAAGGTTGTTTTGTCTTTTGAGATCTTCGATATCCTGTTGATGGGAATGGTTCTTTTTTCTCATAAAAACGATATACTCTGCGGCTTTTTTTAAAATTTGTGCTCGACTTGCCTAAAATATATTCTACAATTGCTGGGATACCTGCATCGTGCGGCAAATTTGCGCACTGCTCAAAAATCAGACTGACATACCACTTTTTCGCCGTTGAGGGCAGGAACAGAGTCTCGTAAACTGCTAAAGCTATCTTTTATGTGGTCTCGCCGTTTCCTTTCCAACGCGTTGTGGTGCGCCCGTTTTTCAGCCTACAAAAAAGTTTATTCGTTAGTGAAAATCTCGCCGAACGTAACAAAAACAATTTTTTTTGTTGAGGTTTTGCTCCTGAAACAAGTCTCTAAAGAACGTAACAGATTCTGTTTTCGCCGAATCCAAAAACACACGCGTTTAAATTCTTTCTTTCGAAAACACAATGGACAAGCGCAAGTGTTAGAAACAGTAAATTTATATTACATAAATTGATATCAAACTTATAACATGATCATTTATCTTTCATCTTGTTATGTTGTGCTGCCACAGTAAAACAAATTGAACGGAATACAATAAACTTGCAATGGAATTGTTGCTAAAGTGGCACAAAAAGGATAAGACTGATTGACAATCTAAAATATTGGGAGATTCGAATTGGAGAAGTTATGTAAATTTTGCGGGATTTCTACTACATAATAATAACATAACATTACCGTTCTTTTATAAAAATCTACGGAATTTAATTGATTAATAATAGGTCAGAAAATATCGTGCACAATTTAAAGGGCTGTTAAGATATTTCACTACCGATTATCAATTTCTTGGCAAATTAATATGTACAAAAAAATATAAATATATTTTCGCTCTGTTAGTCAATAATCGACTTGTCATTAGTTACGCAACCTCTATTCTACAGTAAAAAACTTAAAATTTCTAAATTATTTTTAGACATGATGCAAATTCAGTTATTTTAAAGTATAAGGTGTTGACAAAATTATTTTTTCTTCAAAACTATTTTATCAATTTTTCCTAAAACAGAAAAATAACGATTTAACACATTCAATTCAAAATTATGATCTACTATTAAAAGAAAATTTGTTATATTTAGAGAGCAATTAATTATGGAATTTTCACTAGTTGGAAGGAGTAATGAAGCTTTCATTTTGATCAATACTAGTCAATACCAAACACATTTTTTATTTTACGCACAAATTGATTTTTACATTTATTCCTTGACAATTTATTGATTGCTGACAACACGTTACACTTACAAAACTTTAATTATCATTGAGGTAAATTTAAATTAACTTGCAGAATTTAGACAACACTCTAATAGCTCTTATTCATAATAAAAAAAATGTCATTTTAATTTTCTGTGGTTTTAATGGATATTTCTGCCCCAAGCTTCTTTTACTTACATTACTGTTGCACTCAAAATACTGCGAAAAAGCTCCTTTTCTTATAATTTCTTCAAACAATCGATATTTTGCACAATAAGAAAAATAACCATGAGTTAATATTTCACATTTCAAGTCTTCCTTAAACTGATAACTACATAAATATTTTAAAAGCATTTAACACTATTTACCATCAAAACACCTATCGACCCATTTAAATATACATAGATGTAATTAATAATTCAGTTAATTTCCCAACAAATAGTCATATTAATAATTGCACAGTAAAATAATACTAATTCATTTTCAATGCATATCCAAAAAAAATTGTTTAATAATGTTAATAATAATGCTACGATTTCTGCCAATATTTTAAATATTTTGATCATAATGTTGTACTTTTGATTGTTAATATTACTTTTATTTTTTTAATTACTCAGTATAATTAGAAATGGGTTTCATATCTAATTCAAGTTATAAACTGATTAAGTAACACTATATGTTCAACTGCTTACTTGACTCTTGTAAGAGTCCAACTGAAAAATGATTAATTACTTATTACATATTATGGAAAATAAAAATTTCTGAAATACATCTTTGGTAAAAATGATTCAATTATTTTTGATACATTATGGATCCTTTTTCAACATACTGTAACTCTTTATATTAATCTTTTTATAGCATTACTACATACTTGCTTCACATTATTAAGTAAAAAATTGTGTCTACATGCAGTATGCACTGTACTGTATAAAGTTTCACAATGTTTTTGCTGCCAAGTTATAGTTACATAATTATTTATTTACTTTAGTAGAAAAAGTAGGATAAAAATATAGTAGTCAACATTTACATTAATAGTGTTCTGTGCCAAAGTATGTATCTTTGAAATATCTGTTATGACAACCGAGTCATTTGCAAGTTAACACTAACACACCAATGTTCTGTGAAATGCCACCATAAGTCTGTGAGTGTCTCATATACTTGTAGATTTGAGTAGTTTTCTTGAAAATTTTTGTTTCATGGCAAAATGACATTTTGTGGTGTCAAAAATTGTTTTTCTGTTGTAACAACTAACAACCAACTAGTTTAACCTAATTAGCTGTAGTTCAAGTTCGACTGTCACTGAAATAATTAACAGACGCTACTTTGCAAATATTAAAACTACTAATTTGTGGAATTGTACAAAGCCGCGATTTTCAGTTCTGAGGCTAAGTGTGGGTCCCAGATTAGAAAGTCGTCAATTTCGTCCCTGAAATAATCTTCTAATGGCAATTTTTTACCTGTGAATAATACTGGCTTCCAGAAGACTGTCTGCTGGGGGTCGGTTGGCGGGAATCGGAGTCATCACCTTCCTAAAATAGGGGGGTACATAATGAATCAATGTTAATATTGATTCATGTGGTGTTTTGTGTATAAACACGACACTACTCACATCGCTTTCGACGTCAATATCCCGATCGTCATCGCTCATTGTAATCGGTACGCAATTTCTAAACGAAAACGGCTTTATTTCGGGTGTAATGCACAAACATCGACCTCCGCTTTTCCCAAAATGTCACAACACGAACAAACCTAGACCTAGACGTGAATCGCACGATGTGCGTGACCTGTCACACTCGACCAACTAGAGTCAGTTCGAACAACGAACCAGCGTCTCGTTCTTTGTTACCGAAATTGTTATTTCACAAACATTCGGACTCACGGTACTTCACTAGCGTAAAACCACCTCAAGTAACCGCGTCCGAGCTTTAAATTTTCCGGTGGCAGCAGAAACACGTGATTTCTCGGAGCTTTCAAGCGCACGTTACTTTGTGTGTACTCTGGTTATCGAAATAAATATCAATTACCGACTGAGGTGTTGCAACTTGTTGGTTACACGTGTTCTCATTTCAACGCACGTGATTTGCTCAGTTTTAGCCCGGACGCCAACCAAATTTGGGTGAGAATGTCAGAATTCTCAAATTTTTGAAAAATAAACTTGATGGAAAATTAAAAGCGATAAATAAAAATAATGAATTTATTTATAACCGAAACCAAATACAATTTAATGTTGATACTCTCATTAATACAATAGAAATAAAAATAAATTTGAGCAGTTAGCTAAAAAAAATTGTTCATATCTAGCTTGAGATGTCTTCATAAATTATAACATTAATTATAACAGTCTAAATTAGTATCGTATTATTACTATAAATTTGATTTTGAAATATTGTTAACATTCATTCAGCGCGTCTTATTTAACTATTTTCTAATAACAATAAAAATGCAATTTTTATTATTATAATGTACTGAAGAGATTTTTGACACCACAATATCAAATATGAAATCACAAGACAAACAATAAAAACAATTAAATATTGGGTTAATAAAAGGCACTTGGGTGGTGAACTATATTGCAATGTCAGTACTTTTTATGATTGTTACACTAGTAAAACTGTCAAGATTAGCAGAGAAATCAAATCAATTGACCGACTGGAACATGTAATAGAATTTTTGCAAACTTTACATAACAGTGTACAATAAAAATGGTTTACGTAATAGATAAAATTGTATTATTTTTAGAAGCGTTATGTACAAATAAATTACAATAATACCAACATTGCCAAGATATCACATAATCAGCAAAGTTACATACTAAACAATTTTCCAACAGAAAACTATGGCAAGACAAATTTACTAACAATCCAAACAGGTTTGACAGAATAACTCATTAATATGTAACAATGCTTTTGGAGGCTCTATTATTAACAGACTAGAGAGTGTCATCACGCCTGTTTCTTTCCATTTGTTGTGATATTTGTCGCATTAAGAACAGTTCTTTCAGCTACTTCGGCAGCCATTTGCTGCATACCGTTCTCGACGTATGTTTGTACGACGGGTTTCATAGACTGTAAAAAAAGACCACAAGTTAGTCGAGCTCCCGCACCACACCAATTCGTCATAGGACTAGGACAATTTCATGCAGTACATATATAGGTTTAGTTAGTACATACGTTTTCTTTCTTTTCTCTTTCTAAAATAGGCATGCTATAAAAAGAACATATATATTTTAGTTAGCGCAGGAACAAAGTTAACTAAAATGACAAAAACTAACAGTCGGTGATTTTCGCATGTCAAAAGTGAAATACCTGAAATTTTGACGATGCTAAGCTAGTAGCAATAAGTGTTAGCAGAACCACACAATACAATTCAAAAATTTTTGAGTGTCCCACTAGAATATCACAAAAAATAAAATGTGTTTTATAATAATAAATAATTGGTTTATTGTCAATAGTGGTGATGTTGAAGTAGTACAGAACATCATCTTTCACTATATCGAACTCGATAAAACCAAAAAGAGGAGATAGGATTAGTACGATAATAAGTAAACTTACGTTTTCCCATATCAAATTGGCTATTTCGTCGATGTGCAAGCCAACCTCTCTAAACTCGCCGCTATACCTAAACGACAACAAATTACAAATCAGCTTTCGAGGGACCTCACCACAAACCTTATATACGCCCACATGGCTAGAGTGAGGAATGAGAGGGCCATCACTGTGTTGAAAACGTTCGCAATGGTGTACGCTCCGAATAAACCGAAAATTCCAGAAGAGATGTAACAGATGACGGCTAAAGCGAAGAAAACGGCAGGAGTTCTAGCAGCCTTAAATATATTTTTACTTTCGTTATGCGCTTTGAACTGATTGAAAGTCTCCTCCAGATCCTAAATTTTCAAAAAATTACGCCACTTCCAAAACGCAAACCGCATTTCATACCTTCTCAAGCTGTTCTTTGTATTTTTCACTGAACTCATCACCTCCCATTTTCCTTTTACTCTGGAACTGGTGAATCGCCTTGTCCTTGACTTTGCGATGTTCCGACTCCATGGTGGCGGTGTTCAAGTAAGGCTTGTTCCCTCCACAAATCTCTTCCATTAAACCTACATAAGTTTCTTTTGCGTCGGCGACGGCCGACAGATTATTCGCTTCTGCTGTAGCCTGGTGAATAACAGTAACGATTAACAATAAATTCCTCAAGTATGGTCAAGACAACTTACAACAAGCATAGATTTTGGTTCTGGTAGTTCGTTTCCTTTATAGATCTGCATGTACGACTTAAAATATTGAACTAAATCCCTTCCTTTGACTGTCTGGCCGTTGATTCTCTTCAGGACCAGATTTTCCGGCGCTAGGAGCATCGGTACCAAAATTTTCAGGTTCTCTTTGAATTCCGAATCAATTTCTGCACCAAAAACAATTGAATTAATTCTGTCGTGGTCAAATAAATGTTCGTACCTTCTAATCGGCCGTCGAAAGTCGGACTCGTTGCCACTTTAATGCCGGGATGGGGCATCAAAAAGCACGCTATTTCCGAAAATAGCGATTTAATGTGTTTCCTGAGTGACTCCAGCTCCGGATGTGAATTTTCGTTAATTGCCAGTCGCTTTTTAAGTATTTTCTGACCACCGACGGCTCCGTACGGGGCCTCGTATGGGAACCGCCAGTCCCGAACCAGAAACTGTAGTCTTTGGAATGGGGTTTTACCTGAGTCTTCTAAAGCTAGCCGTCCGTATTCTGTAAACAACTACTCATTGGGATAGTTTCAATTGCGCTTGCGAGACAAGAACGCGTACCTGCAAGTGTTGCAAGTCGTCTTCTTGAATATTACTCGATAAATTGTAGATTTGCACGGAACTTATCATAGTACTTAATGCAAATATTGTGGCACATTCACGAACAGTGCTTTTACTGTCCCAAGTCCCTTGGGTATCCAACAAAACTATCGCAACCTACATAACGTAATAAAAATGTATAATTGTTTACAGATTTTTGGAAATAGAAACCTTTTCTCCTGTCAGCAATTCGGTGAGAAAAACTTCGGACCACATGAGAATCCCTGTGGTATCCCTTTCGGAACCACCTCGCCATGAAAAACCTTCCAACGGGGTGTCGTCAGAGCCCAACCAGTCGGACGTATTTTGCTTAAGTACATACTGAAGGCAGCCGTGCGACACCCGTCTCACTTAGTAAAATGTTGCAGACTTACCTTTGATTTCAAGTACCTCAGGAAGAAATCGAGGAGGAAGGATTTGCCATGTCGAAAGGCTCCAGCAACTGAGATGACGACGACGTATCTGTCCTTGATCTCGTCCCTCAAAAGCACTTTCTTCAGAGCTGCCTCATCTAACGTGAAGGTGTGATCATTGTTGGCGAGGACGATTGGGACAGCATGTGGCTTCATATTTATCGAATTCTGATCAATAACATCTAAAACCAAAATTTTCACATTGAACCTGATCGACAGAAATGAACGAAAGGGATAAAATGAAAGTGCAAAGGTTTATTAATACCAATTGTTTCATTACAAAAATGACGTCAGGTGTCTTCGTTTTTTGCTCATTTTATTTTAATGTGATTTTGACAGCTAGCATCGGCGTCCTTGAAAATAAAAACAGGTTGAAAGGGCCACCGCCGTAAAAATCGGTTAACAATCGACGACCTATCGATAACTGTTGCCAAAGTTCGTAACTTTTTGCAATTTCATTGTGTCGCAGATGGATGCACAAGTTGGAAGTCAAAATGCATGAAGTCGATGATAGGTTTCCGGGTTAATCCGGGTACTTCCTCGTGGTTCTAGGCTTAATTCTGTTTGTGGAATTAATTAAATTAATGCTTTAAATACCTTCAACTGAAGATCCTCGATTCTGTACGTGTTTACGTTGCCTTGTGTCAGACATGTTGAACGTGTAATGCCGTCTCTTTCGCGCCCACGTCGTTCTCTGTCCTCGCTCGAAGAGCGCGCTTTTCAAACTGCCTCGCGGACTCCATCGCCAATTAAAATTAATTAGGCAATTAGCACCAATAATGCAATTATTAACCCATTTGAAGCTGTCATTAACGCAGTTATTTAACATAATGTAATAGAAAATTTCGAGTTTTTAATCATATTCTAATAACACAATTTTAAAATTAGGTTCTCGTTAATATCTTGTACAATGTTTTTTTTTTAATTATTCTTCATTGAATAAAACTGCTCAAATATTATACAATTTTTTTGTTTTTCCTGTACGTAATTCCATTGTAAGATGGCACGAGTGTCTGATAGACGACATTCAATTTCCTGTTTTCACATCATAATTTCCTTTTCAGGTAAAAGTGTTAAACAAACATGAAAAATATAAATCTTGAACCCACGTAAAGCTATTTTTAGATGATAACATGTTTATTTTACATCTCATTTGATTTTATTTTGAATCTTTGTTCTCGTATTCAGTATCATATAATTCGCCAAGAGAAGTTCTCATTTCACACAAGAATACATTTTTCGTCTTATTGTAATCTGACACTTTATTAGTTGTTAACACCAAATTGGCGCTCTTTTTCCCTTATGTGTAGGATTTTTGAGTGAGTTACAGGACTTTTAAATTTCAATCATTTATGGTATTTCATAAAAGAACACTACTTTTGGTCTTTTTTAAAGAATTTTTCAGTTACTTTTTTACCTTTCTTATGTTATCATAAGTATTTGTCACTCGTTGTGTTTTTTTTTTTTGTCTTGCAATAACATTTCTAACTTGCTAACCATTTTGTACAATTTTTTTCGTATTTTGATTTTCTTTTATCGTTTTTTTTTTGTCCCTTTTTATATGATTTGTGTTATTCTTACCATGATTTCTGGCACTTTTTTTACTATTTAATGTAAGAACCTTATTTTTTCCCTTTTTGTATACGATTTCTTTTGTCCTTTTTTTGCATTGGTTTGTTTTTTTTGCTTTTTGATCATTTTTGTGCTTTTCTTGATATAGATTTTTTCAAATTTTTCACTGTGATTTTTTTTTCTTTAGTGATTTTATAATTTAATTTGTCTTGTTATGTTTTTATTTCAATTCTTTATGGACATTTTTTAAATCATTCTAAAATTTATTAAATGGAATAAACTAACTGCTAAACTAATTTTTATTGCTAATAATTTAAATTTTACCAGCTATAATTTATTCCAATAATTAAACAATAATAATAAATTTAGCAATTTGATAAAATTAGACTGATTTGTGTTCCACAAATTACTTCATTGTTGGATTCAGTTGTTGTCAGTTGTGGTCAGACAATATTAACATTGAATATCTATTGTAGCGGAATTTAGTATCATGTAGACATTATCACTTCTGTTCACCCGTCAAGACACGACAATAAATGTTTTATTAATTAAATAACCTCAATTTATTACGTGGAATTTTTTTAACAATAAAAATATTTACAATTTGAGCTTTGACACAAAAACATGTGTCGCATGTAAAACATAACACTCATAGATATATGGCGTTAATTTAACTGAAGACAGGAATGTAATAAAAATTTACCGAGATTCGATCATCATGTTGATATTTTTTCTGATGTCAGATTTTAATCGTACACACGCGACAATAATTCGTGATGATATTTAAATATCCTTCATCTTTAAATTTTGATCAAAAGTTTGTAATTTTAAAAATTATATAATTTCACTATTTATTTGCAAATTTATTTTTAATACAGTTTATTTAGATAAAAGAGCGGAAATCTCGAAAATACATTTCTAGGTATGCTCCAAAGTATACAGATACCTACTCATTTGAACACCTTGATTTAAACTGAATCGAATTCACTGTTATTAAATTTATTCATTAAAACATTAAATTTAATCAACGAAGTAATCAGCTTCGTCTCAAATTATGGTAACGCATCCGCTAACCGACGTTCTAATATTTTTATTAATTATTTAAATGGGGAAATATTAAGAAAAAATGTTAATATAAGCGGTAACAATGTTTGAATGACTGTGAGATTGTTTTGTTTACTAAAATTATATCAAGCGTTGTAGAAAAGAAAACGATTTCTATATATGTATTTTTATATAGACAAGAATTGTAAACTTAATAAATACCTAATATAAGTTCGTTTTTCTTCAAACGTCCGTAATAGTATTTTACAGTAGAAGTCCGTTAGGATAGCCTTTACTGCCGAGCCAGAGATTTTGTGAGACGAGCTCGCAGAGCGAGTCGAATAATACTGGCAAGGCTGTAAAGGCCCTAACGGACGTGTATTGTACAATAGTTTTTGTAATATCTCCACGATTCGTTCACAATTATCTTTTTGAAATACATTTTTTTCAACGCCATCGAAAAAACCGAATGATTAATAAGTGTGCGGAGGACGTCGTCATGTCAACCGTTGTTCGTGAAAAAAAATTGTTTCAATGTTGTTTGTCAGATTTGTTCAACGCTTAACTTTCCGTTGAAAATAAATGAATGAAATCAATAAAAAATCGCAATCAAGATATGCCCGATGTCCGGAAGTGAGGTATCGTTATTGCCTGCAAAATCGCGCTTGTGTTAGTCTTAAAATTGTGAAGCATCGTCTTCGATCTTGTCTACATTTGCTGCTGTTCGTCAGATTTGTTCAACACGTAAATTTCCGTTGAAAATAAACGACTGAAATCAATAAAAAATGAAGATATTCCCGATGTCCGGATGGCCGCAAAATCTGCTAGTGGCATACGGATTTCGATTAATTCAAGGTGTGTCGTGTGTCCCATAACATTAAACAATAATTATTGTACCAATTGTAAAAAAGTTGAAAAATAAAGTTTAGATCTACGTTGCCATAGTTATTTAGTCATTCATAACGGCCGCTCCCGCTCATAACGGACACCTTTAACGGACTCCGGCCGTTATGAGGTTGTTTACATGGTGACAAACAGTCCGGAAAGCCACCTTTAACAACTAGATATTACAAAAAATATGACATTGCACTGCTGCATTGATAATGCTAAAGTGTCACTTCATTGTCATGGCATCTAACGAGCTGACCAACGTCCGCTGAGGAGCGTCCGTGAAGTTATTATCTCCGCTGAGGGCGTCCGTAAACTAGCTCATTTGAAATTCACCTGGTTTCTTAACATTTCTTAAATAGTATGTTATGCAGGTTTGAAGAAAAAATAGTATATGTTATTCGGAGCAAAAATGGTTTCATAAAACTTTATTTTTGCTCCTCATAACATAATATACTATTTTTTCTTGATATTCAAGAAAATTGTTTTTATAAATTTGATAAATTGCTCTTAGATTAATAATGCTTTTTACATACGTACATACATATTTTAATCACGTTTTACTTATCTTATTATAATTATTATAATACCTATATACGAAATAACCAAGAATAAAATGAAAAACTTAATAACAAATATTCGTGACACTTAGGCACAATAAAATATTTTGGTGTATTTAGATAAAATTGAGATTTGCATAATAAAGAAAAAAATAATTTTTATTTTAGAACTAATAATCTTTAATTAGAAAAATAAACGTTAGCGTAAATTCGTAGCTTATACAGGGTGTATATGAAATACGTGTGTTAATTTTAACCGGAGAAAGAACTCGCCAATTCATTAAACTTTTCTCTACAACATTTTTAGGAAAAAACATTACAAATTGATCTAAAATTTGGAATAAATTAGTCATCAAAGTGTATATCCGCCTACGGGTAAGCACGAAAATTTTCTGATGTTATAGAAATGGAGCCTTATCAAAAAGTTATATTGTTATAAAAAAAATTAAAATTAAAATTCTCATGGTTACAAAAAATAAGGACTAGTTAATCACACAAAACGACTCGTTTGGTAAAAATTGGGGGGGCAAAAAATCTTGGAATACTTTTGTCAATTTTGAGAAATGTTATAGAGAAAAATTTCATAAATTGGCAAGTTCTTTCACTGGTTAAAATTAACAAACGTATTTCAGGTACAGTGTGTATATTTAAGAGAAAAATTCTGGAAGCTGTGATTGATTTAAAAGATTTGTAAACGTTTCATCAGACTTCTGAGTACAAGTGAATCACAAGATTTCGGATGGTTTGTTATTTTTGAAGCAGCAGAAAAGTATAAAAAGCTCAAAATTCAGTGGAATTTCATCATACACATTTATAGTGAAATTTTATAGTTCACATTTAATTTTGAAATTATGAACAAGATTAACGATTAATGAAATCAATTTTCAGGTTATTTTAAGGTGAGTTATTACAGATTATACCTAGAAAAACCTATGTATGAATAATTTAAACGTAATTAGAAATTACTTTAAATAAAAATAAATGTTGCAATATTTCTAACAATTTTACTTTGATCTGAAAAAAGTAAGTTGCCAAGCCATTTTACGTAAAATCTTCTAACTATTTCCTTAGTGTCTTCAAATTGCTTCAATGGTGCAGAGATGAAACTTAGGTGGTATAAAAAAAAATGTCTACATTGTGTGGAGTGGCCTTGTCTTCCAACGTACATTTTCCATTTTCTACAGTTTCTTCTTTTAAAATATCAGTGTGAGGCATTGTCATGGAGGAGGCGAATGCCTCTGAACACTTGCGTTTTCCTTTTAAACTGTCAATAAATTGCATCTCTCCAATCAGTGTCTGATTGTTTACTTTCTTTGTTTACAAAAATTCAACGACATCTTTGGTATTCTCCATGCTATTATCCTTGATGGAATTTTTTGAGATTGTCACCAAACTGGGCATGCAAATTTACTAGAAGAAATAAAAAATAAGCTACAGAAGTTACGTATATTTAATTTTTAGTTGTACCGGTTTAAATTTGTACCACCCTCGTATATCAAGTGAAAATGTAACATCTAATAGGCAACTGGATTTTGACAGCTTTCCTCACTCAATCATGTTTAAAAGCTTCTTAATCTCACTGATTACCTTTAAATCTATTCTTAATTTTGATTTACTTCTCCTCGAAATATATCAAAACTTAGACAAACAAGGTGATAACACTCGTCTCGATTCCAAACAGATAACAAAAATTTAATCTCGGAAAGAAATTTCCTTTTGTAAAAAATCATAACCAACTTAAAACAACAAAGCTCACTGGAACCCAATCTGCACAGTCAGAAATTCAAAAGATTATGTTAAAAATATGCTAAGTTCATTGCAAGTTAACACCCAAAGTAATTTAATAACTCGGCTGCAGACGCAGAAAAAATAATAACAGCGTTCCCCGTTCGCGCTCGTTTCAAAACAGGATTTGGAGATTTGAAAATGCCGCAAGCTGAAAAAGAAAAACATTACAAAAAGTGTTCATGTGCTTTCATATCGTTAATTAAAACATCTCATAAAAATGAATTAAATAAGTATAAAAAAGTTTAATGATCAATTAAAGAAAAAATGTACTTCTGCAAACCATCAACTCTAATTTTGACAATTAATTTTATTTTTTCAGTTAAGCTAATCGCAGCTTTTGTTTACCAAACAAACAACATCCGAATTTTTTTGGTCTGCTCCATCTTTCAGTCACTTTTTACTGTCCAAATTAGTTTCCATCCACCATCTACGTCTACGTCTACGTGCAGTGAAAACTATTTTTAACTATAATTATTATATGTTTAATAATTAAGTTTAGTACATAAAGTAATTTTTACGATCCGTTAAAGTTGTCTCGGCTCGTACTAATTTTTTACAAATCTGAGCCAGACCTTTCAAATTTAGTTAGACTAGATCTCTTTGTCCGACCAATACTCCTGATTGCACTCATTACATTTGATTCGGTAAATGCGAATTCTCCTATTCCGTTCGATCTTTCGCAAAAGACGATCTGATCTGAGAATGACTTTTTGATGTACCGCACATTTGTCCTAAAATAGAGATGATCCACGCCAGACATGTAAATAAGAGTTAAACTAGTTAGGCGCAATTTAAGAAAACTGGCGTCGTGGTTAACACGATGCAAATAAATAAAAAACAATTAATTGTGATAGTTAGGGCCTGTGCAATTAGGGAAAAAGCTTGTCGTGGATATTTTTCCGATTAGAGAATGACAATAGAGATAAGCCGTTTACGTTAGTTTTTTAACGACAATTAAGCCCCATGCTAAGTAAGGTTTGTGATAGGAGCTCATGCAGGTATCGTAATCATTAACCCACAAAGCAACGAAACCCGAATTTGGTGATCATGGTTGTGGCGAGTGGTGCGAGCTTTTTGTTGGTCGGTGGGGTTGACAAATTTGTTCTAATCGGAAACGTGGGGTTTGTCGCGTTATTCTTGCGCATTAATTATTTTCGGTGTAATTCATTAGTTGGGCACGCGGAATCGAGTCCGTGAGGGAGAAATGAATGGACGGTGTAAAATTTCAAGGAAATTATTATGATTATAATCAAATAAAACATGTCATGCGAATGTCCGATTTTATCAGAGTCCTCTTTGCCAATCCGTTCAAGTTGAACTTCATTCGAGCCAAGCGCGTTAGTTTGACGACAGCTTCTGCTGCGAAGGCGCGCTCCCAAATATTCACGTCGAAACTTTAAAAACTTAGATACCTCCAAAAAATACTTAATTTTAAAAACTGTAAAACAAACCGGACAGATCTGGCAGCAAAGAGAAAAAAAAAGTAGAGACTCTTGACAAGTGATAAGAAAATTTGTGCGTTGTTGCAGTGTGTTTCGGATACATTTTCGATGTATGTGGTGTGTTGTAGGCAATATAATCGATAAACTAAGTCGAAGTACAGTAAGATTAATTTGTACCTTAGTCGTAAATGTCGAAATTGTTTGAACTGAAGGAAGAGTTACGTGTCCGTTCCCAATTTCTGTCCATTTAACTAATGAAAATGCAACCAATTAAAAGGCCGTTAATATCACTTGGTTTGCCAGCTAAGCGTCTATAGTAACAATTAAAAAATGAAATAGAGGCAAATCATGTCTTCTACGAGCATTTACGAGAACCTGCCCCTGAAGAAGCTGGACAGCGAGAGCGAGTCTTTGAAGAACAGCCAAAACATTCCTGACAAGCAGAAAAAGCGGAAGAGCACGCCCGACATCCAAAAGATCTCGCCCCAGAACAACATTCCAAAAAAGCCCAAGTCCTCCAGGAGCATCTCGGAGATGTTCTTCAACAGGAACCACGAAGCCAACGACACCGAAGCCAGGGAGATCGTGGACGATAAGGCCGGCGACGATAGCTCCAAGAAGGTCCAGTCGACCCCCACCTCGGCACTGGACGACGGTTACGAGTCCTGCAACAGCACACCCTTAGTTTCAGGTCTGTACGTCGCGCTTTATATTTGTTTGTTGCGTTTTCCACGAGAAAGTCGCAATTCGCCAGTCTCCGAAGGATGCCAAAAATTGTGGGGTTCTTGGCCTTGTAAACATGATGAAATCTGTGATGTCGACTGCGGTCACGTTATTTTTTTATGAGGTAATATGCAGGGACGGATCAAAATCGCAAACTACTCGACCGAATCAGATGTTTGTGTCGCTTATTAACGCGTTAACTGGCGGTTCAATTAATTCGTAAGTCGCAGTTGCGATCAGGACAAATGGGAATTTATGACGCTTCCGCGTAAGGCAGGATAAACGCGGAATCGACAGGTCCTGCGGCTTCCCGTAAATCGCCGGTCGATGCAAAAATCCGACAAATCTGTTCTCCTTATGAATATTAAAAGGTAATTACAAGATCAAACACGACCTTGATCTGGACAATTTCCCACAAAAAATTGTTTATGGTTAATAAATATTTATGAGGCAGAATTCGACCACTGCGGCTAACGGGTTCTATTCTCGATGGTCGAGTTGTGTCAAAATTTTTGGCAAGCCGAAAGACGCAAACGAGACAGTAAAATACGGTCAACGGTTTGTCGCTTTGTCATCAAAATCGCAAGCGCCCCATTTGTCAAAGCTGGAAAACGGAAATTGTCAAAAATTGTGGCGTTTGCGGCGCACAATTTGCGACAAAATCAACAGGTGGTGTGAAAATTTGCGCCCCCGAAAATAATTCGGTCCAAAAGTGTTGCGTCTGACGGCGATGACACGAGTCCGTCTGCCAAGAAATATAAGTTGTGATTAGAAGCGATAAAAATAGAGCGCCCGTCGCTGGATAGGCCGAAATGACGCCTTCCAGACCAAAACCGAAGTGTCGCTTTCGCAATTTATCAGAACAGAACAATTAAAGCGGCGCGATGTTTGATTAAATTATTTATAGTGCCTTGAGGCGTCCATTAGAAAAATGTTTGCGTAACGAATTAGCGCCGAATCGAAGTATTTTCGTTCATTTAGCCGCAATTACGGCCATCGGTCTTTGTTTGATTTGTATTTAGATTTATTCGTCTGTCCATTGTTTGTAAATAAACGCGAGTGCACAATAACAAGTTGTAAAGTTGTTTGTTTTAATGTTTTGAGAATTTTAGCGCCACAACAGGCGGTCCAGAAATAGCTGTCGTCTTTTTTAAAAATGATACTGGTGCGTGTTATGATGTGTGTTGAATGCTGGGACGTGGTAATTAATTTTGCGGTGCTGGTGGCGTCGTTACAACTGAAATAGAGTTTCTAAAGATATTTGGAGTTTGGGAGAATGAGGGGAGAAATTTGTCGGCCAAAGCGACTTCATTAATTTTCAACTCGTTTATAAATACTTCAAAAGTGTGATAAAGTGGGGCCTAAACGGCTAATTTTCATTTGATGATGGTCTATTGCTGGCGTGCGTAAATCGGGACTACGAAAATTCACCGGATTTTGTAATAAAACCTAAAAGTTATATCTGAGAAGTAGGCTCAATCTGAAATTTAAATGATTAGTTTTTACTATAACTTTCTCCAATGGTATAAATCTAGTCACATAAAAATCCTTTTTTTTTTTTTGTTAAGCGCTGCTGTTTATTGCATTTAATACATAACTTAAATTATTGTCTTTGTTATTTTTTCACATAAGACGGTGAAATCTAGATCATATTGATGAGATCCCAGAAAGAAAAGTTTTGTTTCGACTGACAGTTTGGGCATATTATGAGTTATATTATGGGAAACGCCATGAAGCTACAAAAACGTATAAGCTACAAGAAAAAGAGCAAGCTGAAAAATATAAAGAATATGTAGAACAAAAAATCGAACAGACAAAAGAAGAACAAGAACAAATGGGCATAGAAGAAGCATGGCAAACATTCAAAACAATACTACAAGAAGGAGCCAGAAAAGTATGCGGAACCGTAGTAATAAATAAAAATAAAAAACAAACAGCTTGGTGGAATGAAGAAATTAAGAAAGAAATTAAGAAGAAGAAAACAAAATGGGAAATATACTTAAACACAAGAACAAAAGAGTCCTATATGAGTTACAAAAAACAACGAGAAATGGTGAAAAATTTAGTAATAGAAGCAAAAAAGAAATCCTGGGAAGATTTTGGAAGAAAGATGGAAAAAAATAAAAATGAAAACCAGAAACTTTTTTTCCGTGTACTAAAAAATTTGAAAACGGAGAAACAAGAACAGCCTATAATCAATAGCATTAAAACCAAAGAAGGAGAAGTACTAACAGAAGAGCATAAGATTATGGAAAGATGGAAGGAACATTTCGAAGAATTACTGAACCCTACAAAGACAAACAGAGAATCAACAGGAAAAACAGTAAAAGAAGGAAGGAAGAACAAAACAGAAATAAATAACGAGAGAAATAGAGAAAATGAGATTACATTAACAGAAGTACAAGAAGCTATAAAAAGTATAAAAAACGGAAAAGCAGCAGGACACGATGGAATCACCCCAGAAATGATAAAACATTTAGGAGGAAACGGCACCCAAATATTACTGAAGATATTCAGGAAAGCATGGGCTGAAGGCAAAATTCCACACGACTGGGAAATAGGAGTACTGATACCAATATATAAAAAGGGGGATAGATTAGATTGCAACAATTACAGAGGTATCACACTTTTGAGTGTAGTAGCAAAGACGTACGAAAGGATACTAGAAAAAAGACTTAGAAGAGAAATAGAAGAACAAATGACAGACTCACAAAGCGGTTTTAGGAAAGGCCACAGTATCCAAGACCACATCTTTACAATCAAAGAGAGCATATACAAAACAATTCAGAAGAACTCAGAATTATACCTAGGATTCATAGATTTAGAAAAGGCGTTCGACAGGATACCGAGGGGAAAAGTATGGGAATGCTTAGAAAAAAAAGGGATGGACCCACAACTTATAACAGCTACAAAAAGTTTGTATCAAAATAGCCGTAACTATGTCAGGAGTAAAAACAACAGATCGAAGGAATTCATAACCGTAGATGGACTTAGACAAGGAGGAGTGCTGAGCCCGCTACTATTCATAATAATGATGGACGAAATAATCAAAAAGACCAAAGAAAAAGTGAAGCAAGTAAAAATTGGACACTACAAATTAACAACAGTTAAAATCTCTGAATGTGCTTTTGCCGACGATCTTGTTGTGTTTGGATCTACCGAGAAAGAACTTCAAGAAAATCTCAACACATGGAACAAAGTATTAAAAGAACAACAGATGAAAATAAACATAGCAAAGACAAAAATAATGGTAATAACAAAAGACGAGAAAAATGTAGACATTGAAATTGAAAATACAAAAATCGAACAAGTCAATGAATTCAAGTATTTGGGAGTCACAATAAACAACAAGGGGAAGCAAGATACAGAAATAAACCAGAGGATATCGGCGGCGACAAAACTATACCATTCACTAGGCAAAACTTTCATAGGAAAGAATGAAATTAGTAGGAAGACCAAAATGACTGTGTACCAAACAATATTTCGTCCAGTATTGACATTTGGAAGTGAATCTTGGGTAATAACAAAGAGACAAAAAAACAGAATACAAGCAGTCGAAATGAAATACCACAGGAGAGCACTAGGAATAACAAAAAGAGACCATAAACGAAATGATGACATAAGGGAAGAATTAGGAATAGAACCGGTAACAACAACAATCGAGAAAAATCAATTGAAATGGTATGGACATCTAACCAGAATGGCAGATACAAGGCAAGTCAGAAGAATATGGGACGCAAGAATAAACACCAAAAGAGGAAGGGGAAGGCCCCCCGAGTCTTGGAACGGAACAGTCGCCAAAGTGATGGAAAGACGAGGATTAAATTGGAGAGAAGCGCGAAAGATAGCGCAAGACAAAAAAAGCTGGTCCGGATTTGTCCACAGTTAAATAATTTAAGATAACTTATAACAAGTAAAAGTAAAATTAATAATGAACCCCTACACCAAAGGGTAAAAAGGGGTATTGATTATATATATATATATATATTATGGGAAACGAAGATAAAATCTTCGAATTTATTGATGCATGAAATATTCTGTAAAGAGTAATTTTAATTTACCAGAAACTAAATAAAATAAATTTATATTTACATATTTACGACGAGGTATGTCACAATAAACATGAGGATCGTTTATTGATTCAGTGGAAAAAATGTTAATTGTTTGCAAGAACCAAATAAAAAATTTGTAATAAAAAAGAAAACATTAAATAACAAATAATTTTTTATACCTAGATACAATAAATTAATACAAAAATCTTATACATATTTCCATATTTAATAAAATGTTCACGCTTAAAAATGATTAAATATTAATAACAATAATAATAAATAAAGCCGCGGCTTGACTACTACGAAACCATTTGATCGGTGAAATTAAGCAACGTCGGTGTGGTTAGTGTTTGGATGGATGGCTGCGGGGGAAACCGCGTTCCGTTGCAACTTCGATACTTGATAGCTTCATTGTCTGTAATCCATAATGTCGTATGTAGAAACTCCGACATGGATGTCGTGTAAAAAGTGGGCGTTTAGCAAAATAAATTATAATATTTAAAGACAATAGTGCTTTCAAAGGGATTATCATAACTAGATAGGAATGTCCGTAGTGATAAATGAAGCCAATAAAATGTACTTTCAAAAAAATCTTTAAGGTAAATGTTTTTAATACATAGGTAGGTACATCATTTTGGAATTTGTTGAAATATTTGAATAAGAAAGTCGATTTTTTCTTGTAGCGGCAAGGTATGTAGTTGAGGAGAAGATCGCATAAAGTTTTTTTGAATATTTATGGATACGCTTTCTGAAGAAAAGATAAAAAGTGTCTCTAAAAGAATGTGTATCAAAAGTGCTGCAAAATTATGCGGCTCTATAATTTTATCGTGTAGAACTATGTCGAGCTGTTAAATCAGATGTCAATAGTCAAATGTAAAATTATTAAATCTTAGCATCAATTGTGAGGTCCTACGTCTTAATTGTTTTGCTTTCTTCAGTTTTTATATATTCTAATTATTTTTCATCTTACAACTGTCTTTATTAAAAACCTGTCATTGATGGACTTACATAACCTCTGTTATTGCAGTTATCCACATTTCTTCATCACATTTTTACGCTTACATGTTCCGTAAATGTTGTGTTTAAAAGATGAAGTCAGATTTCGATTGTACTATCTTCAAAACATTAAGAAAAGTAATTTTTCGCATGGCGACTTCGTGTTTGTAAAATTTTCTTTCGTTTACGATTTCTTTTGCAAAAATACACTGATCTGAATTTTTCTTTTTCAAAATGTCTCAACAAGGACTCCAGGCCTATGAGACCAATGGTTTTGGAAATATAGGTAATTTTGTGCAGTTTATTCGTTCATGATAATTTCGGGCAAAAAGACATTGATTTGAGTGTTTCTTTACGTTTTTGCAAATTTTTTGATTTGCCTTAAAGGATCTATTGATTTTGGTGCCAATAAGATCAGTGGTTTTAGAGATGTACGAATACGTTATTTTTGAGTAAGTGAAGGTTTTCTGGGTCCTTGTCCATTGGTATGTTGGTTTTCGGTTTTAACCGTGTCAAATTTGTGGTAGGGGAGCTTTCGGTGGCCATGCTGTTACCTTCTTCAAAGGGAATCTGAAACTTATTACGTTATTTTCGTTCAATTTTTTTTATTCGCGATAACTTTTGCAAAAATACACCGATTTGCATATTCCTTTTTGCAAGATATTCATCACAGTGAGGACGCAGGGCCTGTTAATTTTGGAACTCATCGAATGAGTTGTTTTGCCAAACATTTTTTTATTAAAAACTATTTTATAAAATGCGTTTTTCAAATCTATGTTCCCTAAGGAAATGGAAATATTGTGATTAAGTCGAAAAATTGTGTTCGAGATAAGGTCAAATTCTATTTAAAATTGTACTATCTAAGTTTTTCGAAAACTAGTCGATCTTTTCTGTTAATTATTATCTATTCATCAATTAATTTTGTTGTCTGTTATCTGTATTCGACGTTTTCACAACCTAATGTTCTTTTGAAGTTTTGTTTTTGAGGTCTTTCGTCTTGACATTTTTCTTATTTATTAAAATTTTAAGGAAGTGCTTTTATAATTTCTGGAATTTTATTTCGATGTTCCGTGAGTTAATGGAAGTATAAAGAGAGAGTTGAAAAATCGTGTCTCTACATGTGTCTATCTGTCTGTCTGGAATTTTCTTACATTCCTAATTACTTTTACAAAAGTGCACCAATTTGAATTGAATAGGTTTTTTTGACTTTGATTCTAGCCCCATCAGCGGTTTTGTAAATATGTACAGTAAAATCTTCTATAAGCGGACACCGGCCGTGACAAGATTTTTGTCCGCTTAACAGAGATGTCCTCTTAATAGAAATGATAAACAAATAAAATTTATATGTTATCAAAAATGTTAAAGCTTGGGAATATGTACTGTAATATCTTCTCTTTTTGGAAAAAAATGTAATAGTGTAGTTTGTCTGTTGTGTTTGGCTTCAAAGATCGGGTTGGCATAATAAGTTTCCATTTTGGTTGCAAGTTCGTAACCCTTCAAATCACCTTGATTGTTTGCATAAGTTTAAAAAAATTTCACTACCGTTATGGCATCTATCTGATTCTTTCGAGGGCAATCTATAAAAAAAAAATCTATAAATACAACATCCTCTATTTCTTCGTCGATTTCATCAGGGTGCAAAGAAGCATCTTTGTCTCTGAGTCAACATCGTCATCTTCAAGTTTATTAATAAAATCTTCAGTGTCAACACTACTGCTATTGCTACTTGCGCATAGGCAGCAAGAAGAATTTCATCCTCCGCACCAAATTCTTCAGGGGTTTTTGCATTTGAAAGTCATGTCATGACGAAATCGAAAATTTTTGAAACCACCTTTCAGAAACTCTAAAATGTTCATTAAAAGTCTGCAATCTCTTTGGCTTTTTTTTTTCTTACAATAGCTCCGGACAAAGGAATATTTTTGTATTTTTAAATCACTCGTAAGTTAATTGATTGGGTTTTTCCTATTTCAATTTTTTTCAGAATTAAAATGTTTTCTTTTATTGTTAACATACGTTTTTTGTGATTCCTAGAATTTCCAAATCTCCAGTGATAACATCGAAGTGCATACCATGCTGTTCGAAAATTTTTTCGCAGGGGTGTCGAATTGTATTGTCCGCTTAACAGTGGTGACATCTCATTTAAAATACATTGGTTTCAAAGGGCGCTAAGAAAAATGTTCGCTTAACAGAGGGGTCCGCTTAAGGATTTTCTGGCAAATTATACTTTTTTCTACAACCGTCACAAAAACGTGACATTTTTGCATCGTTATCAAGTCGCAAAGTATGTCATTTTTGATAGATCAAAAATATTTGTCAAAAAGTTTCCTTGGATGTTTTAATAACTATTTTGTCATCGTAAAACAGTGAAAAATAACTATTTCCTACTAAAAATAATTTTGAAAAATGTTTTTGGAACGTGGAAATCATCAGTGATGTCCATACCGATATCTTTTAATTGTTATTCGCATTTTTAATCAGCATTTTTTCTCTTTTTCTACAACTTGCTTTTCAGCTCTTGTAGGTAATTTAATTGTACGTTGTTTTTTTAAATATTATTAATTCACATAATAGAAAGTAAACATAGTGAAACAATAAAAAATTCAGTTGTATTAAATTTTCCACTCTCACAATCATTACAGTAAATATTTCATAAAAATCTTTTTCATTTAATAGATTTTTTTTAATATTCATTCACAATTTCTTTATACGTATTATTGTAATTTTTAAGTAAATATCTATATTACATTAATGGTCACCACTTTATATGTTTCATTTTATAAAAAAATTTTTAACTGGACACTGACAACCAGAAAAGTACTAGAAACGCTAAAAAGTCATTACACTGACCTTATTTATTTAGGTATTAAATTATTTCTACATATTAAAAAAAATTAAATATTTTACAGAAAATATTTTTAAAAGGAAATGTTTCTTAATCCTTGCTCTCAATATGCGAGAGTTGAAAAAACTAATGTCGGAAACTAAAAGAGTTCCTAAATAAAGAAAAGATCCGGGACAAATGGGTGGCTTGTTAAGTTTTTTTTTTCAAAATGAGCATTCTGATAGAATAGACATATTTTCAATTTGTTTAAAATCTAGATTGAAAGACTATTTTCGACGTGAAAAAATTTGTCATTTTATGTATTTCATTTAAATAAATATATACAGGGTGTATCTAAAATGCGTGTGATAATTTTAACGGGTAGCAGAGCTTGTTAAATGAAACGTTTCTTCTATTTGAATTTTTTAGGAAAAAACGTTATAAATTGATTTAAAATTTGGAATAAATTATCCCACAAATCTATACCCCCCTATGGGTGAGGGCGAAAATTTTCTGTTGTGATAGAAACGGAGCCTTATAAATAATTAAAATTAAAATTTTCATGGTTACAAAAAAAATAGAGAGTAATTAAATACTCTTGGTAGAAATTGGGGGACAAAAAATTTTGGAAAACTTTTGCGAATTTTGCAAAATGTTATAGAGAAAAGTTTCATACATTGGCGAGTTCTTCCACTGGCTAAAATTAGCATACATATTTCAGATACACCCTGTATATATTAGTTTACAAACTGCACTTAGTTGTTGGTAGATGTATAATTCACAGGCTAAAGAAAAATGCCATCATATAAATACCACCATTTTAAAATATCATCCAATATTTGAGTGGATTTAATTTTTTCCTTGAAAATACATAATTCATTCATTCATCAACGAAATGAAAATTGTCACTTAAGAGTTATGTCGTTCGTTATTTTATTTAGCATTTTTAAGACACTCATATTTCCACCGTTCTCGCTTAGGAACAAATACGTAATTCATGTAAAACTAAACTGTGATCGAAGACCAAATCTCAATAGTTTCTAAAATACCGACGTGTTTGGCATAATTACAACTAATGTTTTATATTACTCTGCAACGTTCGAAATTTGAAAGGATAATTAATCGCATTTGCATAAAATAAAAATGAGATTAGAAGCCCGAGAAGATTAAAATCCTTTTTTTTTTAATTTAAAAGTTTGCAAGTTTTTCACTTTCCCATAAACTCCGTTTTAAAAAGCGAAAACACATTCGACTTCAAAGAATATCAAAGATTAGATTTTGAAAACGTACAACCTGTACAGTGACAGATTGTTTAGACGTACGAAAACGCTTAGCACTCGTTGATGGAAGTGCTAATGTAAATGAGTTCCCGCCACGAAGTCGTCTAAATCCAATGCGATTTCGCAATAATAATAACAGGACTCTGGATAATGAAGATAAAGAAATTGAAGCGGTGTTGTAAACGGAATACAAATTGATGGGAGAGTGATGTTGAATATGGTCAGCGCTGGAGAAGCTCGAGTGTTTACGAAAGCACCATTATCCCTTGACAAGAGCGAACACTAGTTAGTCCTCGCTCGCCGAATTGCAGAGAAATCGAGGTTTTAAAATATTACCGTTTATATCAAGAGGAAATAAAAATGAACCGGGAGGAAGTTATTATAACTGAGTTTAATTTAGGTAACAATTTGATTAATACGAAAACTTGGCGAGAACCTCTCCTGAAAGTTACTTAAGTCTTTTTAATTATATTCGACTTACTTTTAATGCATCCAAGATTAAAATGTTGAAGTTTCAGCCTGAAAATTACGAAGTGGGCTACATTAAGTTGTGTATCGAATACTAATTTCATTTGCAGGTACTTGCAGATCGATCGGACCCAGTTCCGGTTAGGCAGGATCGTTTCGGGTGGAGGACTGACAGGATTCAAATTTTTTTTTCAGTGCGTAAATTGGCCTTTTAAGACGCTGAAAACAAGGTCGAGCCGTAATACTTTCAACAATCATCGGTCAAGTTTAAATTGAGCGAGCCAAGTTATTAATTACAACACCATGCATATCATCAACAACACTTCGTAGCCGCCATTAGTACCATCCGCTTGCAACAATTAAAGTTAATTCGTTTTTAGTAGCAAGCCAACATGAACATAAATTATACAATAACGTCGAAGTAAATTGCGATTAGAGCCGCACCGGCGATCATTATCGATCGTTTTTAATCCGATTTAAATAATTTAAAAACGATTTGCATTAATATCGCAAGGATATTGAAGGATTTGTGCGAAATTAATAGGACGAAACGTGTCGTGAGCCTTGTACCTGATCCATGAAGAGGGAAGGCACGATATCCTGGACATATCTTAGTGATATTGGCGTCCTGGAATGTAGTAATGTGCAACGAACGGGCTCCGGAACCGCTCCGGACTTCGGGGATCTCCTCAACGATGAAGTCCCCCGGAATTGCGGAATGCCACCTATAATACCCACCAGTTCAGAGCAGGATGTAAAGCACACGTCTTATTCGCGTCGGCTATTCAATAGAATATATGAGGAATATTAACACACTAATTTTAAACGATTTAATTTCGCCTCGAGACGAATTTTATTATAAATCATATTAATGCCGGAGCTAAAAAGAGAACAGCCTTGGCTCTGAAAAGAGGTGGTGTTATTGGATTTTCACATCCACACTAACGGGATATATTCTTCAATCCCCGATTTTTTAATTTCATAATATTTTTTCAAAAGGTTATTATCATCTATTTATAGACCAAAACAGGAAGCGCTTCTCTCATCTCTCATGATTTTTACCTTCGACAATAAAATTGTAGCTTTTTATTCTATACACGGCAACAAAAGAATTAAGTAGAGTCTCGATTTACCTAATTAACTTATCCATTTTATTAACTATCAAAATGTCTATAAGAATATCTAATTTTAATAATGAAAATTACCACCACTACTATGTTCTAATTCACCACACACTCGGTGACACGGCATTCAGGCCGGATATTATTTTCAAGGAATGATAAAATATGTATATTTAAAAAATTTAGTGTAATTAAAATTATTCTAAATTCCATCTCTATTTATTATCCCCATCCCGCGATACATCAAAACATCAAGTTTTATTTCCACCCCAAACATCACAACTTTTAACAAAATAAAATCAACCAAAACCGGTAAGTACCCATAATTATAGAGTGATGGAGCACATGATTTTTTTTTGTAAAATTTTTGTTAATGCACATGGCGGAAGCAGTTTTTGTGATTTTTCTAGTAGAATTTGTTAATTTATCTACGAAATTTTAACAAAGGTGTTTTGTATTTGATTCAATGTTTAAATTTACAAAATTTGAATTATACTGTGCCAAAAAAATTGTGGCAACACATCGAATTTCGAAAATATTTTTTCTTTCATGATGAGAAAACATATCTACACAAATGTAAACGTCTTTATTAACATAATAAATTACTTCGGCCATTTTTAAATAATGTTAGTGCAAATCAAAGATAATCCACCAAATATATTAAATGTTGGGGTGAATTGACTTGTTTTCTTGAAAATAATTGTCTTTGAAGGAGAAATATTTCTTAAAAGCTCAAATAGTGACAGTTATGCCAAATCGTACTTTAAAAATTCTTTCCGCTTTTCTATTTTAGTAGCAGAAAACAAGTTCAAATAAAACAAAACTGCTATCTCTATCTGTAATCGTGGTGCTAAAAGCTCATAAAATATTTGAAGAAAGGAAGAATAACACACTACATTTATAACTTCGAAACAGTCGACCTTTCAGACGATAGTTAATTGTATTTGCATAAAATAAAAGCCAGAGAAGATTAAAATGTGTTGTTTTTTAACCAGCTTAGAGAGAAATTTAATAAAAAAATATTGTGGGCCAAAAGTTTACTTAAAAATAAACACGTTAGTCACGTGAAATGTATTTACATTAGAAACGATCACCCATAATAAAAGAAAAAACAATCTGTAATTCATGCAAACATTTCGATTATCTCTTTAAATGAGTGTTAAAATTTGTTGTTTGACAACACTTTCCTGTTGTTTACATTCCTAATTTACCAGAAATAATTTCTGTCTCGACATTTTGTTAACCTGGTCGACTCGATTAGGATTTAAACATCGCCTAATTTCTAAAATTTCTTAAATTGGCGTCTCCTCTAGACAACCATGCCTTTAATGACTGGCTTTAACTACCAAATTTATAAATAAATAAAAACTTGCTTATAGTATGTACATATATAACTATATATAACTTTAATAAAATAAAATTTAATAACCAAAACATCACATTTTTAACGCAAGTGACGTCAATACTTTCCTAATACACATTTGCAGTGTGTTGTGTATAAAGTACTCTCAAAGTTCTCGATTTGTAAAATGGGTAAGAGATGCTCTAATATAGACAATTTTAAATCAGTAAAATATTTTGTTTGTTGACGAACCGGACATGACAGCAAATGTTCTTAAAAGTTTCCTCTCCTCAATCAAATTTAATTTTTTTAAATACAAATAAAAACTGTTGTAATGCCACACATTGTAATTTAATCACTAATGGCTTAATTCAGTATTTACCGTATTCAATGTTAAATTCTTACCTTATGATAATTAATTACTTGATAAAAATGAGAGTGCTCACTAACAAAATTTTCTAATTTAAATAATTGCTTTTTATTTTTGTCACATTTTCTACTTTAATTATTTTTTCGCCTTGTAATTAGCAGCTTTGTTTACAGAATTTTCAGTGATTATTCTTAAAAAAAAAACATTTTCATTACATACTTCCAGTTCTTAGTGCCGTGAACCTTTTGAACATTTCGACTAATACATATTTTCTATATTTTAATATAACATTTAAATCAATTTAAATAATAATTTCAAAACTCACTGCAAATATCACAGTTTATCTATACAAAGTAATAATTTTAAAACGTCAGTTTCAGTTTGTTTAATAATGAAACTTATTTATCAATTTTTCTTCGTAGTCGTAGAAAAAGTATAGTATTCTATTCGCGGATAATGGCTATTACTCGCTCGGATGAATTACACCTCACGAGTATAGCCATCATTATCCGCTCATTGAATAATATACTATTATTCAATATCCATGTTACAAGCATGGCATATTAATCGCCAGAACTCGTATAGTTAAAGAGCATATAAAACATAGGAACATAACAAAAAACAAAATTTTTGCATTTATAATTTAAATAGTTGCATAATTTTATTGACAAGTTCCTGGGATGAATAATTATTATGTTATTGATGAACAATCTGAAAAGTATGTTGCTAAAACCTAATATTGCAGTCCCAATGCAATTCCAAGAAATTTAATCACTTTATAACGGTTTGTATTTTGTCCATTGTCTTTTACGTTATTGTGCAGTCGCTCTCCGAGTAAATTCCACAAGAACGTGTGTAATTGAGTGTTAAGTGCCCATCATATGTTCAATAAATCAATTAGACATAAATTTTCCCACATTTTTCTCTTTGATGATGCATCATGCGATGGGAATTACTGGTTTTCCTGAAAAATATATTGCACTGCAATGCATTCCCGGTGCGGTCCCAGCGATGTATGCATCTCATGAATTCCTTGCATTTTAAGAAGTTCTACAAATTTATAATTCAAAGAAACTTCATAACATAATCTGAGATAATGCGATTGGTGTCGGACGTATCTTTAGTAAACCAACCACATATCAACAATTAACGACATATTGGTCGTTGAGTAATACTTGATGTCTTTATTAGCAAATCTCAATTTAATTGGTAAATTTTGAAAGATTAAATATGGTGAGAGAAATGCTTCGCTAAAGAAAGGGATTGTCCAGCAATGCATTCTCAATGCTCTGCAAGAAGTTTGATGCATTTTTATAAAATTATCACTAAGGTAAGCTCTGTATCAATATATACTAAAGGATAATATGGTTATTAAGTGTCTAATGTGTAGTTATATCTTCAGTAAGCCAATCGCCGATCAGTTTTCTGCCACTTTTGTCCTTAAATGATGCATCATGTGATATCTTTACTAGCGGCGTCGAATATAACCGCGAGTCGAGCTCCTATTTAGCGTTTTCAATTAAGTTTCCCGAACTAATATAGTAAATCATTGCCATCTTTGGATTAATTAAATGACGTTGTAATTGTTTAGCTGGGGGTGTCGTTCCCTTAACGAACTCCTTAATTACTAAATTAACCGGTGCACTTAGTTTTCACCTGCACAGCCTCATCACAAGGCAGATCGGTAGAGATTCCTCGTGAACAACTGTAAAAACCGGATTTTAATGGACGGCTTTATCCAGACGCGGAGGAAGCTGGAACAGGGAGAAGAGCGCACGATGAAGTGCTTTGTCCTTGCTGATTTTTATTGTGCGAAGTGACGCGGCATTCTCCGAGCAATTACATGTAAATGAATATCCACCATCACCTCAGGTATTCCAATATCAGCCACCTGCCGAGAATAGGGAATCACCATCGATAAAACCTCCAGTCGAGAGACTTCACGTCATTTTCAACGGAAATGGCGCGGCTCCCCTCGTACGGGAGCTGCACCAAGCCGATGAAAAGTGCAAGAAATAATTAAGAGACTGGAAGCGGCTTTGATGCGATTTTTTGTGAAGGGGACGTGTTCCATTTGATTTATCGGCGCTTATGAGAGAATGCAAATCGTGGATATATGGTTATGAATTACGCAACCATGAACATGAATGGTATTTATTGTTCTTGGAGATAATATCGCAGGTGTTCAAGATTTATTTGAGATATGTTTACACAGATTCGTTTTCCGGCGAAAATTTATCGCGTGTTTATTCAAATTTTAATTTTGTTTCACATATTCGATTAATTTTTTTCTGACACAATTTTTGCAATAGTAAATTATTGGCTCTTGTTTAATATCATGGTCTTGTTCGAAATCTGTCCTTGGCTCCGTTTTGAATACAATTTTCATACGTGTTATTAAATAATTCAGAGAATTTCTTCACGACACCCGATTGAAAGAACAATGGATTAAAAATTATTTCTTGTTTATTCTTCAAGCTTTCAATTTGTTTTCTGATATTATGCAAAATTAATGCGCCAATAACGTTACTCAGCAATTTTTAATTGTGTACTAGTGAGTCGAAAAAATACTAATAAAGTAACAATACAGGTATTGTTTCTACAAATCAGTTTAAATTTAACAACATAATTGTGACTACGTAAGGTAATATTCTTCTTTTTTTAATGTTTCAAAAATTGTGCAGAAAGATTTTCTACACAATACAAATAAGGTTATTTCTTAAGCTATTTTTGGAGTATTTTCAACAAAAAGCACTCTAGTTATTTTAAGTGTACGAAGAAGAAATCTCAAATATTTCTACAATTAGTTTGTTAAATAAAATTTTAGATTCAGAACAAATTTTTATTGTTGAAAAGGATTTGCTGAACGAAAAAAAAGTTGGGAATCACTGGTCTAGACAGCGGAATTGAGTGCTGGTAGCAATCGCACTTTTAATTTATTACTTAACATAGTCATAAATTTTAATTTATATTCTTAAATACTTTTTTTATCGAAGGAGTAGACACCAAGCGATGACCTTTAAATTCTTTAGATTTAAACAAGACCTTATTGGACAGGATGTTGTTGATAGTTTAATTAATATATCATTAGTTTTGGAAAAATGTGTTTTTTAATAAAATGGAGCACGAAGTAAAAAACGAAAACACTGACAACAGTGACAGCTACAGGATTTAATAATAATAAGCTTCAACATATGGGAAATAAACAGAATTTTCGAAAAAATGGATCAAAATATAAAGACAAACAGTAATATCTAATTTCACACATTTAGATGATAACTATGTTTTATAAGTACATAGAATCATAAGAAACGAACTTCACAACAGTTAGAATGATCACTGTTAAACAATTCTTTTAAAAGATATAACTTTATGAAAACTGAATAAGATTTTCCAGAAAGATGTTTTAAATCATTTGGCATCTTGACATAATAGTAATTGGCGATATCAAATATTTATATGAAGTCTTTGAAGTTATCCGATAGGATTACAGATTGCAATAATTTTCTGAATTTTTCTGTATTTTAAATATTTGTAAATTATAAAGAATACAAATATTTTCAGTGATTATACTGTTCTAATCCTTTAATTTGAAATTTATCAAATTTTTGACAAACTTCTAAGTGATTTACGTAAATTATGTAAGAAGAGATTTGATTGCTAAAATATTTTGTGGTTATGTCCCATCACCCATCACATTGACTCTATAGAAGCCTCGATTTAAATCTCGCAGGAAATATTTGGAGGGGTATCAAAACTATTAGAAAGAAATGCTTGGAACCCCATTCACGTTGAAAGATGCCAACGACAACGTACAAGAAATTTTTCATAAGATATTGCTGTTGTAGTGTCTACTGAAAAATATTGAACTGATGCTTTATCCGAAGCAGTGCTTCTAGATTTCTATTTATTCTGATGTTTTAAAGTGGACATGCAGAATTTATTTGCATTTTACACCAATCGAAAGTTCAATCCCTATCTTTGCAGACGTACAAAGTTTCGAACTGATCGTGTGTTTCGTCGGCCTTCTACATCGAATGACGTACCGCTTTAAAAAATTATGCGTTGAGAAAACGTCATAACACAGAAAGGTAATTAAGTTCCGCACTTAACTTGCTACAAGCGTCACAGAAACGTACAAAATGATGAAAAAAAATCTATGATGACGTGTGCTTATCAAGAGCTAGTGTTTTCACATGGTATAAACGTTCCTTTAATTATCAAGAAACACCAGAAGACGAAGAGTTTTAAACGAGTGGCACACCAGAAATGGATACAGGAGGTTCGTGATTATTTTGCCAATGACAAACGTGGGACCCTTAAAGTGATAAAAGTGGATAAAAAATAGTTTATATCAACAAGTCTTATCAAAAATTTGTGCAAAAGCAAAGTGTGCGTTCGCGGCGTGTACCTATCAGTGTTTAACAAAAATTGAACCAATTTTTTCTTCGATTGTGGTTAGAGACGAGACTTGGTGTTATCCAGTACGACCTGGAAATAGAGTGCCCCAAAGCAAAACAGAAGCCTCCACGATCTCCGAATTATAAAAGTAAGAGAGAAGCTGTCCAAAATCAAAATTATGATAATTGATAACTTTCTTTTACGATAACAAGGAAGTTTAGTCTACAAAGAATTTATATCACTGGATGAAACAGTGAACAGTAGGAGTACATTTTATACTGATGTACATTCTTTGGATTTGCTGCGTACGACTATTTTTTATATCCTGACTTGGAAGAATACGATTTTGAGCATGTGGACCATTCGAAAAGGCTGCTTTGTGCACTCTAAAGAATATTTCGAACGAAAACCCAGAAGAATTGTTCTACTCATTTCTAAAACGGTGTCGCCTTTGATTAAATTCAGAAGAGATTTTGAAAAAAAAAACAATAATTCTGGATCTGTACGCACTGTATAGGGTGTTTGAAAATTGCTAGTACAAAAAAAAACTGTGGCATCTAGAAGCCCTAAGAAATCCAAAAAACCAATTTTTAATTTTTTTAAAGAAAAGGGATAAAGTAACCCTATCCCAGCATATTTTACGCCTCAGGCGGGGCAGTATTTTTTAAACCTTGGTAACCAACCGTGATAATGAAGGACTATACAACAGACTGAAAAATAAATATTTTTTTGCAAGATTTTGGCAACTAACAATGGTATTAACAATTTTAACCCAATTTTTAGTAATTTTTATCTCGAAAACTAGAGGACTCACCATCACCAATTATCAGTATTTTTTTGTACTAACAATTTTCAAACACCCTGTATACTTCAGTAAAAATTTATTTAACTTTTTGCAATAAAATAGTTTTTTTTTTTAATACCGGGTGTATTATGAAAAACCTTTGGTGCTATAACTTCCTTATTTTTGATCCGATTTTAACAAATGATACGTCAAACAAAGTCGTTTTAGAAACAATATAGCCCGACAAGCTATAATTTTTTTTAACGTTATATTTTTTGACAGACCGCTGCTAACTTTGTTTTTTTAAGTTGCATTGTATATTTTTTTATCATTATTCTGATAGATGTTTATTTTTTGAATACACAAACATTAAAATAAAAAATCAAAAATTTGTTTTTAATAAAAAAATAGAATTTCCAAAAATCAAGTAACTATAACTTTACTATAGCAAATGTTTGAAATTACCTCCATTCTCTCTAAGGCACATTCGACACCTTCCACTGACGCCCATTGCGGCGTTTAATAAAAATTCTGGTGGTATTTGTTCACATACGGCTACGATTCTTTTTATTAAATCATCTCTGTTATCGGCCGGAGTCAAATAAACATTCTCTTGAATGTCCATAGCTGTCTTAGCAAAATTAGAATGCACTTTTATTACTGTTTAATGTTACTGTTTGATTTAAAAAAACATACATCATTTTTTAATTTCTTTTTTTTTTTTGTTTCTATGCATGAGCATGGTTGTTTACATTTACATATTTAAAATAAAAATCTCTATAAAACTGAGCAAAAAAAGTTAATGGTGCTATTTGAAAAAAAAAAAAGTTTACTATCATTTGTCAAAAACAGAACTCAAGAATAAATATTGGATCAATTCAAATTGTAGCCCATTTAAGACTATTTTGTTTGACATATCATTTATTAAAATCAGATAAAAAATAAGGAAGTTATAGCACCAAAGGTTTTTCATAATACACCCGGTATAAATGCAATCATTCACTTGGCATGAAAGCAATTGGTACTTATTAGTATTATTAGTATTGGACATTATTATATCGTTTCTAATTAGACATATTCCACTGTACATTTGGGGATGTGGACATTTTTTGATAAAATCCTAAAATGCACCACATAAGACACCTTTTGGTAGAGATAAACGTAACAAATGTAACAAGTTTCTTCATAAATCTCTTGTTGTTTGCAAAACACTTATTCGAAGATGGTGTGTGGAATATTATTATTGCAACTTTCTGTAATTTTTCGTTACTTACCAAAAAATGTATATACAGGGTGTATCTGAAATACGTGTGTTAATTTTAACCAACGAAAGAACTCGCCAATTTATGAAACTTTTGTCTATAACATTTTGCAAAATTCGCAAAAGTTTTTCGAGATTTTTTGCCCCTCAATTTTTATCAAACAAGTCGTTTTGTGTCATTAACTAGTCTCTATTTGCTTGTAACTATGAGAAATTTATTTTTAATTATTTAATTTTTTTCTATAACAATGTAACATTTTTGACAAAGCTCCGTTTCTATCACAACAGAAAATTTGTTCTCTTATAGACGGGTATCCATTTTGATGACTAATTCACTTTTTCGTAAAAAATTCAAATAGAAAAAACGTTTCATTTAACAAGCTCTGTTACGTGTTAAAATTAACACACGCATTTTAGATACACCCTGTATATCCATTCAGTTCTATTTTCTAAATTTTTTGTAGGAATTTTTAATTGTAAGAAAATTAAGACAATTTTAACAAACATTGCCGGTGTTGAATATATTCAACAAATATTTATTGAATGTTTCTTATGTTTTTAGGAAACAATAATATGAAAATATAAATATTTTATGTGCTGTTATACTGTGGTGATATATTTTTTAAATATTTGTAATAAGAAATAAGTTTTTACCACATTCGTTGTTTAAAAGTCGAAAAAATTGTATATTAAACTAGGCAAAAATGAATAGGGAATTCCACAATTTTTCTTGGAAAGCAAAATAATTGCCCCAATCCTCCCACGTATATTCTTAAACACAAGATAAATTTAGAATGCTACAGCTACTTGAAACATTACATTTAATGTGTATATTGATATATTTCTAGGACATTTCATTACAAATTTTAAACTGTATTTATAAAAAATTCAAAAAAGGAAAAAATTCCCTATTCATTTTTGCCTAGTTTATTATGTAATAAATTTAGAAATTCCTTGTTGAAGCGACACGTAATTCCAGCTCATTTATGTTTTAATTATTCAACAAATAGTTCCATCTCTTGCAATTTACGACTCTAAATCAACTACTCAATTTTACGACACTTACTTCAGCTGCTTTGTTAAAGAAAGAGTTCAACTAGTAAAATAATTAGTCCCTCGTTCAGAGAATTTCACTTGTTGTTTACTCAGTTTTGCAAACGTTGATTCAGCTGTTTTTTGTTCATATTTTTAACGTAAATTTCATCCTCCAACGTTTAATCCAAGCAATTTGCTTAAAAAATATTTGTTAATAAAAAAACATTCGCCGAGTCACCTTCAATTATGTACCTACCTATGCCATACAAAGACGATTTTACAACTCGCTGAACAAAAATATAATTTTATGTTTAAACCGCAATAAAAAGAATTCCAGGATCTACCTGTTTGATCCTGGTATTCCTGGCCGAACAATTTGTAATTCTAAAAACTGAAACGTAAAAAAGTAGTGTCGAGTCACGTCCTCGATCATCTGAAGCTAAATCTGATAAGTTTTTATGCATAGACTTAAGAGCAATTGAATAATGTTGTTCAAGGTTTTTAAAGAGAAATGCAATTTGCGTAATGTAATTTAGACCGGAATAATTCCGGGTAGAAATTGTGCGATAGTGGGAGATTCTCACACACAAAGCAAATACTCTAATTAGACAGGAATCCTTCAGCAGGAGCCGTCCGTTTAAGGTCATTTATTTGCGATGAAACCGCGATTGTGGTTGAAGTTGCACTCAGACCCGGCGAAAGTTTCAAAGTCACGTAATTATTGTATAAAACTAATATGTCGGTACAAAGACCTCCTACAGGTGACAGCTAATCAAAATCAAAAGCGAAAACGCCATCGCCGAAGACAAACTAGAAACCGTGATGATGAGAAATTGCTTTTAACTTCAAACGTTTTCAGTATTTGTTGTATCAACAACAGGGAGTGGAATCACAAAAGGTTTCTTTCTTCCACCATACTGCTAAATGACTTTGTGTATGAAAATATAACTGTCTCGATTTATTGTCGCTCCACAAAGGCCCTTCGGCGATTCGTTAAAAAAAGGAAGATGTCTTATGGAATGTAAGTAGATTGCAAAGGGTATTAGTTTGACCGGAATTGCTTCAGCACGAGGATCTGCGCAAGGCTGGCCGTCCTGAAAAGGAATTCGTTCCAAAATGATGATTAGCTGGATTAAACGAACAGAACAGTGAACCAGACTTTCTCACATTAATTCAACTTTTGTGTTGTCCAGTGGAAGCGACAATTGTCCAAGAACTGGTCGAAGCAAAATAACTCGCTCCGGTTGTGCTATTAATCCGCGGAATATTTTTAAAACCAAATGGGAAAATGAAATAATGACATCAACGTGAAAAGGTACGAAACCGAGTCGCCCCGGGAGGAAGTTGATAATTAAGAAATTCTTCCGGTTTGAACCAATAATTAAAGGGGATTCTTGGAATTCAGATGCTATGCTGTCAACTATCGAGCGCTTCAAGAAAAAATGTCCCACTTTGCTCCCCAATCGCACAATTGCTGGCCGACCAAGTGTTGTCAACTGTAGCGGGGAATAAATTTCCCCCGGAAGTCGTGCATACGGTTTGAATTTTCCAAGCAGACCACCTGTTTTTAAAGGCATAAAAAATATCGATCTGGAACAACTAAACATATTTCCTCTTTCATCTGAAATTAGGTTATAATGGCGCGGTTCGATTTTTTTATTGGAACCAATCAGTCCTTGCACCGAGCTCCGCCGCCAAATCAATTTTTACCTGATTAATATTTGCAGGTAGAGCGAAACCTTCGAAGCACCACTCGAACCAGGCCACCAACATAGTACTCACCTGCACGTTGCGGAAAAGTGAGTATGAGGGGGTGCCAGGCGGGTTTGACGCGTTCGCTTTGCAGAGGACCTCCACGTGCAGCTCGAGGAGGACGAGAAAGGATATGAGTCGTTCGTGCTGTCGACCAGCTCCAGCCAGGCGGGCGAGGTGGATCCCGACTCCCCTAATGTCCCCGACGAGAGCAGGGAGACTTGGGGCTCGAGCGCCGATTTTTTATTGTCCATCATCGGATTCGCGGTCGATCTGGCTAATGTGTGGAGATTTCCTTATCTTTGTTATAAGAACGGGGGCGGTAGGTAGTATACTGTCAGCTGCTCATTAGTTCGATTTATGATCGGTTTTACGGCGGCGTTATTGTGTGAAATCGTTAAAATTTGTTTTCAGGGGCGTTTTTAGTTCCGTATACTTTAATGTTGGTCTTCGGAGCAGTTCCTTTGTTTTACATGGAGCTCATCCTGGGACAGTTCAATAGGCAAGGACCCATCAGTCTATGGAGGATATGTCCGCTGTTCAAAGGTGACACATTTTTCACCCACATTCCTGGAAATGTCGCAGATTCGGTATTGCGTGGGTTGTTTCCATCCGGCCCAATCCTAAGACAATACAAAACAATTACTTTCTGAATGGGATTTGACCCTAAATGCCAAGTGACTATTTGAGGGTTGCCCCGATTGACAAGCTATCGCTGCAAACAACAAAGTACTGTTTGCACTGACTGAATAGGCAAAATAATTGATGAACACCAATCCCAACGCATTATAAATTCCAATTACTGCAAACCATCGCTGCAAATATTTCCTTTTTGCACCGTTTTCCTAAATTAAATGTTTGCGAAATTTATCAGCTCAATTTTGACACAGCCTCCTCTTGTATTCCTTTTGAACAAGATTTTTGGGGCACTTCTAATTATACGATTGCGTTTTTTTTACTCACCGTGAATGCCACTCAATAAGGACAAAATAAAATAAATATTGTACGAGTACGTTCGTGTACATTTTTTTCCTGCGCTAACGATTGTTATATTTTTTTTCTACTCCCATGTTTAAAATACCATTTATCACATACGTTTCCATGACGCTAAGTGACGTTTTAAATACACCTGTGACTTTGTGCGCTTTAGTCACGAGGTGAAGTTAGCAACAGGATTTTTAATCACGGACTAAAGTTAGCTGCAGCATTCAAAATCAAGTCAATTGTCACTTGTCAATTGACGATTATCAGTTTCGAATTTTATGTTTAAATTAACGTTTAATAAAGAAGTGACTTGTTTTATTTGTTTTGTTTATTTGATCCTAGAAAAACTATAGTATGCAACTCGTTTATAAACTTTTCTAGACACTCGTTTATTAAACACTCGCTCCGCTCGTGACTAAATTGCCATTTATAGATCTCGTTGCATAATATACTATTTTGAGGCGGAAAGTTAAATATCAATTAGCCACAAAAATAATTAATTTCTACTCGAGAATTGGAAATAATAATAGCAACACTGGGTCATTGACAAATTTAAGATAATCGTTTGGGATGGAAAACTAGAGTCAATGTTGGATTCAGGTGGTTGGTTGCTCTCTAGGCGATACATTTGCATTATTCCCTGGAGGTGCGTTACGTATGTTACATGTGAATTTGCTGTCTGAAATCATGCAATGGTGGAAAATGTTATTGCGCGTCCGATAAATCATTTTTATTGAAGATAATTTAGATTTTATAAACACGGAAGATGCGCAATTTGTCCATGGCCAATAAATGAGACACCGTTTAAAATCTAAAAATTGTGTTTAGCAAACATCGACTATTTTTCTCTCTTGCGGAGTGTTTAACAACTTTTAAGAGATGTTGGTAATTTTTGAAAGTGGCTCGAACGTAGTTCACTATTTGTGTTGAAGTTGTACGAACTTTGTAGACTGTTTTTGACGATTTCAGTTCAAATACCTTCTTGGCATTGCTCCAGATTGCATTAAGAATTCACTTTTACTTTATGATATGAACACTGAACAGAAGAGTGGATAAAATAAATTAAACAAATAATGCAACTCTAGATCAGTGTTGTTCAGAGTTTAAAAAATTTCACACACAACTAATGTGGATATTGATTAACGCAAAAGATGATTTGTTGTGTGAAGTCACGTAATCCAAAGCTACTCACGGAATTTTGCCAATAAAGAACGCGCCTTTAATTTTCATTGAGCATTAAGAGTGACTCGATCATAGTTCAATTTTAAACAAAAAATTAAATGACTTGTGGTTTTGACGCTTAATAAACAGCTTTCCAAAGCAACGTATGTAACTAATGTGTAAAGAATTTATTGTTTAGTTTGTTGATTTGAATTAATTAGAAACCTTAGGCCCTTGGTGCAAAGAAGCCATCGATTTTATTAATGTCATCGGAAACCGACTTATTGCGGAATCAGGCGATTCAAAATTTAAGAAATTCCTTTTTGAGAGGATTTCCCTTGCCATTCAACGTGGAAATGCTGCAAGCATTCGCGGCACTTTTCCAGATTCCGCATTATTATCGGAAATTTTTGTATTGTAAAAAAGAAATGTTATGTTGTACTTGAGTTGATTAATTAACATTTTATTAACCTTTAATTTTAATTAATTTTGATTTTTTAGAAATGAATAAAATGGAGCGAACCTAGGCAGTGTTTTCATTTATTCAAAAATAACTGAAAAAATTAAAATTTGTGTAAGAAATCCAGAAAAATTTTCTGCTAGATATTTTGGTGCAATTGTGACAAAATTCAATAATTCAGTTTTTTAACAAAAATCTTTTTTTGATGAATAATAATTTATTTAAAATTTTGCCTCGTGAATGCTTTTTTTTTATTAGAACCAGTTTATTACACAGATTCGCTTGTAATTAATTGTGTATTATAATTGCATACTCAGTGCAAGTTGGTAAATTATATAGCATTATAAATGATTGTAGTCGAAGCATGCCATGCCCATGTTATGAAATTTTTGCCGCTCTATACAAACATAACTCTAATATTGCGTGAACTGTCACAATAGTGTCAATGTGTGAACGGTGTATATTCACTTATTCACATAATTTTGATCATTTTCATATGGAGCGGCAACCATAAATTTTCAGTTTCAGTTTAAAAAAAAAACAGTTTTCTAAATTTTTAACTCTTAAATTTTCTTTAAAATATACCAATAAAAAATTAACTCGTTTCTTTTGTTAAAGACAAATAAACAAAGTTTTTTAATGCAGTAAAATATGCCTTGACCTAGTTCTAGGTAAGTTTAGACAATAGTACAACTTTTTACTTTTCATAACAGAGCTTTTATCCTCAATCGTCTTAAATTTATACTTCAACTTCAGATTTTTTTTGCACACTAAATTTAAAAGCGAGTCTACATCGTAATTTTTAAAATTTGGTGTAACACCTGATTCCGGATGATATAACAAGCGTAAAGCACGCAGATGTGTTGCTATAATTCGAGGCAATTATATAAAAAAATCTCGAGTTATCTTACTAATTACTGCAATAAAGTAATTTCGTTTTTTATTTAATTTAAAGAACAAAAATCTGTAAAATCGAATAGTGCAATTGTTAAGAGAATCATTGCCGCTTAATATATTTCAGATTTAGACCAAAATTAATGTTGTCATTTTGCAAACAGGTGTTGGATTCTGTGCCGTCCTAGTTGCATTTTACGTTTCATTCTATTACAATGTAATAATAGGTGAGTCCCTTAAAAATAAACTTTTCTTTATAAACAACAATTTCCTTTAACCACGCTAACAGCATGGGCATTGTACTTTTTGGGAACAAGTTTTTCCTCCGACTTACCATGGCTCCACTGCAACAACACCTGGAACACGGAAAAATGCTGGGAGAGCATGCTTCCGGGCACTTCCAACGTGACCACAAGACCCCCAATCTTCAACGACACGACTCCAACAAACAGACACACTCCAGCCTCCGAATTTTTTCAGTAAAAAAATTCACTTTCTCCCGACAAAGCCTCTTATCATTTTACCTTTCAGCCGAGCAGTATTAGAGATGCAGTGGAGCGATGGTTTACACGAAATGGGCTACCCCAAATGGCAACTGGTCTTGTGCTTAATGCTTGTATACGTGATGCTCTACATATCGCTCTTCAAAGGAGTCAAATCGTCAGGTACTGGTCACTTTCACCACAAGCGTGATAACATTTCATGAGCGGTTTACAGGAAAGGTTGTTTGGGTGACCGCAACTATGCCGTATGTGGTGTTGACTATTCTTCTGATAAGGGGCTTGATGCTACCGGGAGCTACCATGGGCATCTCTTATTATCTCAAGCCTGAATTGTCGAAGCTCAGGGAGACACAGGTAATGTAGAATCAGATATACAAAATACTCGCCGGAAAGAGTTCGGGCGCTAAATTAAACAAAGGACTCATTTTACTATATGTACTCGTATTTAGTTACCATGTCGTCATTCCTATCCACCCGATGTGTACGATGCGTACTAGTGGACACCTACCCTTAGAAGATTCTTAACTACAGGGTGTTATTGAAAGTTGTACAGATATTTTAACCACGAGCTATTGGCTTCATGTAGAAGTCGGAAAAAATATTTAAAAAATCCTATGTCAAAAAATAAAATGACGTTTATTTTTTGAGCTACAATTTTTTTTAATTGCTTTTAGTTTTCTACGTTGTCAAACAACCTCGTAGATAAAATTTCGGCACATTTTAAACATACACCCTGTATATAATATTTTATGAAACGTACACCAATGCGGTTTCCTTGTTTTAAAGCATATTTCCTATAGGTTACTTCGCATTGGCGTACAATTTATAAAACATGATATACAGGGTGTAATTTTAGAATGTGTCGAAATTTTACTAACGAGGTTGTAGGACAACGTAGAAAACTAAAAACAATTAAAAAAAATTGTAGCTCAAAAAATGAATGTCATTTTATTTTTTGTCATAGAATTTTTTAAATATTTTTTCCGAGTTCTACATGAAGCCAGTAGCTCGTGGTTAAAATATCTGTACAACTTTCAATACCACCCTGTATTTAAATCTCTTTTAATTTCTTTTCAGTAAAAAAACTGTAATTTATTTAATTGTCATATTTGTTAAAATTTGCAGTACGAGTTTGGATACATTTTGCATATTTTCCAGTTCGAAGTGTATCGAACTGTCTGATGAAGCTTTTGTGAATCGGTGGCCTTGTCCCTTTGATCATCAAAATGGAGTTTGATTTCTTTCTGATTGTAGGTATGGGTCGACGCTGCTGTGCAAATATTCTATTCAGTCGGAGCCGGTTTCGGCGTGCATCTCTCCTACGCTAGTTACAACACGTTCCATAACAACTGTTTCAGGTGAGAGACAAATCCCCAATAACGAACGAGCTTTCCGCTAGCGAACATTTCAGAGACTGCATCGTCACGACCGCCGTCAATTGTTTCACAAGCTTTTTCTCCGGATTCGTGATATTCACTTATTTGGGATTTATGTCGTATAAACAAGGGGTCCACATTAGCACGGTAGCTACCGAGGGTAAGTCAAACAATTAGACGCCGCCGCCCAATTATTCCTGCAAACAGTGCGTTCCGACAGACAACGGCAAATGAGAGCGTTTCGCTTTGATGATGAAAGAATTTTTCAGGGCCCGGACTCGTTTTCCAGGTTTATCCGGAAGCGGTGGCCACTCTTCCCGGCTCCCACTTTTGGTCGATGCTTTTCTTTTTCATGCTGATCATGCTGGGGTTGGACTCGGCTGTGAGTTGCAGAATCAACTGTAATTTGGGGAATTAAGAGGGTTTTGCAGATGGGCGGGCTGGAATGCGTTATCACCGGATTAATGGACGAATACACGGCATTCTTCAAATCGTGGAAACACTCGAGGGAGATCTTCACGCTTGGAGTGATCATCGTTTCCTTTTCCGTCGCTCTCATCAATGTGACTCCCGTAAGGACTTCACTCTTTATCAGGACACTCTCACTGGAAAATATTTCAGGGGGGAATCTACACCTTCAATCTGTTTGATACTTATTCTGCTGGAATCTCGCTTTTGTGTTCTGCTCTCTTCGAAGCCATCGCTGTCTCCTGGTTCTACGGTTTGGACAGATTCACCCAAGACGTCGAAGCCATGATCGGCTCCAAACCAGGACTCTACTGGAGGATCTGCTGGAAATTCATCAGCCCGACTTTCATAATTGTCGGTCCGACACCATTCTCCCCAGCAGCACATCTAAAATTGTCCGATTTCAGATGGTGGTGTTGTTTGGATTGCTCAACCCTCAACCTCTTAAATACAACGACTACTTCTACCCGAAGTGGGCAGAGTGGGTCGGCTGGTCGTTGGCTCTTTCGTCAATCGTAATGATACCACTGGTTGCTGTGATACAGCTAGTCAAAACCAAAGGAACTTTCAAGGAGGTGAGTCACATCACTCGTTTCTTCTGTCGCTCATTGATCGTTTCAGAAAGTCGCCATCAGTATCACTCCTGTTGAAGAACACGAAGAGATTCGGCGGACCAAGCTCGTGAGTAGATTCAAAGCTAAACACTGGTTGTTCGTGTAAGTTCCTCACAGTTACAGTTTTTGTTCCAATTGTGTTCTGTATTTTCATTGCGCTGGCCGTATATGATTTGTTAATGTTAGGTGTTTTGTAAAAAGTATTGTAAATGTTAGGCTTAAGAGACTAAGTATTAAAACGATCGTGCCAAAATTTGCGATTCATTCTGTTCGACGACAGAATTCTTCGACTTATGGCGACAGTGACGATTGGCAATCATACGAACAATATAATTGTAATAAGAGCTTCTGTGTATAAATGTTAACATGATAGATAAAAATTGTCGAATGTTTAGTGGCGCAGTTGCTATAAATTGCATGAGATTTGTTATTTTTCAATTAATTTGGGTCCAAAATGTTTCTTATGGCTGGCCCATAGAAATGATTTAGAAGATGCGACTGGTCCAAAAGGAGCGACAGCTTTGTACAATACAAAACAGGTTGTGTCTCTCCATTTAGTAAACTGTTGTCTTTTTGGAGCACTCGTAAGCTGTTTTTACTGGATTTGTGTCAGCGGATCTAGGTACTTGCACATGAACTTAAATTATTTAAGGTGAAGACCAACGATCGAACTTAAAGAAATTGTCATTCGCCTAATTATGCCAAAGTAACGGAACTGAGCTTTATACGTTTTTTGTAATTTATTTTTAGACTTAAACGTACTAGTCCTAGCTCGTAGTTTCGATGTTGTGCCGATATTTGTGTAAGAGTTGTACGAAAATATTTAAACGATCCTGCCTTCGTCGTTTGAATATTTTCTGATTCAAATATTGATTAAGTGATATAAAATTTCTAAGAACTAAATGTACTTCAAGACGTTTACATTGTACTAAATGAGAAACTGAGAGCTTGTACAATAAACAACTTAAACTAAAAAATAAAACGTTTCAGAAATGGTTTATTTATTATTTGCTAAAAAAATCACAATCAGTACAAGTTTTCTTCTACCACTACTTTTATAGGTATAGAACATTCAACATTACATTTTTTATATTCTACATTTCATTGCGAAAATATCAAACACGAATAAATAAATCGCGGACAAAACATTTTTCTGACAGTTGGGATTAAGCTTTTCACCGGGTAAGAGTCTATTGTCCCTTTTTAAAGTCGGATGGATAAAAAGAAATAATTAAAATCTCGATTTCGTTGACAATAGATGGGGGATTTTCACGCATGAATTTATTGATGTTTAATATTTTCAGATTAATTGGCAATTTTATTATAAGGATCAAATTATATATTGTGCGTACATGTAAATGCAAATCTTACGGTAGGTTAATCATAATTAACAAAAATTATCAGTTAAAAAAATGACTGGTAAATACGTTTTCCATGTTAATAAAAAAATCAGTCTAAAATAGGGGTATATAATTATATATTTCCTCATTTTAATCAACTTGCCAGTTTATTACGTGGTTTTATATCTATTACGGCAAGTTTAAGAAGTCACGTTATATTATGTATCTAGTTTAAAATTGTAAAATAACAGATACAAATTTGTTTATTTTCAGACGTGAAATATCACTATTGTTTAATACTATATCTTTATTCAGTCAAAAATAAATTTTAGGCCTAAATTTTATAAATTATAATGACATCTAGGAAATGTGTGTTTATATAAAATTTTATAAAAATGTCCTACAAAAAATATTACAAGAGTTTTTGCCAAACGACACTTCAATTTATTTCTCCATTTCGTTTGTTAATCAATTTTTGTTGATATGATATTCCTACAAATCGCCAAACTAATTGTTCTCCAAGTTATGTCTTGCAGAAGAGGCCAAGCAAAACCATCATCATCGCAAATGAAAATTTTGAAAAAGAGTTTTCAGTAAGTAATAATTAATTCTGCTCTGCTAAAACAGTAATAAAAAAGTATTTACATTTATATGGAAGAACGAAAGTGAGAAAATGGAAGAAAAGTTGTTGCATTGCAATTTTTAATAAAATGATACAGGGTCATTATAAATGATTGTAGTCGAAGCAAGTTACACCCATGTTATGACATTTTTACCGCTCTATACAAACATAACTGTAATGTAGCGTGAACTGTCAATAGCGTCAATTATGATCATTTTCATATGGAGCGGCAACCATAAATTTTACATTCGTTTTCACGCCAACCAACACTACAATCATTTATAATGAGAATAACCTGTATAAGATAACTAGTTAATTTTGGATTTAGAGTTTGGGGTAATCATTGAAGAACAATAGGTAATATTACATTACCGTTATCCGGAAGTGTGCGATATGGCTTTATCTTGTTGAAAGACGATTTTTAGATACATACATATTGGGTGATTCAAAATGATTGTGGCCAGGTATGGCAACTATGTACGAAAATTTATGTGGCAACTGTGTGGATGAGGTAGAGTTGTCATTTGTATGACATTTCATAAGCGTGCATTTGATTTTTTTGATATCATTACACATTGATTTGACAGTTTTCAAAATTGCGCGACTATGAACTGTCAAAGAAATATCAACTCTACCCTACCCACACAGTTGCCACATAAATTTTCGTACATAGTTGCCATACTTGGCCACAATCATTTTGAATCACCCAATATATGGAAGCATAAATATTATGAGTAAGACTGTTGAGTAAACTGTTTCTAAAAAATATTATTACTCCATGGACTTTAACTTCTTGAATTTTAACAATATGGAGTAGCGAAGTGAAGCGCCAACTTTATCTTTGTTTCTAGTTCGTTAGACTATTCACCATGGTTAATTAAATTTCATTATCTTTTACTATTGTTTTGGAGAAGATAAATAATGAAAAGGGAAATTTGCTACTCGTTATCATCGTGACAACAGATATATGAAACAAGTGACATTTTTAGACGTAATTATAAAAAAGAATGGAAAGTGACTGGAATAAGTTGGTACAACCAACTCGGGAAAGTTAAAACTAGTAAAGATTATTGTGATTATTCATATAAATTAAAATTAAATGTTAAATTAATAATTGCAAAACGACAGAAGGAAGATTCGTTTTTTTCGGTACAACGTCGTTGTCATTTTATCTTAATTTTTTGAGTACCTACATTGGAAAAATATAGAATATGACCGACCAACTCAAGTTTAGTACCTTATTTTTATCTTTATTTATCAACTAAAGATTTCTCTATAAACAGTAAACAGGAGCCCTTATTGTTATATGTTATATTTTGTTAGAAAAGTTATTGGGAAATAAATATTTATTTAAACTGAGTAATTCGTGTTTTATTAACTACTTAAACCCATGGTTCGTAAAATGTTTGCTAGGTGGCTTTAGGCCATTTATTACAGCTGTTACATGCCGTAAAAGATCCCCCAAAACATCAAAACAATAAGAAAAAAACAGAAAGAGGTGGTGCTTTGGACAGAGTGTTGTTTTTGCTTGACCTCCTTACGTCAATAAAAAATGGAGCCGAATGTGTATATACCGAATCACCTAATAGTAAAATAAATTGTTTTTCGATAAATATGTAGTACCTAAACGAATCGGTTATCTGCAGAATACGTCCAATGGATGTCGTGTTGGTCACTTAAAATTTTAGCACAAAAATCTTACATGGCTACTTATCACAAAAACGTATTCTCGATACGCTTTGAACAACAATAACAACGAAACAGTCTTACATAGTTACAAAACGGAGCTGACGTCCTCTTTTTTCTCGTCTTTCTCCTTGTTCTTTTTCGATTTTTTTCTCCTTTTGGAGTCTCTAGTTTTTGGGGACCTTTCCAGCAGGAACAGCGCTTCGTGGAAGTCATCCGAACTGAGGTTCGACTCTTGTATGTGCAAAACTGAACTCAAAGCACCATCCGTCGAGGATTTGGGAAACCTGAACATTTCCCTTTCGCGTTCTGGTTCGTTAGCACTTTTCGATTTGGCATTGTTTTCCTTTTTGGGGCTCGTGTTTGAGGGGCTGGGGATATTCGAACGTGAGTTGGCTGGGGTTGTCGAACGGACCAAGGATGGCGTGAACGGTTCCGGTGGTAGAGTATTGTTAAGACTAGTACTAGAAATGTTTAAAGAACACGAAGTTAGAGGCACAGGTACACTTAAACTAGACGACCTCGATTGTCTACCACCCGATATTAAGATCATCCCGGGTGATTTTGGTTCTGGCGTGCGGGAGATCGACACTCCCGATATGAACAACGTGGGTGACTTTGGAATGCCAGTCTCGGATTCGTACTCGTTCGAGCTGTCCGTTTCCAGAGTGTGACTCTTGCGGCACTTCGAGTCCGGGCTGTTGCAGATCTTGATCCGCAAGTTGCAGCTCTTCCGCTGGTCCTCCAACAGGAATCCGGTCGACTTGGAGAAACTGCCGTCGCGGCAACACTTCTGATGCTTGATGCTCTTAGGACTGTGTTTCTCGCTCTTGCACTTCTCCCCCTTCAATATATCACAGTTCTTTTTTACTTTATGATCGCTGCTACTTAGAAGTCCAATGCTTTTGTTGACTGCAATCCTCGTCAAGTAGCTAGTTTTAGGCAGGTGTGCTGAACACAATTTCGCTTTCAACGAAGCAAAAGGATTGTGAGTTTGTTTCTTACACTCGACGATTTTCGTCACTTCAGTCTTCTTCAGTTCCTCCTCCTCGTTGAAACTCTTCCCGATGTCTTCATCTGTGACGGAGCTCAAAATCCCGCACACCTCCATGTCGGCGTTGATCGAATCCGAAGTCGTGGTGTCTTCGATCGAGCTCTGTCCCTGATAGGACTCTTCCTCGGGGTAAGTGTGGTGGAGCAGGAGGAACTGTTTTGTGCGTACCGACGTTGATGGTAAGGCGAGAATCTTCCGGGCAAGATCCTCAGGTTTGTCATCGTGCTGACTGCTGTGGTCGGAGTCCAAATGGTACCGAGGTTCGTCCCCGTTCATTCTTACCCTCGTCCCTCGTCCGCTCCTCCTCACGCACAAATCACCAGTCGAGTGTGACCTCTTCAGACCGACGTCGGCGTCGTCGTAGTCGTCTACATCTTCAAAAGCAAAACCCTTCTCGTGGATGTCCGAGATTTGGAACCTCCCGTCCTCGTTGCCGTTGCAAGGCCGGAAGAACAACTCTCGATCAGTTTCAGTGTTGAGCTTGTTAACATCCAGACTCTTCAAATCGATCTTGTGGTTGGCCAACGACTTCAGAAAGTAATCCACTGTCAAGTCGGCGCTACTTTTTTGGTAAGGCTGACTTTGAACTACTTCTTCGGTCGTTCCGGAATCCTGAAGACTCAGCTGAATCGCCAATTTCAACTGATCGTCTGCACTTTCGTTGCTGTTGTTCGAGATACTGGAACTGGGATCGGGAGTGATGGCATTGGCTTGGGCCTGCTTCATCCTGTCTTCGATCATCTGGAGTCTAGACATTTCCAGTGCTATTATCAGCTCCATGTTGTAATCCGAGCCTGTTTTCAACGCAATTAATAAATCTAGCTCCAGGCACAATGAAAAATACTCACGACCGCATCCGTGCCTGCTGCACAAAAAGCCGCATTGATGCTCTTTGGAATTTGGAGAGCCTCCAGAAAATTGTTTGAAACTTATTTCATTATCTTCATCTGAATCGTATTCAGGCCATTCACAATCACGCAACCAGGCACTGGTTTGCGTTAAATCAGTCTGAAATAATTGTATTCAAGAACAATGGCCAAGAAAAGTTCCCCGCTTACGTCTAGATATTTCCGCTTCCTTTTTCTTTGAGTGGGGGGCGTTTCGGGTGGAATCAGGCCTTGAGCGACCGCCCTCACGAACTCGTGTCTTTTTCTTCTCGCCAAGGCGGTGGTTTGGACGATCACAGCTTTAGGTGTGCGTAAATAGGGGCGAGCTATCATCTCGCTCAGTTTCTCGGTGACCTCTTCCAGTTCGTTCTGACGGGTATTAATACCGTGATTATGAAAAAATCTCTGTTAAAACTTTTAATATTACCTGCATAAATTCAAAGATGGCCTTGTTATAGCCGTCATCTTCCAGGTAATAACCGTAAACGTAAGAACCGCATAAAACTCTTCGTGCTTTTAATAATTCCCTGACGCCATCTTCAATGAATTTAGTCCCCTTCTCTCCGGAATCTGGATATTAAAGTGATAATTTCGTGGTGGAACACGCTGACATTTTACCTTCGCCGCCCTTGAGTCCCAGGCTGCTCGCGAGGACTTCCATTTTTTGGCGGACGCTGGTCAGGAGCGGTTCTTCGAGCTTCTGGCTGTTTTCGTGGTTTCTAAAACGGGTGTAAAAATGTAAAAAACGGGACATCTCTTGCATTTGATTGTTTCTATCCATCGCTTCGGAAATTAAACTTCCTTGTTTCTCGTCGGCTTTGTGCACGGCCTCGAACCGGTTGCAACGGAAATAGCCTCCTGTTGCAGAGCTGTGCCTCTTCCACGACTCTTGACACACCCAACAAAAGTCGAACTTGCACTGGAACAGCGAGATGGATATCGTGTTAGCGAACGAGCGGCGATATTTACTTTGGAACACTTCATGTGGTTACAGCCTTCGTTTTTTTGTATTGGACTTTTGCAATTTGGACAGGGTTTAGAATTGGTAACGAGCCAGAGACAGTTGGCGGCGTCTTCGCTTCCGCTGCACGAAGCCTTAAGCTCTTCCGGTTTGATCTCGGCGATTTTAATTTGCCATTCTTGCCATTGTTTGCAGCCGCAAGGTGCATGCGCTTCACCCAAACATTCCCAACAGAAAAAGTGCGCGTTTCCGCAATCCACGGCATGGGAAGTTATCGGAGCTGATTTATTGTTGATACGGTTTCCGGTTTGTTCGGCTTCCGGCAAACGAACCGCTCTCCCGCAACCCGCAATTGGACACCACTTGATGCTTTTATTACTCTCGACAAAAGCCTGAAACTCTACCGTAAAATCCACTGCCAAACTCACACGATTCTCTACCTTGATGTCAAACTGCAAGTACCTCCGCGCCATGTCGGGACTTACTAATTTCTCTATGAGTTCCACAGGTACTAAAATATGGCACTGATAAGCTGGGCACAGGATGTGATGGGCGTCCCCGTCTTGGATTTTGGTTGTGAGGTAGCTTTCCCAACAAGTCTTACAGAAGGAGTGTCTGCAGGACATTTTAACTGGTTGCTCCCAGTTCGATATCGTCGACAAGCAAATTTCACACTGGAACCTCTCCGATAAAAACGATCTCGTCAAAATTGTTTCCTCACCATAATTTCATTAATTTCGTCGTTGGTTTCGGCCGAAATGCTAGATTCTAAGGAACCGGCGTGTTTGAGAACGGAAGAAGGGGCTTGAACGCCCGCTAACTGGCAGCACTCCACAGGATCTTTCATCCATTTTTCCAAGAGCAACTCTCGAGACCATTCTGTTTTATTTAAGAATCAATCGTTCCCCAAGTCCAAAACAAACTTACCGTTATTTCTCAAGAGAGCCTCAGCCGTAAACAAGGGAATCTTGAGCATATCGGATGTGTCAACTAGAAGCTGATCTTTGGCTTCCTGCAGGTCTTGGCTCCTGAGCCCGCTGTACACCTCTTCCTGTTCCGTGATGATTTCGTCTTCGTTGACAAGATCAGCATTGTCGGCCTAGCAATCAGTCAATTCGTATTAGTGCGATTTGCCATTTGTCGCAACTTACAAAAACCATTCGACTCTCTAGCAATCTAGCAATATCGTGGTGGGACCCTCTCATTGCTAGGTCGCATGGCGTTAACTTGTCGTTGTTTTCGATGAAGAGGGGCGCCCCGTGGGCCAGTAGCAGTTCCACGCAACGTTTCAAGCCGGTAGAGGCCGCCCAGTGAAGAGCAGTGTTGCCCTCTTTGTCTTGAGAACTCAAGTCGACGCGCTCTCGACCCCCGTTGGCCAGAGGTACCCCCTTCCAGTAGAGCAGCAGTTGGACACACGCAGCTCTCCGCTCTTGAGCACTGAAACTCTTGGTCTGGTTCAGCTGGCAAGCGCTGTGCAAAACGGATTCGTTCAAGCCGTTCTTCTTGTTCGGATTGCCCCCCAAGTCGTTGAGGAACGTCCTCAGGAGGTGCTTCATACCTACAAGAAGACGATGAGCCGGGTTTAGGCAGCCAAGTCGGGGATAGGTACCGTGTTTGGCAGCATAATGTAGAGCAGTATTGTGGTTGTGATTTTCGCCGTAACTTAAGTTCGGGTCGAGGTTCTTACGAAGTTCCGGTGAACTTTGGTAGATTTGCATGGCAGCAAATTCGTCGCCGTGCTGGAGGTATTTCTTAAACTTCGATGAAGTGCTTCCCATTGTGGTGTTGGGGGGGTTCTAAACTAGATTCAATCGGTTGTATAAAAAATTTCGATATGTCTACTTGTCAACTGTTGGTTTCTTGTCAAGAAACGCAGCTTCTCGTCGAAAATGCCCATTTTCTCAGCTGAAACACCACACACAGAAAATATTGCGACGCGGTGTCGACGAGATAGTGCAAGGTCGTCATTATCAAATTACTCGGAGATAATAAAAATGAAAATAACGCTGTATAATTAGAATGTGAGCTCGTCGTTTAATTGGAGTGGTCTTCGTGACGAGCATTCCGATCCGAGGGTACTGCGGGAGTACTTTTGTGTGCTGGGGACCAATAAAAAATAAACTTATCGATTTATCGCTCAAGATAACAATAATTAAAAGTTGCAATTCGAGTTCGCTAAGCCCGGGGGTTATGCTCTAAGCGGAGTTAATTGGGTTTCACGATACATTATCATGACTAAAGAGCATTATTGTGTTGGGGAGACAAAAACGGTACCACATCCTACATTTACCATTACACAGACATACAATTCAACAACGATCGAGTCATGTTCTAAGAAACAAAACGATTTTATTAACAGAAGGAAACAATTGTAATCGTCAACGAAACTTACCCAGTAACAGGGCGAGTTACTATCTGACATTTTCTTTATCTATTTTGCGATATTCGTGACAAGGAATTGACATTTTCATGATAGCGACCAAATAGTGTGTATCTGAAACGACGACGCCGAATCGATTATCCTGGCGCAAGCGTCGGCGTTCCGACGCTCAAACACCCGCCTATTTTAAAGACGGTATTTTTAGACAATAAACATTGCAAATTAAACAAAATGAGTTATGAAAACACGGGACTCGATAGTACATGTTTTAGAAAACTCTAACATCGGAACCCAATAGGAGAATCTCACTTGTAAATAAAAATACGTTTACATTATAGATTTGCTTATCGTGTTTTATCAACTGTTAACAATGAACATTAATATCTCTGTTGTTTGACTGACAACAAAACTTTATCCTGTTCATTAATTTAGCTTACTCTCTCTCATCCGCATTGTGAACAGTGAAAATCAATTAGCGTACGTTGTTGAACAATTTGGATGTTGATTTGAAAACCCAAACTACATTCATGTAGATCTCACCACTAAATTAAAAATTTTGAAATATTTTTGAAAAGTAAAATAGACAAAATATACAAATGAGAATCAGTTCCTTACCGTTTTTTATAGTCGACACTTTTGGAGTAAGAAATGGAAACTAATCTGCAGATTCAGTTTAGATGTGTTTACATTTTTTGAAACGACGTAAAAATAAATATTGTAAAAAGGATCGTGGGAAATCAGATATTTGAACTAAATGATTAGGAGTTATCTTTAAAATACGTTTACAACTAGTGTCAATGTGATCAATTTCAGAAATCTACGAACATATTAAAAGATTTTAGGTGTCATCCATAAAAACTGGGATTACACAGTGATTTTTTCTGATTTAGACATTCAAGATTAGACAAATTTAGAAATTTTCTTTATAAACATAGTCACATAATAGTAGTTTATTTACACACGAACGAGTTGAATACAAAGTTTTTTTGTTCGACGAGCCCCTTAAAGGCACCAAATCGGTTAAAATCTTTAAAATTAGCTTGACGTTTCGTTTTGACAAGTTGTGACATTTATCAAAATCCGTTCACACAGGAGAAATTTCTCCAATTCTGACAGTATCGAACAAAAAAAATTATTATACATTTGCATCGATCTGAAATGTTTTGATGCCTTTAAAAATGATGGCGATGATTGATGGAATGCTTTTCAGTTTGGTAATAAATAGTAATCACTGGGGACTAGATGTGGCGAATAAAAGGGATTGCTCTTCCAGTTTGAAACCGGTATTAGGCATAGCAGCTCTTGAGCCGGAGCGTTCTCCTGATAGACTTTTATGTTCATTTTTGATACAGCAGCTGCAAATTGTCCATTAAGAACATTTCATCAGAATCCCAAAAAACTGTTGTCATAACTTTGCCTCCTGAGGTGATTGCACGAAATTTTACCGAGGAACATCCTTGCGTTCTTTTTTAACCATGGATTAAAATGATGAAACTAAGTTTCATCCAACGTAGCAATTTTTCGTGAAATTCATTTGCATTTGTCTCAGAATTTAGAGACGGAACAATTTTTTTCTACGCTAGCAATTGAAAAATTACAAATGTGTACTATAAATCTTATTTGGATTCGTGGAGAACCGGATCAAGGGTCAAATCTTTGTGTCACAACAGTTCTGGGGAATCCGGTGCTCTGTACGAGATTTTCTACAAAGTTTAATATCTTCATATTAGTTCTTCGCCACTTGATATGAAGCTGCAGATTCATTTAATACTTCAGTTCCATCTTTATGAATTTCTTGGGGCGATAATTTTATTCTTCTACAATAAGTAGGCAGGAAATGTGGTATAGTTTTCCCATTTATAATTTGGTTTTATGGCAGTGCAATTGTAATTATTAGGGGTTGGGGTTGTGGTTTTGGCAATAATAAACATATTGTAACCTGGTCAGACAACAGACCTTCTTTTACAGTCCTAGGATTTATGGCGGTAGTTGCCTATTGTCGGGGTATTTAACTCCCTGACAACAGGGCTGGTAGTAAAACCAAATTAGAAATGGGAAAACTATATTTTCGTAAGTTAGGCAAAAAACATGCTTCCTCTTTTATAATGATAAATACTTGTGTTGGTTACAGCATCACGATTTGTTTGAACGAGTGATCAAATATATATTGTAAAGTAAAACTAATATTTTGTGTTTTTCAATACAATGGTATATTAAAATATAAGTTGCAGCACGAATTTGAAATGCCGAAACGAGCCGTGTAAAGTGCGTCTATCGATATTTTAAAACGACCTTTTGCTTCCTTCAGTGGTTTATTGCCCGCTAACAAAGATTGTATAAAAAGTGGTGAGTAACCGATCCTCAATAATCCGCAGGTACCATCGAGAGTTTTTGTTACAGGGTAGGTAAATAATCCCCTAGTAATGAGACCATCATAAACGACCCAAAATGTTAACTAGTGTTTAAAAAGTCGTTTCAAAATATGGATAGACGCACTTTTTTTTTTTTTAGTGACGAATTGAGAAACAAATAAGTGCTTGAAGGACCTTCTGCAACAAATCTTTTATACTATTTTTTGCCGCTTTATACCATTTTATAAATAAAAAAAAAAAAAATTTAATGTAGGGAATTTTGCGGTGGTTGGTGACATTTTTTATGTGGCATAATTTTAGCCGGCTGTGAAAAAAATTAATTTCAAACGTCAGATTTTTTTTATTTTCGCATTTGATGTTTGAAAATGATGCTGAAGAAAATTTATCACTAACGCCGCCGCAAATTAGGCAAATTGCACAAAAGACGTTAGAAAATTTATTGTCGGAGAAGTCCAAATCCCAGAATAAAAATTAAACGTTTTGTTCATTGTTATTTATTAATTTGCTTTTTTCCCTGCGAAATTTATTTTTTGACATCTGTCAGTTGACACTTCACGCTACCAACATCAATACAGTACATTTTACTAGTCTATTCTAACACGCCAACGACCTATTAAAGCACTCAAATGACGTCATTTGGGTGCTAGAATAGACTTATTCTAAACGCAAAATAGAAAAAAAAAAGTTATCGAATTGAATATCTTTAAATATTGTCATCAACTATATTTTAAGTAATGTTGTGGATCCGGAAGATATCCACCTTAACTTCTTATATTGTTTTTCCTTGCATATTTGTTAAGTATGTTTTTGGTCCAAATTGACCTTTATCATTCTTCATCTTGGTGTGTCATCATCTTAAGCAAACATAGAGACTCTCAAGGAATAGGGAATGACCTATTACTTATGAGTCGTCAAGAGTGTTATACGAGATTGTTTTATAACTTTTTTTCATAGCTTTTTCTACTTCATTTGTACACCATGTTCCTCTGATAATTCTTTGAGATTCGGTATGATCACAATCACGTATATTCTTATTTAATTTGGCACATAATCTAGATAATGGAAACTTTTCAACTTTTCTGCACCAGATTTATCTTCGCCTTTAGCTATGGGCTGGCCAGCGAAGCAGTAGTCCCTTTCAGAGACGCTTCGCCAGACTTTATTCTTTACTGGTAATACAGAATGATATAATTTTCTTGGTGGTAAAATAGCACATTTTATCAATCCATACCATTTTAAACGATACATAGAAGGTTTGAATATTTTAGTAGGGTGTCCAACTGGATAGTCATCATAACATTGTACTGTTGGATATAAACTGCAAACATCTATATATTTCATTTTCTTTCCCTTAACTTTCAATTTTGTTGCATTAGTTCTTCCTCCAAAGAATGCATTTCTAGGACTTAGTTCTTTTTCAGTTCGTTTCATTTCTTCTTTATATTCTTTAGATTTAGTCCAATTGCATTCCCACATTTCTATTAAATAATAACCAGCTTTTTTGATTTGCCCACTTCTTTCTATTGTTTGTTCATAAAGATCTTTCATACTTATTCTGAGAGAAAACTAAAAACAATCAGAAAAATAATTTACCTTGAAATTTTAGAACATATCAATAAAATGTTATAGAACATAATGATAGGTCTTGTATTTTCTCATAGGCTATGAGTCATATCTGTGCAAACGACGAATATCGGTCTCAAGTAGGTGCTACAAATCAACCGGAAAACATCGTCATTCGTTACGTTAGTTTTGTCTCTCTCTCGTCTGTTTGTATGTATTTGAATTTCAAAGTAGAATAGTCGACGTTTTCAGTTTTCATTTACAGCTTTTTCACTGGTTTATCACTCCGCCTTCGCGCAAATATTTCCAAGGTCATAGCCTATGAGAGAATCGAACACGTCTATAGTCTATTTTTTCCTGGTAGGCGCGTGCGTGCGCATTTACAAAATCCTGCAACGAAATGCGACTTTCCTATTGGCTACTTTATTTTTCTACTTACACTGGAGAAATGTGCAATATTACAGTGTTCTGTTTCTGTACTGTCAATCAGGTCCAAGCTGCCATTTTTGTTTCATCGTGTCTTAATTTTCCTTTCGTGGTTTGTGTGTGTTTTTTTGTTTGTTTTGTGTTGTGTCCATTTATTTATTAAAAAAACAGTTCTTAGAGGTTAAGAAGTTCTTATATGTCAACAAGATGTCTCAATTTCGATCACCAAATAAGTAAGTTGGATTTATGCTAACAGAAAGTAACAGTTTTTTATTAATGCATATAGCAAATTTCTCACAAGCCGAGAAAGAAATGATCGTTAAAGTATTTCGTGAGATCTCCAAGGATTTTGCCGAGTTAACCAAGACGGCTCAAATGGAAAAAACTGCAGATTATACTGGTATTGTTTTCTGATTTTTTTTTTGTTGTATCACAGCTTAATTACTTTGTGTTGAAGGTTGTGGATTTAGAACCATTCAACGATACTTGGCGGAAGAAAAGAAGTGTGGGCAATTACAGGCACCGAAGAAACCTGATAGGAAATGTATGATTCAATTGGATGAACATCACAAATATCTCATTCGAAAAACAGTGCACTCATTTTTCTCTGCAAACAGAATTCCTACAATTGATGCTGTGTAAATTAAGCCTTTTCCTTTTCTCTTGCAAAATACATGGTTATGAAATTTTTGCTGCTTTCATGTGAACTGTCAATTTTTGTCAATGTCACTGTAATTATTTTTATTTAGGTGAAAAGTGCGGTGATGATTATTTTATTTTATTTGAAATTAACGATTGAATCCAAAAGTATGGAGTTGTTTTGTACCCAAATTAACTCCTGTATGTATTAAATAAAAATAAAAAATGTTGTACATTTAATATTTGTTATCAATTTTTCCACGAGTTTATTCATAAACTTTTTTGTTTACATTTTACAAATTATACAAAAATTAAATCATGAACATGTGTTTTAATATGCAACCAAAAATAATGATCCCCCTAGATTATATGCAACCAAAAATACTAACAATTCCTGCATCCTGCTAAAAATCTTAGCTATGTGATTCTACCTTTCGGAGATGCGCAAGCACGCGCCTACCAGGAAAAAATAGACTTTAGTATAGTCCTATAGAAACTCTAGTGGAATTCGACTTTAGTTGTAAATTTACCAACAACAACCGAAGAATAAGATTTTATTATCAAGTAATAACCTTTGTCATAAATACAACTACCACTACCTGTAACATCCCTACTTGAAGCGAACATTGCGAACCCCAAACTGACAACCCTCTTTAGCATTTATTAGTAGGATTATTGCTGCAGCATAAAATTCTATTTTTCAAGTGACAAACATAAATTTACGACCAAAGTCGAGTTCCACTAGAGTTTCTGTAGGACTATACCCTGCTTGTTACTCCCCTCCAAGAAGGAAACGGCAAAAAAAAAAATTGTCTAATTGTTTGAAAAATTAAACTTAAACATATGATTTTATTAATTGTACAATTTGGAAAAGAAAGCCCGTGTTTAGATGAATTTGAGATTTGAGACTGTTTCTCAATATGTTAGGTTAAGAAAACGTTGTATTTTTCGAAAGCACATTGACCTTATCATATTGTTTAAGTTTATTTTGATCCCTAAAGTTGTAATTTCCTGATCCTGGTCGAGGCTCGAAAAGTAAAGTATTCTGAAAGCACGTGCGGTTTTGGTGCATCCGTTATTAAATTACGTTGGTGCATTTTCAAATTAACTAATCTCATTAGTTATTACATGCCAGAATATGCCATGCTGTGCCAGAATACGATAATTAAACCTATTTTGCCCCTATGTATACAGGCTGAGTCGGGAGGAACGACCGAAACTCCATGAGTGTATTTACACGTTAAAATAATAAAAACTTGTATGTTCTTATCCGATTTTCATTTGTTTTCAAGTTATAGCGTAATTAAAAATTTTGCCTTCTACTTGTGTCCAAATTTTCGCTTGTTTTCACATTCAAAACATTTTGTAATCAAAGTATGCCATGTATGTTTGAGGCTCAAAAACATTTGGCTGGTTAAAAAATGAAGTGTACAAAATACAAGTGAACACTCGGGAAGCACTAATTCGATGTATTAGAAATACTGCAGTCAAGAAGGCATGAAGCAATTAGGAGAGCTCTTCGTAGATGAAGCAGAAAATGTTTAGAGGTCAACCCGCTTATTAAAACATTGATAATGTTTGCAATTTTGTTTATTTGTTATTATGCTATACCCTGAAAACAAATGAAAATCGGATAAGAACATATGAGTTTTTTTTTAACATTATTTTCACGTCTAATACACTCATGAAGTTTCGACCGTTCTTCTCGACTCACCTGTATATTCTCCTACCTCTTTCCTAGTATCAATAACAATGTTTTAGCTGTTTTTTATGAAATGCAAATTATCTGTCATATATTATAATAACAATAACAGGACGGTCCACCCATCTTGAAAGTACCATAATCATTCCATCTGCGAAGTTAAGCAACATACCATCCGGCCAGTGTTTGGATAGGTGGACGCGGGGAACACCGCGTTCCGGTGCAACATTTCATAGGTTCAATATTTGATTTCAGTATTGTCTGCAATCCGTAATTCTGTATTGACATACTCCGTCGTGGTAAAAGTGAGCGTAGCAAAATAATTGACAATGTGATTTCAAAGGAATTATTGTTTGATAGAAATCTCCGTAGTGGTAAATAAATCCGTCCTCGATGCCGTACTGCTCCCCTTGTAATATTTATTTTATGCTTCTACTTATAGGGAATTTGCAACAATTTAGACACTTTAAACATGTCCTATAATAATTATTCGAGTATGAAAAATACTCATTAAATCCGAATAATAAAAATATATTTACCCCAAATTTCAGTAATCAATTAATATTTTAAGAGCAAAGAAGTATTAATTAAGAATTGCAAAAATAAAAACTATATGTTTTATAAATATTTTCTTGAATAAAAAAGAAAAGCCCATTCGTTCTTGCTACGTATTTAACAAGAGTGAAAAGATAAATAAAATCTTAATAATGAACAGCGATAGGATCTCCCCCGATGTTTGCTTACACATCTCTGTCAACTCAAAAGTTAAATTACATACTAGTCAGAGCTGATATTCTATTAAAGCCTGCAGTTTCAGGATGTATCAAAAATTTCCTTTTTATTTAATAAAGTTCAATAAACATGGGCAACACATTTCACGTAAAAAGTAAAATGTCTATCAATGTTCAATTTCCGTTTGCAACCCAACTGTGAAGACTTGTATACTTTAAAGAGAAGATGTTGATGAGATATTACTAAAAAAGTTTAACGTTAACATCCATGCTCCTCTCGTCCTTTTATAAATAATACACCACTCGGATTTTATTGATACTGGCAGCTTCTGTAATATGATATTTATCACATTTTTACGATACCAATGAAGATAGTGACTGACACTGTTTACGTTTTAAATTAACATAAAACGGAAAAATCTTGATGTTTTCATGTACCTACACCGTATAATGAAACTTGTGAAAGATGAGACTAATAATAATCAGGTGAAGGTAAAATTTCGTGGTTGGGGAACCGCCGAAGATGAGACGCAATTAAAGACTAAAGCTCACCTTATCACTTTAAATTCTGGGGTAATTAATCGAATGATTTGGTTTAAATTTAGCAAGGTGTACAGCCCGCTTGGCAACTCACCACGTGTAAAATCGCGATGTGTTTGGGGTAGGGAATATATGATGAGATTTGTACGTCAGCAGCACTGGGAGCAATTTAATTATCATCAATTTCACATCGAAGGCGGCCCGATGAAAAGATCCATCGTTATCGTTTACTTTTCTTATTTTCCTCCATGTCGTGATATGTTCGGAAAGGAGGAAGAGGATTTGAAACTTACGTCATTTAGGGGCAATTTCCAAGTTTCGCAAGGATGTCTGCAGTTGACGTTAACTGCTAAGAAAAGGGAACCTCTTCAGGTATTACAGAGTGGCATTAATTTAATTTAGAGAGAGAGGAAGGGCGAAAGTTCCGTGTTAGTAATCCTATTGTAATTAAGGTAGTGCAGAGGTACATATGGAATTAATGCAGACGCACACATGTGCATAATACAGAGGGTAACAGCTATTGTTTGCCTAATCGAGGTGTGGAAATTTCGCCATGAGTAATTAATTTGTTGATTGGAGTAAAATGATGCGATGACTGAACGAAGCGGTATTTTGTAAATTCGATACCAGAAAAAGTCCGCCATAAATCATATTAGGATAAATTAATCTTCATTATACGTTGTAATAATTTTAATAAAGTTTTATCAATAAAGCTTCCGTAAGCTTTTATAAAGCTGTAACGAGCGATTATATCAAATTTGTGGATAATGCCGGCCATTTCCAAAATTAAAAAAGTTTTTACTTCTCCGTAACTAATAAAATTTATTATTCGCCACTGATGCCACATAATTATTTTATCCGCCATAACTGTTGTCAATTATTACGGTAAAATGTGACGTCCATAATAAAATTGGATTTTATTTGTGTAAAACGCTGTCATTTCGTCATATAAAGAAAAATTCACTGCAGCTGTGATAAAAGGAAGAAACAAGTTTGCGAGCTTTGAATACCTCAAATATCGCATTTTAACATTATTAAAGTAAGTAGACGTTAAAAGCTCTTCTCGAGAGACTAATTAGGGGTAAGATGTATAAAAAATTAATTCTAGAAATTTAATCTTTATGTTTATCACGAATTCTCTTCTCAAGAATATGGTTCAGTTTTATAACCCCATCTTAAACGATCTTCAATGAACTTTTTTTATTCTTATAGTAGATAAACAAAAACGCTATTTGAAGTAGACAAATACGTGCAATATGTTTAATCTAAATGCGAATGTAAATGGCTGATGTATTAACAACCTTGATGAAGTTCTTAAACTAAAAAAACGTTCAGAGAATTTACATAGTTTTGTTTTTACTCATAACATTGCTAGCATTACTCATTTAGATGAATTCATTTAGATGGGTACACAAATATAACTTTCGAAACGAGTATTCCGCATTATACGTCAAGGACTGTAGTCCTTTATTATCGCTCCTTTCCTTCGTCGAGTTTATTTTTATCTCTATTTGGGAATTTTCTCCGTAATGTTGCTTTTTCTTTTAATTTAATTCCCCAAGTTAGTTATTTATTCAAAAAAAAAAAAAAAATCATCTGAAACATTTTCCTTCGATATACATTTATTTAAATCAAATCGAATAATAAATAACAGAGTTCAAATAATAAATAGTTTCTAAGCTGATCGAGTACTTTGAAATTTTTTTGCCGAAATCCTACGTTGTGATGAGCAAGTGACAGTTCTCAAATAACAGACGCTGAGTTTTGTTTTTTTGTTGTTGTTGTTGTTTTGTTGTTTCTTTTAGACATAAGAAAGAAATCAGCAACTTATAAACCACCATTTTTGCCACAAATACATCTATTTGCCATCATTTAACTGTAACACAATTGTTTATACTTTTCCGTAATTTATTTAAGGCTTGTAGTGCACGATGCCGTCTAAAGACTTGGTTAAGATTTTTATTGCACTCTGTTTCGGAAAAGAGTATTTGTTATTTAATGAACGTGGAAGAAATTCCATTAAATCAGGGAAAACCAATACGCACAAGGGTACGATATTTTATGAGTCTTTAAATTAGAGAAAAGTTGCTTAACTTATCGATTTATTTATGTATCAAATAATCAAGTTTTCCGCTTCTGCGAAGTTGATCATGTCTGTTACTTTGAAATTTTTTCCAAAGATGAAATATGTAATAATGAAAATCGTCAGCGTAACTAATTCGTAATATAAATTTTATAAAAACAGAGTTAAATTTGCATCTGAAATAAACCTTTAGTCAAGAGAGATTGCCAATCACATTGCTGAGCAGCCTGCTCACGTGAATGTTAAAGTTATTCTAATTTTTGCAATAACCTAGCGAATTCTGTGAAGTACTTTTTTTTTCTCATTAGTACCTGGAATAAAGCTGTATGTAAATACAAAACTTTCTGGAATTCAATAAAAGAGATCTTATTTTACAAAAGACCTTGTTTTTATTAAATATTTCTAATTAAATTTACTGGTTATTTAAAAATGCAAAACTTTTTCACTTCTAAAACATTATAGAAGAAGATTAATCCGCATCAGAAGATTCTTCCGGTGAACACCATACTGTCCACTGTCAGCTGTTGTATCATTTTCTTTAAAACAATAAATAAATAAAAAGCTACAATAATAAATCTTGATTTGACTTGGAAAGTTTCCATTGGTAGTTTCAGTTGTTCCACATATACGCATTTTAAAAACGTTTTAGATGTGGATTCTGGATTGTCAAACTCAAGGTTGCTTCAAACTTATGATTGAACTGTACACCAGCGGCAATTATTTTGGAAACACCAGCCTAATCTAGTTTACTGGATATTTCTAATATTTGATAGTGTAAGCGTTATGTCATGCACTCATGTCATCGTTGAGCGCATTCAACAGACTGTCGTAGCTGAAATTGATATGTCAATAATATTGTCAAAGTGACAAACAATTTACAATAGAAAAATCTTGCTGTTTCCAAATTAATGGCCGCCACTGTACATTAGTGAGAAATCTGTCATAAATTCCAAATACCTTATAATAAGCGCGCCTAGTTATTTTTCCTGGTAGTGCCAACTGCCAACTTAACGGCAAGTCCCCAATCGACATCTATAACATTCCGATTATACGTCTTTTAACAAAAATAGGTTTCCAGAACCACTTATAAAATTTAATAACAAATTGTCAACATGTATTTTCAGGTACTTACATTGAATCTTCCACCGTCATTGTAGCAAACGGAACAAATACGCTTATGCCACAAATAAAACCGCTTTCATTTGAACATGAATACGATTGCCTAGTTCCTGCAAAATTTAATTTCAGCAACTTCCGCACGTGAAACCAACGGAAGGGCAAATATCATAGCAACTAAAGTTGGCAATGGGGTTTAATTGGTTAATTTAGAGCAACAATTACGAGTCGAAATTTAAAGAAACAGAGTCAATAATTTTTTACCAACATTCAACTGCTCAATTTTCATAAATCAATTTTCATATCATATTAACTTTTAGATTCAAATTCAACTAAGTTAATACATAATACATATTTATTAAGTACGAGAAAATATTATATATCTACATTTTTAAACATTAGTCAGTTTTGACAGTCAGTTGTTTCAAAATATTCAAAAATGGTTTATATTGAGTCATTATAAATGATTGTCCCATCGCAGTAGGCATTGGTGACGTAGTTGAATGTGCCGCAAGCCTCATAACATGAGTGAGACTAGTATCGCGGATAGGTGGCGCGACCGGCGGTAGTGGAAATCTGTCTACTAGTTTGTCTAACGTTGCGAGGCTGGCGGACATCCAAAATTTGTGTGGGTTCTCATGTTTTCAGTTTTCAACGCCAGCTGCGATGGGACAATCATTTATATTAGGCATTGAATTACACTTTTAACAATTCAACAGGATATGTTTTTAAACGTTCACGTAATAACGGTCTGGTAGTCTGTTTCGCAGTATTTAGTATGGAGAAAAAATAACAAAATTCTTTTGCAAGTAAAGAAAATTTTACTTAATTCGTAAAGCTGTCTATTAACAACTCTAGGTACTTAAAATTCAACGATTTCGGCGGATTCTCGTCGTTCCTTTCTAGATCTGAAGGTAAAGCGCCATTAAGAGAAAACTATTTATTCTTCATATTGGAAAGTAAACGAGATCGGAACTGCATTAAACTTCTTTGAAGTTTAAATAAAAAAACATGCTTTATGTGTGTTTCCGTTTTATTGATAAAGCACTAATTCTCAATCTTGGTATACAAATGTACGTGAAAAAGAAATGTATATCTTAGTTAACACCAGTGAAAATGCTAAGAGCGTGTGGAATCGGATAAAGAAAATCTAATCGTTTTATTCGAACGCTCTTTGTTTTTCTCTTCGCCATATGTCAACAGGACGCCTAATAAACAATCCCGAATGATTTTCAAAAAGCCAGCCATCTCGCAAGTTGGGGTATTGTTAAGTTTTACCAATTCAATTTCGTGGTTGTTTTTATTCAATTTATATCGAAATTGGTAACGGGTCCGCTTCCTGAATACCAATTAACCGTCTCACCGTCACAACTTTCTAATTAAACGACCACCTCGACTCATACTTTGAAACGAGGACGGGCCAGGGGAGAATTTGTTGTTATTTGATAACCAACGATAATCCTGTAAAACACGCTTCCTTATTCCTGCAGGCATGCGCACGTTATCCTTGTATAAGTGCCACGATGCATCCAGTTCGAGTTCAGTGTATGCGGGACAGCCTAAGAAGTCAGGCGCGGTGGTGTGACCCCGAAGAAGTATTCGAAAAGTTGTTGGAAATTTGGCCAAACAACTCGATGTGAGACTCGCACAAAGACGCTTTTTTTGTTTTGTTTCGTTGGTTGGCGAGCAAATTTTTTTCGTACGCGCCCTCCACCATGCGGCATGACTGTCGGACTTTTGTCAAAGCTCTAACAATTGTTTAAAACGAAGTTCTACACAGTGTTTGAAATAAAGAAGTGTTCAAGAAATGTCGAGAGAAAGTTCATCGTTGTTCAAACTGGGTAATAAAGCGCTTCATAAACTTTTATCTCTTTATTGGTCCAATCGAGATAGAACGTATATTTTTTATCAGTTGTTTGTGTTTTTGTCTGACGCTTGTAAAGTTGTCCGAAGGCAGAGCTCGGAAGTCTAATAATTATTAAAGCTCTCCCGGCTTGCTCTTTTCCGTTCCGGAGCGCTCCGGAAGGAGTTGTAAGGTGTTCAAGTAGATTGGTCCGCTTTTTTGCACGCGCTTTACATCTGCGGTATCTGTTAATTGCATCTTCGCGTATGTTTGGAAATTTGATTTCCCTCATGATTTGCCCTCAGAAGGCCGAAAGCTATTCTCATTTCAATTTAATCATTCAGCCAACGTGGTTCTCACACGCCGACGTTACATATTTAAAAATTGATTGTTGGCTTTTGTTCAAACTAAAGCGTTTAATTTCCAAAATAGCGACGGAATTGTTCCCAAACGAGACAAAGCGCGTCAATCTAAATAAAATATTTGCAAGGGAAATTTTACTCGAGTGACTCTTACTTGCTGCACTTAAAATTCAAATGAGAGCCTGGAAATCAGGAAATTTGATTGTTGCCTTAGAGGGTCAGGTGCGGATTTAGTTATCGAACCTCGTGACGCTGATCTCGATAACAATCTTTCCGAAGTCGATATCTTGAGTCCAATTTAACTTTTATGATTAGAACATTTTTTTAGAAATTATTATAACATAACCGCCGTCAGCCAACTCTTTCTGAACTTTCCAAACTTTTAAGAATCTTTCAAAGTTTTAAAAGGCGTTAACCAGTTTTAAATGATTTTATAATGATTAGTACTCCTAACTTGCTCTGGGTATTCAGTTTCATTATAATCATCGGTTTTATGACCGGAATGTGAGATAATATGACGTTTTGTAATGGCCAAGTCGACATTTTTTTCAGCGCTTTCGGGAAATTAAATTTCAGCTCGTCGAACGAAATTTTTTGCAGTTGTTTCGTCGGTTTCGGAATACAGACCCAAATTAAATGAAAAATCCATCACCGGTGTTTCTGAAAAGTTTAATGAGGTTAATTGATTTAGATTTTAATTTGTGTTGTACAGGAAGTACATGAAACATTATAAAAGGAATTATTAATCAATTCATTATTTGTTTGTCAACTATCTAATTAAAAATGGTACTAATGCTCTCGTTACAATCTTGCTCTGTAGCGGATTTAGTAGATACAATTAAACATTTAAACAAGACTGGGATTTAAGTTATTCTGGTGTGTGCTTAAGTGAGTCTCTACAATAATTATTTAGTTAAATACGAAAGAGTTAACTGAAGCAGAAAGAAAATTTTAAGCTAATGAATGAGTAGGTATACGTGTTTAATTATGTTAAAAAGAATATTTTTTTGATAAGTATGAAGTTATTTCAAGCATATTTAATGATTTAATGCATTGAGTTCACAAAATTCTTCATTTGAGATAATTTGGAAAATAACAAAAATGAACATTTCTTTGCATCATTCTATTTCTAAAACCAATTTTAGCAGTGTTGTGGAAAATAAATCTTTTCGCCGTTGTGTTCTATGGAATTGCAATAGATAGACCAAAACTTCTTGAGGATTGTAGTGGTGTTGTGAAACAAAATGCACGCTTTCTATTTGTGCATCTAAGTCCATTATACAGTGCGTTCGTAAAATTCGGAATAAATTTGATAAAACTGTAAATATTAATTTCTGAGAAAAATCCTCGAAGATATATATATATATTTTTTAAATGACAACCCCCACCTTTTTCTTCTCTTTCTGATAAACCTTCATGCTACCAAAAAATGAATGGAAAAAATTGGTAGCTTACATAACATTTTTTTTTTGAGAAAATGACAAATTTTACTTCAAAAATTTAATTTAATTTAATTTAGTTGACCTCTTCGAGGATTTTTCTCTGAAATTAATACTTACAGTTTTATCGAATTTATTCCGAATTTTACGAACGCACTGTATATACACCAGGACAATACCAGGATAACACAATGGTTAATAAAATTCTATTATCGCTTGCCATCTGCTATATTTGCTAAATATAATACACGTTGAAGGGTTGGATAATACTGAAGGAAAGTTGAATATTCAGTAGTAATATTCAGAGTGCATGTCAGAAAGAGCATTGGTAAATTTGAGTGTAAAAGATATTACAGCAAATTAAATTTTCAAAATGAGAAATACGCATAAAATCAACGATATCAATTTAAGGAATTTTATATCTCTCTTTAGACTCGCGCTGTAGAATTCAGCGACTGAAAGCAGTAATCGTTCACTAATGAAAATGTTACGAGAAACAGGAATGTGATACTTTCGAGATTACAAGATTTTTTGAGGTGCAACACGTCGCTATTCTGTATCTTTTCACTAAAGCAAGTTGATCGACAATAATTGAAGGTCTTTCGAATTTTTGCGTTGATTTCTGATTTCTGATCTCTAAATATGAACGCTTGGACAAAAAAAATGAAGATCTTAAACAATATTGCTAATGCGAGAACCATAATGGAATAAACGAACCCTTTTTTAGGTTGAAAAATATTTTGTGATAAAATCTAGTAAGTCATGATTATCATGGTGCAGTTGACAGCGCCAACTTAAATATTGCTGTTGTAAGACAAGAACGACAGTTGTCAAATCCAGCGGCATTTAAACTAGCGCTGCCAACTGAACCATGGTAGTCATGGTTTACTCGATTTATTTCTTTCGGTCGCACAGTATTATAACATACAAATATGTTTCTCATTGTCATAGGTAAAAGTTCACAGTATGTCGGGGGCTGCAACATAATTCACAACCACAAAAACTAGAAAACTTGAAAAAAGAACGTTTGACCCTTAAACTACTCGTATGTAAAAGGTTACTAAAAAAAAATAATAAATCAAAACTTTTGGATATCCTTGCTTACGGTGTATGTATGTTTTTGATTACGCTTTAATAATAATTATTATTGTTATAACCACATAATTAATTAAAATGTATTATCTGTTTTTTAAGTCATGGTGATGAAAAGATGAAACAATACCCTGAGGAAAGGCGGATATTTAAAAGTCACCCGTCGAGACTTATTTCGCAATCCTACGCAATTCCGTAGAGTCCGAATGTACATTTAACTGAGACACAGAGAGAACGATTTAAAAGTTGTTAAAGGTCAGTTGAAAGTCTTCATTTATCTTTTAACTAGTTTAACCATCAGAATGTTAGAAAACACATTTTGCAGCCTTTGAAAAATGTCGAATTGTAATAAATCAGTGATGTAGGAAATGAGATGTACCTATTACACATATTCTCTGTCAGTTTTACGTCTTCCAACCAGAGTAGATTTTACCAAAGTAATTAGAACGCTTCTGAAATATCGTGTGATCTAGAAAATGTGTAATCAAGTAGGTCTTGGAGATGAAACCGCACGCACGTCTTTTCCAACTGATGTATTTAATTGTGGTGTCTAAGATTACGTGATTTGAAGACCTTAATACAATGAATTTTAGTTGCTAAAAATTTGATATACTCAATGTTAATAATGTTAACAATGTTAACGTTAAACTAGTCTTTACGACTTATTTTTTGATATTAATTTAGTTAGATTTTTCATAGACACTTCGTTGTAATTTGCAGCACGACTGCACACGTTTACACGAAACGTCGACAAACACCTTCCTTCTAGCATTCATGTTTTCTGGCAGTCTTTAATGCAATACACATTGCTACCATTTATTTTATTTGATTATCTATTAATTATTATTAATGAATTACAATTTTTAATGATAAAATCTTATTTAAAGTTATCCCAGTCACCATTTTTCTTTTGTTTGTTTCATTTTATGTGACAATTGATTTCATAATATCATGCGTTCAAATGAAAAGCTGGACTGAGTAGGCGTTGAAAAAAGTAAACCGTTTGGAACAGTGTAAAGTTTGAATTTCCCGCCGTTTGAATAACATTTGTTTGTTGTTTAATTCGCACATGATTGAAGGTTTGTTTTCAGCAAAGAGTGCCCTTAGATATTTGCTTCGAGAATAGGAGTCGTTAGTCATTCTATTTTTAATGTAAAACATTGCAAAGAAAGAAAAAAAAACAGAAAGATATTTTGTTTATAAATTTTAGATTATCTGTCAACATGCTCTAATTGTAACTGTCAATTTACAATCTAAAAAAGCAAAACAACTGACGGTTTCCAACGCCTCCCCAGCGCAAGATGTCATTTGAACGCCCGATACAACATTTGCATTGTTTCATGATTTTTTAATGTGTGAGCGCCAGATCTAGAATTAAGTATGATTTCATTCTAAAAATTTATTGATTATTACTTTTGGACGATATATTAAGATCTAAAAATAGAAAACTCTAATTTATTCCATTTCCTTCCATTATTTTATTTAAATCAAAATTTATTTAAGCATCTTTCTTGAAATATAACTTCCTCGAAGCGGTATGTTTGAAGTGATCATCATGTTGGAATAAACAGCCTCTTTATTTATTATATTTACATATTACTTCTAAATACTTACCATTAACATGCTGAAAAATAAAGGTTCGGCCCTCTTGATTATGAAAATGCAGTCGCCCTATCAAAATCTTAAAAAAAAAACAAAACAATAAAAGAAACGTCTTATGATGTTGAAAAGCCAAAGTAAAGTTTGCTTTCCATTTGTGCATCGACGTCCATTATGTTCATCGGAACAATACTAACACAATACAATAGTTAATGGAATTTTATTATCTGTTCTCTTGTACTAAATATAATGGATGTTGAAGAGGTAGACGATACCTCAGCGAAAGGGTAGATTTGAAGTTTGCTTCATAATACCTCATACTTCCAAAACTCAAACGAATCAGGATTCAATTACCTACAATGCATTTCTGCAATATAACCCGTAGGTTGCAATATACTGCGTTACGTCTAATAATACCTATCAAGACGGTAGAGAGTTTGTAGAATGCAATTTTTTCAGGAAAGACTCCGTCATTAAAATATGTATATCAGCGTTGTTGAATTAGAAATGAAGAGCTAAAAAGTGTTGGATGTATCGAAGATAAGTATTACATGATTGTAGAATATTACGTCGACATTAGCTCTACATAAACTGATTCAATACCTTTGTTCAAATTTAACCTGTTCGTAACACTGTTTGTAACATCTCAATTGACAACCGTATTGGCATAAATTGAAACGCTGAAACTAATTATGAAGCGTTTGAAAAACTTTTCACGGTAAGTAATTCGGGTCAAAGAAGCTAATTGCAAGATCAAAGCGTCACCAATTTGAGGTGGTTATTAGTATCTCAAATAAATTTTGGCAGCGATTTTGTAGGTGCCGCTGTAACGGAAAAATCGAGATAAATTTCCGGTTCTTTGTACGACTTTGTAATAATTGCCGGGAATAATCCCGATGAAAATAAAACAATTTATGAATCTGTATAAATTTAATCGACCAGTTTCGATACAACATGAACTGGTATTTAAATGAAGGAATGCTCCTGGGCTGAAACAGTTGTGGAACGATTCAAACCTGCCAGTGGCAATTCCCTCTTTAATTATTTTCATTTTGATGTCCTATCATCCTTTAATCTAAACTCATCTATAGACAATAATTCCGTTCTCAAGGGTTATTAAATTTCTCGTGTCCCTGCAGACCTGTCACATACTGACCCGTGTTCCCGACCACCAATCGATAAAATATGATGCATTGTAATATCTGTTCACAAAGCTTGTTCTAATCTTGTTAAACTTCTTGCACAACGCCCAGCTTTCCATGTTGCGACACCTACACCATCCCAAAACGGACGGCCGCACGGCACGGTAATTAATTCAGTGTAAAAGCCCTATACAAAATGATATATAGAGAAAAGCCCTGTAGCATTTATCAATTTTAAAGATGAAAGCTTCAGCTGACCTTTTTGAGTGTTGCGGATTAGAGGAAAGTATATCAATTACCGGACAAATCCTGAAAGATTCGAGTTTGTTATAGTTGGATTTTTCCCGAATTCGATTTAGGGTTAGCGAAAATCGTTTCACTTATATATATTTTGGTTTCGCAGCGGTGATGGAGAGAGCTCTATAACGGAGGGGCTGAGAACCGCCCTCGCCCGACTGCGACAGAGATCAACTCCCCCCGGTAGCCAGACGTCCCCATTGCACCAACCTACTAATGTAAGTCCTAATTCATTCTTTGCTTTAAATACTTTATTAAATATTTCATTCGCGGAAAAGCTCTTGTGCAGAGGCAGAATTTTACACACGCTCCCTCAGACATTTTAACATTTTAGCCAATTCTTTCATCTGGATAAATAAATTAAAATAATTTATCAAATATATTTGTACGATTGGTGACACTAGCCGATATTGATTTTAAACAAATGTGTGATTATGTTTTTGGTCACGAGCGTCTCTCATCAAGAAATAATACAAACATAATTAAAAATAATTTTGGTCACAAGTTTGAAACCGCGTGAATTTCTACTTAAAAAGTGTAAGAAGGAAATAATTTTCAACAAAAAAATTTGAGCCAGTAGGACCGAATGGATCAAGATTTTCAGTGTTGGTTTGACAACTGTAACAACTAGAAATCACAAAATGTGTACGACTACTCTATCGGATGACGGGTGTTCATTTAAATTTCTCCTCATACTTAGTTGGCGTTGATGAGTCGATTGTGAATGGACCACCCGTCAGTCCGCATAGTAAAAACACAAAAAGTGAGGTTATATTTAAACAGCTGATCCCTGATCCATAATCTGTGGTGCCTTCACATACGACTCTTCAAGGCCAACTTTGAGGAGAAATTTAAATGAGCATCAGATATACACGCTATGTTTTTCTCAGCAAGAAATTAATGAGGAAACGTTTCGGATGAAGTTTTTCTGTTTTAAAATTAATACGCTGTGGAGATACGAGTATCTAGTTGCATTAGTCTTGATGGAAAAGTACATCTTGTTCCGTTTTCCTAGACAGTATCTCATAGCTTGGAATTAAGTAGGAAAATGTAATAATAATAATTCCTTGTTGTATAAAAGTTTGTAGGAAATGGTAAACGTTTGCGATTCATAATGCTTTAACTGTGGATCAAATTTATGAATCCAAATTTGATTCACCGTAACAAATCTTTCGAGAGATTTATTCATATCCTACTTAATGATGGTTAAATTTCTCTTAAGTGTAGAAAGTCCTTATTCTCTGCCACAAACACCGCAACTCATCTACCATGGAGAACCGCATAGAATATGTTACAACAGTTCTGGAGTGTCCGGCTCTTGGTGTGTCTCTACAAGATGTTTTGTTAAGTTTAAAGCCTATGAACCAGTTTAGAAAAATGAAACGATTGCAACTAAGATCTGGTGAATAAAAACGAGTATCTTTTAAGTTCTTCATTAGCAAAATATTTTTCTAAAAATTAACGGAGAGATGAATTGGAGATTTTCAATTTCTTTAATTGTAAGTTTGCATTTCTAAATACCTCTACATGTTTAATAATACCTAATAAAGAATCAATAACATATATAACGTGAATGTATAACAAAGTTTGAATATCTAAGGATAAAGTACGTACAATAAAAAACTGACATTCATTTTTAGATATCAAACAGGATATGAAGTCAAAGGAACTAAATGAAGCAATATATTGCAAATTGTTAAACCACGATTCTAATCCTCCTAGAAAAATAAAATTGTCAACTAAAGATTTAATTTTTTTCTGTAATAATACGTGTAATTTTTGAGATTTTGATATTCAAAGTGTCATAATTATTTCATTGTAAGTCCCAGGAAAATAACAGTGAATAATGAAACGTGAATCTACCTCTTTTTCTGAATAGGATTAAATAAAATTAAATTAATAAAAAAACAAGAATGTTCTTTGAATCTTTGATGTGTTTACAATTTTTTTACAAATAGCAAAGAAACTTATTATCTTGATGTTTTTCTGCCAAACTCAAACAATTTGAATAACATCTGTCGCAACAAAATGTCAAAATATTGATTCAGAAAAATAATTTTATTTTATCAACGATTATTTCCGGGACAAGAATTATCTCAAATAATCTAATTAAATATTGCAATAGCATATTTTTTTATGTATGTTTGTTAATATTTACGAGATATTTGAGGCCAAAATATTTATCATTGATTATAAGTATAGCGTGTCCCAGAGCTGACAGCAGAACAACAAGATGACTAAAATAAATGTTCCTGTAGTTCACATAACCGAGTTATAAAGTTTCCAATTTCACTAATCCCAGAAGCTCATCCTCAAGTATTTATAAAAACTTGGACAGGTTGCTTGATAGCAAAAATAATTAATTATTGATATCGCAACAATTAGCGAAAAGTTTACTTGGAATTTTGAGATTAGAGAACTTCGAAAGTTTAGGATGTCTTTCTCTCGATTATCGCTTGAGATAGGACTTTTTTTTTTTAAGTTCATATTACCACATTTACCCAAATACTCCATTTTTTCTATCGGGAGGCAGTTCTGCGACACCTGTATTTTTACTACAAATTATTTGTCATTTAGTACTTGTTCGAGGATGATTTTTAATTTCGTGAAGAATTTCTTCTGCAATTAATGCGATCTTCTCGTTGACGGCCAAGATGGCGCTAATGCATTCGAAACACCCGAAATCACGAAGATCCTGCACAACGTTTACAAAGGTTTCACAGTAGATTTGCCGTGCAAGCTCTGAATGTCCACGGGCTTTTCTCCAGGTAAAGGTTTTAGTTAAAGTGACTTAAATTTGAATTAAATGACATCAAAAAAGTCCACTATGATTTTTTTATCCATTTTTTCATCAAATTCAGTGGCTCCCAAACTTTTTTTGAAAAACTTTTAGCCCCTTTTTCTCGAAAAATATCAACATTATTATTGGCTCAATCGCTACCTATTGTGGAGTTCTACCACTGGTTAAAATACCTGCACAATTTTCAAAGTCACCCTGTATACTGTTTTACTGGATTTTGTTCGAACCAACCGAATTTATTTTATTATGTGACTCTATACAAGAGTAAGCTAATTCCAAGCAAAATTTCCACTTTCAAGAATTAAACCCACGCGACTGTCTTGTAAATTCCAGAAAATCTGGCTTAGCCGTGCATTAATGAGGATTTTTATTGCACAACTGAGCGGATCCTCGCGAATAATGAACACCCATGTAGTGTTTCCCTTCCATTGAATAATTCATCAAAGTTAGCTATAACTAGTAAAGTTTAAGTTTGGCTCGATATGGTGGGTAAATTTGTTATTGGCATCAAATGTTCAATGAAGTTTCCAGTCTGCAACATTTATGAGACGCACCTCAGATTCAATTTCGGTTAGGTGCATTTCTCTGTTGACGATGCACAACTTCGTCAAATTAGATCGTTTGAAAGTTAATACTTGCCCGTCAGATATCCGAGCATAAGGATACGGTGTGCAGTCGAGCTTTCGGAAGGACCCGAGCGTAGGTGCCATTTTTCAGTAGTAAGCCGACACCGAGTTTGTAATTAAAATCATGACTTTGTAGAATTCGGGGCAAACGGAACAAAATAAATATTTAAAAAAATGATAACAATTGGAAAAGGGTTCGTCTGTGTTGTCGTTTCCAGTTGGCTCAAAAGGGAATTCCTTTTCCAGGGTTGCTGAAAAATTCCTTCATGTGTAAGCCTGTCTGCCGCTACCAGTAAATTGTGTTTCATGTCATGACAGAAAACTTTTACTTCCTACCAGTCCACAAAACCGTTTGAAATAAAATGCTTTGATCAAAATATTTTTTATCTGTCAGAGCTTTAACGCGTTTTACCCAGTCAGCGGCCACAAAGAATTAATAATTGTGAAAAATGTAATTAAATATTGGGGGAGAACTTCGTAATAAAAGTTTGAAGCCTCGCCGCAAAGAAAATTAGAGCAGACGCGAAAGGAGTCTTAACGCTGTAATTTTTCGTCCGCTTGGCCACCCGATTTGTACCAACTTGAGAAGGCTTGTCCATTTCTCATTCACCAACTGCGCCGCAACCTCAGGACAAGAATAAAACATAATAAATATCAGATTTGCGATTTTTTCGCGTTGTGGAAACATTTTAAAGATTGTTTATTTTGCCACTTTTTCAGAATGCCACTGAATGGTAAACTGCGTACGATATCACTGAAGCTTTACGAACATGTTGACCGACGTACGCGAATGATTGAGATCATTTTGGCAGAACTACAAAGAACACGATTTTTAAACATACTTTGAGGACCGGAGAAATATGAAAGCATAAAGAGAAAAATTTGCATGGATTTATCGTACCGAAAAGCGTGCATCGAGAACAATCCATCATTTCTTCTCGCATTTAAATCGGACGTTTAGCCAATTGTTAACACTCTGCTGGATATCAATTTCAGTTAACCGCTGCTAGTTGCATATTTTGCTGTACGTTTCGGTGTCTAGTTTAATTTTATCTGTGATTAATTACGTTTCGGTGTAACGAATTTGGGTGGCATTTTTACCGCCGAATCGATCGCTGTTAGATTCAGGTCAAAACTAGATGCTCGTCCAAAAACAATTACAAAATTGAATTTAATGTTGGGATTTCCGCCACCCAAACTAATTTCAAAACGGCTTAATTGCTCCCGATTCGATCTCGCCTATTAAATATATATTTTGTAAAAATGGAAAACTCAATTCCAGTTGGTCTTTTACTTGATTTAATCTGGAGAAAAGTGTGCTGGAATTTTCTGCGCGTTCTCTTGGAGCCTTCCGGCCACGACCGCGTCGAGAAAAAGAATGTATTTTTATTTTACAATAAGTCTTGCTTGGTGTTTGCCTTACTAAGTTATTTGAAATTTTTTTCTTTAACTGCTGGAACTCGGAACTGTTTTATTTCTCTCGTTGTGCCATGCAGCCCAACAAAGTCAATTTTCGTCCCTGAACGTTGATTTATCAAGAGATACCATCTCTAATTTCGCAATATATCGACTAAGAAGTCCCTCGGTAGCGTAACTTTAATTGATAGGTCTCTCCGAGGAACGGATTCTGACAAAAAGAAATACAGCGGAGAGGTGCACGATGTTATGTACAATAGAAGTTGTCTTTTAAATTGACGGCAAAGAGGAGAGCATTTTTAAGAGTTCAGCTTCGGGCTTCTCGACGTATTGTATGTACAATCCTGTCTGGCTTAACAGAACTGGATTGGTTTAGTAAAACAGTAGATATCTTTCTGAAAAGCGTTGTAACAAAGACAACGTATTGTTCTAACATCAAAGATCGACTGTAACAATACATGAACGGTGTTTTGCGGTCAAAACGATCTATTTAAATTGTATTGTGTTTAAACTTAATAATGGGTACTGGACTGTATTCCAGTTTACTGTTGCTAAAGGCTGATATCGAACATGAGGAATTTTGTTCCGTTTAGTTAAATGTTTGGATTTATTATCAGATTTCCTAAATGGGATTAATCATTAAATTAATTATACACACTGTACTGTGACATTGATTTTTGTGTAGGATAAAAGCAGTTTTTAACTGCATTATTCAGAGTTTGTTGCTCATGTTTTGTATATATTTTGATAGAAACTAGCTTCTACCCACGACTTTGTTAGTGTATATGAAGCGTGACGAACAAGTTAAATTTCTGTTTGAAAGTTTCTCTAACGGCTCATGTAAATTTCTATTTGAGCTGGTCCCGAACTTCAAATAAACTTGTAGAAAATTAAATTAATTATTTTTTTTTTTATTGTGCAAGAAAAATAAATAGCTGGAGTATGTTTAAACTAATTTAAGCGCCGTTAAAAATACGCCAAGTTAACGTGCTTAAGAATTTAGTAAATTAGAATAAACAGAGGCAAGCGCGAGGCGAGCTCACTACATCGCAATTTACTCGGCAGAGATTTATTATTATTGTGCAGCTTCCTTGCGTCATATCGTGATTAAATAAAGTGTAGAATACAATCAGAAATCTTCTAACAAAATTGGTTTTAAGAAAATCAATCCATTAGTGTTTCAGTAAACTGGAAACAAACAGATTGACAGACAGATAAAAATTCTAAAAGCTGCTAAAATGTCTTCTGTAACACGTAAATAGCCCAAAAGGTCTGACCATTTGTTTAGTTCTTTAATGTAATTGACAGAGAGTCCTACGTATCGATTAGTGTATAAGACTGATTCATTTTTAAAATAATATTTTTTGGAAAATGTGCAGCGATGTTAGGATCTCGTCAAACCAAATTCAGCTCAATTTAACACAATTCAAAGCAGATCGTAATAAGTTGCATTGATAAAAGAAATATTTGGTTTTATTAAATAATTAAGAAAAAACTCTGTGCAGTGTAGGTATATCGGGTGTTCATTTAAATTTATCCTCAACGTAGCTGTTGAAGAGTTGATTGTGAACGCACCACGGATTACAGATCACGGATCAGCTGTTTAAATCTAACCTCACTTTTTGCGTTGTTTGTGTTTTTACTCTGCACACTGACGAATGGCGCGTTCACAATCGCCTCTTCGACGCGACAAGTACCTCATACAAAATATTTACCTATAGTATTTTTCAATAATATTCTCATAACTTATTACAACATTTAATTTTATATACAGGGTGATTCATATAGTATCATACAAACTTTAACCGGTGGTAGATTCCAACCCCTAGATACTCTTACAAAAATGTCTGGGTTCTAAGGTTAAAATTCTTGAAGATAAATCATGTTGAAGAGTGTACTACCACCTTTTAAAAACTGCAGATAAATGAAAATATTTTACGTTGAAACAAACTGTCAGGCATTGTTCTCAAAATGAAACTAAAGCGAACTTTATAATACCAATATTTTCTCTATAGCAACAATTGTTTGCTTCTATTATGACTTTCATGACCTTTGTTATAAATTGGTCGTAAAGTGGAATAATTTAGCGAAGAATGGCATTTACTAATAGTAAAAAAACCGATATGGTAATTTTTGCCAATTTTTAATGTATAACTCAAAATTTTATTGTCAAGAGCCTTTTGAGACCGGAATCTGCCACTGGTTAAAATATTTATGAAACTATATGAATCACCCTGTATAATTAAACTTGAACAAATTAAACTATGAAATGGATTTGATAATTTGTACAATTTTTGTTTTGCTAAAACTGCATCATCTGGATTTCCTCAAAAATGTCCGTCTTAGACAACAAGACAGCCCACATCAGTTTTTAGCCTTTCATTTCAGGAAACCTTCTTCCTTTTTTGAGTTGTGGAAATAGATGTTAATTCTAAGGTGCCAAATCCGGCGAGTATGAAGGAAACTCAATGAATTAAAAAATATACCGGGTGACTTAAAATGATCGAGATAAATTTAGTGGGTTGGCACTCCTCAATTATTGGTACGACTAGTCATTTGTCAAAGAGTTTCTGTTGATTCCCTTTCTAGGTTAAGATTTTTGTAAATTAATAAATCGTGATAATGACAATTTGATTTATTTGGATTTTTGAACTGTCACATTTGAATTTAACAGTCAAGTGTAGCAACATGAAATCGTAAATGTATTGCCAACCTTACAAAAATAATTTCAATCATTAAAAGTCTCCCGGCACTTTATTACCTAATATTTTGCTAGGCAACCAGGGACTTGACAGTAAGTGCGTAGATCTGCAAGATTTGCAAAGCTTTGAAAACTTTACTGCGTCATTTTTCCACAATTTTTTCAGGAAGTTTAATTGGTAATATAAAATTGTGAACGGTATACCAGTTTCTGAATAATTTGTCTGAATTATTCCGTGTTTGTCCTAAAAACTATTTTATATTTCTGAACACGAAACTGTTTGGGTGGGTCGACCCAGAGTGTATCCATTCCATTATGCGTTCTTTGCATTCATATTTAGCTTTTGTCCATAATTGGAAACAATGAAAAAGTTAGAATATTTGTCAAAACGGCAACATCAAAGCCATTTGGATGTTGTCTTTAGTGTTTGGTAGTCAGCGTTGGAACATTTGTGTGGAACTACTTTGTAGATAATCTTATCATTCATCATACCCAAATCGTCATGAACGACATGAAAGAGACGTTCATACGAAATGTTCGCAATACGCTTTAGTCCAATTCGTCGATCCTCCAAAATCACGTCATGCACGGCATTGATATTATCTAAAGTGGTCACAGAAATGGGTCTTCCAACAAGGTGTTCGCCTCCGTTTCTCCCTTCTTAAAATCCGCAGTACAGTTTTCAATGACGCAGGCAGGACATTGATCTTTCAATGCATTCACTAATCTGCATAAAGCTAGACGAATAATTCTTTCAGAAATAAGTACTTCTTTACCGACCGCTACTAAATTTCATCCAAGTTGAAATTTTTGTCTATCATGTTTCTTTCAAGATTCACAATAGGCAATCAGTTGAACCTTGTATAGTCACATAGTCACAAATCATACTCGTTTATAACCGTCTTTGCTTTTGTTGGTGAAAAGCGTTCTAGGCTGCTGTTGTCGCCTTGTCTGTTTGCCGCAGATAGCGATATCTTACAGGAAAAAAATGAATAATAAATACCGCGTGATCAAATAAACTTCACAGGAGAGCAGGCGTTGCAAATTGAGAGTACGTCTGTGATTAAACAAGAACTGAATTGTGCACCAGACCTCTACATGAAACCTGAAAACATCACACCCAAGAGCAGCAAATAGCGATGATTTTTAGACGGTCCGTAGCATCCGGTTCCTATCCTGTCTATGCGAAATCAACAAAACTACGAATTATTATTAACTAAATCTCTAAAGTTTATAACAAATGAATGTGATGATCCCCTTCTGGAAAACAAATTCAGAGCTTTCGCTCCAATGCACTAAACACATTTTATAGAATTTGTGGTGAGTTGTTTAACTCTGCGACTTTTAAAACAATTTGTTCTCCAAGTTCTTCGATTGTGTTTTAAATACGCCATTTTTGATAAGGCCAAGCGAACAAATACAACACCTTCAAATGACAAGAACGTGGAGGGAAAGGGATTTGTGTTCGTGCACTAATGAGCCGCTCATTAAAGCAATTATTATTGACAGTTCATAAATGCAATGCATTCATTTGTTTGTTAGGATTAATCAAAGAGGCGGCTGAAATTTTCATGGATAACTAGAGCTGAAATTGATCACTTGATGTTCTGTTTTCGTGTGTAACTTGCTTTAGTATTGATTGTACAGAATTTTGTTCTCATGCCTTGATAATTAAGAGACAAATATGAAATCAATAAATTAATGAATTTTGTAGATCACACGTAATATAATTTGTGAATTTCTTCTATATACAGGGTTATTCACGAGAGACTTCCGATGAAATTTTCGTTATAGGCAACCCAAAATACAAGAAACTCCTAGAACTTGATATTTTGTTTAATTCGAAATAAGTTAGCAATCCAAGTAGCTTGGCGAATAAGATTAATCATGACACTTTCTCTTTATTGAGGTTATGAGCAAAAGTTAATATAAATGTGAAAATTGACATGACAGGGAATAGGGGCCAGCAATCGTTGATTTAATAAGTATTACTTACATACTTTTTATAAATTTAGGAAGCTAGAAGCTATTGGAAATTGTAGTTTCGGTTGCATATAACGAAATTTTCATCGTAAGTCACTCGTGACTAATCCTGTATTTTATTTTTCTATTTTTCCTTCTTACGTTTTTTCCACTTTTCAGCTTTTTCTTTTCTTCTGTTTATTTCAAAAGTAAGTTAAACATCGCTTTTGATTTTAAATTTGTAGCTTTCTAATAAATAGTCCAAAACAGATTGACTAATTTTCAAAAAATATTGTCACTCGAAATTACCATACGAAATGTGTGACAGAACAGAATAGACATTTCAACACATTCTGACACAACTTATTCTATCGATTACACATAATGACAATAAAAAAACCTCTACGTTTCTAAATGTATCTATAAAAAATTGTTATAATTTGATATTAAAACATGTTCACTGTTAAGCTCTTTTCAGTTCAAATTAACCAGTGACTAAATTTTAGGTACGTGCAGACATTAAGCGCTCCTCTTCTTTGAAGACGGCAAAAAATTGTAAAAACAAAGTACAATACCCCTTACCACAGAAAGAATTTTTTTCGCATAAAATAACATGACTTGGTGGTGGATGTTACAAAGTAAGTTAAAATTGCGTGTTAAAAGGCGATGAATCCTTGGCATCGGGGGTAGTTTAACGCACCGGTACAGCACGTCTGTGTGAAATATGTTTTCTTATTATTTAAAAGCTTAAAACTTCATGTTTTTAAGTTTCCGGGACGTTGAACTTACATACACTAAATCATTCCACACAGTCAGATAAAATCCAAGTTCCTCGATTCCAGGAAAATTATATAAAATTTTGTCCTTGCTGTATGAATAAGAGGTTAATTATTATCAATTAATATTTTAATGCTTATGGCAGATATTTTCAGCTTGAATGGGGCTTTTAACAGATTAATTATTCAAATATTATGACAAAATAAATGATGAGTTGTAAATGCAATGACTTCAAGGTTTGTTTTGCGCTTTTTCAAGGTGCTGAAACTTTTTCCCGATTTCACATTTTATTATTTACGTAAATTATAGTGAAGTTGATTTCTCATAAAAAAGGAAATCAATACGGAATAATAGAAATGTCCTTGAATCTATTTTTATTAACGGCCCATTTCACCTAATGGACGACGTTGTTTATTTATTTATTAACTGTATATCTATATAACAGATAAAGAATGAACGCCAATTACGTCGAGGACACCTAAAACACGTCATTTCTGTGACGTAAGGTTAATTATAAAATAATACTTCGTTACAGCATCCTGAATAAAAATAATATTATTTTTCGTACATTAGCCTTAATTATTCTCCGGAACACTTCCATTGTTTTGCTCATGATTTTTAATTCTAGGGAAAGCATCTCTTTGGCGGATCAGCAAAATCTGCAACTCTTGTTTTAATATCTTAAAAATTCATAAAACAGGATTGAAAGTTGAAACCACCTTGAGAACGTAAAACTCTCATTTACCTTATTTTAATGTTCGAAAGATAAGAAGTTTGTTTTCATATAGCTGAAGATCTCATAAAACGTATGCCATTCAAAGAGGAAGAATATTTTCTGTTTGCAAAGAATTCGCTTACAGATTAAATTCTAGGCAGGCAACACGAGAAAAATAATCCCACCCCGAGCTCGATTTTCCCGTTCCGTCAATTTGATAGTTGAACCGCCCCAGTTTTAAACACTTCAGGCGCAAATATAAAGAAATTATTCCGAGCTTTTGTTTCGGTGGTGAATTATTATGACTTCAAATTAGATGTTAGATTTGTCGTGTTCTACCTAATTACATCGTTCGGCTAAACTATTTCCTTGCGGGAACGTCTCTTCCATGATTCACGCTCCAATATCGCCAAGGTAAGGGGTTGTAAGTTTAAAATGCGAGCATCCCCGGGCTGTATGGGTGCATTTCGTTAATCAAAACAAGTAGATTCTCTGTGAAGCATGTCAGAGCAATTTCAGCGCCACATGTGACAATGTCATAATACGGTAATTGAATCGTACGCTTTAGCGCCTATATGAGCTCGTAACAGCATTTATTCCCTTAATTTAATATTCTTGGAGCTGGTGCATGGACCGCGTCACCACTTTTGGCACTTAATGGCCCAAAAAGGTGAACAATGTAGAGGAAGAACGCCGGATACGAGATTATCCGCAAAGCGGTTATGCACACAAGGATTCTGATTTTTAAACGCGAGTGGAATTTCGACAAAAACTGCATTTGCATGTACATCGCGATATGCAAATTGGATTGTGTTCAAGCTGTGCCATTCGGGAGTTCGTGTTAGAAAAACTGGAAAAAAATACAAATTAAGGTGTGGAATTGATTTTTTTTTATTTGTGGCTCATCAGTAGTGTTGATGAGACCGACATCAGTCGGTTCGTTTAAAATGAATAAACTCAAAACGACGGTTTTTGAAGAGGAAGAATGAAAACAATGTTTTGGGTAGATGGAAACAGAGAATAGTACATTAGAGTACGGTAGAGATATTTTACAGCTCGGCTTCGCCTCGTGCCCGATTAGTTGGAGCGCTCTAAAATACTTACCGTCCGACATTTGTATTAGACTTTTCGGCTGACCAAATATTTTATTTTGTACTTTTGCAGATTTTTATGAAATAACCAGCTTTTTGACATACAGAGCTGCCAACCCGATAGATTGTACATATTTTCCCTATTATGATTATGATTATTTATTAGTCAATTAAAAAAAAAAAACATTTATCGGAAAAATTAATACATGTAAAATATTTTATATTTTATATGCCATTCAACGTGGAAACGCTGCAAGCATTCGGGGCACATTTACATTTTTTATAAAATATAAAATATTTTTCTTGTTTCTTAAGATAAATGATTTTCTGGTTTTAAACAAATTTTCTACTGCAGCAAAGGAAGAAAGTTTGCAACTTGTACTTTAAACTGATTTTTTTTTGTACTAATGTAGAAAAGTTTCCGGCTTTATAAAACAAGAACCAACTGAAAACTGATAAAATATACAAAGATTTTTTAAACGGTCACAACGGTCGAGGGATTTAACCGACAACTAAGTCGATAACAAAGAAATAGGTGTTTCGTTATTTATTTTTCAATTCAGCCGGTAATGTTACAAAATTGTAAAGATATTACATCGATATCGAATCTGAGTGGAGTGTACTCAATTCGTTTAATGCTCCCAGAAGAAAACAAGAAAATATCGAGAAATTCATCTCGGGGTGGTCAAGGCTGATATAAATTGAACAACAGCCAGCATTTATTGAATACTGTTTGGTCCATGAAAACCCCAACAAGTCATTTAATTTGTGGCCAACAGAAAAGCAATTAATAAGACCCTAAGGATCATATTTACGTAGTTCAAAAGCTATATTCAAGCTGGAAATAAAAATGCTGCGGCAAAAAAGCCAACTGTGTAATTTGCGGCAATAAAAAGAAGATTAATATAAATGGCAGAAAATATATCTACAACTTCAGCATGGCTTTGCCTTTTATCCCCACATCCGGCTTCACTTAAACGTGACAATTTTACAATAATTAATTGCTTAAAGTAGACAGAATAACTTTGATAGATTAACGACAAGTTTTAATTAAAGGTAAAGCTTTTTTTAGGCCTCTAATTTTTTTTTAGTTTTGATGCAAAATAATGCTCTTTTCAAAAATGTAAAATGTTATCTAGTGGTAAGTAAAATATTTCAAAAGCAAATGAAAAAGAAATGAAGATATGACATTAAAAGAAAATTACAGTAACACAACTTAACTTAACCCTAACCCTATAAAAATCAGAAGGAATTTCGATAAACCGTTTTAAAAATACATAGAATTCTTCGACGAAAGTTTAAAAAATTGAATATGATAAAGTTCTTACCGTATGAAAAATTATTAAATTGAGTCGTTGAAAAATAATCAGTAATGATCTATTGTCAAAACCTATACTCCAGAAAGACACTAAAATTTGATTGATTTGTTATTATCTGCAGTGGCATCAAAATATCACAATTTTGTGTCAAATGTTAGATATGTTTCTATTATGGGATTATTCCATCCATTTCAATTTAATTTTAATCTTATCGATACAAATTTAATGGATTTGAAGGACTTTGATATGGTCCCATAAATAGACCCAATTTGACGCACCATATGGCTGACATTTTGAAAATTTATTATCACAAGGTCGCGTTTCGGATGTTTTTTTTTTTTTTCATTTCAAACCTACCAAAATTAGCACATTCACAATGCGAGTATTTCTGTAACTGAAATATCAAATTGAGTAATCTAAAAATACAATTTGCTGACATGCTTAAATATTTTGGTTTTGTAGATTCTATCATGACAGCAGTGTTTAATCATTTAAATGAAGTGTATATTTGGAAATAGCAAGATTAGAGCAGCTACCATTGTTTGCAAAATATAAAGAGAATTACCATAAATGGATTGGCTACGACGCAACATAAAGTTTCTAGAGCAGAACAAATAATGTACGAGCAAGTTTAAAATAGGATGAGAAGAGTAGAAAGTGCAATTAGGTTCCATTAAAAATAAAGGTTTCATTGGTGTGGATATTTAATGCGGATGGGAGAAAAATGATGTCCTGGGAGAATATGGGAGTGGACAGGAGAGAGAAACGTGGGAGACCACGAAATAAATGAACGGAAGAGGTTCAAGAGGCCAGCCAAAGTAAATAGCGTAATGATGAACAATGGCGAAAATAAAGAGGAGTGGTGTAAAGGATGTGAGAAACGACAAGGCTTGTGAAAATACACCTACCGATAAACGGGAAATTTCGCTCTTTGTGTGTAAACCGCAAATTAATTGATGTGGAAATTTCGGAAAAGCGCATGACGCAACATTCGGTTTGATGCATCGGTATTTATCTAAAATGTGGATTTATTTAAATGTTCCCAGAATCGAGTCGTTTTCAAGTAAATTTCTATCGAAGGGTTCATCGATCAGATTTTAGATTTATTAACGACAGTTCCACAAAGCTGAAATTGCGATCGTTGTAGGTTATGACAGGCAAATAGGCGGTGATTGCTGCAGCTTCTAACGGTGTATTCAATAAAATGTGGTGTTATTTCGATTATCTTCCCTCTCCGTAAATTTCTATGCGATTGACGTGGAATAATTACGCTCGAATGATGTAATCCGAATGTTCACTAACTGAATTATAATAGTTTTGCTAAAACGCGAAATTTTCTCTTGTTCATTTATACGCTTCATGCACAAATTAAATAAACTGAAAAGCTAAAGTGCTCTCCATTGACGTCTGTGTATCACAGAATAATTCCATTATACCAAGATCTTCATTATAAACGTTAAACTTATTATCTGAAGTTTTAATATTTTACATGAATTTCGCAAGAACTTTGCCAAAGCGAAAACAAGAACGCCGCGTCAATTTCTCAAAATAACTGATTTAAGCGTCGCAGAATGAAAACTTTACAGTTTTCACTAAAGTAAATAACAACATAAACTTCACATCATGTTATTGCGATAATATCGACCCAATATTGACTGTAACTACTACACCAACAGTACAGTTTTTGATTTTCATTTTTGAAGCTGCTTTATTTCAAGTATTCGGAAGCTCCGTAAAACAATTTAGTTATTTCAGACGTAACACTTGGGAAAATATTTCAGAGATTTTAAAAGGGGTGGAGTGAACCTAAATTAAGTTGGAAAACTATTTAATGAAGATTAGTTAGGTGCTCGACGGTTTGATGGAAAACTTTTTCAAGCAATAAGAACTGTAGAGAAGCATTAATTTAAGTCTATAGATTTTACATCTTTGACGCCGTGAACAAACTTGCAAGAATTTATTTACGTTATTTATAATAGTGAATGGCTGCAGTGAAATGTTTCCCTGAAAACCAGATAAAACATAATTATAATTAACTTTTGTAAAGGAAAATGGGAACAATGTTACTTAAATTTATTATAGAAACTAGACTACACTATAGAAAATATACTCTCAGAACAAACATACACAAAGGAAAAGGTATAAATACAGGGTGTTTGAAAATTGCTAGTACAAAAAAAAACTGTGGCATCTGGAAGCCCTAAGAAATCCAAGAAACCAATTTTTAATTTTTTAAAACAAAAGGGATAAAGTAACCCTATTCCTGCATATTTTACGCCTCAGGCGGGGCAATATTTTTTAAACCTTGGTAACCAAGCGTGATGATCGTAGTGATAATGAAGGACTATACAACAATATGAAAAATTTATATTTTTTTGCAAGATCTTGGCAACCACAGATTGACAGTTTAAGAACATCAAATTTTTTATTTCGTTATTGCTTAACAACGTGAAGTGTCTTTTTAAAATACCTTAACTCAGTGGTACACTAACAATTTTAACCCAATTTTTAGTAATTTTTATCTCGAAAACTAGAGGATTTTTATTAGAATTTTCTTTTGCCGATGACTTCAACTCACCATCACCAATTACCAGGTTTTTTTTGTACTAGCAATTTTCAAACAGCCTGTATATTAATAGATTCCACAAGAATAGTTTCTTGATTTGACAATATTTTTCTGAAACTGCAGTTACAGCTGTGAAAAAATGTACTCGTAGTAGCAGAAATATTTTAAATTTGCAGTTACAACTAGTAGGTACTGTCGCGAGCAAAAAATTCTGGTCGTCAAAATTTAGTTAGATTGTCATGAATTAAAACATTTTCCCTGTCTGATTATGCCCACGTCAACAAAATGTCAAAAAATGATAAAAAATGACAATTAATGTCATACAACATGATGATAGGTTATGATATTTTAGACCTTTTTACAATGGAGCATTTTCCATTGCGTCAAAGCATGATTTTGACGACCAGTTTTTTTTTTCTTGCGACAGTACCTACTATACAAGAAAGATAAATACAATTTTAAATAATTTGTTAAAAATAGGTATTTTTTATATCAAAAGAAATCTAAAAATTGAACTCGCTACGCTGAATGTTTTATACCGGGTGTCCACGCGAAAAGTTCGGATAGGATTTGAAATTTTTGGATATGAGTCATCCTATATGGGGCGCAACTTAGCATAGTTGCCACGTCACTATTCTGCCCCTAAACATCCGCAGTCATTATTGTTAGTACCTACCTCTCTGCACAAAAACGATAAATTGCGAAGGAAAGCTTTTGAGATATTTGACTTTTAAAAGTGTAAAAATTGAACGTTTTATCGATTAGAAACGTCAAGGTGGGCAAATTTAACACCAGAAAAATTCAAAATGTTTAAAATAAGTTTGAGAAAACAGACGGTGATTTTAAAATCAACTTACATATTAACTTTTTTTAAATTATTTGTTATTATTGATAGCAAAATTAAACAACTTTCTGTCCTATTTAGACCATTGTGCCCTTTATTCATTTGTTTTAATTGCTCCAACCATGTCAATTTAATTTTACTAATCAATAAAATTATTCACTTTTTTAAATTTCAAGGTCCTCCTTTAAAATCTTTTTTTACCCAGATAAACTAAAAAAGAAGTCCTAAAATTTCAAACATTTAAGACACAAGAAGTAAACGCTTTCGAACTTTTCGCGAGGACACCCTGTATAAATTGCCCGTTCAGATCCGGCTTGAAAGACTTGAAAGATGTTGCCCCATGGGGCACATTAATAATAGATGACTGAGTGGAGTGTATCAAAAAATACCAAAAAACTTACGCCAGATTTTCCACTGCAAAGCTAAAGAAAAGTGGCTTCAGGGAGAGAAGTTAGGATAGGAGGGTAGATACAACACTAGACTCGAAGTCCAGAAAGAAATCATTTCTCGTATCTAGACGGAAACAGATGACGGCCGGAAGCACACAAATGGGCTGAGATGAAGACGAGGATTGAAATGATTTTGTTGGACACTTATATACAGTGTGTTGTACTCTAGATATTCTTGTATTTTCGTTTTCTATGGGAGCAGAGATTTGATTTTTTGCACAGTCGTAGAACTTCATGAAGTGCACCTTTTGAGGTTTCTAATTCAACCGTAAGTTGCAAACGCAGCCAACTGTGATCTCGGAAATACAGCCAACTTTGCGTTGGGGATACCGGAAGAAGTTATCAGAAAAAGTTGTTTAAAATTCAATTTTCACCCCATATACCCACATAGTGAACATGGTTCACTAGTTTCAGGATCAGTTTGCAATTTTACGTGGTCTACAAAATTTTAAATTTCATTGTGATGCACATATTGTGTTTTCCAGGATCGTGGCAACCAACAAAAATGAAAGGAGACGAGATGGGTCCTTGGGTGCTTCCTTAAAAGAATTAAAAAAAGGAAAAGAAAGCTAGTTTGAAAGGATATCATAACTAAACTGAATCATTTAATTTGAACCCACGTCCGATGCATTAAGGATTAAAATGTTGCTCCAAATCATTCGCTCTTGTTATTTTCAAATTAGGTTAATTAATAATTAAATTTTTCCCGCAACGTGTGCCCTACCTCTTGTGTGCCAATTTATTATTTAAACCGCACGCTGTGCAGCATACATATTATGTTAAGATATTCTAAATTGTGCGGAGTTCGTGTACGCAATAATTTTCACCAATTAAGTAGCTCTGAAAGGGGTTACATTACTAGTGTGGGGGAAGAAGGTTTATCATTTTAACGGTGATGCACGACTGGAAACTATGGCGAAATGTTGGAATAGCGGTTTAAATTCTAAAGAAAGCAAACATGAATGGCAACGGAGATTAGGATTAAGCAAGAGAATATAGATTTAGAAATAGGAGAGGTAAGGCAAGCGGGAACGCAAACGTTACAGTTTATTTTGGAAGGTAGCAATATATTCACAAGAAAATCTTCTCTCAATATGCTAAAGTTGCCTGTAAGTCGGAGATATAAAAAAAATATTTAAAGCGGTGTTATTTTTATTGCCAACAGTCGGAAAGTTCCCGTTCCTGTTGCTACTGCAAATAATCTTTGGATCAAAGGTTTTATGTAACTGTTATATTACTTTAAGAATTTAATTTACCGATCCCAAGGACGCAATATGACTTAATTGTTATTAAATGTCTAGTCTTGATGTTTTCTCCTTTCTTTCGACGACAAAAATTTAATGTAACTCTCAGTATCGGGTCTCATAAAGCAGAATAATAATAATAATTTTTATGTTTTCAAAAAGTTTCTAAGTAAATTACCAGCAGTAGATATTAGAACACTGCGGATATAAAAAGTATAAATATAATAATATATTATTTTAGGCACCCTCAATTAAAACGGTCATTTTACAGACGTAGTAACAAGCGGACGAAAAGTAACTCTTTTTCGGACGCTGACCGTGGCGCCATCTGTTGGTCTGTTTAGTAAGTTAGCAACGAAACCGAAAAAACCGATAATTGTGTTGTCACCATAAATTATGTAAATAACTAATTGTATTGTAAATAGTAAATTTCTAGTTTTGTTGGCAAACCGATAACAAATACTATAAAAAATTGTTAATACATATGTATTAATAATCCATTTATCTATGTACATATTTGAAATAGGTAGACACAAAATATGTAAATCGATCGCCTAAAAAATTTAATGTGCACCTCTGCCAAATAGTGCCTTTTGTCTTCGCCTGTTTTAAGCCTCGGGTGCGCCTCGGCCAGAAAACTCGGACTCGCACGGAAAAGATGCACTTTTTGGCCTTGATACACAAATAACTATTTTAACTGAAAAGAAAAATAAAGGAAAAACCAAGGAATGAAATATTCGTAGCGACTAGTGCTATTTTTGTCACATTTACTACAGAAAAGGGCTGGAAAAAAATTGGTCTACATATTTATTTCCTTAAAATAAATAGGAAAAGTATTTAATTGTTATTAGAAATTCCACAGTACAGATAGCACGAACTTTGTTCTAATACAATCAATTCCGTTGGATTTAATAGCTTGCCATTACCTAAGAAACAAGATCAAGGTTCAGCATGTGGTTAAAGTCTGGTTCAGACAGTCTCTTTTTGCAGTAAATTACAAGTAACCCAAATTTTGATCGTTCCATTGTTAATGGCGTCGGCTAAGGAGAACTAATTTAACTTTGCATAGTGGATTTTTAAGAGCAATAGATTTTAATCTGGCAACGTGAGTAGTTGCATCATTATTTACTATAACTCCGAGCACAGAGTAATCTACGAGACTATCGGCCGTATTCACCAACGCCAGTTAAAGTTAACTGTAGGTTAAATTATACGAAAGCATTGTTACAACAATAGGTATCTAAGTAACGAAGCATTTTAACCTACAGTTAACTTTAAATGGCGTTGGTGAATATGGGCCTATAAAAAATAAATAACGAGACAAATTTATTCATACAATGTTTGCGTTTACCACCGAGCTTTTGTTAGTTTTTACCCTGTGAAAAATGTTTTTTTGAAAGCCGGGTCAAGTGTGACAAATTCGGGAGCGTAAGCATTATCCGATGAAAAATAATTTCCCAGTCGTGCACATGATGTAAACCAATTATATACAATAATTTGATTGTGTCCACATATAATTAATTGTAGACACTTAATACCCCAAAATTATGTAAACCTTGCAGGAGTAATTTAATTTATCTGGAACGGATGAATTAATTGAAACTAGCAGCCGAACCGGCGGACATTTTCCATTAGGACTGTAATAATTATTTTATTTTTACATTTGTCGGTCACTTGGATGGGTTTCCACAGTCTGGGTGCGAATCTGCGTCGGGACTATTGATTTTTTTTGGGCAACCGTCACAATAATATGTTGGAAATTTAATAAATCTCATTACTGTTCATATTTCATGTCTTCCGAATCACTGAAGCGCTGATCTATATGAGTTTTTTTCTCTTCGTAAATACCCTGTCGAAATGACAAAGGTTATCGGACGTAATATACCTGGGCAACACGATTATGCTGATGAATAATGCCTTATATTACAAAATGTTATTGATATTGGCAGTATGTCTTCATCAAACAGCGGTGGACGAATCCAACATGGAGTTTGAAGTGTTGATATTGTGCAAAACATTGAATTTGCGTCAGAGCAGAAGCGATAAGTAAACCGACGCACTTATTTATATCAATATTAATTTAATCGCTACACCAGCCAGTAATTTTTGTTTGTCTGATGGATTATTCACACTTTTACGAGCTTTTTATACACTTGCAGCGACACCGCAAGGATATGATAGTTATCGACTGGCAGTAAATGCCAGTCTGCACGGGGTGGGTCAACAATGTGGCATCCTCTTTACAAAGTAGATACATTTTCCGTATAAATTTTATCACGTTTTACCCCTATCGTATAAAATTATTTTAACCAGGTAAGTGTCGGCGTAAAGCTTCTTGTTTAATTAAAAGACTGTGTATACAGCATGTTCCCAAAATAGCTACAGAAATTTGATTGGAAAAGTTGCATTGTAAAATATATAAACATTTTATGAAATACTCTAAACCGTTCGCCAAAATTTAAATAAGTATTTATTGTCTATTCTCTGTTTTCCCAGCTCAGACACAAAGTTCTTTTTGAAATGTAGTTCCAGATTTTGACATTTTTTGTTGTCAGTATTATTTTTATTTGCTTAACATTCAATACTTATATGTTTTTTTGTGTTCATTTGTGTTCTTTAAGGCGGTATTGCTTTTTGTTCTTATTCTTGTATATTACGTAAACACATGAATATAAGTTTTTTTCAAAATTTTGTGTACAGTTGGCTTCAAAAAAAAAAACGGGAAATGAAATTTGACCTAATGTGAATTGGAAATTTAATTTTTCAGTTTATGTCAATTTGTGTCTGTTTGACAGTAGTATTTCTGACACATAAGTGCAATTTTTTAACCTAAATTCTAACAGGCCGTTTCAAACTATAAAAATTTAATAAAATTTGACAGAACTTTTTCTGACAGTTCCCGTTTTTTTTTTTAAACCACCCGTAATACATATAAATATAAATTCTATGAAAATAGTCGGTGATGAAATTATGGCTGAATACTGGTACTTACCAATAAATCATTACATATTTCAAATTATTAGCACTGGTTTTTGATTCTGAAACCATAAAGATGCAACATTTAACAACCACAAAAATGTTTCCACACAACAAAACCTTAACCTAAAACAGTTAGACTAACCTAAACAGGTTAGATTTCACTTTTTCTTCGACATACTACAGTGTGTATTCACATTGTATCATACAATGGCTGGAACAAGAAGGCGTCATTACTACTAAAAGAGATATTTGTTATGTAAATTAAATTCATTATCAGATAATACTGTTGCTTTTCAGAGGTTTCCTTTCAGATTTTTTTTGGGTCATCTGGTATATCTTGCGCTATCATTAGTTTTACTATTTTTATGCAATCCAGATATGTATAAATCTGTTTCAAAATAAAAAATCCACCAAGACTGGATTCTACCTCAAAAATACAACCGACAACGTCGCCAACTTTTGGTTTTATTTTAGTGTGTTTGCAAGTGTCAGAAAAAAGCGAGGTTATGAAAGAAAACCGTTGATAGTTATTTTGGTCATAGTTCATCGTGTTTTTTCTCTTCGAAGCAGTTAATGAGCGATCATTTTAATTTAGCGGTTAAAAGATTCCTCTTTTTTCGACACATTTTTATAATTTGATATTTGTAATAAACCGAATGTCAAACTTTGACGGGAGGTTGGTTTGAAATTTATTTACAGGTGGTGGATTTTTGATTTTGAAACAGATTACATGTCTAAAAACAATGTACTTTCTTATGCAGAGATCTTTAGATTGAAGATTTAAATAATTTTATCTGTCTCCTTTTTGATTTCAAAAGCTTGCAAAAGTATGTAGGATAACAACTATTTTTAATAACTTTAACTTCAAAGAGTCTATTCAACCAATAAAGAAAATAACTTACCGCGGCAAAAGTATTGCACATAAAAACTAATTTTGTAGAACCCAACATAGAGAACCAAAAACTATAACATTAGAAACTCTCACTTGTGTCAAAAGCTTGCGCAACACTATTGGCTCAGCCGGTATAAATGAATGGAAAATGGAGATAATTTTCCATTTTATTCCGTCATTAAATTTGCCAGACGTACATTAATGCACAAACTCAGCAACAAGTTTGCACCATTAACATTTATTAAAAAAAATTCATTTAGCCTTGCAAACTTTGTCCGTTAATTGCATTTCACTGTCAAAAAAAAATGGGGGTTGGAACGGTTCTCGTTTTTCAGTGTATAAACGAAACGTGATGATTACTTTTTTTCTCTCATGTTCATCATGGTCAGTTACACAATACAGTGTAATAATTATTGTACCCATGTATGTGCCACACACTTTGAAAATAAAATCTTGTAGATATGTGTATTGCGTGGCCGACGAAATTATTTACATAAAAGATGGTGTAAAGAACATAATTATTCTTTGCAAACAGTGATACGATAATTATACCACATTCTGAGTCATTGCATATCATGTGGAAAATTACAGGGGACAAAATGACCGATTAAAACATTTTCTACTTGGTAATTATTAGACTGTTTCAACTCTATCAAGAATGATTATACAGCGAAAATGCAAGAGACCCTCTACAAACGATACATTTAAATTTTGCAATATCAGATGATAATTTAAAACGGAAATAGAGGCTTTTACCGACTGGCAAGATTGAAAAAAGAGTTTAGCAGCAATACCTAACACACTATATATTATCTAGCTTCTGTTTTAGAAGTGTATAACGTATTATATACTTCGTCCAGCGAGACGCTGGACAAACTATACCATATATCGGATGTTTTTTTAAATTTCACCTCAAAGTAGACGTTGAAGAGTCGATTGTGAAAGCACTATGTGGATTACGGATCACGAATCGGCTGTTTAAAATTTTACGTTTTTAGACGAGTGGTGCGTTCACAGTCGACTCTTCAACGCCTACTTTGAGGTGAAATTAAAAAAAACAACCGCTATGTATTTCCAAAAATTTCTTTTTGAAATATATGGTATAACATACTATGTATAATTAAATAATACCTATATAAATCCATACATTTTTAAAGAGAATCTTCAATGAAGCAGCCTAGAATTATAACAAAAAATATCCAAAAGTCCACTCATTGTCTCCTGCCGACCTTGAGATTTCTTCTTGTCCTCCGAACTAAAAAAAAAACTAAAGGTTTGCTATCTTCAGTTTCTGATAAATCATTAGTTAAAACTTAACAGTTTTAAAAACCTTGTTTCTGAATTCAAAAGCTCAAAAGAAGGGGAATTTTTTCTCAGCTATAGTTAGAACGTTATAGATGTGGATTGGGGACTTGTCGTTAAGTTGGCACTAGCAGGAAAAGTAACTAGGCGCGCTTATAAGGTATTTCTCACTAACGTACAGTTCAGTAATGTTTTAAGCGACCTTGAGTTTGACAATCCACATCTAAAACGTTTTTACAATAGCTCCGCCTAATGCATGTATTTAAAAATTATTTTTGGAAACTAAGACTTGTTTTATTAAATGGCAACTTATACTGAATTAAGAGAAAATAACTGGAACGAAGAACCAAGACAAATATATTTAAAATTTTTCAAAAAGTAAAATGTAACAAGTAAATGACTAAAAAACTATTTCTAGGCAATTCTGTTCGTTCGTTATGTCAAGTAATAAAATTATGATGATATATTAATGTCAGATTAATTTTCTGTTTTTACTTATCTACATCACCCGTTAATAAATAAAAATTAACCAATCCTTCTAATGCCAAAACTCTTTTTAGTGGATTAAAAGTAATAAAAATTATTTTTAGTAATTATTACGTATTTTCCTAAAATATTTCAACCAGACTTGTTTATTGCCTAACAGCATCAAGCAGTGAACAATTTTATTATGCTGTTAGTGTAGCCTGACAAACATTTTTTAAAATTTTTATGCACAAACCACATCGTCACAATTTTTCTATGCAGGTATAACCCAGTTTTGTTTTTAGCGACTGCTTGTTTTTGTCTAGTGAATACATTTTCTTAAATCTTAGCACAACTAATATCAACACAGCAGAGTGCACTTTGATTCTATAAAAAGTAAAAATTTTCCACCAAGGCCTGTATTTATAATTAAGAATTGACGTAAAGACTTTACCTGGCTAGTTTCAAGAACAGTTTGGTTAATAAACTAGAATATTGTGTATCGTAATTTGAGTTCTCTTAAATATGACGTAAAAGCGTGTTTAAACTCGCCCACAATTTCATTAAACAAAATTATCAAATAATAAAAAATGTTGATGAAAGGAAGGTTGCGAAGAATCGCTTTGTAAATTTCATCAAAAAGTTGCGGCACAGGTATCAAACATTTCAAAGGACGGAGTAAAAAATTAAAAAGGGTTGAATTACACGAGCAGATATGTCTGTAAAAGGGCTCCATTTGACAAATCGTGTCTGCCATCTCTACTTTGAACAATAAAAAATAGAGAAAACAATAAAATTTAGATTGCATCTCCAATGTTCTCATTTCAAGTGTTTAAATAATTTTTGGGGACACGTTTTGATAATACCAGTGCTGTGTCTCTATCTATAGATGGCAATCGAAATGCAAACCCTTTTGATCCCAGCTTCCTTTCAATATACATAAATTCATACGAGCCAACTGTCCTCCGATACTCTCTGTTGGACTTAACCTGAAATTATGATTTCGATTTTGCTTCGGCGAAACCAATCGGCCATAACTTTAATAAAGCAGAGCTGCTCTCCATTATGTTGATCTTTTGTACCTCAATCCTGTATAGAAAAATGTGGCATTTACTACGAGGCCATTTCGTTTGTAGGTTTACTATCGAAAAACAATTTCTGCATGGCAGCAGAAAAACAAACCGAATATTTTTAGAATAACTGCACCTATAACAATTATTTACCAATAAACCCGGCTGTATTTTAAGAAAATAGAACACAGAAATAGCGACTTGCAGATGTTCTGTAAAATATACAAGTGTCTGAAAAGTCCGGCAAAACGAGGTATTTTACGGCCACAATAAATATCTACGAACGATTAGAATGATTTAGAGGTTCTCCTGTATTTAATTTAGTGAAATGGAACGTTCACTTTTACGATACAATAGTTTGTTGCGCGAGAATAGACGTAATTCTGTACGTGGTGCGCCCTTACGACAGACTGCGATGAAATCGAGTTAGCTGAAGGCAATAAAATTGTCCAATTTGATAAAATATTTTTGGTAAATCCTCGGTGATTTTGTGACGTGAGCTTTGGTAATAAATTTCGAGGGTTCCTTTATAACATGACATTGACTAAAGTGAAAATTGGCCAAAGTTTGTTTGTACCGTTTCAGGAGTTCGATGGGAGCGCCGCTGTATAAATTTAACAAGGAAAGGCTCTTTCTCCGCCTCGGCTTCGCCCTCAAGGATGGCTTAGTCATTTCGATTTTAAATATCTATAAATAAGAGGGCAATTAGTAATCCTAGCTACAAAAAGAAGACTGAGGTAATTCGCGTTCGCTAAGTAGATTTTCCAGTCACATCGAAAAAGTGAATCATGATCGTCTAGACGCAACACAAGAAGCGACGCATTTATCATATCTATATTTAAGACGGCGACACTCCGAAAATCGCTCTCGTTTCAGGACTGCACTAATAGTGTGACTGACATTAATCAGGATCGATCAGCCTTGACTGTAATTTCGGTAGTCGATGGAAAAATTATGTGGAGTGGTAATAAACCTAATTTTGTCCCACGCCCTGAACCCACCAAAAATAATAACAATAACAGTTTATCAACCCGCAAAGTCTACGTAATGACAACGCTGGTTTCATGTTTACACAACAACGAGTTCAAAACAAATATACAGTATACACCCTAAATAAAAATACTACAGTACTACGTTGTCTATGTATCTACAGGCTGTTACCAGATTTCAATGAACAAAAAAATCAAAGATATGGTTTTTCAAGCGCTACAAAACAGCCATAAAATGTTTTTTTTGGCGTTATCTTCAATAGCTAACGATAGTCAACTTTTTTTTTTTAATGGACACATGTAGTTTTTTAGGCTTGGTCTGGTAAGGTTTTTTTTTCTGGATCTAATGATGTATTGAAAGTTATCATTTGGTTCATAGCTAACTGAAAAAAAATAAAACATTTTTTTGTGGTTCAGCTTATTATAAAATTTTTAAGAGTGCCGTGAAAAACAATCGGAATACAAAGTACGATAAATGTCATCTAAACAATCGTCAGCTTAGAAGTTTTCATCTGCTTTTTTAAACTTTTTTTATTTAAGTATAAAATAACATTGTCAGTCATGCAGGATAGCAGTCATTTGACTATTATTTTATGTTCGAGTGTAATAAAAATCGTAATTAGTCAAAAACAAAAAGTTAATAGAAAAAATAATAATAATTAAAAAAAAATATATATTTTTTTTAATTATTATTTATGTTTTCCAAGAAAATGATAATAAAACTTTTCAAGATTGCACCTGAAAATTTTCAAACTCACACTTGACATTTGTTGCTATTTGTACTCCAATTGTTTTTCACGGCACACTTGAAAATTTCATAATAAACTGAACCACAATTAAAAATTGTTTTTTTTTTTTTCAGTCAGCTATGAACCAAACGATAATTTTTAATACATGGTTAGATTCAGAAAAAAACTTTATCAGACTGAGCCTAAAAAACTACATGTGTCCAATAAAAAAAAAAGTTGACTATCGTAAGCTACTGAAAATAACGCCAAAAAAAATTATTTTATGGCTGCTTCGTAGCGCATGAAAAACCATATCTTCGGTTTTTTTGTTCATTGAAATCGGATAATAAATTAAAAAGTTATGGGTTGAGGCGTTTTTTATCAAACAGCCTGTATACAGAGTAGCCCAGCGAAAACTAAACAAGTGCATTGTATTAACTTTTCGAAGAACCATCAAGTTAATTTACAAGGGGAGAATATGAGTACATATTTCCATTTACGAGTATGTATCTTCAGTCTAAAAATGTGACTGTACTTTACCCTAAGAGTTTTACATGACAAGACAAAGACAAAGAACTAAAACTCGGAAGGAACATTACCTTGTTGTACCCCCAGAACCTACATAGATCTTTATTTTAAATTTGGTATCACATCAAAGTATAAACCCTCACAAAAAATTAGCTACTGAGACATACAGGGTTATTCACGAGTGATAATGGGCTTTACAAACATTGTAACGCAACCAGTTATACACTGTCATCGTCTTCCTGGATCGTTTATACAATTTATTTAAAAAAAAAAACATAGTTGATTTTAGGTTTTTTTTTTAAATTTGACATGAAGTTGACATCTAAATTAATGTACATTTTTTAGGTTATTTTTATTTAAACACAAATACATGATAGATGTCACGTAACGACAGCTGAAAAATGTCTTAATGAAAGCAGTCTTGAATTCATTAAAAAATAAAAAGATCACTTGGTATCTACTGGTTTGAGAAATATGTTTATTTGGTTGCGTCGGGACGTTGTTAGGCCCATTATTACTCGTGAATACCCCTGTATACATTCAAGGGTTGGAATCGGCGATTTTTTTTTTGGCGAAACAGCTCAAAAGTTTTAAGGCAAAAAAATAGTAGATTATCCGGTTAAATATTAGGTAATAATGACCTTACATTTGACTCGGTCGAACCGTCTGTGGACATTTCAATTCCTATACCAAGGACAACGTAACATATCTGCCCCGCCCATTTCATTTTCTTAGTTACCAATCAAATAGGTTGTTAAGACGATCTGATTTACACAGTAAAAATTTCTGACATTCGAATTGTCTTAATGACATTTTATTTTTAGAACCTAAAACAATAATTGTGGACTTGACAGCAAAATTCTAACCTTAATTTTTTTAGTTGGCAAATGTGATGAAAAGTTGTTCAGATTGAATCTGGCTTTGATTCTGATTGGTCAAGTTTAGTGGGCGGAGCAGATAAAAAGTTATAACGGCAATACTATAGGACTAGGAAGTGTTTTAACAACGGTTACAAAAGAAAAGCCACTTCAACCGTTTCAATAGAGGCGTGATTTTCGACCGCTTGAAGATAAAATTCATTTTTTAAGTTCTACAAGTGTATGTAAATATAAAATGAAAAAAAAATCATATTTGTTGCAAAAAAAAATTATATATACAGGGTGTTTCTGAAATAAGTGCGTTAATTTTAACTGGTAATAGAACTCAAAAGGAACAACTTTTCTCTCTGCCATTTTGGCGAAAAACGTTGCGTAATGGTTTAAAAAACTAGGAAAGATTTTCCTAAAACCGTTCATATCTCCAAAACTAAGCTACCTAAAAACGTGAAACAACCAGATACTGACGAAGTGGATTTTTTGCTATATGGGGTAGATTTATTTGAATTTCGATTTCGGCGTTAAAACACGTTTTCTGGATGAAAATGGATGTTTTTTTCATATTAGCGCTGATCTCAATTAGCCTTTGCAGTATTTAGTGGCGTAGGGCTATTTTAGTGAAAAATCTGTCCGATTTTTTTTTGGAATTAAACATCGTTTTTCGGCAAAATGGTAGATAGAAAGGTTGTTCCTTTTGACGAGTTCTATTACCAGTTAAAATTAACACACGTATTTCAGAAACATCCTGTATTTTTTTAAAGAAACTGAGCTTGAAATTTTTATTATAAAATGCAAAATGCTTTTGTAAGTGAACAATTTGTTTTTATAAACAATATTGTTTGCAGCTTTAGCAACAATCCTTCGTAATTTTTTTAACCTAAAAAATCCCACCACTATCATAATTGTTTTAAATGAATTTCGTTGTCAGTCGTGCTCCAATTTTCATATGTACATATTTTGCAATAAAATCGTTTCCGCTTCCGTTTAATTTTTCTTATCCGGTCGTTCAAAAAATTGAGGTTAAGTGTCACGTCTGTTTCGTTTTTTTGGATTACTGTACGAGTATATCTATATCAGGTTGGTTTCTCGGCACATTCCACGAACTGAAGAATAGTATAAAAAATTGTGATTATAATAAATCACTTTACAAAATTGAAAACCTCTTTGGGGCATATGTTTTGGGTCATTGTGTAAATAACTAGTTTTCAAACAAGAATGCTAATGTTGACTAAGAAATGAAAAACGTTTGTCAACGAATTACTGAAAAATTAGCAGCTCAGTTGTCGACATCGAAAGAAATCCAGAAGGAGGTCAGTGATACAGCGAAGTATTATATTAGATACATTTTCACCAAGATATTCTGGGGATAAAAACTGCTTTAGAGTTTTCGAACTTGGCAGAGAATCTTGTGCAAATGCACCAAGTGCCAAAGACCCCAGAAGTGAAGCATATCTAATTCACGAGGTGGTTCTTTTGCGATAGATCAAAGTAATGGATTTTTGTACGCAACGCAGCAAAGTTTTGCAAAATCAATTAGGCTTAAAATGATTGTGCGTTGGGTACCGAAAATATTAACCTTATGCAGGGTGTTTTCGAAGTTGAGGTGTTCCTTTTAACCTGTGATAGTATGCGTTGTTCTAAAGAGTTTTAGCCAAAGTCACCTTAGTAAAATGTGTACGGCAATGAAGATACAATAAGTTGATTTTTTTGAAATTTTTGAAACCGGTCCTGCTCGAATTTGCGCTGATTTGTTAGAAATTAGAATTGATAAAAAAAATCAAATGAGCACGGACGTTAATCAAAAATACTGTCAGAGTTGTCATCTAATTAGTCGGAATGGCTTTATCATTACGAAAATAATGAGCTCACAGATATGTTGCTAATGTATGGGCAATGTTATCACGTTATCAGAATGCAGCTGCGGCGTCCAAAGAGTACGCAGAGCGATTTCCAGAAAGACACCATCCTGGGCCACGTCAATTATTAATTTAGGACAGCGGAGAAATAGACAGGACCGGACTCAAAATTTTAGAAAACAATAAAAATACACAATCAATTATCTCCCTTAATAAACTCTGTCCACTCATAGATTGCTTGACATAAATGTTACTAAAAATGTTCACTCTACGCTACAACAAATAGATCCGACGCGAAATTTAAAAAAATGGAAAGAGCAGGTTTACAGGTGATGTTTTATTATTATTCTGCATGTTTGCACTTAGGAAAGACGAAAGACGAAAGAAAACTTCAGTACAGTAGGAGTAATAAACTAGGCAAAAATGAATAGGGAATTCCACAATTTTTCTTGGAAAGCAATATAATTGCCCCAATCCTCCCACGTATTCTTAAACACAAAATAAATTTTAAATGTTACAAGTACTTGAAACATTACATTTAATGTGTAGATTAATATATTTGTAACACATTTCATTACAAATTTTAGACGGTATTTTTAAAAAATTCAAAAAAGGAAAAATTCCCTATTCATTTTTGCCTAGTTTATATTAGGTTTTATTAATACAGGGTATTTCACGAGTAATAATGGGCCCGACGGAATAAAAAATGCAACCCACAATACATTTTCGAATTTCCGAAAAAGCTGGCTACTGGAATTAAAATATCCAGCTTTTTCGGAAATGGCTAAACACAAGCAAGAGATTATTTAATATGTACTCCTATTTAATGCATGAACAAAAATTACCTCTGTATCATTTTCGATGTTTGTAATTAGATTCTTGAGGCACGCACTCACTTCAGAAATTTAAAAAAATCAACAAAAAATGGCAACGGAACAGATCAAAACAGCAACACGATCAAAAACTAATAACTTTTAAAACCAGAGAATCGCAAAACAAAGCTCTAAAGATGAAAAATCGCAAATCTAAATGTTTAAACCAATTTGACAGAACTGACAATTTCAAATTTGAAATGTCATCTAATTTATTTTTCGCGTGGGTTTCATAACAACCAATGAGAATCAGTGGCGCGAATGCTTCAAGATACTACCAACACAATCTATGATACTTTCTTAATATTTTAATGTTATGGTTTGGGGATTTTGTTATCTAAGGATATTTAAAAAAATGCATTCTATCAGTGGACGTAGTCTACAAACATTTTACTAAGAAGATTTAGGCTAAAATTCTTAAGAATAATGTATAGTATCTCGTGTTACAAGGAACCCCTCAACTTCGAAAACACCCTGTATAGGAACCAATTTGAACAGCCAGTTGGTAGAAGTTGGTCATTTTTGAACTTTTTGAAAGATTTTCGATATATGGGATCTGGGAATATCAAAAGCACAACATAAATATGTGAATGTAATATAGCCACAAGAGTTCATCACCTTCTTGAAAATTGTCTATACCGCAGTAAGTAAAGTTACGGTTTTGCATGACTATTTGAACAGAGTAAAGAGGGAACAAAGTGAAAACTAACGATGACCAGTAAGGAGGGAAGTAAAAATAAAAGATTTTTTCAACGAAGACCAAACGCTTTATTGGAAATTTGTAGTTATATAACGTACTTTGCTCTCATTTTGTACAATTTTTTACTATAGCAATTGTCGTCAATGTGGCGTTTCAAAAAATTTGGTCCCTGAAGCAACATTATCTAATTCCTGTAGGGCTTTGAAACTAACGATAAATCTGTCTAGAGAATAAAGACAATGAGTCATCATTTTCCATTCAAACGCCTTGAATATTTGTAGTGTGATATGTAATAAACTCCTTATTTGTTCTTCAAACCTGGAAGTTTCTCTGCAACTTTGTTTTGATCTTTCCAGCTGCTGACACATTTGTTTGGTTGAATTGTAAACGTTGATGAATAATTCCGTCCATATTCCACTCCGCTGACAACGTAATCCATTTCTTATTCCTTTCTTCAATCGGTGTCACAAAGGACTTCGTTTTCCACGCGAGATCAATGAGATGCACAAACAGAAATTCTAATTGTTAGTTTTAGATGTCTTGCCAATTCTGTAGTACCAGCAGCAGTAGTAGTCCAGTAGTAGTAGTATGTAATATCTTTCTTGATTCATTTTCACAGCAGATTCTTCAAAATTTACAATACGAATTTGGCTTAGCATCATGTCCAAGAGGAAATCACACATTTTAAAGCGATTTAATCTCACTCTTTCAACTTAATGTTTGTCAGCACTATCCTTCACTTATGTCTCTGTCGCTGTTATCTCTTTAAAATAAATAAATTTGTTGTTGAGAACTTAGGTAGGTACCAAAAATTAACAAGGTTTAGTAAATCTGTGTAGGTATCAATAATTATTTAATACTGTCAGATCTCCATCAAATAATAAAATGCACATCATATCCCAAAAGGTGGGGATAAATCTTGCTTTTTTCCTGATGTAAATGTGTCAAAATATCAAGTGACTATAAATGATTGAAAATTATTTTGTTATGTTGGTAACACATTTGAAATCTTTAGTTGGCAACATCGTTGGCATGACACACGCAATTTTTAAAATTGAAACAAACGTCAAAAAAATCTAAATCGACAATGTACTTCGTGACATAACCTAACCTAAATAGGAATGATTGACAGATGATGCACGAGAAGACTTGCACTACCAACTGTATCAGTGTTGCCAATCCACTATTTTCCTTCAATCATTTATAGTCACTCGGTATTTTTTTGCTCGACACTGTCAGAATTTGAGAAATTTCTCCTGTGGTATACTTTTATCAAAAAAGTAAAAGAATTACTTAAGTTAATTCATGTGATTGATTTCAGTTCTAGGAAAATTCAGAAGGAAATACACCAATTTGTGGATAAGTAAAATAGAACGAAGGAAGTGGGACATATTTTATCTTTTGATAGACAAGTAAAAGATTAGACGTTTCGTAGATAGATGATTAAGCAAAGAATGATTACATATTATGTTTAATCCCTAACAAATTTTCAGAAAAGTTATCATCGATCTTCTTAGAATTTTCTATTTGTATTACCTAGTCAGAACAACATTGATCAACTAACATGTTAGACTCGCGTCCCAGTATTTTAAATTTTTCATCGTGCATCTGACAACCACTATTTGTAAATTGTTTATGAGCCAGTTTTTATTTCAGTTCCGGGAAAAACCGAGCAGTTTAAATAAAATTACGTAACATAGATTAATAGCGTTACATAAAATGCTACCCTTCAGTACCAGACCAAACTTCATATCAATTAAATGAAGACAAATCCAATTTATTATTTCATAGTTGGCTATTTGAAAAAAGAATAAATAGTAATTGTGTTGTATTTAAGAAAATGCAAAGTCGCGATAACCGAGTACAATTCCGAATTCTGAGAAGCTATTGTGTCGGAATCTGGCAGGTGCTGAATTATTAGGTCAATGCCGATTTTGAAAGAAAGATGTTTACGTAAGTGTGGCCGTTTTAAATAAAATGTCGAGAGATGTTTACGTTCCAGTTTATTTTGCTTGGAAAAAGGGACTGATAACGCTTTGAGGTGCGCAATAAATAGTTCCGCGCCAAATTATTTTCATAAAGCTTTCACGATAATTGAGTAACCGCGTTGATCCCTGAAAAATCCCGGGTCAAACCAGGTTAAATTGTCAAATGCACTCTCGCTCTATTTATACCGGGAATATCTAATTCTGCCGTTGTGTCATGCAACCTGCTGTTGATATTTATAAAATCTGTTGAATCGGCCGACTTGAGCATAAACAAATCTACGAAGACAACGGCTGCTAACTCGAGTGATTAATATTCGTTTCTTGGTCGAGCAAAATTCACAAATCCGCTCAAAGACTTGTTACGCTGAATTTATGCGCCTTTGTGTCCCGCTTTCGCGGGCGATCGCGGTTCCGTCGAGCTTTAATTGCGGGGACAATGCGACCGGAAGGGTTATTAAAAAAGTTCGGACATTTTAACAACCTCCAGTTCTTCGCCAGATATTTTCGAATGCGTCTGGCGTGATTCAACACACGTTCAATAAACCCGCTCTCGCGATTCTAATTAAAACCAACACGCCCTGCAGCGTATTTTATCACTGAAAAAGAAATTCGACTTTAATTACACCTGAATCCGGTTCTGCTTTCGCAGTTTCAGTATGAGCTGTTTTCAGCTGCCGCCACTTCGGGGAAGCCGTGATCAGCACAATAACTGGGTAGTGTTTGCTTGGTCGGGGGATCTAGTACGTTTCACGTTTTGGGGTTTGTGTCTGTTGTCTGAGAATTTTCCGACCGTAAATTATAAATAGTGTCGGTCGTTGTTTATTTATTTTGAATAAATTTAGATAAGTCGAAAAAATCCATAAAATCTTCAAAATAGACTCGTAGTACATTAGAGCGTCGATTCCGCGAAACGAGCAAGTGTCCGTTCTTCATTGTAAAAATAAACGGTGGTCTATATTTCTTTTAAAAATGAACAACGCCAGTCTGACAACTGAAAGGTGTGAAAACCCGAAACGTGCAATGCGACAGCTTCAAAATATAATTTACGCGTAATGAGGTGCGTTCGACGAATTTCAGTTTATTAGAAATTTTATGAACGTCAGTGAAACACTTTTTCTCCATAACTCGGTTACCTAATTTTATTTTATTTACGCGGAGATTGCGTGGGCGCGAATGTAACAAAGCTTTTAAATAAACTTCGGTTTTGTTACGGTCGTTTCCTCATTGTTTGCGCTGCAGATATAAAAATTCCGCGCTCTTCAAGATGACACACGTGCTGAAATCCAAGTTTAGGATAAACGGACCCGTTGAGAAGCTACTCAGCTGTTAACTTTCAGTTAAGAAGAAAGTTGTCAGAACCATTTGACGGTCTAAATTTTTAAGCAAGTTGGGCTTGTCGCAAAGTTAAAAAGAAGTTTCATGCCTTTATTTTTTATACCTCTGGCTTGTCGATTTAATTTCACTTTGGTTCCCTGGAACGAGTTATTTGTTAATAAGAAATTTCTCATGTTTCCACGGAGTTTATCTTGATTAAACTAAAATTTCTTTTTCTTTGATGTATTGTTTGAGGAAACTGAAATATATTTCAGTGTGTGGCGCAAGATATTTAAAAGATATTTTAAATTCTGGATATCACCTCTTGTCGTCTCGCTTTTTACAGCCTTTTGTGTTAAATAAAAGCCAAAGTTGCAAATGTCGTATAAAAGCGAACTTTTTCTAAACCCTACAAAAAGCTGACATTTGGGTGAATACATGACATTTACCAAACGTTTGGCAGGTATAGCAATAAATAATTCACAAGTTTCAGCTGAAAACCGTGTATCGAGTTATGAAACATTCAGAATAAAATTTAGCGTCTACATTTTTAGAGATCGCACTAAAACTATCCTTTAGTCTGCAATAACGTCAGCTTTTTCCAGCTCATTGCGTTATAATGAAATATGTTGTGTTTTTCTTGGTATCCGTTTGTCTCGACGACTTAAAAATTCTTCTTAAGAAGTGGAGAAAAACGATGAAACAGACAGGCTATTTCAAAAGCGTAATTAGAAAAATAATTATATCAACTCCTGCAACAGGTTTGAAGAGGGACATGTAAATAGGTTAGGTTCTATTACGTAAAAAATTCCAAATAATATAAAACGGTCAAAAGGCTTGACAAAACAATTACAACAGTTTCGCAAGCAAATCTATTTTATTTTTTCGCGAAATGTGAGCAATCCGGGGGAAGCAAAATGCGATTCGTCAAACTGTCAAAAAATTCTCTAGAAAAATGAATAAAAGAGTGGATACTAATAGATATTTCGTTAAAGTGGTTAGTAAAAACTTTGGCAAATAAAAATACTTTTACTTTATGTAATAACTTAATTCGTTTATTTTAGAATAACAACAATTGCAAAAACAACTATTATCTAATCCCGTGGGATAAATGACTCACTCATTTGAGTGGGATAAGAACTTCGTTACCGCACGCATTTCATTACCTCACTCAGTGGGATAAGTGAGCTTCATTACCCCACTCACTGGGATAAGTAAGTTCTTATCCCACTGAGTGGTGTAATGAAACTGGCGTAAATAACTATTCTAGGTGTGTAATAGGATGTTCATTTGAATTTAGGATATAAGTGGGTTATTTAAGATATTACCCACGAGAGGTATTTTAACCTACGAGGGCTTGCCCGAGTACGTTATTACCTCGAGTGGGTAGTACTTAATAACACACGTATGCCATACAATATTCCAAAAAAATTAGATAATAACACTATTAATGATAATCTGCTCCCGATGAGTTATGGATGTTAATAACCCACGTTGCCATTAGCACAATAGACTAGTTATAGGCCAGTTTGCTTAATTAAAACTAACTAGTAAAACACGATATTACTGTTGAATATTGGATAAATTAATTTTAACTCTTTTATTTAAAAAAATATTTATCTCTTCCTACCATCCTGTCTTTCATTTTCTTCGTTCTTAATCTCCCTTGTCAATTGTATCCTACTTTCTATTTTCCTTTTATTATAGGTTATTTTATTTTTATTTATTTATTACAAGCAAGAAAACAGCAACAACAAGTAGAGAAGAAAGCAGGCAGGGAAATGGAAAAGATACTAGAAAAGCTGGAAGAAAGAAAAAGTAGAAATAAAGGAGTTGCGAAAAGAGAACCAAGAAGTCAAGCGAGAAATAGAACGACTAAGGGAAAAATGTAAGAATAAAGAAAAGAAATGAAAAAAGGAGAAGAAGAAATAACATAGTGATAACAGGATGTAAAGGTGAAGGAAAGAGCAAACAGCGGATCAAAGAGGACATAGAAAATTTTATGAAAGAAAACATAGAGGAAGCTAAAGTCAAATATTGTACTAGTACTAGTGGAAATGGAAGAGTGGAGTGGGAAAAAAAAGTGATAAAACAAAAAAGAAAACAGAGAGAAAAGAAGAAAACTGAGAAGATATTCATAGACAATGACCTTACAAAACAAGAACGAGACATGCAGACGAAGCTACGAACCATCGCGAAAGGGGAAAAAAGGGAAGGGAAAGAAGCAAAAGTGGGCTATAGGAAAATAACAATAGGGGAGATACAGCGGAAATGGAATGAAGAAAGGGGGAGAGTAGAGATTTTTCAGTAGGAGGAGGAATAGGGGATGGAGAAAACGAAGACAACGGAAATGGAAAAAGGACAAAAAAAGGTAGATGGACAAAAAAAGTGGGAACCAGAAAAGAAGTGCAAAGGGGAAAAAAGGGAGAAGATACGAAGAGGAGAGCGGGATTTTTAGAAAAAAAGAACAAGCATGTTGGGACTATGTGAGACAATTTGAAATAGTGGGTCTGGTAGAAACATGGGTAGAGGAAAGGAGTTATTATTATTATTATTATTATTATTATTATTTAGTTAAGCTTGCCAACAGGTAATGACCTAATTACAGGCAAGCTATCATTAGTTAGGCAGTAAGTGGAGTTGAGGAGTTGAGAAAAAATAGAAAAGTTGTTACGGAAAGAGTACAAATCGGAATATCAAGGGGCAAAACGAGGCAAGAAGAAAGGAAGAGCTGCTGGGAGAATAGTTAATAACAGGCGTAAAATTGGGGATTAAAGAAAAGCGACATGAAAAGGTAAAAGAAGGAGGATGTATGGAAAGAAACATACAAATAGGCAATAAATGGTGGAAAATAATGACAATATACAGCAAGGAGATGAAGAGGTGTCGAAGATACAATAAAAGAAAACAGGGAAGAATGTATGCTCATGGAAGGAGAAAGGAAAATCCAAAGACAAGGTGGAAAATGCAGAGGGGAAGAGATTGATGGAATGGATTGAAGAAAATGGATGGGAAGTATTGAATGGGAACAAACAAGGGGCTGAAGAAGGTGAATGGACCTATATCGGTAGAAGAAGGGAAACAGTAATACATTACGGAATAGTAAACGAAGAAGCATGAGAAAGAGTAGAATCGGACCATCTCCCGCTAGAATAAGTATAGAAGAAACGAACCATGAAGAAGGGGGAAAAGGAAGAGCAAAGGACGAGCAGAAGAAGGTGTTAAATTGGTTTCTATTTTTTTTCTAAAACTGCATTATATTGATTTTAGTTCTAGTTCGCTATTTTCTTTGGTTTCTTTGTATTTGCTGATTTTTTTCCTTAGGTTTTTATAAATGATCCATTGTTGATTTGTCTCTTATTTAGTAACATTTCTTTAGCAACTTACGTAAACATTACATCTTCGGGAATCGAGCTCAACAAGTACCATGAACAGAAAAAAATAATTAATACTGTGTTATATCTTGACAGAAACCAGAACCTGACGCCCAAATGTACTGTCCATAATTGCTGTTCCAAATATTCTACTGGTTTCGCCTCATGTCAGAAAAATATTTATCCTCAGAACAGTTATAAAAGTCGACAATTTCTGGTGGATGGTCTTCGAATAAATTAATAACGTTTTAATCGGCGATTAATCAAATTTTTATGGCAACCGAGGATTCACTGATCTTAAAACACTTACCATCTCACCTAAATTCGAATCGAAATTTTATCGACTGCTAAAAATAGATCATATTCAGCAACAATTTCCTGCAAATCAAATGTCATTGCGTAAATAATCGCTGTTCAATGTTTGGTTCTCGGAATCAGTCCGAGTTAAATATAACTTGAGATTTATAATTTATTATTAAAAAATAGGACAAATACAAAAGTGTGCTTCGATGTTTACGCCCGGAAGATCCTGTCGTGAAATTTATGAGACTACAGTTTACTCTGTGAATTGTAGGGCAGAAACATGAATGATCATCGAACATTCATTTTTTATAAAAACAATTTGAGTTCCTTATTAATTGAATTGTGCATTTAGAGGTGCTTGTTTACTACCGAAAAAACTTGATTTGCTGCCAAAATTGGTCGGAACAAACCGTCTAGGAGGCAGCGGTCATCAATTACGATCCTGTCGCTCACATGACAGGAGGAAATTATTTATTTATTATTTAGGCGTCGAATGCATCGCAGAATGCTCTTCGCGACCTCGACTGCTACGACAGACAGATTAAATTGCATTAGCCTTAAAACATATTAGGAAAATCCGTCTTTCTAACGATACTAATACGCTGAAATAGTTTCTGCTTGAGAGTGACGCGAACGATTTTAGAAGCAGAAAGTAATGAGGAAATTAGTGCTCGAGCCGTTCTTCGTGAGCGTGAATAACTAGATACGAAAGACAGTAAAGCGAAGGGATAAGAGTCATAAAGAGCCGAAATGGGATACGTTCGTATAAAGAAATCGCCGAAAATGAGACTGACGCGCATAAAAGGCAATAGTGAAAAATATACAAAGCTGGGATAGATAAAGAGGCTGAGATGAAGGATGCCGCGAGTCTGGGGGATGAAGATAATAATTTATGTCTGAATGTTAAAAAATCATCCGGGCCACAATGTGGCGTTCAGGAAGTTTAAATTTATCAGCTTTGGGGAGCTCTTCTGTTTGGTAATTTTCGGCAATAAATTTAACACAAAGAATGCGCCTTGTTTGTTGAGTGGCTAATGAGGTATTGATCCCGAGAAAATTTCCTAAATAAATAATTCAAGGTCCGGTATTTTTGAGAGTTTCGATGTCAAAATTTCGTCCACAATTAAATTTTTTTACCTTTCTTGCGTGTTTTACTAAAACAAATATTGACCAAAGTCGTTGACAACTTAATTAAATCGTTGGAGAGCGATAATGAGGTTTTTTAATATTTATGGTTTCATCGTTCGATTAATGATGGAGCAACGGGGCTGCAGAAAGTCCGAAGGGACAGAAGAGTGGGTTGGCACACGTGCTCCTTCTATTGATTGGACGTGTATGAAAATATTATCGAAACAAAAACCGGCCACTCTGGTTTATTAACAGAGTTTAACTATAAAACCTTTGTGCATCGAACCTCGAAAACCCCGAGCTCACTAATTGTTTGTACGTCAGTTTACAGGCGAGTGCGCATGTGCTACCTTGTCAAACATAATATGCGCTTCAGTGCTTTCACTGCTAACGGATTACAATACATATGTCCTGCTGCGTTCAGGAATATATTAAGGAGCGCTTCCTGATTCTGCATTCTTCGTCCTTTTTACACGTGATCCACGCACCACCGAGGAAATTTGTCATTGTGTCCAAGATGATTCAGTCTGTTCGCTACAATGGGAGCCGTCTCCGCCTGTCTTAATTGAATATATTCCACGCTCAGAATCAATTAAGGCACTAGCCCTAGTCCTGTAAACCTGTGTTTATATTACCAACTATAATTTGTCATAACAAAATTTAGTGTTACGGACGTAACGTTCCCCGACGGTTTCTCGTTAATGAGGAAAACACAACTGCGACAACAAAGTTTCCGGTGGGCCAACACAATTCATATACAACTGTTAACAAATAAATGGAGGCTTGATTGTTTCAAGTTGTCGGATTGTTTAGAAAGGGCCGATAAATGTTTATGTGCGTCGAGGGAGGCTTAAAAGAATACAAAATACGCGCAAATAGCACAGATTCTTGATTTACGACTAGTTACAGGAACAATCAAATTTTCATGGGGCATATTTCAACGAACCGTGAAAATTATGTTGCTTTCTTATTGTTGAGATTAATTCTAAACTTAGAAGGGGTCATCCACGAAATCTTGAGAAACTTATTTTGTATCATATTGTTACAACTGAAACTACAACATTTTTATTATTATCAACTAGCGAGGTCAGAACCGAGCTTCCTTGTGACCGTACAAAGTTTGAGGTAATAATACTCACCGGTGGTAATCTCCGGTTATCCACAGAGGATCTCAACTATGTATAATCGTCCAAGAACTCTAGTATTATAGTGCACTTTAAATAATGAGAGGATTATTATTTGACACCTTCTACTGGGAAAGGACCTTTTAGTTCAACAGAAAATACTTGTTACACCATACACCCTCTCTTCAGATACAGAGTGCATGGTAAAAAATTGTTTAAAAGCAGTCTTTTGAATCTTAAGAAGTACAACTTTAGTTCATTTGTATGTTAGTTGTGTGTGCGTGTGCTGCTTTTCTTTAAAACGTAAAAAGTTTAAATAAACTGTATATAAACTTCAGGAACAATAGTATATTATCAATGAGCGGATAATGACTCTATTACTCGTGAGGATCCATCCGAGCGAGTTAGCCATTATCCGCGAGTAGAAACATATCCTTTTTCTACGACCTTGAAGAGAAATTGATAAATAAGTTTCATTATTAGACAAACTGGAACTGACGTTTTACAATTATTACTTTGTATACTTGATACCATTGCATTAAAATTTGTAGTACAAAAAGATTTTATTTTATTGTTGGAGTATTTTTTATTTACTACCTCTAAAGTGTTTTTAAAAAGTAGTATTTTAGTTAAAATGTCGGTCTGGTTCTAGTGCTTTAGTGTGCCCTTCACTCTTTGTAACCGTTCGTTGATTGCTCAATTCACAGTATTTATTGGAAATTTTGTTACAGTTTGAACGAGAAACTTCTCTAAAGGTCTTAAGTTGGTGTCTTTCAGAGAAAACTATTTTTCTGAAGTAGACCATCATTTATCACCCAAGGGATTACGGACTGGCTTAAAGAACTTCACTCAAAAATATAAAATCTTTATCACATTAAGCCATTTTTGTACGAACAAATACAACAGCTGAAAACTTTTATAAATTATAATTTGATTGAAACAAGTATCAACCGAATATTCTACACGTTAATAGTTATTTATTTAACGAGTTCGTGTGTAATTTGGGCTTTTTTTGCCATGAGTGGGTCCACGAGTGCCAAAAAAACGCAAATTACACAAGAACGAGTTGAATACAACGTTTTTTTGTTCGACGAGCCCCTCCAAAGGCTCCAAATGGCTGAAAATCTTTAAAATTAGCTTGACGTTTCGTTTTGACAAGTTGTCAAATTCATCAAAATCCGTTCACACAGGAGAAAATTCTCAAATTCTGACAGTGTCGAACAAAAAAATCCATTTCACGAGAGAACATTTTATGTACATCACATTATGATTTTAAAATTTCTCCGACGCCACAATACATCGAAAGAGTTTGTTTTGCTATTTGGCAACGCAGCCTATGCAGGGTTTCGTGATGATTTATGTGACAACTAATTTATGTTTTACTGCTTTTTTAAAAAAGTAAAATTCAGTTTCTGAATTTTGCAGTGATGTATTTTTACTCACAATGTTTATTTACCAATTTAGCTGAAAATTTATTTAATCAATCAAAATCAAAAACTTGCCGCAAAATTTTTCTGGAAAAATAATAGAGAATATATTTTTTATTCACACTAGGAAGAGTGAATTTAATATAACTTATTTCTGCTTGCTTTAAAGTTTTACTTTTGAAGTGGTTGGTCACACTGGATCTAACTCCCCTTTTACAGCGTCTATTTGGTTCCGATTAATTACAGAGCCTGTCAAAGATGCAAAGAGGACGCAATAACGCAAGTGAAGACGTGATTTAAAAGCAATTAGTTAGATAGGAAGAGGTCAACTTGCCGTATCCGTCCCAACAACAATTTTAACTAAATTTGCGAACGCCACCATTAACTGCTTCACTAGGCAAACTTCTCACATTAAATGTGCCATAGATCTTGAATTAGTCGAAAATTTCGTTAATTAATAAAACTGACAATGTTGTCGCTGGAGTTATCAGCGGAATCGCTTACGAACTACACGATATAATGTTATTGTTAAATTGTGCCTAGTGCTCTTATTGACAGCTTTGTATGCAGTACCAAAATAACTGTATGGGTTCCAAAAATAGGTTACCACCATGGATGCGGACAATATAAATTATTTACAGTAACAAACGAAACCAGGTTAATTTTTTTAGCGAATATGTTATATGAGAATGGATCTCAGCTTCCGTAAACTGTTTGCGGTTACTTTGTGAATTTTCAACCACAAAAATATGTGTTAAGTGTTAAGAATAGATCTAAACAGTTGAGTAGCTTAAGAGGGTCGCATTTCCGTGATTTCGTGCCATAGTTAGAACGTAACAAACAAATTTCAACGATAAGCAGGAATTTTCGACAATTTTTTGACAGTTCCTTAAACATTTAAACACGGTTAAGGAACAGATTTTATTCATAGCAAATCCAGATATTCGCAGAAAAGATGCACGCCCAGACTGTTTTGTGTACAAAATTTATGTTATGCTTATGCCCAACTGATTAATTAGCTATTCCATCATTTGATTTAGACGAGGTGGCAATTATTTGGCTCCTGCCCAGGAATACCACCGAGATTTCTAAATTGTGGACATCGGACATCGGCAGTGTTTCCAAACGTTCGCAGAGCAAAAATAGTTCAATTGATCTGTTTTAGATTGCCGACACACAAAACAAGAAAAGAAATGTCAAAGTTTCACCAATAAACTAACTAAGAACTTGAGTTCGTTACCTATGTAAATGTTTGTTTCCTCTTTGAGTCAATTTTCCGTTTTTTTGTTTACTTGACAAGCAATCTGATTGTCTTGTTTTATCGAGAGATGTAATTTTTTGCAGCACTTTCACGAGTAAAAGTACTAATTTAATTTCTTTTTCTGACGACTGAAGTGTCAGGTTTAATACCCTACGATTTTTTTTTTATTATTTTAATGGTATTAGTTCTTCACTTGCTTTGTCGGCAGCTTCTAGAATTTCATCCAATATCATTTTAAGTATTTTATCCTCGCACAATAGCACACTAAAATAATGCTTTTGTTTATTTTTCAATATGGCTACTGATGTTTATAAATTGCCAAGTTACCATCAGAAACTACGATTTTAATTTTGTTGTTTTAAAGAACTGAATTACCGCATATTTTAAAATTTCAACCATTTTCATTTTGATTTCAAATTATTCGTACTCGTGAGTGCAAAAAATGGCATATATATTTCCCTCCACTAATAAACTTCACTCTAGGGATTAAAAGACTGACTTTAGTTTCTAGGTTGCATAATATGCTGTTTTGAGGTTATGACAATATTGAAAACTAATTTGATAGATAAATTAATTTTGGCAAAGCTCTGTTTATACACTTGTTTCTTGTAAAAATATCAAACACATGTCTGTAATCGGTTATTGTGTCAAAGTTTCCTTTCTTTATTTCAGCGACACATAAATGATTGTTGCCAATGTAGAAATTTGAGAAGAATATTATCGTGTGGTCATTTAAAAAAGCAACTTGGTGGAAAAAGATTTTGCACATGTTCGATAGGATTATAAATAAAAAGTTGACCTAATCTTTATGCAAAGAATTAACTTTGAAAACTAGAATATGATTTTGATTCTTACATATTGTCTTATTTAAAATATGGTCGACAAGGTCCGAATTAGATGTTAAAAAATGTATAACGAATAAAAAATCTGTTTTGGTTTTATTTTAGTTAAAATCAAAGTTTGGTTGTACCAAATAAGAAAAGCACCTCAAGACAGCTCAATAGTAACAACTGTCGATAAATTTCTTTCAAACTCCGACTTGAATGTGTATCATAAATCTATCAAGTTCACCCTAACAATTTCAGGCATGTAATCCTTTATTTTGTAACACTGAATAATTAAAGAGTAAATGTTTCAAACGTGCAGATTTTGTTCCACAAAAATAGATATAACATGTATCTTTAAATGTCAAGGGTATGACATTGCAAAATGAACCATATACTCATTTAGTTATTGCCGCTTTAGATAACAGCTCCAATAACAGATAACTGTATGGCCAATTTTTTTGTTTTAATGAAAAGAATATTTTTGTTATCAGACGTGAAGGTTGCCTGCATAAAATTTGCTTATCGTGTCGGGAAGTTGCATCAAAGCTTTCCATTTGATTTTCGGCAAACAGTCATAAAAAATAAAACAGCTGTATGCGTAGGAGTTACTAGTTAAGTCACTTACCTGAAACACTTTAATCAATCGTTACGGGAAAAACGTGTTAACGGCTATTTCCTTCAAAAAATATAATTCAATCAGATCGCCACCAAATCTGAATTTTAGCCAATAACAAGCAAGTGACAGGGTTAATCGCTGCACTTGTCCAATTATCGAATATTTCCCCGTGATTCAATATTTCCTGTCATTGTCTGAAATACAAATTTGACACCTATCTGTTCGAATTAAATATTTTGAAAGAAACATATCACGAAAAATTAATTTTTCTGTGAGTGTTAAATATTTTCCGTAAAATAATCTACCAAAATATTACTCATGGGCGTCGCGTCGTCCTTATTAATTTCAGATTCCAGTCAATTGTCGCTTTAGCCTTTAACAAGTTTAACTGACGGAGGTGCAAAAGCTTTGAGATATTGTTCGAGATCACCATTAATATTTTATGAGATTCTGGCGCTAGCTTTCTCTGGTCAGCCAATTAATCCATTATCTAAACTCCTCAAGGAAATTCCCTTAGAAATGGGAAATGCATTAGGGTTTATTATTAAAAGTATTGAACTCTATAAAATCTAAAAACGTATCTTAGATCACGCCAATTTTTCATTTCATTTACGTAATGGAAGTGGAGTGAGTTTTTAATTTATGTAATTGATCGTGTTTTTATTTTACCTTCATTACACAGATTAGCGAAAAGTTCATTTGAATCCTTAATTACGGAAGTTTTGCTGTCATTGTCAACTCTTCCCGAGTCACATTTCCTAAATTAAAACAATGCCGTCACCTGAAAAGTGATCCCTTTATAATCCCTCCTATAATTTCAATAGCCTTCGCGGTCTATTTAGGGCTTTATATAAAAAATACAGTTATCTATGTCTCGGTGTAGACAAAGCTTTACCTAAATAACGCGCTTATCAGGTGCCATGAATAAATGAGCACATAACAGAAGCATTGCAAGGTATTACTGTCAGAATTTTCATTGTTAAAAGCCCAACATTGTCAGCTTATTATGCGCCTTTTGCGCATTTGTTCACCAATCCAGGGGGCAACACAAAAATAAAAAATCAATTTATCATTAATTGGTAATGTCTTTATACTCCCGCCGCGCCGTTAGCTTAGCAAAAGCTCACAAAGTATTAGGTCCTGTTGTTAGCCGAGCCGCCATAAACCAATTTAATAAAATTTTATATTTATGGAGTTTTTAAGAAGTTGCTGGTTTGGAGTGCAACTACCACGTAAGCCACTCCAATAAGAGGGATTTTGAAGTTGTAATGGCACTGTTTACGTGCAGACCCGGCTAAAATTTGCTCAAGTTTGATCAAAGCTTGCATAACTAGACTGCACTTGGGAAGTTTGGTAATGCGAAGAGCTTTTAAATCGGAGGCGAGCTGCATTCAAATGTCACACCCGTGATCTAGAAAAAAGTCCAGATGTTGTTTATGGCTGTTTGGTGTAAAGATTAGTGTAGAGTGCAGAATACTAACACAATGCTGAAAAAAAAAACACGGAGAAGAAAGAGTGAACGGGACAAAAACACAGAGAAGCAAGAAAGAAGGGAAAGAATCAAAGAATCCAGATACAACAGGATGCATGAGAGGTGTATGACAGAGGAAATTCCGGAGTAAGTAGGGAGAGATTTAGATGTGGGAACGAGGGGAGAGAAAATGGGTATTGGATGGAAGGAGAGGAAAGAAGGTGCAGAATGTGCTATGAGGAGAGACAGAGATGTGGAATGGATGTAGCGAAATGAGAGAGATAGGGAGAGAAAGAATAGAAATAGAAAGGGGTAGGGGATAGAAATAAAAATGTAATTTTTTGGAATCCGAAAGCCCGTAGCGAAGAGCTTAAATGGGAGCCAAGCTGCATTGAAACGTCACACTGGTGATCTAGAAAAAAGTCTAGACATTGTTTATGGTTGTTTGGCGTAAAGATTAGTGTAATATGACAGTGAGATAATTTTTGGCTCGTTTTCTGAAGAAGCCCACTAATGTAAACACAGTATTTTGAATATTCCGGGAAGTTTTTACTGTTCGCCGGGTTAGAAGAAATAATTAATCTGCGTTTCGCTGCAAAACCGGTGTAAATTTGCATCAAAATATCGCTTCAAACGATTTAAAATTTCACTGAACCGTAAAAATTGTATCACTATTGTTTGGGCTCCGGGCGATTGCAGTTTCCAGGACTTATTCGAGGATTAAACAAATTTAAATCTTGAACAATTTTTAAAATGGGAGCATCCGCGAAATCAGTCGCTTCAATTAGACAATCAAACGATATTTTCCGCCGTCAAAGATCCTTCATTAGGAATTAAATAGGAATCATCACGAATTTAATTGGATGCCCTAATTATTTCTTTCACTTATTTTGAAAGTTGAAACAGCACACGTCAACATTTTATGAGTAAATTAGCAGAGCGGCAGCAGGTCCGAACTTTCAGCGAAGTATTTAAATGAATCAGTTTGAATCAATTGATGGGGGCTCTTTGCTGACTTAAATATTTTATCCGAGCCAGATAATTGAATCCTAAGTTTGCAGACCTGGCCCAAACGCCGACCTGGTTTGGCCGAATTAGTTCATTTGAATGCAGATCACGATGTTACCGTGTATGCTCGAATCCCCCGATCGATTTACCCAAATTTTAGAATGCACAAGAAAACGGAGCAAGGTGGAGTATGAATTATTTAACAACTACTTAATAATAATTTATGAAGTTTCACACCCGCCCGACAAAACCAGTGTAATGACGCGATTAAAAGTTATAAGTCGTCTTAAACAAAGTTTCATTATTCAGGGGAAACACCAACAAGAGTGCCGAAGCGCCCTCACGTGGATGCACCGGAAGGCGCCATATCGGATAGTTGGTGAAAAACTTCCAGCACGTGGGGCACCAAGAATGAGTTATTATAACTGAATTATTAAATATTCGGGGCATTGAAAATCAGTGAACTGAATTAATCACTTCGAGGCACGGCGATGTTTCGTGATTTATTGTAACGAAATATCAATTTTTGTCGCTTCGAGGGCTATTCATTCCGGCTTTAATAACACGATTTTTATTAATTTGTGATTTCCACCGCAGCGTTCGTCCAGATTGAATCATTGTTAACGAGACTTTCTCCGAAAGCGAGGCACTTTACCAAATTGAAGATTTTTTCATAAGCACGTACGAGATTTGTGAGGAAATGCCCGCTGCAGTGAAAATTCTAGATGACCGATATAGAAAACGCTGACGGTATCTAGAATTTTACGAAAGAGGTCTAAGCAGTAAATGAGAGAGTGTAAAATCTAAATGTGTCGTCATTTCAAACCGTCTCGTCTATTTCGTGGAACATTAAAAATAGAAAACGGATTCAATTTGAATTAAAATCGTGTTAACTTACCTGTCTGCAACAGGTTCGTTTGTTTAATGTTTAAATGAAATTTCCTCGGAATTTAGGTAAGTTTCTATTATTATGTCAGGTTCGCTGAAGTAACTGACAGCCAATAGCGATTTTTATTAGTATTTAACATCAAGATCACTGAAATTTCAATTTACAACCGACGACAACCTGTTTATGGATCACTGAACATTGTTGAAAAGGAGTCTGTTTAGCAGCTAGAAAATTCTAGATTATCTCTTTGTCTACAGGAACGAAACGTTTCCTGAAAACGCATATCCAAACAAATTTCAAGTTTCTACCACGGCCAAACTCTAATTTTCTTCTGCCTTTGAAGTAATTTTTATTATGTCAATAAATTCTTATGGATTTTAATTTCAACACAAAAAAGCTCGTAAAATAAAACGTCTTTGTATAATGAAAAATACTGTTATTTAACTTTAGTAATTAAAAATCCCGAAAGCGGGCTTATCAGTTTTTTTTAATTATCCTGTAATCAGTAAATAAAGACGAGATTAAAATTTCATTATTTTTCTCATTTGCATCAAGTCTGAAGCGGCTACGGTCTATGGGCTTGGGTTTTGTACACAGGTCCAGAATACAAAGATTGACTTATTATTAGCATTAATTTAAGAGGTAGAGGTGTACAAAGCCGATTCCATAAAACGGTGGGTTGCACAAAGGGCCCAGTTTGATGCCTAAGTGCTTGTGGTGCTCCATTAATAATCTAGTACACGGAATCCAATGTAAACCGGAACTCACTGTCGTAACCTTTTACCCGGAAACTTACATCTTTTGACCACAATAATTTATTACTCGTTTGTAAAAAGATTCGATGAGTAAATAATTAGTTTGTGGACAATACAATTCTGAAAGCTCTACGAAAGAAAAATGTATCTCGACACTAGTGGTTTTTAAAAGTTTCCCAAACAACATTACCTCCTGTTCCATAAGCTTAAATTTGAGCTTTCAAGCCATTCATCCAAGTTTATGATGTGTTTATGTGAGTCTTTACTGTGTGTAATCTGCAATTTATAGAAGTTAACAAGGGGTGAAAAGCGATCATAAATATCTTGAAGTTGCTTTGATACCGAAACCGCGGCGGTCAAAGGGTTGGCATGTATTCAAAACTCCTCATGTGGCATCAGATTTCGAATTCAGAGTAGGATATTTATTTTAACTAACACCAGAAGAACTTTTTATTAAAAATACGTCGCCGTTCTTCGGCTCAAATGCGAACGGTACGAGATTCCGTTTTCTTGGTGTTAACCTGGCCGTAGCGTTTCCAGAACTTTGTGAAACTTCATCAGAGCGAGAGAAATCCGTGTTTTAGGTGTACCTCCTCCTCCTCGGCGAAGAAAATGAATTGGTTATTTGAAGAGTAGCAATGCTACAGCTTGTTAAATTTAATTACTTTGTGCGACAGTGAGTCAAAGAAGCGTGCAAAGAAAATTGCCCAATTATCAAAGAGTAAGGATAACTAAGCTCCCCGTTTATGCTCATGGTGCAATTACAGATCGCACTCATCCAGACACATCCCGGGACCTCGATATAAAAACTGGGACGATTCTGTTATTCAGATGGGGAGACAAGTTCCGCAACATCAGCGCGAATTCTGTTTACGTAGGAGTTAGAGGAATCTATCGAAGCGTTTAGAGTAATAATTTGGAGCGACGGAACTCCGTACAAGAGAATACCGAGCGAACGTAAAATTGGAAAATCTTGCAACCGAATCGACTCCGCTTCATTCGATACCGCTTTTTCATGTGCCCATAAATATGTATTTGGACCGTATCGCTTCTGCATAATTTGTTTTTTTTTGCAGTGCGTAGCCCCACAAAGCTGCTCTTCAGGCAGCACCAACAACAGCCACTGCCCTTCCAGCCCGCGCCCTAAAATGACCGTCAATTCGCAGTCGGGCCCCAGATCTCCCCGACCTCCCGACGACCTCATTAGCACTGCCACCTCTGCCCTCCGACGCCTTCACTTCAAAACTGGAAGAAACGCCACCAAGAACTCCGCCAAACAGGTAATTACAGATATCAGCACATATCACTCCGCAAGCATCAGCACTTAAGAAATTACAACCGCTTGGTAGTTGCTACGTAATAAATTTCTTCTTTGGTGCAGAGGCGGATTAAAATGTTTTAGAAAATTAAACTTTCATTAATTATTTATTTACAGTCACAGTCGGTCCCGAAAGTGATTGTGATGGGTTCGAGTACTGCTTCAGAAACTACCATCAATACCAGCACTGACAGTTCTAATACCATTGTAACGACAGTAACAGCAACTGACGGGGAGGCTACTGAAGACAGCTTGGATATCACCGAACCAGTAGATTATTTCAACTCAGACAACATGACAGATGGTAACAAGATCCTCCAACCAGTTCCTGTATCGCCAAAAACACCAAACACCGCAAAGCAACAAACACCTCCGACAGCCAAAGCAGATAGCAAGTTCAATTTCGACGTCGAAACGCCCAAAGCTGTGCTGCTGAAGGAAGAGAACAGGTTCATCTTCGACGCGAACGAGGTTAATTGCATTCCTGAGGAGAAGAGTGTGGAGAAGCTGATGGAGGAGCAGATCGAGGCGTTGAAGATGGACGCTCGAAGACGAAACAGCTACAAAGCGGCAGCACAAAACGACTTCCACAAGATGTCAATTGATAGAACAATAGAGAAAACCAGTCCTAAAGAGTACAGAAGGAGCTACAAGGCTGCGCCTCATGGAGACCTGGAGAAGACTAGTCCTAAGGAGCACCGACGAAGCGTGAGGAAGAGGCTGGAGGTGGACGGCAAAGAGAAGCCGGAGAGGACCTCTCCGAAGCGCAGAGCCGAAAGGACTCTGACCTCCTCCCCGGAGACCAACGAGGATTCTCCCAAGCCTAAGCACCGACACAAGAAGAGCAGCCGTCGTCACCACTCCCCCAACAAGCCGCGGGAGAAGTTCAGCTACGACGAGAAACACATAGCCAAGTATCGGGAAAAGGCTCGTATGACCCCGCCTTTACCAGACCTCCGCGTAGACTTCTTCAACGAAACGGTGGATGGTTGCCAAGTGGATTCGTTGCATGTTTCCGGCGAAAAGCGCGGCAGCGTGTGTCTCAACAAATGTTTACGAGAGGTGGGGGCCCAGCTTGAAGCATCTGCCACATCACCTATAAATGTTACTACTAATCCTTTGGAAAATTCAGTGCACTTTGGTGGCCGTAAAGCTCCGCAAGCTACCATTGTCGTTCAACAGCCGTCGCTCAGTTTGGATCACTCGAACGTGTCTACGATCCTGCTGAAAAACGGAAGTGAATTCGTGTCGAACGTGGAAAGTGCAGGGAATAAGTTGAGTTTCAAGAGACAGAAAGAAGAAAACATGAAGCAGCTGCTGGACGTCGCGAATAATCTGACACTGGAAGAGATTCACGATTTCGAAATGAGGTAATTTAGAATTTTAAATTCTATTCTGCACGTACTGAAATTTATGACGGATCAAATAAAATTTGCATCGAATTCAGAGGGGAAAAAACGCACATGTTCCGAGTCTTTAAATTCACCAAAAACACACTTAAACGTGTGTCAACACGTTATGTTTTCGGTGTTGTTTTCGAAAAAAAAAAGTCTCGATTGACGCTATCACTTCTTATTAAAATGCATTCGTTCACCGAAATAGCACGCACAGTACTTATTTTCTTATTTTTTGCATTAATACGTTTTGAAATAGCTCCCGTTTGTTATAAATAGTTTTAATGTTGATATCACGATTGCTATTTGTGTTTCGCATTAGTGCTGTTATTTTTAGCAGAATTACACTAATTATAACCTGCGAAACAATTTTAAACGGCCTCATTTACAACTTTAAAAATTTCAACTGACAAGCGAGACGATTTTCGAAAAACATTCACACCCAACAAACACCTACTTTCCTGTCAGAGACCCCACTCGTCACAAATTGAATCAGAATTAAGAGCTTTGCAGTCGAGTAGTAAAGTCAAATTTCAAATATAACGTAATATGGATATTTCAAGGTCGACACATTTTAAACAACACATAAATCCAGCTGTGCTAATTTTGTTTCCTATAACGTATTGAAAGGCGGCGCTCGTAAAATTAAAAAAAAATAATCAAAAATATGAAAAATTTTTATTACATCGACAGATCTAAATATTCTCAAATCTTAAAACGCAAACGAAAACATTCTTTAGGCAATTGCGCAGACTGAAAACAATGAACTGAAGGATAAATATAAAATTGTAGCGTTTGTGATTGTTTTATTTATTTACGAAATCGATCAAAGAAGTAAAATTTGTCGTAAATTAGTAATTATCGATATATTTCACAATTTGTTGATGTTGAGAAAAGAAAATAAATTTAAGAAAATGATGTAGGGTATAACTTTATTATGTTTACAAGATTGAATCTGTCAAATTATTATTTTGATTTAAATTGTTAATTACGTTGCATATACGAATTGGGATATAAATAGGAAACAACAATATTTTAAAGGCTGAGTTTAAAATAATGACAGTTTGTATTTTAACAAGAATGAGAAAAGTCCATAAAATTTTCGGTCCATGGGACAAATTGTGAAGTCTTGGATTCATTCATTCATTTCATTTAGAAAAAGAAATAAAACAAAACTTACATTGCCAACCAGAGGAATATATATTATTTCTTTTTAAGGTCAAGAAACAACTACCAAAGTAATAATGCCATTTATGTTCTTGAAAACTGACATTAAAAAAATTGAAACCCGTTCTTAGATATGAAAAAGTGAAGTAACGAGTGTTCAAAAACACAGGCGTAACCTACATAACCTGAAATTGAACGTACGATTATGAACAATACTGTGTTAAAGGGACACACGTTCATAGATACGGACATAATCCAAACGGATTATTTTCTGAACGCAGGTTATAATAATTGTTATATGTTCAGAAGGCACAATGTTGTAGCGTCGTTCCGAAAGAAAATAATAATATTCTTTTGAAGTTCGGAAACAGTGCGTGCTCGTTGAAGAACCTGCGAATGTATTATTACCGGATCCGAATGGGTTCAGCGAATGTTGATCCCCGGAAAGCCAAATACATTTGCGAAAGATAATGGAAAAGAGACAGCATAAAAAAAGTTTTAATTCCAAAATTTCGTGCCGGCCAGATTTAAAAACTGAAAGCGCGTAATAAAAAAGTCCTGAAAAACCTATTACTCATAAAAGACTGGAGAACACCTTCACCTTAATCTCGTAACGGTCCAGTTTATAAAATGCTCGTTTTTCTCTAACTTCATTGTTTGGGATCACCCGCTTGCATACTAATCCTGACAAAAATAGACATTTAAATGCTGTATTTTACGATGGCGATTAACCTGGAAAAGCCCGTTACAGGATTCGATGAAACTGAAATCATTAAGTTTAAAACTTAGAAATTTAGTTGAGTTAATGGCCGCTTAGATAAGGAACCGGGGAGTTTATTAAAGCATTACATTGAATTATACGGCGCGAGGTAGCACTTTTTCCGAATCGATCAGAGACGTGCCTTATCATGCAGAAAAATGTGCCGGATCCAAAATTCGACTAATGGAAATGAGACTCCTCAACCGAGTCGAGCTAATGAGGGCCGGCCATCGATCGACTTTTATTAATCTCAATTTGCGTTTAGCAATGATTCATCGTTAACCGGGACGAATAACATTTAATCTTAATTTCGCAGGTACGGCAGTCCGCACCACAATCGATCCCAGTCGGTGAAGACTCCGGGACGTTCTTCCGGCAGACCGAATTATCTGTGTTTGCCCCAGCAAAGGTCTCGAGTGGCGTCGATGCCCAACACGGGCGTTGAAGAGGAGTATTATCGGCTGCGACACTTCTCGATCACTGGAAAGGGCGTCGTCAATAGAGGTGACAGTCTGAAAAGCCGCAGATCCAGGTCCAATAATTCGGTGGCTTCCAGCAATTCGAGGTAAGACCGCGCGCAAATTCGCCTGTTTGACCGTTTAGCACCCAAATCGGCCGGAAACCGGAGGCTTTTCATCGATTCCGGGGCCCAATTTTACCAATTGTAAAGCCGCGTGTCCACCGACAAACCCTCGCGCGACTGTACATTTCACGCCGGCGAACGGAGGCCACGCTTTTGTTGGGAACATTTTAGGGAGTCGTCCGGAAAAACGCAAAGCCCTTGGGGGCTGACAGAAAAATAGATCGCTACACCAGCAAGAACGTTGCGACGGTTCTTGTATTCACTGGATGCAAATTTACCCTCAGTTTTTGTTACGGGATCCCACGTCCTTTAGCTTTGGAGAGAAATCTAAGGATATGTATACATTTGCGTATCTGGGAAGCTGGGAAATTTGTCAGAAAGTAAATACACACAACTGTGCGCAATTTATAATATAGCAACTCCGAATTGAAGTACTCCTTGCAATTTATTAGAATCGACATTAAAGAATGTCACGTGACAATATTAATGACATTAAAACATGGGAACATTGCAATTTTTTCACCACAACTCACTTAAAATAATGAAATTTATGTTAAAAAGTAATAATTGAACAAAGAAAAGGGAAACATATTTATATTAATAAAAACTTGAGGAACATTGTTTCTTTTTTTTAATTTCTTTTCATATCTTAGACAATATTCTAAAATTGTCTTTTCTTTTGAATTTTCTGTTTAGGAGATTTGTCATTTCATCTGTTGTTGACAAAATTTGCTGAAAATTTTAGTCTTACACCAAATTGTTCTCTCTTAATTAAAAAAATAGTTAATTGTGTATTAAGGCCAAATCTGAGTTTTCTGGCCGAGGCGTAGCCGAGGCTTGAAAATAGACGAGGTGCACATTACATTTTTTAGACGACCGCGCTAACTACAAAACAAAATACATCATTGGAAAAATTACAAATTTATTTTATATCTACCTTTTTCAAATAGATAAATTTATTAATACATATTAAGAATTTTTTTATAGCTTGCCAACAAAACTAGAAATTTATTATTTACAATACAATTACGACAATTATCGGTTTTGTCGGTTTCGTTGCTAACTTACTAAACAGACCAACAAATGGCGGCACGGTTAGCGTCCGAAAAAGAGTTACTTTTCGTCCGCTTGTGAGTACGTAAAATTACAGTTTTCATTAAAGATGCGTAAAAAAAATAATTCTTTGGAACCCACTCGTTTTTATCTTATGATGTAGATGTTGATGTTTGTCACGTAGTAAAATGTATAAAAAGATTCGTAATACTTCCTCCTTGAAAAATTTAGTAGAGAAAATCTGAGATTTTCTTGAATAACTCATAATTCTTATTCTTAGGAAGTGACAAATAAATGATGCAGATCGATTAGGATTTTTTTTGCAGTACATATTTATTTTATCCATCTGATCCTTTGAAGAGCCTTTGAAGGAAATTTAAAAAAAGTAAGTCACATGTCTTGAGAATTGACAGAAAGTAAATACGTACAACTTTTTAGATAGCTGTAGCTTAAAGTTTAAAAGGGTGAGGAAGGGAAAAAGGTAAAAGGTCATTTTAAATTTATTATGGCCTAAAATTTTCAGTAAGCACAAGAATCAGCACTTTTAAATAAGTAACCATTAAAATTCACAAAATTTGTATTTTTTGTGATTCTAAATATAAATTTGAAACATCAATTATCGCAAGAGATAACGACGAATAAATAATAATTGGCAATTTAAGGACTTACAAAATGTAAATCATGTTTTCTTTATGAAATCTTCTTTTAGTGAAAATTTATACTCAATTAAACATCTTCCTGTGTGAGTCCAGACTAATTTGGAATACCTACATATTTCGTTTTCTGAATCGTTTGTACAAAAATGCTTTTATAAAAATAGACTTCCGAAAATATTTATTGTAAAAACAGTTAATAACAATGTTTCATAAAACTAGTCACTTCAAATTGTTATGAGAAAATTTTCCAATTCACTCGTTCTCCTTCAATTTATTTCTCAAGTCCTTAAGATAACTTTTTAAGATAGTTTGTTATCCTTACCCCGTTATCGTGAGCATCATTCCCCTAGGACACGCATTTCCGCAGATATTCTAGTTTGCCATTTTCATACCCTCTTGCAAAAAATTCGTTCAAAAGCTCCTCTCTCGAGTAGCAACAAAACACGTCCTACTTCCTGTCGGATAGGTTCTCACTGATGCAGACATCAGCTGTGGCAAAAAATGTTTGGTTCGTTTGGACACAAAGCTCCTCCTCAAGCACCAACATCACTTCTTACTTCCCTCTCGGCCAAGTTTTGCCACACACACGCACATGAAATCTCGGCATGAGTGTACTTACTGGTGTAGAGCCGGCTTAAGGAATTAATTTTTAAAGCGGCGAGGCCGAACCTGCAATTACCCATAACTCGCATGTGGAACGGTTAAACTTGGACGTTCACAAAGACCCTTAGATGACAATGTTTATTCATAATTTATTGATTGTCATCTATTTATAGAGCGCACAAACCTAGGCTCTGCTCAAATACGCCACATATTTATAGGCAAAGTGTATGATAAAGTGGCAGAGTAAACCGCTTTGGGCGTTTTCACATACTGCAGACAGATCGATAGAATGTCTACCCTATCCTCTTGGGCCCTTTTACCGGAAAATTTCGATACAATTATCCGAACGACCACGTCTTCCTCCACACGACAATTACAATTTTATTAAGCTCATTGTTAATTAACTAAGCCGGAACTGTTCCCTCTCCCTGTGTTTGTATTTTCACCTAAATCAAACACCAAACTGGTACGGCTTCTATTGACTTTACGAATTTTTGATCGCAAATGTTAATTTTTGTGTACGCACCATCTGTGCTCATTTGAACTGGAAGCTGATTTTTCGCAAATCGAATAAATCTGATTTTTCGTAAACATTGTCGTGACACCAACGCAATTCCGTAATCGCTGGATGCCAACACTGATTCACTCACTCTCTTTCTCTGCACTTACCGAAATTTCTTCTTCGACTCACCGAATACATAAATTATAAATTACGCACACGTACTGAATAAAATTTATATTTATGGGTATCAAGATTAAACCCTGTGGCAATTTGCTGACGGTAGACTGTATTCTTCATAAAAGTAAATCATTGTGAAAGGTTTATACCGGAGCTTAAACTTTCATCAAGAACTTTTCCAAGACCTGCAGTCTTGTTAGTAGCGGTTTTTCTTTCTGTTAAGTTTCCGTGCGGCTAAAAAGTAGAAGAACGCTGAGACTTAACAGTTCGGGCCCTATTTCTGTCCATACTTGTCATAAATATTATAACCATACAACGCCTGATCAAAGCCTGTTATCTTACAATGTTGCCAGAACTGAAGACAGCTTTATTACATCATTTCCGCTTTCACAAAATGAAGCTTATCTTTATGATAACCGCATCAATGTGGTTGTAATTTTGATTATCAAAACCTAATAATGTATATTTATAAACACACATATAACCTTCGCATTAGTTTTCTAACAAAGACAGAGCCGCAATCAAGTTATACCATTTCTTTCATCGAAGTTGAAATGCACCTTTCCGACTATTGCTTAAACTAAAATAAAGAATAGTACATTATATTATAATTTATAAGTGAGAGAAATGCAAAATTACATGTGAGTGAGAATTTTGAATCACGAGTACGTCAGCACGAGTGATACATATCTCACGAGCTTATAATAGCATTTCGCTCACGTGTGATATGTGACGTTTTATGTTACAGCAGTGGCTTTTGTACTTTTGTAAGTTCGAAAAAACCCATGAAAATAAACTCAAAAAAGTAGGACAAAAAAATTGTAACACTATTATTAACTACAGCAACCATTATAGTCACTTGTGGATCATATTATCTCACATGTGAATAATAGCTTTTTTATTTACCGAAAACCATCACATAAAGTATATGATTATGCATTGCTATAAGATAAAATACTTCGCTTTTATTTTCCAGACTTTCAAATTTAAAGTTAAAAGTTAATTAAAAGCAATTCAAACAACTTTTAATTAGGAGATCCAAATACTGAATATTGAAACTAATGCTGTTCTACATTTTAAATGGACAAGAATCATTGTAAGAATATTTTAGATGTCAGATCGACAGTTCGGACACTAACGCAGGCGACTAAATAAGGAACTTTATTTTAAATTTTATAGGAGACAATAATTTTAATTAAGTAGGTTTGATACAATAAGTAACAATAAAATTAATTTTATTATCGGATTCTTTGAAAGGTACAACAAATAATAGTCAATAATTTGCAGCATTGCACCTAGAGTAAACATGTTAGTTAATTATACTTAATTAGAGAACCCATTTATTTGACAAAACAAAACGCAATAATTGAACAAACTAATTTACATATCAGTCCTAATTAGTTCAAATTTAATGTTCGTTTTAACGCTTTTAAAATTACGACCATTATTTTTATTTCGACGAATAAATTGTTAATCAGTCTCGGTCGATGGAAATGCAATTTAAATAAATGCATCAGACAGGGGATGTTGAAGACTGACAAATTTTCATTGATAAGCTGTCAATCTGATTATTATACCCATTCACAAAAGAACGAATGAAGCTCGTCACTTTTATTTGATGAATTCGTATGTCCAATAACAAATTAGAATTTTTGAATGATTGTGATATCGTAGGGTTTGCCACCTTTCGACGATAAGGTTCCACACACCAAACATGACCTCCAAGCCGCTGGCAGGTGTCAAATATCATTTCTGTCATTCATTGCTTGTTGTCAATATTATAAAATTCACAAGAAAGTGAAATGATACCTCGGGTTTATCCAGCGAAAACTAGTCAAAAGATTTTATTATTCTAAGGAGTTGTAATTGGTTTAAAATCATTACAAACTGATTTAGTTAATATTTTTTGATTGATGAACCTAACCTCTCTTATACCTGTCATTTTGACGGTCCTTGATAGTTGGTATCATTTTTCTAGTATGCGTCAAAACACTCAAATTGTCAAAACCTACTACGATATCACAATCTATTTGGACACTTTGTACAAATCGTACAACAAGGCCAAGTTTTATTAAATTTTGCAATTTAGCAATGAAAAATAGCTATTTATTTCAATTAATTTGTCCTGTTTGAATTTTCTGTGTTGAATAAAAATTTGCAATTCAGTGAACGCTTGAAAACGTTTATAAATTGAAAAACTGGAACAGTGTTAAAACGTTTTTGCACTGAACTATTTCAAATCATTGCGAAACAGCACTTTTTAGGGTTATAGCTTGGCAAATACGCAGTATGAAAATTTCGATTCAAGCCATTTGTTTAAATGGGTCGGTCAATCAGCGTTCATTAAATAAAAATCCAACAAGTACTATTTTTATAACACGCAGTATTAATCATTGTCTTTTCTGCTCGTCTTTGTAAGATTAATTATTCAGAACTTGTCAAGTAAGTAATTTGGCAATTTCTGTCGTTCCAAAATCGAAACTTTGATCAGAACGCTTCAATAACCTCCGAAAGCTCCCTTCAAACCTCTACATTATGTCGGGGGACGTTGGATTTTCCGATAGTCTCTTTAGAGGCGATATGGGGTTTCAACCCTGCTTGTCATCTCCTGCCCATGACTATTATTAACTCGCACGATGGATGACAGGTTAATATCGATTCTTAACTAAAATACCACCACTTCGCGATGATAATAATCCATTGATGTTGACCTATTTATGTGAATAGGTTAAAACACGTGACATTTCCACGACTTTGTACTTCAATTTAAAAAGCATTTAAGCGGAGAACTGATCTGCCTCTGCACTTATTTTGTCATTAACTCTTTTTGATCGCTGCCATTCCCGCGTCCCGACGGTTCGCCAATAAAAAGTAATTCCTTTTTCTGATCTCTAAACACCCGATGAAAAATTCATGTTTCTTTTAGCATTTCCATGTTGTCGGGAAAAAGACACGCGACGTTATTTACAAACCGGGTCCACTCCTCCCGTCAAAATATGTTTTATTAGACACCATTGGATTCTTCCCGTCGATACAACACTAATTGAATTTTCCGTGAAGTATAGCTTTTGGAGTGAAGCTTTTACAGACAAAACTGCCGAACTTACGCAATAAATTAGTTCAGGGGCGATAAGTGAACTGGGATCGAGTTTTATTGAAATTCTATATTTTTTTATATTGCCGAACAGGTCTCGGGAGGCACCTCTAAAAGCCGAAATACAATAAAACGATCTTGTCAACATGGAATTATCTCAATGCTATGCCGCTCGCAGGATATTTCAGTTCACTTGGAATTTTTTTTCAAATTTTATTGTTTTACGGCGGTCCAGTCTGACCCAATTGAGCTTTCATTTAACAAATAACGATTTCGGGTTGCGACAAAGATTGCCGTCTTTATCGACGCATTCAGGAATTTACTTTGCTACGAATTAAACTTTCCGGCGTTGCTGCTGATCTAAAATTGAACTGTTTGATTCGAACTGTTCAAATATTGGGTGAAAGAAACACTTGCGTCCTTGAACTTGCTTCCTCCTGCAGTTTTTCGTGAGCGATCGCAGCTTAATTAAATATTTGGGCTCGAGAGTCGGCAATAAATAATAATTTTTCGCGATTAAAGTCGCAACAAAGGTCGCTGCAGGATAAAGGGAAATTTTCCAGCGGAAATTTCACCTCTTTCTCGGCTCCGGACAATTTCATCATGAATTTTTCTCATTCAGTGCCTTTTCATTTCCGGCCTCTACCAATTTTTGCGCGTCTCGTTCACATTATATTGCTTTCTCACGTGTAAATAATTTGATATTATTTACATTTCCAACTTGTCGGCTGCGATTATAGTGTTTTCTCCCGAAGAGGTGAACCCACCATCAAACGATTCCGTTATCGGGCCACGTTCCTCCATTTCTTCACGATATCGTTCGGATGATGAGTGGGCAACTCCACCACTAATTTCCAGTCGATACTAAGATCGAAATAACGTCAGAACAGGCTGTTTTGAACGTCATCCGAACACCCTCGAACTTTCAGTTCAGCGATTCGTTCAGAAGGCTGTTGCGTCACAGACATAAATGTTTCCGCCACCATGACCCGGGGTGGGTGTTTCCTGATTTACTAAAGCAACTTTTTCCGCTTTTCCTGAAATACAGACAATATTAGCACGACACGTCACCCTAGACTGCCGTCAGAGGGGCGCTATTACTTGCAGAACTTTCCAACTCCAGATTGCATGATTGTATTGATTAAGTCGAGGACGGACAAAGCAATCTGTATCGGATATCTGACGTATTCCAGGATCTCGGAGAGCCATCAAAAAACGATGAAAAAACATCAAGGCGTTTTACGAAAGCGTGCAAAAAACGGCGAGCTTGGAGAAACCCAAGTGGACAAACCGGGGGCAGGATAATTGCCCTCCCCAACTTTCGCAACTTTTAAAAAAAATCATTTTCCGTGCTGCCTGAATTATGCGCCCTTCTTCCGCTCTCACCCTTACATTTTTTACACCTGCAAAACCGCTCGTAAATAATAAATAAACTAATATACTTACGCACACAAGAACTAGCGGATCTCGAGGGGTTGTTGTGCACTTTTTGGATTCGACGTGCCGCAATTTATCACTGTTTTCAAACTATGTATATTGTTTTAGTGAAAGGCTCCGCTACAATATTATCAAGTTGGAGTTAGTTTGTTCCAAACGTATCCGATTCAAGTCAAAGTTTTGACAGGCGAGGCAATTTCCGGATGCAGTTTCCAGTTCGCGTGCACTGTTTCGTGGAAACGCAAAGTGTTGCAGCAGCTTTTTACGAGTTGAGGCCACCTGACTCCGGAGTTTGCGTTTTATTCGGTTCAAAACGTTTTCAAAGCAGGGATTTTAAAAACATGTGTCGGTAGAGCTTTGAGGAATTTTGCAAGAAGGAAACTTCGCTCTATGAACACGCTTAATAATCATTCTGGGAGTTGTGCAACAAATCAAAACAAACCACACGTGCACAACTTTATCTACAAATTAAAATTCCACAAAATCCTGTGGCCCATCATTTTTTATGCGAATTTATACGTGACGATTAAAATTTATGACATTCAGGTAATTACGACTTCATAAATTTTGTGTCCGACAAGTATGAAGTTGAGTGTAAATATTGTTGTTTGTCGGTGGGTCCTGTTACTCCGTTTTTATTCATCTTTTTGAACCGTTTACAAACAAGAGTTATAAATTAATTTTTGTGGGGGAGGGTCAAGCGGCGACTGTTTACGGTCAACACGGACCAACAATGAAAAAAAATTTGCGCTTCCTTGTTTTTAACATAAATATCAACAATGTATACCTTTGTTGAAAATGTTTTCAACATCAAATTTAATCTGAAAAGTTTCAAAGTGCATTTTTCCACCTCAAGCTGTTTCCGTTTAGTTTCCCATTTAATAGAGTTTGTTCAGTTCCGAATCATTCCCTTTTTACATGCAACGCAGTAATGCTTGCATTAAAGATAAGCTGCCAAAGTGAGGCGAAATATTCGTGTAAACAGGGAAAATTATAGCCCCACTAATGTCGTTATCATACTTTGTAGCAGTTTGTGAATCATTAACCAATCCGGTGAAATTATGTACCCTCGCAATGAATTAATTAGCATTCGTATAATTCGGGGTGCGATGTTTTTGATAACTGCGACTGTATTTATCGGGGCCATAACGTAATTTAACAGTTTTTACGCCTGCCAGACAGGTCGTGAACACGCGACTTTTCGATGAAACTCGTTCAGGACAACTGGCAGGATCTTCTGATGGAGAAGACACAAAATTAAATTGGTTGTATGAGGGTTAAATCGGCCCAATTATTTGGTCGTTATTATTGATGCAGTTGCGGTTAATTTATAGTGGTGAGGGATAATGCACCAAATCACCGATGTCATTTAATGGAAATTAGACTGAATGTGTGAAATAAAGGGTCATTCCGAAGTGTAAATTGCTTGTCGAGTCAATTTGATTCGTGTTTTACAAATGATTGTAGATTTTTATTATCCTGCCGAAAGTTTGTCAGTTCTGGTTTCGGTGTGAGGCGCTTGAGGGGCCGAAGGGTCGAAAAGCTCCGATTCCTGCAGGGCACAGTTAAAAAGAAACTTTCAGGAGTCTTTAGTTACAAAAACTGCATAAAAGAAACTTTCAAAAATTTAAAAAGGAGACAACATTTTCTCATTCGAAATTAGATACTTTTTCAAATATTCCTTTTCAAGTACTGTCGCGAGCAATAAATTTTGGTCGTCAATGTCATTTCAAAATTTGGTTAGATTGTCACAAATTTAAAAAATTTCCCTGCCTAATTATACCCATGTCAACAAAGTGTCAAAACTTGAGAAACAAATGACAATTAATGCCATACAACATGATGATAGGTTATGATATTTACGACCGTTTTACAATGGAGCATTTTCGATTGCGTCAAAGAATGACCTTAACGACCAAAATTTATTGCTCGCGACTGTACATATTTTTGTTTTCTAATTTTCTAATTTTCATTGTTGAATCAATGCTCCTCTATCTTAATACATACATATTTCGATCTATGGTTGTGCAGTTTTTATAAATAAATATGGCGTCAAATTAATTAATATGCTAATTACCATTTTTGTAATTGTTACTAATTCATTTTTCCATTAGTAAATTGCTTCACAACACGAATTATTTCTGAAGTTTGATGCTTTTACCTGAAAACAAATTGTATACATCTTTACAAAATTTATTCTCTTCGGTATTATCTTTCTTACAAATATTTGTTGAACAAGTTGGGTGGGTGCTGTTTTATTTCAACTTAAAATTTCTTCTAACAACAAATTTATGTGCACATAAAAATGCTTAAAGCATTTGAATATACAATTCAAAATAATCTTACATTTATGAAGCAATTTTTTTATCAGTGCTTTTGCAACAATAAAAAACATAGCTTTATAACATCAAAGATTTTTAAAAACTTTCATAAAAATGGCAATGTATCAATTTTTGTTATTCCTGTATTCACTCAGATTGAGTAAAAACGAAATATGTAACACAAACTGCTCTTAAAAATTTACAATTAATTTTTTTTTATTTCGCTCCTGTCGGCAAATAATACTGACAAGTTTCAAGTGGGGAAGGAATGAAAATGTATTAATAAACTGTCTGTAAGATGACACGGTGTTTTATCGCGATCGGTCTTGTTGTCCTAGTATTAAATTTTGAGAGTACCTCCGGCGACATTAATTTCGCTCGTTAAGGATGCTAGGGTTGGCGTGCACGTCGTTTTATTTCAATTAAATTAATGGTATTTTTTAATTTTTCAGCACAGAGCAGCTTCCTGGCGCGGTGTCAGCAGCAGGATCGGCACGTACATCCGCTTCCTGCAGTCTGGCGTCCTCGAGGGAGTCCTCTACGAGCGCCCCCGGACCCACCCCGTACAAAGTCCTGATGTTGGGAGGCCCGGCCGTCGGCAAATCCTCACTGGTTTCCCAGTTTATGACTTCCGAGTATCTTCACGCTTACGACACCAGCATAGGTGAGAATCACGGCGGCGAAATTGGGTCGTCATTTCGCATCTGCACTTTTTGACAAATTGGTATAATCCGGGATGGACAAATTGAGTTTCGCGAGTTAACAAGGCCTTGGAAATTGAATTGTTCGTCTGAAAGAGTTCGTAGTTAGTCTGGTAGTGGCCGAATCCTGGATTCGGTTTCAGCACGAAAAATTTTCAAGTGTTTAGGTTAACTGAATTGTGTTTTAATTATCAGATAGCGAAAACTGCCATGGGATTAGTCTAAGGATCGAATTCGTGTCTGGTGAGGTAAACAAGCAGGGTACGTACTAAAAACCTCTGTCATGCTAATCCCCTCAAGTACATTCAGATTGTACCCACAAATCTCTTTAAGTCAACGACCACCGTGGCCTGGCCGAGGAAGCCTCCAAATTGCCATCTCAAATTCATGATCATTAAGGTTCCAAAATGCAGACCTAGTTTCACACCAAAACTAATTTAAAGACGATTTTTAAAGTCCTGACAGACAATAAACTGACTTGGCCCCAGATGTTAATTAAAAATGGTCGCAAAATAGAATTTTAATTTGAACTAAATTCGCGATCATTAGCGGAGCTGTTAGACATCTTAAATTGCAATTTCTCCCATTTTCTCCACTCACACCTGTCGACAATTTTTAGATTTTACAACGGAGCGGCTCGCCAAGAATAAATACCTCAAAAACGGCCTGTAATGAGAATCATTTAACTCCCGAGAATTGTCATTGTGAGTAATGTTTACTTTATGGAACATCTGCAGGTGTCCCGCCAGTTGCACTACTAATAATAATAATCAGTTCATGCAAATGGTATTTAATCAAATGTGATCTAAATTTCGTAGTGGCTAACTGATTTAATTTAAATCAATGAAAAGATACTGATATCTGTGCCGTGTTATGCAAATCTATTAAATCTGTTTCCATCAAAAATTGAGAGAACAGAATAATCTGGTCTCAGACATTTTTCAAAAAGCGTTTGGAACATTTCTTATTCGAAGGTGTAAAAAGATATTATTTCAGCTACAACCATTTAACTTTATTAGTACGGCGGTTATTGATAAAATCGATGTGGTTCATTCACTAATGGACAGCAATCGAGTTTCCAATCCGATAAATTAATTGTAACTGCGTTAGTTAAAAAACAACCCGAGGGTTAAACACGAGGCACGAATTTCCAAATTCGTGGAAATTATCTCCAGTGAAAATCTCGTGTCTGCTGTATTCCCGTACTTTTCCAAAATAATTTCGAGACTCCTAAATTAATGAAAAAAAATTAAATCCAGTCGGAAATTTTCCCATTAAAATCTTTGTAAAAGAAATTTTAAAGCGTGCAGGTTTCATAAAAGTTTTTAATTATTTACGAACATCTTAAGGTCGTTGCTGCAGCAATTCGCTTCCCGGGTGTCGATTACAATATTTGATTTATTTTTTGGTGGGGGCTCATCTGCAAAACCTGCCGGCTTAGCCATCCCATAATTATCCCGGCTTCCATGGTCTCGTTGTGCGAGGAGGACACGTGCAAAATTTCCACCATTAATAAAAATCGAATCCGAACAGGATACACTATTAAAGAAGTAATCAAACTGTCATTTTTAAAATTATCCTGCAAATCCCCGCGCATAATAATGCAAGCGGAGCATTAAGCTGGCTATATTTAAATTTACATTATTTGGAAAAGCCATTAACTGGCGGACCTATGTGTGATGGTCAATGACTCAAATGAAATAATTATTGAACGAACGAAGTACGCGATTGGCCAAATTAAATTGTCCACGCATCATGGCTCTTGTGCATAAATAAACCGGGGACAAAGAAGCGTGTTAGTCGAGGTGAAAGAAAAATTCGCGCGTTCTTTTGATGTCGGAGGTATTTTCGAGAGTTGTTTCTGTTCCTCCACTTCCCACCTAAGAATATGATTATAGCCGTGTTTGCATTTTTAATAGAGACGCTCTACGCGAAACAAAGCATGCCAATTTCACGAACCTCCGCACCCTGCATGGAAATAGAATTTTAAGAGTCGAAACCATTGTCTTGAACTAGCTTGATATAGTTTCTCGTAGACCGTTCTTGTGCTGTTGATATTCCTGTCGCATCTGTAGACGTAGGGAAAATTGTCACGTTCCAGAATAAGACGATTAGATATTTATATTTGAGTCATTGCAACCCACAATTTATTGTGGAACGAAACCGCATCTCGCTCCGAATATAATAGAATAATAGATACAAATTGGGCAAAAGACAGTAAAGCGTCTTGAGCAACATTTTCCGACCCTCCGATTTTAAGAGGGGAGTTTAATTCCTCTCATTTGTGACAATGTTGCCTGTTCCGAAATGGAATCACGTATTTCATAACAAAAGTTTTTTTCATTTTTTCGGTGTGATTTTCAAAGTGTAAGACAAATGTGTGGCGGTTTAAGAGCGTAATGCGAAGAGCTGGAGGGTGTGCGCGACGTAATGGGACTTTATGTGGATTGAATGAATAAATAGGAACCGTAAACACGAGCTTCTCGTGGCCTGTCTCGGCGAAAAAATGCGATTTGAAGAATATCAAATCGAAATTGAAATTCTTTAAAAACATTTCATAACCGAGGATAGTTAAAAGGTGGCTTCCATATTGTTTATTCAGGAAACTCGTATTCACTGTCAAATATTTACCAAACGATTGGGCCCGAATGCGTTACTCCTCGGAGCAGAATCGACTCTCTTATTACATTTTTTTCCCTCCAACAACACCGCTTCCTCGGCGTCTTCCGACGACCGTAAACAATTTCGGCGCTCTCCTCCCCAGTAGACAGACAGACTTCTTCGGACTGTGTAGCACTCCCCCACTATGCCAATTACACTCCCAAATGAATTAGTCCATAATACCTCTTGTTTCTGGTGTAATTCCACAGGCGATTTGAATGTAGCTAGAGGGATTCGTGAACGGCGAGGGGCCAGTGAACAGCTCAATCTAAATAGATTAAATGCTACCCTCGACGCACATGCCTAATTTTTGCTCCAGACCGCCAACAGTTAAACTATAAACAAGAGGGCGGATGGTGAATAATCAATCAAATTGTTGTTCTGTTGATTAAGTGGCCCCGTTCCGTGTAATAATTCACCCTCGAAAACTTAATATGTTTGTGCAAACTTCATAACAAGCAAGGCAGGCCTTCTTCCTTTATATCTGGCATCTGGAATTTATTTGCGCCAGGTTATCTCAGATCCTGATCGTGATAAAAAGCGATATAGCAGTCTTGCTTTCCGTGACCATTGTTCGCCAGGAACACGCTACACTTGCACACAGGCTGGTCCTCAAGGAGCGTAATTTACGCCGCTTCAGACGTCCACGTGAAGCTTGTCGCGAACAGCGAATCTTAATTACAAACTACATGGCATTTGGCTTTGAAATGCTAATTACCTATTTGCAAACTCCAACAGACAAAAATATTTATAAAGCAAGTACAAATAATTATAAAAAAATGAAATAAATACATTCATTATTAGTCAAATTTATTGAATTTTTCTATTTATTTATTTTATTGAACTTACTATCGGGTGTTCATTTAAATTTCCGGTCAAAGTCGACGTTGAAGAGTCGATTGTGAACGCACTACGGATTACGGATCACGGATCAGCTGTTTAAATCTTACCCTTGTTTGTGTTTATACAATCTACTCTTCAACACCAACTTCTACCCTAAATTTAAATGAACACCCGATACCTAACTTGAGCTATTATATTTTTAAATTTCTTTAGTGAAAAATCGCATTTTATACATTTGAACCAATCAGATTTGTGCATTTGTAACTTGTCCGATCCATTTAAATATGTATTGATTTTACAGATTTCATTTCTAAACACCCTAAATAATACAAAAAATCAAAGGAATTATATACCGCATGTTTCAAAAAATGTATAATCAAGAGTAACTGTAAAAAACAAAAGCGTCTAAAAAGTAAAAATAATCTTTACATTATTAATTGTTAGATATACATAACCACAGACTTCGATTTACATAACCTAATTTTAAATCTGTGCATTACAGCACTATTGGACCGTATCTACGTAACGACAGTTAAATGTTGGTAATATAGGAACCGTCGTCTTTTGATTTTCATCTCCGCTCTCGATTATACATTTTTGAAACATATGTTATCAAGATATAGCTCCTTTCCACACAAAATTTGCGAAACTGCCTTCATACATTAGCCTTGGGATCATTATAACGAATAGTATTTTATTTTACCTTCGATTGCTTTATCCACTTCATCATTTGACTTAAAAAACTGAAGATCACTATTTGGTGGCTCAATTGATACGGTTTGAACACCATTATTAGAAAAAATATTGTTCACAGCACCCCGATACAGTAATGGCGTTGTGTATTGAGTTTCACTTGTCTCCGTTTTGTTTCCTTAGTTACGAACAAACTACGTTCTTGATTTAAAGAAATAAATTATCAAACCTTAAAATGTGAAACATAAAATGCGATTTTCTATCCGAATTTATTTCATTAAGGATTCAATTTCTTCAGGAAACCAAACTTGATAAATTATTAAAAGTATGTAAGTATATGAAAATAACTCTCTTTATTTTTGTGTATGATTATGATGAAAAAAATTAATATTTGATTAGCAATACCAATAACTAGTCCTTTTTAAGGGGCAACAAAATTGCAACTTAAAGAAATAAATAAACAAAAAAAATTCTTGAAAATAAATTATTTGTGGAGTTTCTGGAGATATGGTTTAATAAATTATTTAAAAATGGAATAACGGGAAAGAAAAATAAACAAAGTTTTGTATGAAATCATGTAGGAAATAACGTGAACTTTCGTAATTGACAAGGAAGTTGTACAAGAGTGCTGAAAGTTCACAACAAAAATAAATATATTTGCGGAAAAGTAGGTCCACGTGGGAATTCCTTTCACAAAACTGGTATAAAACATAACAAATAGAGTTTTGAATGCTGCTGGTAAATTCTTCACCATTTGAGGGACTAATTCTGTAAATTAGTCAACCTGCGCGTTTTTAAGTCGATTGAACCGTAAAAGTAGTACTTTTGACGATCCAGTAGAATATTTTCATTGCAGTTTCAGCCTCCAGTAATTCCTGCTTCACCGATACCTGAAGTAGTTCTTTTTAGGACCACCTGTATCTTGAAGGCGTTTGTCTCTCTTGGCTGCAGAGTGAAATAATTACAAGCTCGAGCGATAAACCTCCTTAACGAAATTTTTCCGTTTGTTACAGATGATGAAAGCGGCGAGAAATCCGTGTCCGTTCTGTTGGCCGGAGAAGAGTCCGAACTCACTTTTATAGATTTCGCCACGGCTGACCTGTCGGTAAGTCGTCAAAACGACATCACGTTCCAAAATGATTTTTTCAATTTTCAGCCCGACAGCTGTATAAATAAGTACACGGACCCTAACGCGTACTGCGTCGTTTACTCGAGTGCAGACCGCTCCAGTCTCGCCTGTGCAGAAAAAATCCTTCAGACCCTGTGGACACTGGACACCATCAGCACGAAGGCAGTTATCCTAGTTGCAAACAAAGCCGATCTCGTCAGGTCCAAAGTCGTCTCGACCGAAGGTCAGTAGTGTCGGCTGTAAAAGCGGACGCGAGCTTTCGCTGGCGTTTTAACGGCGAAGCTTTAATTTGCCTCGAGTTTCGTGGGGCCAAACATTTTTCGATCCAATTTGTTTGATTGAGCGTCGTCGTGTGTCGCGTTCGTTTTCCTTCAGGTGTTGCGTACGCTTCTCCGTTTTTCTTTTTAAATCTGATATGGGGCGAGCTTTGCTATATTGGCCCCCGCATATGTGGAGTTTTTCTTCAGACATGATTGATAAGCATGCCGAGCGCATTAAGAAAATTGAGTTGGCTTTTATAAAATACAAATTTGCTTCGCTCAGTATTGATTGCAATCAATCCGGTATTCAAAAACGAAACCATTGTCCTCATAAATCCTTTCGAATAATTAGTTATGTAAACTAGTACGGCGAATATTAATCGAACTGATTGCATTATGCAAATACTGCGCATTATACTGAATAAAAATGACCGGTGTAACTAGAGGACGCAAATTGAATTCATTTCCCAAAAACAATAAATTATGCAAGGAAGTTTTCCACTTTGGGGAATAAAACACAACTAACTAGTCGGGGTGGTGTTTAGTCGTCGTTTTTGCCAAACTGAATTATTCTCTTGTACGACGATTGCGAGCTTATGTCACTGAAGAGCTGTAATCACCTCATTGTCTCCATTGAAGCCTTCTAAATTCAGCAGGATCCAATCTAGCTTGACTTGGACTACATTAATCCTCCACTTGTAAAAGTAAACCAATGGAAAATAGCTCTAGAATTTGAAAAGAGGGCAAGAAGCGTTGGGTGTTATTCAAAGGTAATGAACACTCCGGCTTCCTTAATTAATCACCTACGGTGACGTTGTTATAGTTTTTTAACGAGTAAACTCGCAAAACGTAAATACCGGTGTGACGTGCTAATCGCGGTGTGGCAAACAATGCCAAGAAAGCATAAATAAAATTTGATAAAATCTCCTCGTGTTTATTAATATTTCTTGGTTTCCTTTAGTACATCGCATCGGTTATTCGGGGATTTTATATTACACAAGATGCGAATTCTAAAAACGGTCCTCTCCAAATTGTTTCATTTTTGTGCACCCCACACCGACATAAAGACACTCCCGAGTACCACAGATGGTAAGGTAAACCAATTGGAAATCCCTCTTGACAGTAAAATTCTCAGAAATCAATAGGGAACACGCGAGACGTATAAATTTTGAAAAGCCACTTCCTTTGAATGTAATAACAACAGTGACCGGGGTTTGTGTGATAACGACTGCAATGCGGTGGTTAGTGTGGGGTGAGGAATATGTCAGGCCGCATTTTAGCACGAAAATAAATGGGATGAACCCACTAATAGACAACAGCCTGGTTATGTCCAATAAAATTGTAATTTTTGGTGTGGATAACCTCTTTATGGGGACGTCCACACAGCACCAAATGTCTCCTCGAGAGAAAAATTTTTATTAAATGCGTCGCAAGAACTTTGACATTTTTTCGAAATTCAAACAAATGTTTTACTAAGAGTAACAGTGATTCCACGACAAGTGGAGGTTCTGCACGCGAGATAGTTTGAGCAACAAACTGTTGTTATATTTCAACATCACTTGTGATACATTATCTACCATTAAATAACTCGTTATTTAGTAATTTAATTCGATATAATTATGCTTTGCTCCCCGTGGATAAAGTTTTGATTAACGTTTCCTAGTAACAATGTAAAAAGTGCTCGCGTTGTTGGAAGTCCATTTAGTATTTGTGTTGGGATTACTGTATAAAATTTGTCTCAAATTCAGTGATGTAGAACCGAGAGATGATGACTCAATAATTCAAAAGAAAAAAAAAGATAATGCAAGACTAAATCTGAAACTGATCACAAGAAATTTAATAAAGCGGTCGCCAACCAAAGACATTACCCCTAACAGTCAAAAACCAATCGATCCTGAATATCCTGGAGGATTATCCTCCAATCCAAACGTCGGAATAGTCGATCTGGCGTACAATGAAGCTTACGGCGCCACAGTAGACAATGGCACCTGTAAAAAATACAGCGGGAGATGGGGTAGTAATGGGAAATGGAGTTTGTTCTCTGGCACTATCTTTGAAAAAGAATTAGCTTCTTAAACGGAAAAATGAGATGAAAGGGAAAAGATCAAATAGCTTCAGATGTTATGTGGGGTTAATAAATCAAACATAATCTAATCAATAGAGTTGCAATAGGGTACTGAAGGGGTAGCAAGGTGCGTTAAGTACAACAAACAATAATTAAACGATCTAATAATGTGTCCTAGACCACAATTATGTGAGTATACAAGGTATTTCACGAATGATAGGGAGCTCGACGGAATTGAAAATGCAACCCACAATGCAAAGTTAACGTGGATATTTGTTTTTTTTATTTAAAAAACATAAAACATAGTTAGTTGTGCAGTTTCGTAAATTTTGACATAAATGTCATTCACTTTGTTAAATGAAATTGTGAAAAAACGAAGAGTTTTTGTGAAAAAGTCTGCATAAACACGCAACGGCAAAAGCATTTCTAATACTTTCGCCATAAATCAGGATTATGTCTGTTTTCTCATCCTTCGAATATATTTTAATCGTCGTATTTTAACTTTTTCGTAAATGTCAGTTGTGACAAATAAAACTATTGGAAGCAAAGCGTGGATTCATTATTTCATTTTAAAACAATACGATATTTAAAATAGCCAGGTTAACTTTGAAAATGTATTGTGGGTTGCATTTTCAAATCCGCCTGGAGATAATAGTTGCGGCTTCGAAAAGAAAATAATTGAAAACTTGTGTGCAAGATTTTGTTTTTCTACTCAATTTCGTCCTAGAATTGAGTTAATACTGGTTTATATTTATAACTTCCAATAGACTGAAATTTTATTACACTCATTAATCAACGTTTGTTAAGGCAAACTTATTGGATATCTATACACAGCCCACCCTACCTATAATTTACGACTAGCTACTAACAAGTTTACTGTTGAGTGTTGATACATTTATACACATGTAATTGTCAGTTTTTTTCTTCAAATTTAACAAAGAATACTCGGGATCAATGTATTAGTAGGTAGTTGAAGAAGTTTTCTGGAGACTATAAAATCATAATTATGAGTGGACTTCGACCTGCAAGCTCTTGTTTTTTCGCCCCATCTTGTAAATTTGAAGATGCATAGCAAGCATACCCTCGACATTATCGCGCAAGTTAAGAGGGTTGCGGGTCGAGATAAAGCGGTCGTTGACCCGCAAGGTGTGCTAAACATTTTTCATCCCTTCGAACACACGCCAATTTGTTTAATTGATAAAGTAATGGCCGGGGTGACCTTAAACGGTCCAACGAAACGCACCATAAATATTATAATCCACTTGAATAGGTTGGTGTAAATCATTGATTTATCGTGATGTAGCGCGCGAAAACAGGACTAATTAATCCCACTTGCAAGGGAATAATCCCGGAAATTTAATAACAACGACGATAAAACTACACGCTCGCGTCGGTAACGTACCTACAGGTATAAGAGTCGAGATCCTCCCGCAGGAATCGGAAAGTTTAAAGTCGGCTCGATCGGCATTGTCCTGCCAGGATAATTTCGTATCGTATCGGAATTGGGTTGGGAGCGGTGGAGGGTTTTCAGTCGGATTTCCGACGGTGATTGAGTGACGGTGCGACAGCCAACCACGGATATACGTAGGGTTGAGGGTGTAATGACGCAGCAATTACTCTGTAAACCGGCGGTTAAACTTTTCACAAGAAATTCGCAGCTTATTATTGATGCCGCTTTCGCGAACTCGGCGCAATTACGTCTCGAAACGTAATATTCCGAAGAAATGTGCGCCCTTTTGTACCTTTTCATATGCGCCATTTGCTAATGAAAGTTTTTGCTCGGATGATTTCTTGAATGAGCTCTCTCCGGAAATTCTAAATCAAATCGTGCGCACCATCGAAACTTTAAACGACACAAGTTGAATATGCTGCTGTCTTCTTTATTTGCCCAGAAAAACACATTTCAAAGTTTTTAACTTTGCGGCCGGGATTATGTAGCTGCTAATTTATTCCCAGACTTGTTTTCCTGCCGTTGACACCGCCTGCCTGAATAACGTCCGAATGCAACTTGCACTAAATACACCCAAAAAGGGAAAACTCACCTTTTCCAGCGTTTTCACGGCCTTCCTTATAACAAGCATTTCCTGTCGAAACTTAATTATTATGAAAAAGTGTTTTTAATTACAAAGTTTTCTTCGCTTCTTACTTGTATAGCGCTAAATTAGTATAAAGATGCTAAGGCTCTCCTGGAACATTTTATCTTCTAAGGACCTGAAAAAAAAAAAGGATTATTGTACTTATTATTGATCCATTGAAATTGAGAAGTCACGTAGACTGACCAAAGCTCTCAGGAAATTGAAGTTTCATTTGGTAAACACACAGTATTTTGGCGGGAATAAATTATTGAAAAGAGCTTTTCTGTTTCTTCACTCAACGTTTCCACGATCAGCTTTTTATAGATTGGCCAGTTCCTAAAAAATGTATTTGAACATACAACATTCCAGTAGAAGTAAAATTGTGCTTTCACGATTGGAGAAATTCACAAATGATTGTTAGCCCGAAAAGTGTATTTGTACTCGTGTCTCATTTTAATAATCAATAAACAACTAAATTCCAAGTGCTGACATCGATAGCAAAAATTTCCAATTTAATGGAAATGTAGTGCAAGTTGCAGTTTTATTTATTTGGAAAAAAGCTCTCAATTCTGACTGGTAATATCGTATTTTATTCCTGGCTGCAGTTTTGCTTCATTACGTTAAAATTCACATTCGCAGAAATGATTTTAGATAGACAACACGGATATGATAAAGTTTCGGACGAATTATTAGCAGGCTCTTTTACATAATTAAGTGCATTCGTAACTAATGTGCAAATATTTATCTAAAAGCCATTTCCTAATTTTTAGTAATTGGTGATTCAAAATGATTGTGGATAAGTATGGCAACTATGTACGAAAATGTATGTGGCAACTGTGTGAGTGGGGTAGAGATGACATTTGTATGACATTTCATAAGCGTGCGTGTGATTTGTTTTATACTATTGCACATTGATTTGACAATTTTCAAAATTGCGCGACTATGAACTGTGAAAGAAATGTCAACTCTATTCTACCCACACAGTTGTCACATAAATTTTCGTACATAGTTGCCATACTTATCCACAATAATTTTGAATCACCCAATACTTACTACTTCTACTTCAAAATGTAATTTATCAGTCGATGCCAAAATTCTTTAATTAATTAAAATATTCGCCTTCATAAAGTTACGTTCGTGTTTGGTTTAAAATTTAATTTCAAGCAATAAAAATAAAAATTTGCCAAGAGGTTAATTCTCGGGAACATTTATTGCGAACCAGAAATTTCTCATCAGTTTTCTTAGAGCTTCTGTTTAAAAACCGTTAGATATTTACGTAATTCTTTACATTTTTATGTCTCAAATGACAGTGAACCAATCTTTAAAAATATTGCACAATCCAAATTTAAGCTTTTTGATTCTTTCTAAGAATTTACACAGTAAGCAATAATAATATTTAGAAAAAGTGAAAAAAGAAACCAGTTACAAGTTAATTCAAGAAATTCTTAGAAAATTTTCATTTTGTAGAATTTCCATGATTCTTGTTTCGTTGAACTTGTAATACTTGTTTCGATGTTTAAAATCTGGAGTTGAAAGGATTTGCCATTTTGCGCAAAAAATGTTTCAATATTTGCAAAACAAATGGAATACATGTTTTTCTTTATTTTTAGTGTATCAGATTTATCTTCGAGCTGTGACAAGCTCAGATCAGCACGTGCTGCCGGTGTCACGATTTTAGTTTTTCAATTTAAAAAGTTCTTTTTTCATGGTATGTTCTTGTCACCATCAGCTCCAATTCAGCGCTTCGATGACTATGACATGTGACAGGAGCCGCATTACTAGTCTTACAAAAACAGTTATACAATGCTACATGTATTTTCAAGGTTACAGTTCTAATATTACTGTAAACATACAATATGGTTTCCATCAAGCTCACCACTACCAATATTTTAAGAGGTTTATGGACGTTAAAGAAACTGTACTATCTACCACCTTGTAAATTACAAATTCAAACTGCATTATAAATAGAGGTGGTGAAACTCGCGTGAGGTTTTTGACACGCATCTGCAAGCCTGTGAACTTAATTTTTTCAATTTAAAAATTAACAGAGGAACAAATATAACTCCGGGACACGCATTAATTAATTCGGAAGCCGTAGAGCTTTTATTTTTATCTCTCTTGGTTTAAAAATGTATAATTTTTTTCCAATTTGTTGACCTTTTTCGGCGATTCGATTGTAGCCAAAAATGCTGAATTTATTTTCGCTCGTTCTTGGTGGTTTAATTAATTGGAAAAGTGAACGAAACGCGTTATTTTTTAACCAGCGCTCCCCCACATTCGCACAGCTCCGCCGAAAAATGTTAATTAGAAGAACCCCTCGCCCGTTTCTGTCATTTAACGAATCGCTCACGTGACGGCTCTTGATGTATTATTTGACATTTTGAACTGATGCAATGTGACAAACATGACGCACCTAATTACCGGAGGGGCTGATCGAAAATTCAATTTTGCAACTTATGAATAACCGTGGGCAAGGGTAACGAAACTAAACCGCCGCCGGCGACCATTCCTGAGCGGGGGTGTGCCGGCACCAACTGTAAAATTTAAGACGATAACTGATAGCCGTTTCATTTAATAATCGTTGCGTTTAATGATTGATTGCAGAGGGAAAATCGATGGCGACGTCGTACGATTGCAAGTACATAGAGACATCTGTGGGCATCAATCACAACGTGGACGAACTGCTGGTAGGAATCCTCACTCAGATCCGCTTGAAATTGGAAAACCCGGAGAGATCGAGGGATCTGTTCCGCAAGAGGAGCTCGTCGAAGAAGAATCTGAACAGGAACAGGTCTCCGGCTTCCGGGACCGGAACGCCGACGGGAAGCGCCCAAAACTCGCCGAAGAAGTACAGGGGTTCGCGCACATCGGCCAGCCTCAAAGTCAGGAATTTGCTGGGGAAGGTCTGGGCGAGGGACAGCAAGTCGAAATCGTGCGAAAATCTGCACGTCTTGTAAATTCCCATTAGTTTCGTTTAATCCAAGTGCTGAAAGTACAATTCCAATTGTGATTTTGTCTCGATTAATTTTCAACTTGATTGAGATTAGTTAGTTAATTAGTGATAGGTGCACATTTTTATACGTTTTTTTGACCATTCATATATCTACTATTTTAAGTACTTATTTTATATATTGAATGTAAAATATATTTGTTTTCTAGAACCAAACTTATTATTTTAACTGTCAGTAACGCTGATCGTCACTAACAATCTCCACGACATATCTAATTGATCTGTAATTTCCCTAGCCCGATAAATTTTTGTGGGTCCACGCAACTTAACACCAAAAATAGTACGGCCAAACTGTGACTTGTAGCTGTCAAAGTTTGGATATGAAACTTTGTTTTTAGTCGTTCGTCTTGTCACTTGTCTATCGTTTGCAAAATTAATCAAATTGGGTCCATAACATAGCAACTAATTAGGTAGATACGTGTAAAATAATTGTAGAAAGTGTAAACTAGGATAACAGAGTAATTTTGAATTTGTATTTTACTGAGCAAGGTGGAGCTTTAAATCGCGAGTCATTATTAGTTACCTCATATTGCAACATTCCGAACCGTTTCGTTTAGCACACGATACAGGGTGTCTTATAGTTTCACACTCATTTTCCAAATTAAAATATACAGTCTGGTCCAAAATCAATCAACCGCACTACACTTGGCCAGGAAGGATTTGCAGCAGGACTCATATCAAACTGTCGTGTCACATCGCTACACAGGGCTAGCGAATCGCTCATTTTGGACCGGCCTGTGCATTAGATTGTACATAAGATATTTTAATTAAGATGCGATCTCTAATTAATAGATTGAAGAGAATCTTTAGTGTAAATCTGGTGGTATTAGATGTGATTTTTGTTTAACGTATAAAAGTATTTTTGTGTAAGGAGTAACTCGATTGTGAAATTTAATGGGAAATATGTAAATGTGGATTATCTGATTTATCTTTAATTGTAAAACTTTAACCCTTGCACACTAATTCCCAAACAAATTTGCATCGTAATTTTCCTATTCTCGCATCGTGATACGAAAATATTTTTATACAGTGAGTTTAAAATTTCATTAGTAGAGTCGAGAGCTCAATATTATTTCCAACAACCAAAAGGAATTAATCAAAATTAAGGTTTAGAAAATTTGACCAATTTTATTTGTGCCTTTGTATAGGCTTGGTTAGAGAACAAAAGTGTTAAGAGGACTGAATTCTGAGCATATTCCATATCCTCTACATGTTGATTAACATAATACATCGTTAATATAATCAGTATTCGTTATTAATGATAAATAGTACACGCAACAATATGTAATACGTGTCTTTTGAATTTTTAAAAAGTGTGGTATCTTCCATTTTTAAAAAATCTGTCGTTTGAGTGTCTAGCAGCTAAGATATATTTGTTTTACTTATGATAAGTGCCAATCTATATTTTCGTTGTCGTCTAATTTATTCGGTAAGTGTTGATTTAGTTTAGGTGTTAGCATAATGGAGCTGATTACCGTAATTGTACACAACTTACGGCGGTTCTCTCCATTAGCTTGATTTTTCATGTTCGGACAACCGGGTAAAATTATTAGAAACTGTAGAACATGTTTTTAATTTTTTATTCAAATTTATATTGCCTCAGTTCGGTTTCGACATATTTATTGTTATGAATTTTAAATAACATTTAGTGATTTAGGGACTTAGTTGACATGTAATGTATTACCGTAGTCACAATTATGAATCATAATGCACAATTTGGAATTTTGAAGTTTGTAAATTTATAACCCATTATTTGTATCATGTAATGAAGTTTATATCAATAAAATTTTTGCCGTGTACCATCTTTTTCAATAACACTATTAATTCTCCGTTCACAATGCCGACATTTTGTATCGAGGTTATGCTGCACCATAATACCAATATAATCATAAATCTATTCACTTTAACAATGGACCATAATAAGCAAATGTACCGTTTGCTAAATTATATTTATAACCAAAAACTGGCAAAGAATGTTTGGAAAGCTGTTATTATAATGACTTTCTGTAGAAATTCCGTAACTGTCCAACTTCGGAGGGGAAACGAAAATTGCGCCTAATAAGAGCACTAAAAAATGAAAAAACTCGACTTTTTCAATAAAACCGTTGGCTCGTTTTTCACGGAAGGAATCTGCAGAATTCCCGCTAAATTCCTCAAAGACGGGCAATTAAACATCGACAATAATTAGTTTTCTGCTTGGCTAATTAGTTTTTGTGTGCACGTTGTGCTTGCACATTTCCGCATTTGCCCGGATTTTTGCCGATCGACCACGCACACTTCGACACGATCGCGTCCGCCGAAGAGCTGCAGGGAAAGAAGAGGAACGTGATCTGGGACGAAACTCGAGGAAGTGTGATAGGAGTGGATCGCAAAAGTTGAAAATATGGGTTAAGCCCCGCATTATCTATTATTTGTTCTTGGCTGAAACCGTGTTAGCGTCGAGTGTCTTTCGACGAAGAGGTGGAAGGTTTAATTACGGCGGCAATGCGAGAAGTGTTTGCGGTTTGGAAGATGTGTGCGATCGCGCTTCAACCCAATTCGTCAAATTAAAAATTGTAATTAAGTTGAAAAGTATGGCGATGTCGGGTCGAAAATTTTTCATTACGTTTACAAATTGCTTGTTGCAAATTCCAGGCCAGTCATCGGAGAAAAAAGTCGACACCGGGCCAATTTACAGCAGTGCAGATGCATTTTTACAAATGGATTTTTTAAATTGCACTGATAATTACTGACTCCAAATTTAATTCGCCACTCTTGACTGGCCATCACCATTAAGTTTTTATTGTATGATTGATGCGTGAGCCCAACATGCATGGAAAACTTCTCTTAATAACAACAAAGTGCTCTTCGTTTCGGTCGTAATTAATACACAGATGAGAGGTGAAATTATTATCATTAACGTTTTATGTAGTGGAATGTTGTTGTGAATATGCCGCAATTTAAATTAGTTTACTTAACAATTATGCAGATGATACCATAATTGATTCAGAGATATTGATAATTATTTCGTTTCCTACAATGACACAGTGCTTCTGGGCGAATATGTTAAACCATTCTGAACTAAATAAATTGGCATCTTGTTTAAACATTCTTCACAATAAAGAAAAACACGCATCAGCAATTAGATATAAGTTATTCATTAATTTATTTAAATATTTGTATAAAGATTAATTAATATTGTCGAAGGAGTAATAAATCATCATGAGATTTTGTTAATGAAGAAATATCAGCATATTCCTCACCAGTGGTGGTTCTTCAAGGATTCGGAACTCCTGAAATTTTGCATCATTCAAGTTCTGCTTAAAATTCAAAAAAAACAAATAAAAAGACAGTATTCAACAGTTAATGTGAAAAATGAGAACCTTTTTAATAGCAAATTCTGGTACTTAAATAACTTGATTTTCATTAGAAATTTGTGTCGCGTTATAACAATTATTTGTGAGTTTGTATGCGAGAGAAATTTTATGTTAAATTTAACTATGTTCAAGTTTGCAAAGCTCGAGGCAAGGCATAGTTAATTGCTTGGGCAAAGTCACCATAGTAAACAGCTTAGGTTGAATAAATTTATTACAACAATTATAACAATTTTTTATAAACAAATTAAAAAACTTAAGAACTGAATAGAACAGCTAACGTACTTGCACACTGGAAATCTTTCCTAAATCTCTTAACACACCCTAATGACCTACTGGCTCTATTAAGAATGTGGTCGTAATGAGGAGTAAAAATTAATTTACTACCAAGTCATATACTCAAGTTTTAACGACACTGGTCATGGAAATAACAGTTTCGCAAATGACATTTCGAAGAAGAAAGGCATTTTCTCCTAAAATCAACAACGCCACATTTATCTGGACTTCGGGTCGTGAGATTGTCCATTGTTGCATTGTTGTAAATATGGATTTGAAGAAAATTTACATTATTACAATATGATTTAAGAGATTCCGATTGTCTGAATAAAAGAAACTCCATTCATTAACATAGAGGTCAAAAATGGGCAGGATATAGTAGAAACCCTTGTGGAACCCAAGAAAAGAAACTGTGTAATTTGGAGTATACAGGTTCTATTTTCACACAACAAAATTAATTTTTAACCAAAATTAAAAGTGGAGTCATGAATTACATTTTGGGATTTTAGTAAAATTTTATACTATTAAATTTCGTTTCATTTATCAGACTATACATTAGATTATACAATGATATTCTGAAATAAGTTTGGAAAAAAACAGGTAATTCCTGATGATGAGAAGAAGTCAAAAATTTTCTTATAGAAGTTTTTTCATTTTCGAGATACAAATGATTAAAAATTTGGTCAAAATTGCTACTACGCTGCTGAGTTAATGGTGATTAATTGATTAGTAGTTTAGTAACAATAATAATCTAAGGTAAAAGGTGTTCGTCAGCCACAAACGTGACATTACTCCTTTCGATCATTTCCAAAGAAACATTTACAAAGCAGTGTGCTTGCACCTACGAGTTTATTATGGAAGTAAACAAATTCGGACACATATTCCCTATTCATAGGCGTCGAAAATACAAGGATTTGGGGTAATTTCCATCCTTTTGATTTCACTCCCAAAAGTCATTGACGCAGAATTATTTCGTGTCAAGAATACTCCACATTTTTTTCCAAACTTATATCAGAATCACCCTGTATCTATAATACTGAGTTCATTCATCTACCTGAAACTGAAGATGAAAGGAAGAGAGAGGGTGGAAAAGATAGAGACATAAGATAACAGAAGAATTAAAAGCCTTGACATTGTAAAAGGAAACTTCTACTGCTGCAGATTGTTACTCATTGTGGGTGTTTTTTTATCCCATTTGGTTAATATTACAAGAACAAAATTCAGAGTTCTAAGAGTGCAAAGAAAAGATGGATAACATAACTGCAAAAGATGGACCTAAGGGAGGATGAATGTCACTCTGCTCTTAGAGAATTAAAAGTAAATTTGAAGCTAGCAATCATGCTGCAAGAAAACCAAATAAATCAATTATTATGGACACATTAATGTTTTCTTCAGCAGATTTTAGTGCTTCGTTAAATTCGTCAAATTTTTATTTTGCGGATTTCATAATATCCTATGTTACGCCACTGAAGTTTGTTACCTAACAATTACTAGCTTCAAAAACTTGTTTAATCCCGACAAGTTCATCACAAAGTGTGTGATACAAAGCTCCATGTAAGATAACAAAATCAAAAATAAATCAGGATTATCCATTAAGTTTACTGCAATTTTACTTGAATATAAATCACGAGCAGCTCTAACGGAGGCTTTATACGATCTTCTAGATTTGAAAAATAAGTTTTTAGTATCAAGAGTAGTATTAGTATAATTTATGAGCATTTTTTTACATTAAATTTATGAGTCCACTATTACATCGAATAAAATAATTACGAGTCAATTTTCTTTTAATCAGTACACTGACATCGCAAGCTTTGTGCAAAAATATTCACAGCACAATTAACATAATTAGTTGTTTAAATAATATGCCAGTTAATAAGCTTTATAGTGTGTGCTGCTGTTGATCACGTATAAGTAATATCACAAACAATGAAGCGTTGCTAATTTTGTTGAACCGATTAAAATCAAGCGAAGAATATGCAAATCTTTATTAATTACAACTTCGCTACAAAGTACAATATTATTATAATGTCGCAATCAAAAAAATTGTCAAATATTTGCTTGGATGCAATAATACTCCTACTGTAATAAAATGAAGGACCCTGGTGACCTGTAAGACTATTCAACGTATATCAGGTGTTCATTTAAATTTCTTCTTAGGCAGGCGTCGCAGAGTCGATTGTGAGCGCGCCACGGATTACAGATCACAGATCAACTGTTTAAATCTAACCTCACTTTTTGCGTTGTTTGTGTTTTTAGAGTGCAGATTGACGAGTGGTGCGTTCACAACCGACTCTTCAAGGCCAACTTTTAGGAGAAATTTAAATGAACACCCGATACAATAAAATAAATTTACATAAGAAAATAAATAAACACAGCCAAATCATATGAGAGAAATTAAGTCGTCAAATTTGATAATTTCAAAATTGAATTGAATTTGCCAAAACATTTATCATTTTATGAAAGACTTATTGATAACTAATCAATTTCAGATACTTATTTGTTATTTTGTTGTTTCACATATTTGTTAATAACAACAAAAGATTGTTCTGAATTTATAACTTAGTTTAATTTTGTTTGCCTAATTTTAGTGAATTTTCCAAATGTAATAAATATTTTAACATTTTCCAGACACTGCTCAGTACTGGCTATATAAAGACCAAAAACTCTTTGTCGACAGTTCTCGTGCGAGTTGTACGTACAGAAGAACCAGCAGTAAAGCCTTTGTTTGTTTACGATACTCTAAATATAACACCCCTAGTTTTTAAAGATTTTTTAACTTTGTATTTACAACGTCTGTCTTGACTACATGTTCACCCCAAACATTGGACTTTAATGAAAACAGTAACAATCTCTGCAACACTACAGTTGTAACATTTTATGTGTACACATTGTTTAAGGAAACAAACCCAAGATAAGAAACACGAGATTTGAAACGCCGTGCATTATCCTTCAAAAAAATCATGTAACAAACTGAAACACAAAAGAACATTTCAACAAGTGTGACTGTAGTTGCAGCTCATTTGCAACCAATTTTAGATAAAATTTCTAAATATACAATGTACTCGTAGTGCGTTTCGCAACAAATAATTCCGACACTCGTAAACGTTGGAATACCAAAAGGAAATTATTTTCTGTTCGGATTTATCTTGGTGGAATTGATTTTTGCTCAGGTTATAATTGCACTTTTCATGTGGGAATACACAGGAGTATAGAATTATTATAGTGGAAAAACTGAGACTGCAACGTTTCTTAATTCCTTCTGTTCTGTTGGGAATAAACATCGGAATGAGCTATTACAGCCATACCGGATAGAAAATAAACTTGCCTGGCCGATAAGTCTTCACCGCGAAAAAATTCGGAATATTTCAATTCTATTGAAGAAAACAACGAAATAAATTAATTTGAGCCAATAAATAAAAATTTCTTAAAACTGGAACGTATTTTTAGTTATGAAACACAAAGCATTATAAAAATTTCTTGTAATCTGTACGGAAACCAACAATTTAGATTGTTTAACTGAAATATTATAATTCATGGCTCGTAACTCGGTACAAAAATAAACGTAAATGTTAACTGATTGTTATAAGGTAATAAAAACTTCATACATTCATTTCTTTAGATGCAAATATTTAAATAGCTCTGGCACTAAAAAATTTAATAGCGGCTGAATGTTAAGCAAATTTATGGATAAGACTCGATATATACTTCTGAGCTTTTCAATCCTCGTCCAGACATAAAACTGGACACTTAAAGTGCTAAGGACTTTTTAATTCAGTTTATGGTGATAAACATTCCCCTATCGTTGTGGTCATTAGACGCGTCCATCACGCTCATCTTCTACATTAACGCCGAGTTGAATCACCTAACTGTCAAAGGTGTGACAAAAATTGTCCGGGATAAAGCTCGCAATAGCTGTATCTTGATATCTTCCTCATACCGTGCCATAACACGAGCGTCAAACGGCAACACTTTATGGCAGCAATGGTGCGCACCGCTTTAACGATGAAATAATTTCCTTGATGAACCACTTTTCATTTGTGAATGATGGTTTTGTTATTAATACGAGAGCCAATGGGAATTTAATCGTGATTGATGTGTATTCTGCGACCGGTAAGATATGCCTTCCGATGAAAATTATAAACCGTTTACTTGAGCGGATTTACGAGTAAAAGTGCTAAAATGGGAATAAGTCTGCATCGAGTCACGACGAGTCTTCGGAGAATGCTACATTCGAACAATTTATTCTGACGTTTTAAGGTTACAGAATTGAAGTCGATCTAGTTCGAGGAGCATGAAAATCGAAGCAAATTTCCTTAGATAGGAACTCCGATTGAATTTAATAAACCGTGCGGTTTCGTACATTCATACCACGTCTCATTAAGTGATTGATGTGTGCGCAAGGCGTAGAAAGTCTTCATTTGGCTGACCCACTAATCGAAATTCATATGTCGCGAAGAACAAAACAACGAAAAAATCGCCTTTGCCTTTGCAGTGGTTCGGTAGCGATTTTGCGTTGTCTCTTGCGTGATTCATTCGGATTGCCCCGAGATGAAATAGAAATCGTAAATTTGAATTTCTGCACGTGGGTAGAAACAACTTGCTGACGGAATTTTATGGCTTATCATGTTCGCGCAATTTTTGTCGATTCCCCGACTTACGCAACATCATTAACGATCAAAAGCGAATTCGATTTTATAATTAGCTCAAAAAATACATAATTGTGTGACGTCAAGCTGGATTAGCGCGCGGCCATTAGACCTAGCTGACACGAAAATCTCGGATTACATTTTGCTGAATCAATTCATGGTGAGTGAATTCTCGCGGTGAAAAACAAAGAAATTCGTGGGACCACCCAGATGTTCCTTCTAATCAACTTTTGCTGCGAAAAAGTTGTCTTCGTTGTTTTCCCCGACAACTAGGCCAATAATCCTCGAGCCTAATTTATAGTTCAGTAGTTTCCGATTTGGAATAAATCGGAATTGTTAATGGACACAAGTAGGTTCCGCTGATTTGTTGAAAAAATTGGCTGCTAACGGGGTTTTGCGACACAAAGGTTCAGTCTTGTTGGAACAAGTCTTGAATAATTTTTTAAGCAGTGATAGATGGTGCTTGCGAGCAATGGGTAACATATATGTCAGTCGGCGATAAGTAGGCAAAGTGCAGCCTCCAGGTCACTGCAGTAACCTCGATCAAGGTCAACTCTACTTCCTTTTACGACTCGAGTGCCGTGTTTAAGTCATGCACACCTATCATTTTTATGGTGAAAGAAATAGATCGCCGTCGAAGGAATCGCGCCTTGGACGTGAACGTGCCGCTTGGTGGTCTTTAATTTTCATCATCATCAAGAGTCAAGACTGGCTTTAGGGCCAAAAATCGAAAATGATGAATAATAACGTTGTAAAATTTTATTAGACTAATCCATTATGAATTCTCATTGGATATTGTGATTATGATGGAAAGGTGTGAAATTTACCATAATTAATCCATATATCAATCACTTTTCCCGTAACAACAGATTGCTTTATTCGCGCTAAATTGGTGTCTTGTGATGCGGAGATTTGGGTTAGGAGTTCGCATTTAAACATTTTTACAAATGTCTAATTGGTACAATTGGATGGAAGTCCGGCTATTATACCAGATTAAAAATGATTAACAATCAGATGCTTTCTAAACGAGAGTGACTTTTTACAAAACGAAACTAATTGATCGGAAGATTCTTGAATAATGTTACATTGAGTCACTTTTAAGCAGTTTGCTAATGAAGTCACTGCGACACTCCCAGTAGCACCGATAAAATATTTCACGTTTTAGATAACACAATCACAAAAAACTTACTCCAAATAATGTCTATTTTTGTAGATCCGTTTACTTTCAATTTGTCCAATTAAGACGACGATATCGAAATTTCTCCCAAAGAAGATGCTAACAATTGTAATTATCATTCTTAACGCTGTCGCACATGCGTGCCGGTTTTTACCCTACGTGGACGCATTGTCCTGATTCGATTTTCGCGTTAACGTTTTCTACGACGTTTCATGGTTAATGCATCGTCCTTCCGCGTCGATTATTTTCATTTTTTAATTTGTCAATCTGCTTGTAGAACCATGCGTGCGAGAAGCGTCTCAACGCTTGTCATCATCAGCTTATATGAAACGGTACTTAGTTTATCTAGATTAAGTCACAGTCTCGTGCCAGCTCTTGGATGTACATATTTAACAGAAATATAGGCTGTGAAAGTTGCAAGTCATATCTTTGATCAGTTCATATCTGATTGCAACGTCCGAGTAGTATCAAAATCAAGATTAACTACCATTCTGTCTGTTCTCTGAGTGACTTCCGCAATTATTATTTTCAGTCAATTATAAATTTAAATTTCAGGAGCCGATGAACCGTTTTGCTAAGTGGACATAAAAAACAACCACCGCAGATGGGAACCATCGAAAAAAAATCAGTTGTCAAAGAATTTTAACCAAACAAGGAGTGACATTTCTCTGTCACATTATAATCATTATAAAGGTTAATTTCTGTTTAATTGATGTGACTAACTTTAAATTCTCATTCTTATCTTGACTTTTATAATATAACTGAGAATCTGAACGCTCAGTGCGACCTCGACTTCGTCTCGGTCTTCAACCACTGAGGTTAGCACAAAAAGACTCACTTCTACTCTTAATGATATAATCTACTATATTAAATACAAAAATTACGTGAAGAAATTTTAAAAATCTTACCAAATCTCTCATTAAGAACTACAGCAAAACTAGACTCGATCGTAGAATATCTCCATTTTGTGTTCTGTTCATGACAAAAATTGCAAAATAATCATGTTATTGCCTTTTCCTGATTTTACACAGGTTTTCACTTTTTGTTCGTGACGTTGCATCTTGGTGGCTCAATCTGATTTTAGATACAATAAATTAAGATTTTATCTTGCACAGTATTTTCTAAACTATATTTCTTCTTCCATAATTTTTCTCGAGGGCAATAGAAATGTCAATTCTTTGGTTAAGTAGTCTGGAGCTTCCTAATGTTTGAAACGTTGATGATATAGTTTTATTACCACGCTATTGTCTTACGTAATCTCCTCAATCAAATTCTACAATCTCTTTTTCACTTTTGGACTGATCTCTAGATAATTAGATCTTTGAAAATCACGTTGAGTTTGTGATAAACATTTTTGGCGTATTCTCTGGTGAGTCAAATCATCTTTGATCATAAATGGAGCGCAAATCAGTCGTATTTTTGGATTTAGATTGCTGCACCAGATTAGAAAAATAGTCGAGAAATTAACCCGCAACAAATTAAAAAATCTTCGACTCAGGAAGAATAGCAAGGACTCCTCCTTGCCAGATTAGGACCACTATGACCATATAATTTTCTCAGTTAATTCACTATCGAAAATGGCGATCTTCTAGATAAATCTCATAACCTATAATTAATTCATCCTTTTTGTTGCTTTTTAATCCTGCAACAGTTAAATAAAAGACCAACTTAATTAACTAAACTTTTAAAACACAGTAATAAAATGCTCTTGTATTTCAGGAATGTTTCTTGTTTGACGATTTGTGACAAACATTTGCAGTTGCATGTGAAATAAAAGTGGATGAATAATCTCGTAAATAAATCAGCTTGAAACAAATGACTTAATACACTTTTTATAATTTTATAGCCTGTTTAAGTAATGATGACAATTTCTTTTCTTGTTAAAATTGAAAAAATATTCTTTAAATTTAATCTCATTAAAAAGTAATATCCGTTAAAACGTTAATGAGATTACATTTAGGTCATATTATATCGGGTGTTCATTTAAATTTATCCTCAAAGTAGGCGTTGAAGAGTCGATTGTGAACGAACCCCGGATTACAGATCACGCATTAATATCTATTCACGTTGGATTGAACATTAGTGGTGCAAATCGCAGACATTTGGCATTAACTTTCATATGAGTTGTCATAGTAACAGGTCAGTCATTTGCACCACAGCTGTTCTTCCCAACGTGAACAGGTTATAGCTGTTTAAATCTAACCCCACTTTTTGCGTTGTTTGTGTTTTTAGTGACGAGTGGTGCGCTCACAATCGACTCTTCAACGCCAACTTTGAGGATAAATTTAAATGAACACTCGATATAAACAACAAAACAAATACTGGCGTTTACACGATTAAGCAACGAGTTTTTAATATTCATAAGCTACAGAAGAGATGAACAATTTGTATTCGGCTGTTAAATAAATTAAATAAAACCACAAAATCAAATATATTTTTAACGTTGCTTATTTGGATAAAACAAGAATATTTCATTTCGAACAGTAGATATTATTTTCTATTTTTATGGTCACAAGTGAATTTTATAACAAAATATTCCGAATGAATTGATCATAAATATTCGTAAGCGTCTATTAAATACCGCTAACTGATAACTTCCTGTAAATTTGTATGGAAAGTGACCTTAAAACAAAATGATATTTTTTAATACAAATTCTATACTATTACCATCAACTAAGCTTTAATTATGATTCAAACATTACCTTGTTTCACCGAAAAGAGGATGTCAGATAATAAATAATTTTCTTAAAACCACTGTCAGGTGTAACTTCCAAATGACAAAAACAGCCAAATGTGAATCATCACGTGGTAATTTAATCCCAAGTGTAATACATTTTAGTAATTGTAATTTCCAAGAGAACGAGCTAGAGCAAAATTTAATTATTGTAATTCGAAAATTTAATAAAAGATTAAGTTGGAAATAAATGAGAAGCGGGTATTCTGTCATGTAATCCCGCCTCAGGTGCTGAAATAATACCTCTTCCTGTTGTAAACCAGAAATCGGTAACTGGATAGTATATTACAATTTATTTACCAAGTTCCGGTTTAGACATGGAGGTACACAAGTATGATAAATATTGTTGCGAAAACTGATAATTTGCAAATGATGTACAATTTTCTTGTAAAACCATAGAGTGTAGTTATTCCAAGCCGATCATAAAGAAACTATGTAGGAACTTGAGGCACATCTCAATTTCTCTATAATTTCTGAACAAAGTAGAATTCGATTACAAAAAAATCAAGAAACGTTGGAGGTGTTATTATTAGATTAGCGCGATAACACGATGTACCGTTTGTGTAAAGAAATCGGTATCATATTTCCTCATTAATTATTTTTAGTTACAAGAAACTCCAATTATTTACAAAGTATGTGTACATGTTGTGGTTTAGTAAAGAATTCTGGATAGAATTTATCTCGGTCTATAAATTAGTTAATTTTAGCTGCAGAGGTAGAGAAATGAACGTGTTTTTATGTTTTTATTTTATTTTTGGTGATACTTACTACGTGCAATAAATCATGAGATGAAGTTTTGAAGATATTATCAGCGTGAGTTTAGTGGCAGAATGCGTTAAACCTGTCAAAAAAAGGAAGCAATAAAAATTGTGTCCGCCGCAGTCACCCAAGTAGAAACATTAACTAAGCGCTAATTTGCAATTTTGCATCAAAAGAGTCAAGTCAGTGGCTTTGATCTAACTGTTCACGAGATTTATTGCAGGATATCAGCGAAGAGGAAACGTTTCGAGATAGTTGTCTTCGAGATCGCAAAATTTCTCTCGTTCACGTCGATTGTTTGAAAAGACAATAAGACAACGTTCCACATCCAGTCTTATCAAAAATGATGTAGAAGAGGGCACATGCTGAGTGGCACTGGAACACGCCGGTTATATGTAGAAGAGGTGGTCCAATATAGGCCAGTCTGTGTGTTTCCTTTGCAGACCGCGTTGGTTTCATTAGTGTGCAGTGTTCAGTGTCTTCTTGCACGGACTCTGATGATGGATCTTCGACTTCTGGGTGTCTCTCTCATCGTAGCCGCCTCACTGCCAGGTACGCTCACCGAAGCTCGCGAGCTTTCGTGCATTTTTTAATTTCCTAAAACAAGTAACAAATTCATTATCGGCTCTCCGTTAGGTGTTACAAATAATTGACAAAAAGCCCGGCCGCTATTCAACCACGAAGAGGAATAATAGACGCCAACAAAAGACATTGTTTGTCACAATTGAACCTTTGTTGGCCAATAATGACCCATTGTTATTAATTATTAAGCAAATTTCTGCGTTTTTTGCATGCCAATTTGCGAACACTATGGATCAATTTTTTCGTATGGTACATTTTAACGGTAACCATAATTCAAGTGCGGAGCTTAATTTGAAAGTTGTTAAGTCATTATTAAAAGAATCCAGTTCTAATTTTTTCGTAAACAGAACGAAACGTGTCTCGAGATCTGCTACCTGACTTTTATAATTCGACAAATTCTTCCGAGAAGACAATTTGGATGATTAATACCACCGTTTTCACGCTTAATTCAAATTAAAGCGTGCAGCTTTTTTTAATGTTAATTCGCCACTCAACGATTCAATGACAGCGGTAATGGCTCGTTTGGTTGAACAGCCTCTTTGCTTCGGTTTAGACGGGAGGCATAAGTACATCCCTTAAGTCACCGCAATAATAATTAATGTCTGGAATACATTTTGAGAGTAGACGGTACAAGCAAGAAATTAACGCAAAAAGTGCAATCGACTCCATAAAACTGTATCATTATGACCTATAAAACAGCCAAAGTAAAACAAAACGAGTTTAAAGAATAATACCATAATATACGACTGCAGTGGTGTCTTGCTTGTTGTAACCAACAGGTATGGGAAGAATTCCTGTTTTCTACTTAGTTCGCTGATTTAGAGTTCACATAACTTAAGAGTCCCTGCAAGCAATTAATTTTTGACCGGGACAATTAAAATTGTCAGAGTCGCTGAGTTTTTTGAACCATTAAGGAAAATATTAACAGTATCTCGTAGAAATCTCCGAGTTTTTTCGAACGCAGCTACAAATTATGTCATCAAATGTTTTTGTGGAGCCAACATTTCTTGAAGGAAATTGACAGTTATCATCTTGATAAATTAAGCCGAGATATATGTATTAATGTACAAGTCGAGTAGAAAAAAGAAGAGAAAAAGTTGGAACGAAATGTAGAAAATTACGTTTCAGAATGTAACGAAGATAACAGATGCGTTTACGCCGAGGCTGGAATTAATGGGTCGGCGATATTGATAAATAAAATGCAAATTAAATCGAATCGCAAGTTATAATAATTTCATCACAATTAAGTAAATCTAATAGTGGTGATTATCTCGGAGGAAATGTTTCAAACCAATCGCACGAGACGAAGTAAATACTGTTTTGGCGGTATAGGACGCTGTAAAAATTTCTAATTTATTTATTTCCACCTCATTTGGCTTAGGCAAATGCACTAATGGATTATCTCGGTCTTAATTTATATGTAACCGTGTTTATGCGGCGCCTTCAGGAATTTAACCAGAGATATCGGATGTTCATTTAAATTTATCCTCAAAGCTGGCGTTGAAGAGTCGATTGTGAACGCATCACGGATCTAACCTCACTTTTTGCGTTGTTTATGTTTTTACTCTGCAAACTGACGGGTGGTTCACAATCGATTCTTCAACGCCAACTTGAGGAGAAATTTAAATGAACACCCGATATCTATTTCAAGTCATGCTCTGAACCGCTCACTTTTATTATTTCGCAGCCCCGTAAAATTAATTATCGTTCTAGCTAAAAACAGTAAAGTTAATTTGTTTTAATCATTATTTAATAATGATAATAAGCAATTACTGTTTTAAAACTCCATAAAAAGGTGCGAATTGCAGATTAAAAATGCAAATTAAAAACTGTAAAAGATGAGGCAGGTCAGAGGTTAGTGTGATAATCTGCCGGAGGTGGTCGAGCTGATCCATTAAATAAATTTCGCAAAGCACTGGAACAGTTTGAGCTAATTCCCCCAGAAACTGGTCCGAGCGCCATCTAATATTAAAATGTGGGAAGGACCCCGAATAAAGGAGTGTACCATAGGATTTTGTTATACTTTTATGGTAAATAAAAAAGGTGGAACCAGTTTTTTGAGTCTTTTGTACTTGAAACTTGTTGGAAATCCCTTCTGAGCTCCTCCACCGTTCGAAAGGTAATTAATTCAGCAATAATAGAGCCGGTCTAAAAAAGGCCCTCATCTTCGTCCTTGCCATTATAATCACGTACTCGCGCAGTTTTTTTCCCGGCTCAAAAATGAGGAAATCTATTATTATTCCGTTTTTGTAATTTTTTTTTTCGGTCTACATTGCATGTGTCTAGTTTAAAGGCTGTCGAACTCTGGAATCTGTGAAGTGTGACCAACTATCTGCGATTCACTTTTAGTTAAACATACATTCCGTGAGTCTGTCTTTTTCGCGGCCACTCCTGGAACAAGGATAAATAGATTGTGTCACATGTTCTGAAAATTCTTCTCCGAGATTTCCTGCTTGTATAGTTCATTTTTATCAGGGAAAGCCCCGGACGTTTATCGCACAATATTTATTGCAGATTTAACGAGATATAATAGCGTTTACGTTCACCAACATCTGCGATTTGTATCTATCGCGATTTTTTTCGAGCAGTTTTTTCGGCTCCTAACTGCACCGCGGGACTCCGAAAGAATCATTTTCAATCATCTACGAGAAAAACACGTCTTTGAACTTGGAACACTGCTCGGAATAACTTAACATTTTCTTTAGTTGGCCGCTCACTATCTACCACATCATAATCTTTACAATTTATGTTTCCAGCGTATTTGGAATGATGTATGGACTTTATTTACGTGTGCAGGTCATGGAAATATGTGGTCTGGAAACAATACGAGAAGTTTCAAGGTGTGGTTTCGCTGCATTATAATGTCTTTATCTCAAACAGTATAACTCAATTTTAGTATTAAATCGCTAAATTGTTAGGTGGGGCAATAATCATAACAGTAAAATTTTATAAAAACTCCGGAGGTGTTATTAAAGATATTACTGCAGCTGCCTCTTCTGCGAGTCGATTATTCCAGCGGTGCAGTTTACTGCCTATTAAAATAATTACTAATTAGGTGCTTTCCTCCCTGAAAAATACAATTTTTATTTCCCCACAAATTTCATAAGTACCAGAGCTCGCTGAGCCACTTCCAGAAGCCCCAACAAACACAATTAGCTGTAAATTAGTTTACAACCTTAAATGTCACATTTGTAAGTTGGAATTCGAATAAAAAAGCCCCTGCAATGGCAAAAACACGCTAATTATTTTTTGCGTGAAGATCATAAAAATTAACGGTATAATTAAATTAATCAGTATTAATGTTCTTCGACTATTATTCTGTTCGATCCACACAACCGGTAGTGCATGCAATTAAGCAATTTTCGAACTTGAAATCCTAATTTATTTCGTTCCCATCATTGCACTGATTGGATCAACTATATAAACATACTAATTAATTATTTTCATAGTTTGCCGACTGCAAAAAACAGATAGGCGAATGGACTTGGAAACGCTGATAACTCAGGAAAGACATCGGTTTCCTCTTGTCCCTCAAGTCAAACTCAAACCGTCCAAAATAAAGATTAATTCAATGTATCGGAGAGAACTTAATAACTTCCTTGTAATTATAGCATAAATCAAATTTTTACTTTTATTAATTATAGAAGTTAAAGGTGTCAACTTGTCATCATTTGTTATTTATCTCGATCCGATAGAGATGATTCGATTCAGTTTTTTTTATACTGATCTGGATGATTTAATTTATGTTTATGCAAAAATTATGTCGACGATGATTAAAATTGATAATTTGCATTAACACTGCAATTAACCCATACTTAAAATTCTTCAATTGAATTATTAACTTTATATTAAAATTCCATCAAGTTAAAATATTATCCGGAATGTCGGAGCAGAGGAATGCCTTACAAAGCATTTAATTGAAGCGAATTGTTTAACACTGTCACATTATGTATGTACCATTGTTTTCTGCTAAACATCCTTGATGATAAATTAAACGGAGAACTGTTAGACTTGATAGTATTTTTTATTTCATCATTAAATAAAGAATTTAACGATTTGGAATTCCAGGTGTCTGTTCGCGCTGCTACCGAATGCAAAAAAATCTTCAAGATTTTTACAAATATTTGATTTAAGCAACGACGGTGCAGAGGTCCTAGAACTTTGTCGTTAATAATACAAACACAGAATTTACGACAACGTGGGAATAAATTAAAGTAAACTGAAAACTGCAAGTTTGAATTTAAATAAATTTAAAAATTTCGGATAAAAGCTTGACGTTGCCGTTGTTATGTAGGGTATTTCCTCACACCTATCGAGCGTTCAAAAGAAATCCTGGGCTGGGAAGGCGTTGGAAACCGTCAATTGTTTTGCGTTTTTAAAGTGTAAATTGACAGTTGTAAATAGAGCATGTTGACAGCTAACTTCAAATTTATAAACAAAAATCTTGCTATTATTTTCTTTCTTTGCAATGCATTAAAATAGAACTATGATTCCTATTCTCGAAGCAAATATCTAAGGGAACCCTTTGCTGAAAACAAACATGTTCAATCATATGCCGATTGAACATAAAAGAATGTCATTCGTATCAAACGGCGGGAACTTCAAATTTCACTGGTTTACTTTTTTCAACGCCTACTCAGCCCAGGTTTTCATTTGAACGCACGATACATTTTTTATAGATGAAGATGTGCCTAGTAATATGATATCTATGATTTTGTACTCTGTTCAGTATTAACATGCGTACAGGTGGTTTTGGGGCGATTACAGTTAAGTTAACAATCAACTTTCAATTTTTTTCAAAAAAGTAAAAATTTTAAAATATGCCAAAAAGATGTATTTTTTTATCATACAGCAAAATGTTTCAAATAAATTTGTGTAACTTTCGGACTGCCTGTATTTAAGGCTGCTTTGATGGGTATAATTAAGTGTGTCTAAGCCTTTCGTGATCCATAACTTTGAATATTAATAGAAAAGGAAAAAACGTATAGATGAGGATCAATTAAGATGGTATGAGGAAGTCTCGAAATGTAGAACAAATTCGACGCATCTTCAAATTACAAGTGTCAGATTATGTGTAAAATATGGTTATGCTCTCTTGGTCCAGACGACCGGTAAAACGTGTAAATATTTGGCGTTACAAAAAACGAGCCGACTTCGTACTGAAGAACTACAGTTAATGTCTAATTAATGAGATCTGTTGGTTACCCACTCGGCAAAATTTCACCACAGGAAGTCTCAATCTTATCCAAATATTTCAGTGAATTAATTCGGAAAAAAAGCGTTTAATTGACGTGAAGAATTCCAAATAGGTAAGTCGAAGAATCAGTTCCTTCACGGCGTCGGAATTAAACCGTCTTTTATTAAAAAGCGGCAGTCGCTATTAACGGTTGTTGCAACAAAAAGTCTCCTAGACGAAAAGCGTTCTTTGTTTTAGTACCTTGTAACTTGCATCACGTAGCGGTACAGTATAATTCAATTTTGTGTTTATTTTCTAATAACATGTTTTCGATAATAATATCGTCGGGTAATAATGGTACGTGTTCATTCTGAAGGCGATTAAATGATTATTGATGTAAATTTGAATGATAATCACCCAGTTAACTACAGACAAGCCGTCTAGCTCGATCTTTTTACGGCCTTTATGTAGATAAGTAGAACACTAAACAACACATTGGTTCGCCTTAATTTACAGAATATCATTCTTCGAGAATAGCAGTAGTTTCTAAAGAGAACAATCGATGCCTGTGTGCATTTTACGAGTTTGCTTCTTCTTGACGCGCTATTCTCCTCGTGTAATATAATACGTGATTTAAGGCTCAGTGTTGTATCCGTTTTGCTAATTTCTTGGTCAGTGCTTAAATTAAGCCTGTAACGACACACGTCAACATGCTTGTGATCCAAAAAGAGTCAATAACCGTTCAAAATAATGTAACATCTCCATTTAAATGTCAAATCGTATTTGCACACAATGCACGTTGCTATCTTCATATCTTATCGATTCCGAAGAGACTGTTAAGTGAAATATGGTAATGTTAACACCAGATCTAGTTTCATCTTCATATTCATGAAATCTGCTATTGGGAATTATGTATAAACAAAAAGAAACTTGCAGGTACTGTACAGCGGCTCGTATTATATTCATTATTATTATTTATTATGCACTCATTTATCCTTGCTTGGGCGCGTAAGGTCAATGTTGGCTTCAGGTATGTTACCCCAGGCTTCTCGAAGACGAAGATGGTGATTCTGTAACATATGCTTGATTGTTGACAAATCGGGAGACCGCGCAAGGTATAAGGCTACTGTAAGGTCAAGTTTTTCAAGTGCGTTGCAACAGTGGCGTATCCAAGGGGGTTCCGCGAAGTCCGGGCCCCGGACAGACGGGCCAAACTGTTCGCAAAACGAAAATCAAATCGTATTAGTAATTCTAACATTTAATAATAAGGAGTAGAAAAAATTAGAAGCAGTATTAAAAGATCACAATAAAGGAAAAATTAAGTGCAAACGATGAAATAGGTACTGTAGAATGGGGTTTAAGGCATAATTCTGTTCTAACTCGTTGTTTTGTTTGTTTTTTATCTCATTACCTTATTTTGTGATTATTACTTTTTTGGATAAATTGAAGCTATTACATAAACATATTGACAAATGTTTTTAATTACAATCTAGACCTAGAGAATACATATGTGTCTGGTAGACAAACAAGCAAAAAATACTACAGTGGCTCCTTGGAGTTTAGAACCCACAAGCCAAATTTGGGAGTCGCGGCAAATTTTTGGGCCCCAGGCCCGTGACAGCGTTACTACGCTACTGTGTTGCAATTCTTGTCGTGTGAGGTTGCGCATTATTTTGCTGAAAAAACCTTGTTCAATCATGCATAATACATATATTATGTAAGTAACGGTATTAAGAAATTAAAAGTTGAGATGTTTTGTGACCGTGCAACATTGCACTCGATTTCTTGAATAGGGAACAGATGCTGACAAGATTTTTTAAACTGTTCATTTGGTGAGCTTCAAATAAAAAAGATTTGTTCTGTTATAAATTATAATAGAGTTTAAACCACACATTTAATAATGTTTATAAAGATAATTTCTTTTATTTTTTGTTCTTAATGGTTCTTGCATTTAGCTTAAGAACCGTGTGGAAATTTAGAAGAATGTTCTCAAATACCACCACATTAAGAATTAATAAATATTTCATGTAAATCACTATGGGGAGAACATTATTAACATAAACGCTTGCATATTTTAATTTATGAGGACTGGATTATATTTTAAAAATTCATCAAAAATATGTCTAAAAAAACTATTTCAAATTTAGCTTCAATTTTATATTAGAAACCAATTCTTAGGTTATTATGTAATTATGTACTTACATAATTATACAGGGTGTATTAAAAATGGCGCATAATATTTACATCACATGATTTTATATTTAAATACAAACAAAAAACTCTAGTAGGTAGCAATTTATTGTTAACCCCGTGCTCATGGAGTTATCAACAGTCCAACTTGGAAATTTGCTTCGATTGTAATGGAGAAATACATTGAAATAGCATCAATAACACATAATTTAACAAGTAAAATAAATATTCCAGCAAAAATTTTACCATTTTGATTATTGGCTTATTTGTAATTTCATTTAATAAAATGCCAAGTCATAAATTTTGAAGCAATTGCAACATTGCAACTAAGTTAAGTAATTTTTCGACCTCAAGTAAAGTCAGAAAGTGAGAAGGATTGTCATTAATGTCATTTTTGAAAATAATAATAATTTGAAAACTATTCGTGTAAGACCAAATTCGTATTAGAATTTTTTGTTTGGTATTATTATGCGCCACTTTTAATACACCTGTATAATCCAACTGATCTTTTTTCACTTTTGGCAGATGTTTTTGATAAACGAGTTTATTGTGTACATTCTAATAGCATCTTCTTTTGTCTATGTATATGATTTTAAGTTTTTACTATTAAAACATGTGACAGGTACACTTTCATAAAACTATTGCTTTTAATTAATTTTTTGGGATTAAAGTAAAAGTCTCACGCAAAGACAGAAATAAATGTGTAATTTTTCACAGCACCTCTAGCAAAAAATTTTCTTTGAAGGGCCATTTTTATAATTTTGTCGTCACGACGTGACCAAGATTTTTGCTGTTGCTTTGGATTCAGCAGTCAAACTATTTCTAGAATTTTGGCTTTAACCTGTACATCCACTACCGTTCCTCACGAGAAATTTATGTGGAGATCAAATTTAAAATTCAAATTAAATATTATATCAATTAATATTTGATTAATAAATATGGTATTTATTTATTTCCTTCTAATTTGAGTAATTAATTAAGTAATTTAGATGAAATATTTTGTTCATTAAGGCAAGACGTTTAGAAATGTCAGATATAGAGTTTTCAAAATTAATATGTAAAAATGAAGAAGACATCCATTCTAGGAATTCACGTTTTTAGACTACATATTTGCATTCGTGCAACTACCGTTCGTTATCAAATAATAAAATTGTATACATAATTTTTGACCACCTCGGGATGCACATATCTTTTTCTCGTGGAGAAAATGAGAAAAATGACAATAGCTAACTAGTTTCTCCTGGCGGCAACTGCAAGATAAATTATTTATATTGTAATAATTTACATGCAGAGCTTCTAACATATGATCGCATGTAGGTACGAATGGTTTTGCATTGTATTAAAAAATACAAATTCCGTGAAGTGTTGATTATCTTGTTAGCTAATTAGTTAATACAAATGAGCAGTTTTCGTTTCGTGCAATAACGCAAATACCTAGGACTAATCATTATTCAAAATGGAAAAAGACGCTAAACACGTAATGTCATGATCGGTCACAATTAACACGAATTGTTGTATCGTTGAGGAAAATTGACTGAAATTTCTCGGAATCGCTCGACAAAATTGCATTGTGTGTCAATTTTGCGGTCAATTAAGAGGGGCATCAACGTGCGGATACCCTTTATTGTGTATGTACGACTTTTGTTTTTTGTTGCTGGTTGTAACATGTTTGTGGTTAAAGGTGGTCGTTAGCACGCTTCTTATACCCGTTCTCAATACACATTTCTGATCAATTAAGCTTCTTTGTTCGCTTTCGATGATCACAAGGAGGCAGTTCCGCTTCCAAATTTCGAAATGTAATTCGGTGCAACAGTATGCGAATGCAATCCCGTTTTAAAAAGTGGACAGTAAATGATCCGACGTCCTCGAAATTCAAATGATTGTTGTTCGGGAGTAAGAAAAAAAATTAATAACCGTCGTGGTTGGCGAGGTGTTCGTCCTGCGAAGTAGACAAAGGTGGATAATGTGCAAAGGCGCCTCTTCTTACAAACCGAGTTTCTAAACAGCTCTGATAATAACCATGTTAAATAATTTTACGCATCGTTGGATAAACTGTATAAATATAATTTTCAGGAAAAAATTGCATTTTTCTTGTTTCACCGGGAGCGGGTTCGGATCTAATAACGCGATAATAAAGATCATGGGAACCCGATTACGTAAAGCTTTTTTGCGAGCTTTTTTCAGCTATCGATGGTTTTAATTAAATTTTAAACACTTAATTGCTTCGCATCGGAGAGAACTGTTTTCTTATCGGAGTCGCCGAGGCAAAATCGCCATTTTGCGTTCATTGTTTCTCCGGTACTGTTATCTCGAAGAGACGGAAGCGCCCAAAGAACAACCATTTTACGGTGAATAAATAATGATGGGCAATTAGAGCACAGTTAAGCTGTTTATTTGATCGCTTTTTCGAAGTTCAATTTGAACCGTTTAAGCATCCACGATTTTTTAAAAACATCTCTAATTACATTGTTGATTTTATCGTCGGGGGCCGTTCACCGTAAAAAGACAAGCGCTTATTTACCATCAATTTACCGAAATTATGAGGCGAATTTTAATGAAAAATGATTTGCATTTAATTTGACGTTTTAAAAGCTTCACAAAATGAAACTCAACCACGGCTATACTTCACGGTATCGGTGCCAGCAACAGTGCCGTTTACAAGACATGTTTACAAACTGGAAATTTTCGTTCCCAAACCAGTAACCTCACACACCACGGATAATAAACATGGTAACACCATTCACTCGTAAAAACAATTTTTGAAACCGTATGATGATGCTAGACCTGACCCATTCACCTACTTCCACTCAAAACTATTTATTTTATGTGGATGATAACACCGACAAATTATTAAACTGCTGTGGCCACAGCAATTTCTGAGTAGGGCACGAAAATAATAATTATTTCCCTTCTAATCTGCCTGCGCTTCGAATTTTTAAAATTGCCCTCCTCCTTGCGAGATACCAATCTGCGACCGTCTAATCACTATGCTCTAAGAGTGATGGCCGAGCGATGGTACTTCCAAATTATTAATTTAAATTTAGAAGACTCATTGTGCCAAAAGTGAGACCATTAACTGTAAATTGGTACGGGGAATAAGAAGTTTTTTGAGAGGACGCTGCCCTGACGTCTTAATACAGTTGTCGAAGCAGAGAATCCAGTTTAAATTAACATTAAGTCTTCGGCCGAATTTCCTAATTGACTCACCCTAAAAGCAATCGCAAAAATTTATTGTGCAGGTAAATTCCCACGCAAAAAAACGCTAATCCGAATACCTGCCTTAATTGGGAACGTATACAGCGAACCTAATTAATTTCTTTGGCTAAAATTTCTGTAACTGTTTTGATAAAAGAGAATTTTTATTACGCTAATTTGAAGCAATTATCTGCAAGAATTTTCAAGTTGTCGCAGTATGACCCGATTCCAGAGATTTTCAGATAAGCGACACAGCTAAAAAATTAATTTAATTACCTCGTAATCAAGGTGGATTTTATTACGCGAATTGAAGAACGTGCTTCTTTTATATCCTAGCAATTTCCAATGGAGATGATCTCAGCGACTCTCGGTCTCTTTAGACCACATAATTATTGTTGTTACTTAGCTCGGATGAATACGATGCTCTGTGGATACGATTCTAATAACGGTTTTTGTAACATATGAAAGACCCTCCTCTCACTCGTTGCATGCCATATTAACAATCTCGTGCTGTATGGTGCAAAATGCAGATTCATCTATAACAATAACGCTCCATTAATATTTATGAGTAAATTGATAACACTTAGATGTTGCTCTCAAAAAAATTCGAAGACACTGACACCTCCATTGGCCACAATTAAGCGCATTGTTCGACAATCAACTTGATTTCTGCCGAGTTAATTTCACTTCTGTCCAAATCTCCATTACGATTATCCGCAAGAGGTCAACATCTCAAGCGAATGAATCCCTTTTTCGGCCGGCATGAATGAAACAGGATGTGGGGAAAGCCTTCCCGATTTAATTTTCCGCAATCCAGCACATCCACTGAAAGAGATAAATGCCAACCAGCAATGAAGTAAGATTTTAATAAAAGAGTCCCTTCACACGACCCGTTTGATTAAATCAATCTTGCGGACGTTTCCAACAGGAAAAAAATATAATAAGAGAAAACGTCGAACGAGGAAGAAAATAAAACCGCAATTAGTGCAGAGCAGTGCAGTGACATTAGGGCCATGTGTGTTGCGGTCGGATTTAACTGAGCATAACAGCGTCATTTTATCCTTGTAACGGTTTCAAACAGCGAAGGTCCTGTCAAGTCCTCTTCGGATCATGTCGCGCTCTTCTTCCGGTAAATATAACTGGAACCTGCCGTGAATAATCTTTGAAATTCATCTGTGTGCAGCGCTAAAACGAATTAAAGAGCTCATTATAACGACCAAGAACTGTTCAAATCTTGGATACTCTTCGCCATCCAGTTATTAAAAGCG